>NC_071289.1:56150472-56752258 GCF_943734705.1 Anopheles coustani
AAAATAATGATCTTGTAGGTAATTACCTAAACCAGGAGTTGGCAAAGTCGGGCCCGCCGGCCAAATCCAGCTCGCCAACTGATTTTATCCGGCCCGTTAGAAAATGTTAGTGCTTTGTACAAAAAATCTTAATTTTTATCGGATTAGTTCACGATGTCATCACGATTGATCAATAGCAGTTGGCTTCCTCGTAAACTTTTTATTAGACTTTTTCTAACGTACTTGCATTATTGATCGTTCTTAAATTTTCTAGTCTCGAGACTCACGAGTCCAAAATCCAGCGGCAACACTCGTTTACTTTGCACCTTTGCACAAAATAGCTACATTCAAGGAAAACAGTTTTTATACTCATTACGATATAAAATAAGGCTCGCAATATTGAAATCTTCTCGTAGCTGAGTAATTTTCACTACTGAGAGAACGCCAGTTCAGCCTAAATACTTTAAAATAATTTGAGTACAGAATTAATATCAAGTATATTTAAATAAATTAATCAACAGTACAACGTACCAAAATGTATTTGTTAAAAAAGATCGAAATTCAACGAAAGTATGAAATTATAAAAAAAATGTTTAATATGTCTCTATTCAAAAGGGTTGAGCATTACTTTGAAAACATTTAACCACCATTTAAGGTATGCGGCCCGTGATTTTGGTTTCTTTTTTATCATCTGGCCCTTTTTTTGAAATGTAAATGCCGACCCCTGATCTAAACGTTTATATTCGCCTGATCTTTCTTCTTCTTGGCGTAACGACCTCTTGGTCATGCCTGCCCGTTAAGGGCTTACGAGACTTGTTTCCCTGTTGTACGTGGATAGTCAGTCCTCTCGTACAGGGGAGGGTCCGGTCTCGGTTGGGATTCGAACCCACGCCGTCGAAGTGGCGAGCCCCGACGCTCATGGGCCGATTTTCTAACCGGCGCTACCGCTCGGCTGTCGCGGACCCCCTGATCGCCTGATCTTTATCAAACATGATTTATGGTCTTTTTTCTAGAAGAGCATACATAATATCAATAAAAATGATAATAATGAAAACGGTTGTTAATTTCTGAAATAAGAGAGTTTTGAAGAAATGTGCTTGCAACTGACTTCATTAAAGAGGACATTTAGTATTTTTCTACCTGTAGATTCATGTGTTTAGTATTATCGACGTAAAATTATTAGGGTGTTAAAAAACTATTTTATTTTATTTGTTATTTATTTGTTTATTTATTTATTTATTTATTTATTTATTTATTTATTTATTTATTTATTTATTTGAGTATGGTGGACATTGCCGTATTGTTAGTGCCCCGATGCACTAACTGACTTTTTGTTTTACAGGGAATTTCATCTTTACTGATAATCCAACTTAATCTTAACTTAATTATTTGAATACCAACCAATTTAATCAGGCCCCCGGGTGTATTATAAACCACCCAAGCAGGTACGATATCTGAATCATCGATAGAATAAGAAAGATAAATTGCTTGCTTCCCAGCATAGGGTGTCCTTGAAGTTGAACTACCAACATTGTTGCCATTTGAAACGGCAACTCTGGTGGGTTGCCAGGGACAACAAGGGACGAAGAAACATTCATTATCTGATTTCGTCCAGACGGTTGTCCATTAAATCCTCGACAGTCATCTTACCGCCGACGGTTAGATATTATGATGGCGGAAACCACGGAACCCCAGCGTGGAAGGATATCCTTCCGGAGCTACGGAGTCCAGCGGAAAAACTACTAACACTGGGAGGAGCTTGAAAACTCCTTAGGTAATTCTGGGGTGTACAAACGCTTTGAATGCGAAACAAAAACCAATACCACCCACGGGGTGACCATTGTCTCGAACCATGTGACGCTTGACTTTGACCGGTGAGAGATGGCGGGTAGAACCGCTTTATTTACACAAAAACGCACTTAACAAACTAAAAAATATGTATAAATAAATAGTAACATAACAAAGGTTCACGGCTCGAGGATCGAGTGACCAAGAGGTCACTCAGGATGATGCTAACTGGTTGGTACGAGCGAAAAACCACGTTCCCACGCGAAGAACTACTTAAGGCAGGTGGATTTTTTTTGTGGCGGAAACTAAGGGGGCAACAATTTTCCTCATTTTCGTGAGCTTTGATGTGGCCACCAATTGAAGGGGTATTATGTACAGATTTTCCAAAAACAAAGGATGTGTCGGTATTCCCCGTAACAGAAAAACACTCCTATAGAGCATATAGCGATGAAAAAACTCTTCTAACGTTCGAGAAAACTCTTCTTTCTTACGTCCATGGGCCTTTCGTGCTGGTTCTGGCGATTGAAGTAGAACATGGTGGCCCGCCGGATCTGGGTGGCAAATGAAAAGTGAGAGTTCGGTGAACTTTGCCTCACGCACCAACGGCGGACTCGTCCTAGGCGAAGGTTTTTGTTATTACGCGTCCACTAGAACGGCACGCACCGTCTTAGATTATCGTTGCAAAAAATAGTCCATAATTAATCGATGTTTCACGTACACACCATTTAAGGTAACGCCAGCATGTTTTGTCCCGCCTCTACTAGATTAACATACGCGCTGCCAAAAGCGACATCAACAACGTGAACGCTGGCAACAGGACCTGCTGGCCGCTGCTGCACTCCTCAGCTGGCTCCGCGAAGGGTTCACTAAAAAAATGGACGAAAGGTGTAAGAGTTGGTTAACCAGTTAAATCGTCAAAGTGTGGTCCGATTAATCTTCACAGTGCACACCGAAGCACAACACCGACACAAACACACGTGATTATGAAGCGAATGGACAGGGTTAAGGTACGTATCGATTGTAAGCAACAAGTAATTTCATTGATTCCGGTTTGAAATTATTACTACTAGTAGGTAACTCTCCCCTGAAACAAGGACTTTAGGACAAAAAAGAAACAAGTTTGGATGGTACACTAGGGACAATTGTTACTCGTTATTTTATGATGTTTCATATTGCTTAATTCCTCAAAGCATGTAATTACCTGTCGATAAAGGATCCATTGGGGGGTGCCCATGGCGCAGCGGTAGCGCGAGGAAACACCACGCCACAGGTGTGGGATCGAATCTCGAGTCCGGCACCCCCCGGTATTACGAACGGCTGACCACCGATCTATAATATACCGTCTTTCGGTCACAAAAACTCTCTTCGGAGAGAGGCTTTGTTCCACTAGGGGATGTCGTGCCAACCAAAAAAAAAAAAAAAGGATCCATTGAACTCTCTGGTGTGAAGCGGAATTATAACTATGTCAAACTTATTATTTAATTCAGATACAATCCAAACAATTAGGGCACCTGATGGAGTACGCCATAACAACATTGCTGATGACTTTTATAACTCATGAACCACATTTGCCGGTTAAAGCCGGTTCGAAAAGGTTCCACAAAGTCACATAGAAAACCTTCCAGTCTAGTATGATTAATAGATTTCCTTATTTATCTGTTCGCCTCGACGCCATTAAGCCATTGGACAAGTGACTTCAATTATGTCACCAAGCCTTCAAACTTTAGGTGAACTCGAATCGTTAACCACTGTCCATGTTGCCTTTTCTACCAATGACCTTGGCGCATGCTTGGTTCAAGGAGTTAGCATTAAAAGTGCTTTTGAAACTTGAAGCTCCTCGTAAATATGTTGATCAACTTCCAGGACCAGTTTTTTAAAGCCAACGTTCGACCAAGCAACGTGAGTATTTTTTTTTATTGACGTCTTGCTCGCAAAAAAAAAACAAACTGGTTTACTACGTCTTTGCAATCCGAGCCAGTCGTTACTATTTTCAGGCATAAAAGACGTCCAGTAATTCTCCTCCTGAGTTTAAATAAACGCACATCGTGTAGCGATCGCGGGAAATTTCAGCGGGAGACAATGCACAACACAACCTTATCGACCTTGTCACTTCAAGGATAACCACTTAGTGGTTACTGTGTGATGGGATCATTAATTAAATCGCGAAACAGGATCGTTATGGTGGTGCTCTAGTGATGTTATAGTGCAACATTGCTACGCCGAACGAAAGGCCTTCGGGAAACTTCCTATGCATATTGAATGGTTTTTAGGTGATCTTAAAATCGAGAAAGCAATTTTACCGCTGTGCCGTAACAATGAGGTCGATATTTCTGGATGAATCAAAACAAAATACAAGCATAAAAGTGTTATGTGTAGAGAATTGTACTTGATGTATAGATTTATGGTTATGTTATGGTACGCGGCACCCAACAAAACAACACACATAAGCATAAGAAAACGAAGAAGCGGCGGGTTTTGGCCGATATTTACAGAATTCCGATCACTCCGCAAGCCACACGACCGCCTGCGTTTCCGGTTTTTTGCGAGTCCGGATGGTTGGTCTTTCCTAGATCGTCCACCTCGGCGTGGATGACGATGGCGCGACCGATAACGCTACGGGCTCCATAGAGCGAAACGACCGTGTCCGAGTACGACGTCTTTGCGTTACCGTCCTCGTCCGCAACGATGTTGCCCAGGTCTCCAACGTGACGCACCTGATCGTTCGGGGCACCATGGCTGACCTGTGGGAGAGACAAACAACCATCAAAAGTGAAGGGCAGGTTTCAAATCAAATAAATGTTGCGTCACGAGCCCGAACCATACCTTGTCCGGATTGTAGTGGCCACCGGTGCTGGCACATCCGTCAGTCAGGTCTCCCTTTTCGTGAATGTGGAATCCATGCTTGCCTGGCGTCAGTCTAATAACGTTGATTTCAATGAAGACCGGTTCGGTACAAGAGGACTGCGAGATCGTCACGTTACCAGTGACACCCGTGGAACCCTCCAAGTGGACGATCGCTTTTCTCGGTTGATCCTGCATTAAACGAAGGTAAAAGCATGGTTTGATAACCGGTTTTACTTTGTAAAATAATCACGAATTGTTCAGTAGTCTTAAAGACTTTATGTACGGTGTGAATAATGAAGCCAAAACAAAATTTGGAAAAAAAAGAATTCAATCTAATCAAATGTTACATACAGATCTCCTATAATATCTCTACAGTAATTGATTCGAAAAGTAACTTTTAGCAGAAGTAATGTGTCAGCAAAGGAGATTTCTTTTTTTTTTTGCAGAAAAAGTATGATTATGTCAATTTGTGAATCGTCATTTTGATACCACAAAATCTGCTACCCTGTGCATTTCGTCTCGGCAAGGACATAATTTCACCATGTGCATTAAGCAAACGATTGCACAAATTCCAAACTGTCAGTTGCATAATTCGAGAACGCAAAGAGCAAAACAAAAAGAAGCACGAGGCGTGCATCTAGAGCTACCAGAATGAGTCAAATATTGTACCAAACGTCATCACTTTGGAACCACACACTGGCCACATTTGTTTACACAGGTCGTTAATAGAGCTAAATTGCTGCTGATAACGTCAGGCGCTCCCCCACACGAAACACAGGCCGTTTATCAGCTGTATCACGGGGACAGATTGGCGTGCCGAGATTAGGTTCCCGTGTCTCATACGGGACCGGCAGAGGTTGGGTTGGGTGAGAGGGTCTACCTTCCGCCATCTTCAGTCATCAGTTCAGCTGATTGTTATCTGTCTATGGCATCATCCTTGACGTGTATGTATTTTTCTGTTGCTCCACCATCTCCAGAATATTTTTTTAGGGAGGCAGACAAGCCACTTTGGTGTAGTCTGACCGAAAATTAACTAACTAACGAGAACTTTTGATTTGAAAATGGCCGTAACAGTTCAGCTTTCTCACCTTTGCCAACACGCTGCACAGCACTGCCGATAGAATAATTAGCACCTTCATACTGTTAATGTTTTCACACCTTGCACTAACGCGAATAAGTTACTTAAGCTATACAGCAAGCCTAAAACAAAAATACACTGTAGGGAACCGAGAGCTCCTGAAGTACTTCAACTGAACACCTTCGAATCTCGACCACGAATGAATACAGCCGACAGCGATGCGAGCTTCAACACTGTCTACGCGCTGCCGTGTGGTATAGAGTTAAAATTGAATTTAAATTGTCTCCCAGCAGTAGGAGCAACAGCATCACCACCACTAATTCTGGTTACACTACACACTTGCAGCTAGATTTGCACACAATCGCCGTACTCTGTCTATCTGTCCATCTTGCGCCTCCCGACCTCACGGTGAGACAAGAGCAGATTACTTGGACGTGACTCCGCGATCAGACACTCTAAATCCACCGGTGGTGGAACCTGTCCGCGCCCGGCTGAGCTCGGTAAAACGAGAGCTGTAAGCGCCGCGTATTTTCCAATCTCGAACCGGTCTTCCCACCCGATCACTGGTGCATGCTAGTGGCTCTCCGACACATACCTCCAGGCCTCGGGCAAACTAAGCCTTTTTCCACATGTTCTCGAACTGCGACTGAACTCGTATCCATCATCAATGTCGCAGCGAGCTGTCGGCAGCGGGTCGAAAAAATAACAAGCAGCCAAACATCACACATCGGTTACCTGTCCACATATTGCCATGCCATAGGCACCGGAATTAGATGGTGGACGCGAAGCAACATGCGACATGGAAGCCCTTTTCGTCACAAGAGTGAGAACGTTCGGTCGATTGTGACCACACACATATTTTTACTATAATTGGATAGTCTTCAATGTAGACAGACATCTCTGAAATATGCTTTATGTGGCATCCTGGGTTTCGGGTTACACGGATAGAGGGTAGTCAGTATGGATCGGACTTTGAATAGAGACGGTCGTGTGTGGCGACCGATGCCCGTTGACTCGCGGCGTTTGCGTTGATACAGCAATATACGAGCTTGGTGGATATCACATTGGCGATCCTGCCATGATAACGAAGTGGAAAATTGATAACCGGTAGTGATGAAGAAAGGAGGACGCGTATGTGAGTTTTTGGGAAGAAAGTTGAGTCGGGTTCGGCCCATGACCAACAAAGGGGCATTTGATAATATTTTCGCAGACACCACTGAGTCGGGTTCGGCCCATGGCCAGTGAGCGAGAGTGCGACGGTTGAGTCGGGTTCGGCCCATGACCAACAGGAAGGCAAAATCGGAGACACCACTGAGTCGGGTTCGGCCCATGGCCAGTGAGAAAGAGTGCGACAGTTGAGTCGGGTTCGGCCCATGACCAACAGAAAGGCAAAATCGGAGACACCACTGAGTCGGGTTCGGCCCATGGCCAGTGAGAAAGAGTGCGACAGTTGAGTCGGGTTCGGCCCATGACCAACAGAAAGGCAAAATCGGAGACACCACTGAGTCGGGTTCGGCCCATGGCCAGTGAGAGAGAGTGCGACAGTTGAGTCGGGTTCGGCCCATGACCAACAGAAAGGCAAAATCGGAGACACCACTGAGTCGGGTTCGGCCCATGGCCAGTAAGAGAGAGTGCGACAGTTGAGTCGGGTTCGGCCCATGACCAACAGAGAGGTAATATCGGAGACACCACTGAGTCGGGTTCGGCCCATGGCCAGTGAGAGAGAGAGTACGAAAGTTGAGTCGGGTTCGGCCCATGACCAACAGAGCGGTGCGGTGATCGCGAACGTCACTGAGTCGGGTTCGGCCCATGACCAGTGCAGAAAAGCGTTGAGTTTTGTTTTGTTTTGTTTGTTTTTGTTTTAGACTGCTTGAAGGGCAAACGGTAGCCCATATGCACGAGTAAAGAAACAGGATGAAACATGAATATTAGGCCGGTGGCACGGAACAGCGGTTTGGTATTGGTGAGTAAGGTGAAAATCAAGCTGGTGCTGATTGCCGGTGAAATCAAATAGATGATCACCGGGTGCCCTATGACTCCGCAGTTGGATTCCAATAGCGATGGGGATCCCCGGTTGGTACATTGCGTGCTTGTTCTGAGAGGTTCACATTCCTAATCGACTCCGGGGCCACGGTAAATACCATCACGACCCAGGGGTGGCAAATAATAAGACAAAAGTTCCACACTATTGGCCAGGATTTGACGGTGCATCCAGAAGAGGTATTAAAAGGGTATGCGAATCAAACGGTAACTGTAGCTAGGCTGAAAAAAAAAACAGAATTGGAAGGATGTTTTGGCTGACTATGGGGTTGCATACAACTCATGGCCGCAATCACGTGACAAAAATTCCTCCAGCACAATTGATTGTTTGGTAGAGCAGTGAGGAATCTGCTCCCCAATATTAAGGTTGATTCAGCACGTCCTCAAGACGAGGAGTTGAGGGATCGGGACCAAGTTGCCAAATTTTGACCGTAATGCGAGGGAAGATAGGAAGAGTCATTCAAAGAGAATCCGAGGTCTGAAGGGCGTAGCGGTAGGAAAATAAGACCACCGAAGCGGTACTTTGAACATGGGTGTAGAGAGTAGAGAATTGTGGGAATAGGTAACGCTTTATTTTTGCCAAAGGGAGGATGTGGCATCCTGGGTTTCGGGTTACACGGATAGAGGGTAGTCAGTATGGATCGGACTTTGAATAGAGACGGTCGTGTGTGGCGACCGATGCCCGTTGACTCGCGGCGTTTGCGTTGATACAGCAATATACGAGCTTGGTGGATATCACACTTTACTATTCCCTATCGCTTGTAGGACTAGACACATGATTAATGAAGCTTAAAACATTAATGAACATTGTTCATTTCTTCCAAATTTGTTCTGGATTATAGCGTGTTCTTGAGCACTCCCTGGAAATAGGGACTACCAACGTTCTTTTGATATTTGCACAATGCTCTCTTAAAACTAAATTTGGCAAACTGGTTTTGTCTTGAAAAAAAAAATAAATAAAAAATAAAATGAACAACCTGCCTTGACTTTGTCGAGATCATGTCTGATGACGCAATAGCTGCGCTAAGCTAATCGGTATGCATACATTGTAGAAGCAATCATTAGTAAACACAGCAAAATAGACTCACGATTATCCGCATTGCGAGATACCTACTATTGTTTAAATTTTGCTTTTTGTTTTATCAAATTGCTTAAAGAAACACCGGTTTTTTAAAAGGTGTTTCAATTAAACATTTAACGGATTATATCTAAAATTGTCTTCTAGGCGATGCCACCGTTATTGCAAACTAGGGAGAATTTGCTGTTTTAATTTGATTTATATTAACGCACTTTACTACTGTTACTCGTGACTTACTTCGTGTTTTAGAATAAATACATTTTAAAGGTTTGATATTATATTATATGTTAAATATGAGTTGAAGTATTACGAGGTATAATTGAATTTAATGAAATAAAATTACTTTGCACAGAACTACAGAAATCTTAGAACGGTTCTTTGAAAACAATGCTTTATATGATCAAATGCAGTCGACCGCAATGGTCATTTCAATAATGTTTTACATCATTGGAAACATGTTTAATTATTAGTATGAATCAATTTGTTTTTCTTCATTTTAGTCCATGTTTACTATGCTATGAAATTCAGGGCAAGTAAGAGGTTGCCTACGGCATCTTTTGACCTCCCAATAACATTGACTTTGAGCAGACTTAGGTGAGCCTTTCACACGCACTACTCGTGCTTATAACGTGCTTTAAACACTGTGGAAGGAGCTACCGTGAACGATACTCGTTCGTTCGGAACAAAGGTAATCATTGTTATTTGGTCCTTTTCGGTCCATGTCTGAAACATGCGAAACACTAAGCGATCATTTTTTGTGTCATCGATTTATGACAACTCATAATTTGTCCCGAAGAGCAGTGGAACCTGTAACCCGGTCTGCCGGATCTTTCACACCGATAGCGATGGGACGATAGCGTCCGCAACGTTACACCTATTGGAGGTCCTAGTTCTTGGTAGTTGCGCCTACTACACTAATCGGAACTCGCTGGCTTGCGCTTCCGGTTGGAGGAGCGCACATACCCCCCGCGATGCTTGAACACGGAAACGGCAATGACCTTACGCGAGAGCGTAGTGCGGACGTGCCGGAAAGTAAACCATAAAGGTCATCTAGCGAATGGCGAACGGCAAAATCGCTCTATAACGATCAAAGCTATTAGCATCGAGTTGGCGTCATCGTGGGAGCCTTTGCATAGAAGGCTTGTAACTCTACCCAGAATCTACAAAGCTTATAGTTACCGAATGGGCTGTGCAAACTATCTACGGGTATCTAGCCTGCGAGTGGCAACCGTTGTCCTAATGTGTTGTGCTAGTTTCAGCAGGAAAATGGGGCCATACTACTCCCAACGGGCAAATGACCAATTGTTTGTGTCTCGCGATCAATAAATGTTTTCTAAAGCCAAGCTCGAGAGCGAAAGTTCTAGGTTCGTGCGAAAAACAATAAAAAAGCCGTAAAATCCGACATTCTTGTATACCCACTATGGGTTTTCCAGTATCTTTTTTCAATTTAGGTCATGAGCAATCGGAAAAATGAAGAGTAAAACAGGGAAATATCGTACTAAATGCATGGAATAGATTGGTGAAAACCTTGTATTTGGTATCAAGTAAATACTGACAACACATTCTAATACTCTATTTTATGTTTTTAAAAATATTTCCAACATAGCCCTCAACAGTCTTACGATTTATAAAAGCGGTTCATTGCCAATCACACCGTATCACCGTATTAGAAATCTTAACTCTGATGTTTGTTAATTATACCTTTTGCGGACTTGTTGGGCTCTTGTTTTATTGTTTCGGTATATATCAACAAGATATATTTTAGTCGAACTCATATGGTTATTATAGAGGGTTCGTGGGCGAAAATGCCCATGCTGCAATTAGTTTTTAAGATTTAGGTTAAGAATGTAAGATAAGGAATGTTGAAGAAATTTTCTTATCATAGACTGAAATATCATCACTGAAAAACATTTAGCTGGGGTTTTTCCTTCGTCGTGAGTAATCAAAAGAACAGCCGATAAAAGAGTAAATGAGGCCCCATCCGCCATGTTTTCGATCGTGGCTACACCACCTGCAACACCATATTTTTTTATTTCATTTATTTAATCTTTTCAATTTTAAATCCAATGAGTTTTTGAGAACTGCCGTTGGAGCAACAGACATGCTGTTTGAATTTTGAATATTCAAAATGGCTTATTTTCCGCTTCAGCGCTCTCTAGCGGTCGGTATACCACGTGTTTTGATTTGAAACTAGACGACCGCAACGGCTTTTCATTTGCCGTTGATACAATTAAAGAAAATTCATGTTTGCCAAAATGTCTAGTTTTGCTCCTGGACTATAATTTTCATTAAAGTGGTGCATCTGGTAGTAATTCTAGTAGCTTTTAATTCTTCAGGTAAAAAATTATCGCCGGGAATGCATCAGATTTGAAATAAATTGATTCTCAATCTACCAAACGCGGTGCGAAAATTATTGTTGCGTTTATTGAATCGCAATCGAGAGAGGCGAATATAATCCCTGCGTTGAAAAACGGTAATTCTGCATCAAGACACAATACGATATTGCTTGCTGAACGACTAGTATTTTTGTCTGAGATCATAGATGGAGATTATACCGGTAAAAGAATTTGTTGCATGTTAGGTCCGGCGATGAACGAGCTTATCAAAACGTACCTTTATGCAGATCTACGAGGGGGACATCATTTGAGAACTAAAATTTACTACATAAAACATTAAAGGCGGAT
Source organism: Anopheles coustani (assembly GCF_943734705.1). Lineage (NCBI taxonomy): Eukaryota > Metazoa > Arthropoda > Insecta > Diptera > Culicidae > Anopheles > Anopheles coustani. The sequence goes on from NC_071289.1 coordinate 56,161,964, forward strand.
TTAAATAACCTTGAACTGTCCTATAAAGAAGAAATGTGCTCCTTAACATCGATACTATCGATCTGGGTATCAGTCCCAGGAGATTGGCAGTCCCCATTTCGTTCTTATATCCCTTGGGACTGGGGCAGACAAAATTAGCTTTCTATGGGTTTTGTTCGCTAGATGCTTGCACCTCGCTGCTCCAAGTGTTTACCACACGTTCTTATAAGTAAAGGTATGGTTTAGTACAGATTTTGTTATTACTTCATACGAAAAACATCTTTATTACACATAGTTACATACATAAATAAGATAGATTATCACACCCGAACGACGCATGTCAGTTATGCTTCGTTTCGCCGGTCATTGTTGGTGGTGGCATAGTTTGCATTCATGTACGCATCGAATCGGGACACGGCACTGGTTGAGCTGCGCGCACTGCGTCGATCGTTGCCGTAGCTTCCACCAGGGAAGCCGCCATCATCCAACCGATCCATCGAAAAAGTGCGCGTGGCTAGCAACGTCCCCACGGCGGATGTCGTCCGCGTGATGTTGCTTTGTGATGGAAACTTCCCAACGCATGTGCACATGGCGCTGGTAGGCAGGACGGTCTTTTCGTTTTCTCGCTGCTCTCCGCTCGTCTCGTTACTGTTGCGGGTCGTCTGATGAAAGCCCGGCGCGCCCGTGATGCGCCCATTGCAATGTGCACAGTATGTAGGTCCTGATGTAGCAGGGATAGCAGCTTGCTGGAGCGTAGCGCTACGACCCATCGATTGCCCTCGACAAGCAGGACAATGTTTGCTGATCATCTCGTAGCTTAGAACGGAGGATGCTGGTGCAGGGGACGTAACTGCATGGCCCTGGGGATTGCTTAGTGCCCTCCTGAGCGACTGGCAGAGACAGACGGTCGGAGGAAACGATCCAGTCGTGGACACTGTTAGCTGCGTTAGGGAAGTTCGGTTGGAGTTGATCGTTTCTTGACTGCTGACGGAAGATCTAAAAAAAAATAAAGTCAAAAATGGTCAGGTAAATCGTAAGAAATTTACACAATTGTTTACAATACTTACACTCCATTGTCCTCCGACGTTGCATTACCATATCCAAGAAGATAGGTATCGATCTCCTGCATCTGATCAAAGTCCAATGAGTTGTAAGATGTCTGCGTCGTTGCAAGTGGTGCAGGGACTTGTCTTTGCATAGACCTATGGTCATCTAAGCTTCCTCCAAACATTTGCCACGGACGCTCTGTCTGGGTTGACTCGTTCCAAGTGACCGTAGGATGCATGTTACTACTTGACGTGATAATGGCATTGCTGTTCGCTAACACAGTGCTAGTGCAAATAATGTTTCCGTTCGAATACTCCGTTGATGTGCTCAAAGTCTGGTTGATAGTAGCTGACATCGGAGTGTTTGTGGACGGTGGTGCAGGTGCTGATGTTAACGTTGATATTTCCACGGGACGTGTGATGACCGAGCACGAAGGCAAGCTGACAACGGTGGTGCTGGGATGGAAACTTATTCCGAGTGTGATCGGGACAGCGTCTTCCGCAATGCTACGCGTGATGCCAGCCGCAACGCTGGCCGCTTGTTGCGCCGCGGTGCAGCTCGCAAAGAATCGAGCATTGCTTTGGTCGTACGTGGGCGGTGGGCTGGAGGTTGGAGCATCGACGCTTTGGCTCGGGCCCGCAGGCGACGCTGGAGTTTCTGTAAACGCCATTCTAAATGTCAAAGCTTACACCACCTGACCGCGGTATCGTTTGGCGTGGCCAAAAAAACTCACCTAGTATACGGGAGCTGATGAGAAAATCACCCCGGTCTGCTGTTTGAGCCCAGTTGGCCAGCCGTAGATCATGATCGTCGATGTCCACGTCCGAATAACGTTCGTACGCATCACTATCGTAGTGGTCGCATTCATCAAACCCATTCCCACCACGGCCCAGCGTATAGCCACTCGTCGAGGGAATGCTGCCCGTCTCGGGAGGAAGTTGAACCTCCAGTATGGGATTATGCACCTCCGATGTGTTGCTCGGTCGGCGTGAGCGCCTCATACGGCTGCGTCTTCCGGACGCCGATGAGGAACGCCGGCGTCGTTTACGCGTCATTTCTTCGTCCATTCCCACCTTGATGATCTCGTCGTAGTTTGGGGGTGCTTCGTACATCGGTGGATCGTCTAGTTCTTCCGGGCCGTGCGTATTGTTGCTGTCTACAAGAATAACACTTACTGAAGATGGATTTCTTGCTATGTTACCCGCACTGGTGAAGGTGGACATCGAACTCACCTAGTAGTTCACTGATCGTTTGCAGCTGACTCTGAAGTTCCCGCTGGTGGCGTGCCCGGCTTCCGGTGCGATAAAGGAGCACTATGAGGGCCGATATAAGCATGATAAGTCCGAGACTGCTGGCAATGAAAATGATGGTGGCGGTACGCAGATCGGGATAGTGGTCCATCTTGGGAAAGTAGTAGTTCGGGGTGTGCGAATACCACCGTCGGTCGATCGGTTCACCGGCCCATTCTTGGACGCAGCTCTCCGGTTCGTCGCTTTCGTCCCCACAGTGATCAAAACCGTCGCAGTGTAGCTGTATGGGAATGCATTTTCGATTCTGGCAGAGAAACTCCGTTCCCATGTAACAGTCTACGATAAGTTTTGAGGAAAAAGATCGATAAGCTGCTATTTCTTTCAAGAAAAATAAAAGGTGATTCTTACCTAAATAGCTAAATCCCGCGTAAACCAACGCAAGGCGCGACAGTTGACCGAATGTTGCCCGAAGATGAACGTAGAAGCCAGACGTCAGAGGAACCACCAAATCTTTCTTCGCAAGCCCCCCATCAACTTTCGTCACACTGAGTACCGTCCCGTCGGAAGTGGTCCCCTGAATGACGGTTAGCATCGAATGGGGACCCAATTTCTCGAAGGTCTCCACCTTCAGCGATAGGTGCGTCTTGAGATGGGCGTACGTGTTCGGGGGCTTTATGAGCCACACACAATCGAACACTCGCGTGTCGTTGGTCCCATCGAGCATCTTCATCATCGTGATCGCTCCGCCGATGTTCTCCACCACGCCGCCACAGTTCGTGTTTGGATGCAGCGACTCTTCCGCGGAGCTGGCAATATTCAGGAAGGATACGAGCGCACGGTAGCCCAACCCCGAGCCCCCGTTAGCGTAGAATCGTATGATCATGGAAGGACCTGTGCTCTGAATGACCGGTGGGCGGAATATTGCCCCCGACACGGCTCCCAAGCGCTGCCCGTTCCAGTCGTAGAATTCCATTGTGGACGTTTTCGCCAACTGGAAGTCACTGAAGATCACATTGATGCGGCACGCTTCGACATTGCAGCTAAGGACGTACTCCTTCCCGAAATCCCTCGGATAGTAGGAAGGAAAGTAGGGGGTAGCGATGATACGGTGGTGCAGATAGTTATTAATACTGGTCACATTGGGGGCGGGTCCGGGATTTGCTTGAATTGTCTCACGATTGCCTGCAGATGGAAAATGAAGCCATGCACAATGATTTCCCTGCGACAAATGAGTAACATTATTCAAACTTACGCTCGGCAACGTAATCCAAGGTGAACGCATGCGAATGATTACTCCAGTACACGAATTTAATCAACACCGAACGGGTTTGCGTTTGGTAGACCACATCGTGGCCACAGTTGCGCCGACCGGTGTATTCCGTCGAATCGAACGGTGGCTCAGTAAATTCCAGATAGTCGCAGCGGCACGGCGGTTCATTGTGAACAGCACACTTGGCCGGAAAGTTCGAGTAGCTGTAGAAAGGATTAAAATTATTACCTCATTTAATCCTGCGCCAATGTGTGGTCCGAGGAAAAAAAGCGAATGATTGTTGATTGGCTTTCTTACCTTAATGAGATTTTGAAGTTGCACGATGGACATGTTACCAGCTCGAGCGTACAAACGTTGGGGGTGGTTTGGTTCACCAACGCCGTTCGAGAGAGCTAAAGGATTAAACACGTATTTGAAAGGGGAATGCATGAGCGCCGGAAATTACTGAGCTAAGAGGCTATCTTAAACGAATAGTTGGTGGGTCAGTTTTCAACCCCATTTTGACGATCTTTCATGGCTCGCATAGGAATTAGATAAAGTACTCATTTGAGCCTGCTTTTGTGAGGATATTCTGCCAAGCAAGAAACCATTTCTTCAGCACATTTCCTGCGATTCTAACTATAAATACCATTGTTACACAGCACGTATCATAAGAGGGTTAGTGCGAGTAAAGAAGCTTATGTACCTTGACCTTTGCCACCGTCTTCTTACTAATTAGCTCCTTTTGTCGTTCATAACATTTCAACAACAGTGGCGCCAAAAGGTCAATTTAGCAAAACTACGCGAATTAGTTTTTGGACGCTAGCCATGTGTCCTTAGAATCTGCGTTTCGTTTCGTTAGTAATTTCACAACAAGTCTTAAGTTTGCGCAGATGTCTAGAATATTCTAGTTTTATGCGCTCTCGTACTGCCTGATTTATGGTTCCGCGTTTACCGGATATGCTCTTTAGTGTTTTGCCTCCTCGTAATCCAATTATCAACCAACCAACTGACTCACCACAATCGATAGGCGACCCGAGAGCGGTAAACACTTACGTAAGGAATGGTCACATTAGTCGCTTGCAGCTGGCCACGATCTCCGAGCTCGAAGTAAACCCGATGGCCATTGTACACCCCGCAAATGTCGTTACTACGGAACACTTTCGGTAGGCATTGCACTGGTGAAATGCAACCGGAGCAGTAAAGAAGTAGCAAACCGATGGGAAAAACCACTGCAGGCAAACACTGAGCGCGCCCAGCCGGATGGCGATACAGCATGCTAGAACTGATGATAGATTTGGCAGTCTTCTACACACTTTCAATGTTTCCGAAACACACTTCCTAAACTTTTACTTTAGTTTAATTTTGTCCACTTAGTAGAGCCTTTCTTTTCGTGTACGTTCCGTTGGAAAGTCGCGATGATACTGATTTTCCGGAGAGCGGTTCGAGCGCTGACAACAGTTTTCCGGAAGCCCCACAACTACAGCGAGTGGGAGAGGGGACATTGGAAGAACATTGAGGACCAGCGTGTTATGCCGCACGCATAGGACATGCTGACTAGCAACAAGCGTGCAGGTTACGTGAATGGTGTTGTGTATGCGGGCTTTTTTATAACTGTTACCCACTGTCTTTTCTATTGTGATTTCTTCCATGCACGGCCGGTAGTTTCGTTCGGCCAGGATCATTGATCCTTATAGTTCTCCCCGGATAGAGTACGCTTGGGTGGGATGGTTATTTGTTTCTTTATGTTCTTTATTTGCGCTATGCGCGAAGAAAAAGGATTAAGTTAGACCATTATTCTTACTTCCATAGAAGGACATGCATTCATGTGGTCATGAAATATACTCTTTTGCATAATAACAATTAGTCTGCTCTATTATTACAACATACTACAACAGAAAAACATTTCGATCCATTTGTTTGCTAAAGCGAATTTATTACGGTTCAAATGTAACGGAAATGACATGACGTAATGTTTCACCTTAGAACTCCATTTTTTTGTCGCTGAGCGCCGCCGCCTTGCCTTTGAATGTCTGCTCCAACTTTCGGAGAAACTCCTCGAAGATTACGGTCCCCTTGAACATGCTCGTTTTTTTGTAGTCCTTAATCCGTGAGCGTGTCTCTTCACCTTCGACTGTGTTTTTTTCGTCGAACGTGTTCACTTCCTTCAGCAGATCGCTGTGCAAACGGAAAGCAGTGCATAAGCAATGAAATTTCACATTATTTCGCATTATTTCAAGTTATGGCATAAGACTTACGTTATCGTTGGCACATCGGTCGGATCGAATTTGAAGGCGATATTGGGATTGAAGGGTATGCAGACCTTCCCTGTTTTCGGGTGCACGCAGAATGGTGATTTCAGCAAGTGGTTAAATCCTTTCGTAACGTTGATGTCGAGGCGCGGGTACGTGAACGCCAGAATGGTTTCCTCGACGACGAACTTGTACCGCCGATAACGATTGTTGCCCGTTACGCGCAGCTCTTCGAAATATGATGTAAACTCCTTCCATACGCGCTTAGAATCGCCCTGTGCCGACTTGAGGCGCTTCTCGAGGTCCGTGCGAGTGGCGGGATCCTGAATGTTGGCCAGCAGTTTCTTTACGCCCTCGGCCGTGCCGAAAATATTCTGATCCACAAGGCATATCTCCTCGAACATTGGTTCGATGATACGGTACGCCCGTTTTACACTCGGATGCATCTCATCGTGGATGATGACGCGCGAAGTTGATCCCTCGCCGCCGGAAATGAGTACATTTAAGTATTGCGCGATCGCTGAACGAGCAGCCGTGTCCAGGTGTCGGGCCGATTTATCCGACACCCAACAATGTATACCACGGCGACCGCTGAATACCCACAGCAAGTGATCAAACCCGAAATCCTCACGCAAAGCTTCGTCCAGTACGCGACACGCAATGGACATAAACTTCCAGCACAGCTGGCATGCATTGGCCTCGTTGCAGCATGTACGAATATCGTCGTAATCTGTCATATCGATATCAAACACGAGTTCGCGCTGGACCGGATGCATGGCAATGCTGCCGCGATGATCTTTCGGGCGTATGTTGTAGACGGCTCCGATGTCAATTTTGAACGGCGCTTTTGTGCATATTTCCCGCTCGAGGTCTTGTTGATTTTCGAACGATTGGTACCGAATGTAGATGTCATCCTGCAGAGTGAACGAAAACTCTCGATTGGAAAATACCGAAACTTCCGCTGTGGAGAAAAGTGTTTTAAATTCACAATTAGCGAACAATTAATGACTGACTCAAGTGCAACGCTCCTTTTTTACTTACAACGTCCGTAAGACATCCATCGATAAAACTGTTTATGGGGAAATAATCGCTTATAGTACAGCGGTAGTAAGTCCTGCAATATATTAGGGTCAAAGCTCGTTTTAGCTTTCGTCTCTTCTAATTCGGGCATGATTTACAAAGCGGGCACACAGATGACGAAAAGAGTCGAGAGACCAAAACACACAAAACTAAAAGCGTCCCACAACTGCAAAGTGAAGCAATTGAAACGAAAACCGAAAGCGCGCCAAATGGTAAATAAACAAATCAATCTAGACAGCTGACCAAGGTGGGTTCTAAGAGAGGTGAGCTCTAAAGCCTGATCGTGGCAGCCATATTGACATTGATTTGTGACAATTGTTCCCTGTTTTGTTTACCAATTATAAATCGCAAAAAAGTTAGCGGAAGTACAGTAGATATCCGACATACACAGTACTCTACATATGTGGATTCGGAGAAACGCGGTTTTCAAAATTTGACAGAAGATTGGGTTTATTACAACGATGTAAATTCCTGAGATGTGCAACCATACGAAAAAATATGCAAATTACACATATGCACAACTTACGTTTTTTATTTGGTTTATTGCAATTTATATTGTTTGAATACGCTTGCATTGCATTCATATTAACGGAAAAAGTAAAATTATTAATATTCTATGATACATGTACACAAAAACTCCATCTCTTGACTCCTAGTATAAGCTATGTGTTTGAGATACGTAAGTCGGATATCGACTGTAGTTTACTCGATTAACCTATCTCTCCCATGGGAAAAAACGTAAACGCATGCGTTTGCGTAAAACTGTGACCACTCAATAAAGCTGTAACCAGGGGTTTACTCCTACTGTTAAATTAACTTAAGTAAGGTCGCAGGATCGCCTACGATAATCTGATGGCTATCGCGAAGCAATCGTGTGCCTCGCACGGTCAAACGGCCAACGCCCTCAATTGAACTTGAAAATTGTTGTAAAATAATGTTGACCACGCGGTTTTTCCACTTTTTCTTTCTTTTTCTTGGCGTAACGACCTCTTGGTCATGCCTGCCCGTTAAGGGTTTACGAGACTTGTTTCCCTGTTGTACGTGGATAGTCAGTCCTCTCGTACAGGGGAGGGTCCGGTCTCGGTTGGGATTCGAACCCACGCCGTCGAGGTGGTGAGCCCCGGCGCTCATGGGCCGATTTTCTAACCGGCGCTACCGCTCGGCTGTCGAGGACCCCCCGAGGGTTTTTCCACATTCTACGCATTACTTGGGTGAAAAATAGCATGATATCAACAGCATGTTCTTCACTATTAAAAATAACACCAACTTTGGAAAATAACAACCCAAGGAGAACCTTGCTGCACTTTCCTACCAAAGGTATACATGCCTACCAAAAAGAACCTGGCTAAGTGTATTTTTGGTAGGCTTTTTTGACATTTACACCTCATAACCTACCAAAGCGTATTACCAATTACCTATTTCGCGAAGATTTTGGCGGAGATCTCCCACCTGTATGTTAGAAGTTTTTTAACACTTTTTCAACCAACTGTCACAACATTGGTGGAGCAAAAAAAGATCTTTGACTCGACATCACTTTGCAGCTGACAGTACAATGCTTGTCAAGCCATTCATCGAACTGTATATCATATTGGAACTGGGTTCGGCATGACGAAAAGTTTGTCCAACGAACCCATAGGTTAAAAATATTGGAAGTAAATCGGAATGCGTGACGTTTGTCAAAAGTCAGCTGTCATAATAAAAGCAGACAGTCGAAAAAATTTGTTAAAATGTCCACAAAAGCAAAGCAATGTTTGATGGTGAAAAGTAATATTTAATGGTAAACTGTTTCTTACGAAAATTCCGTCAACACCTCGGTCTGATTCAAGCCGTCGCTTTAGCTCCTGTCTACATCGTCGGCGTTTCGGATTCTGCATAACCTAAAGCAAGCAATCCAAAACAAACATTCACGCAATCGAACCACTCGTGAGGGTAGGACGGGCAGCAGTTTCGTTGGCGTACGGTGGCCCTGGCACTAAGGAAAGACATACAATTTTGCGACGAACTGGAATCCGTGTGTGGACGGGCAACGCGCTGGAGACATGTACTGCTTGCAATGCCTCATCCCGGTGTTATTGATTCCCAAGCCGACGAATCCGGCGCTCATGCAAACCCACGTCATGTTTATCGTGCTCTACCTGATCGGATTCTTTCTGGAGCGTAAACCCTGCACCATATGCAGCCTAGTATTTGTGATGGCCGTTTTCCTGCTATGCAACAGTGGCAACTGTTTGTTTTGGGGAAATTGCGAGGGTCATACTTGCGAGAATGGCTAAACGGCACCAACCAATTTCCCAGCGGCCACGTTGACGTCGAACGATGATGGACACAGGACAATGAGGCGGTGCTGGCAGAACATAATCGGACGATGGGAAAATGAGCTAGTTAGTTATGATAGTTTTAAACATCTTTTTCTTTTTTCAAACCTTCCCTCCTTTGTTTTGCATTCGATGTGTTCCCGCTGGATTCGAAAGGTATTAATGCCGTTCCGTTTTCCTGGTGGTGACAAACGGTGTGTTTCTTTGATTCTATCAGTTTATTCACAAACGGCCAAAGATTTAGAGAAATGTGTGACTTGCTGATATCAGCGGCTAGTGCGCAATAGGATTAGTAGCAGTTAGATATAGCTGAATCATATTTCCCTCGTTGTAAACCCCCTTTTTCCATGTACTCACTTGGAAAGACACTTTTTGAGAACGCAAAGACTTTTGAAACTAATGCTATAGCGGTTGTGCTGTGCTCGTTTGCGAGTTGAACTGAGACTCCGGGATTGATTGGCTGATAGTGAACTGCTGTTAAATAGAAAACATAAACGTACCACATAAGAAAAGTGATCATAAAAATGTAGCCATCGAAAATATACAGTGTCGAAGCATAAAAAATAAGAAAAAGAACAGGTATGCGGAAGGCAAACAGGAACATGCAGGAGTAGGAGCTTTATCGGGACTCTTCTTTCAACAAAAACACTAAATAACATATGTACCACTAGTCGTTATTCAAGCGTTTGGCTATTCTAAACTACCCAATATTCCCCTTCCTCAACTGTGAGTAGAAGGAAGGTAACATATAACATCTTGCGACACTGTAGTCCGTTCAAAATTGACCGTATCGTAATCGTCCAGCAATCAGCCCAAACAGATTTCCTAGATTAATCGCGTCTACATGCAAACGAACCACTTTGCTCCAAACATCATCCAACCGTGTTTGATGGCACTTGGTGTGATAGTGAAATGAAACAGGAAAACAAACGAAACGTATGAAGGAAAATAAGAAACTATTGCAACCCGCGGTGTATCAAACATAGCGTGCACATGGCGTGCGTATATGCGAAATTAATCAAAATTCAGAACACGTGGGAGTGATCAATCTAAAAGATCGAACGATTAATGTAAATAGTTATGAACATAAATGTAATATTTATTTTTTAAACCACCATAAAACCCTAGGTTAGCGTGTTTAAAACCATTAAAGCAAATGAAAACGTAAACTAATTAATAAAAAAAATTAAAGATAATCGTTCCTGCTGTTCAGCAAATTCCCAGCGTGTTCCAGTAAAAAAAAGGAAAGAAATTGTGTGACCCATTTTTAAATCGTTTGTAACGGATAGCAAACATTTCTTTCAAAATCTTTTCTTTTTAGAATAAAGCTGAATTGTCCCTTGATCAATTAAAATTATTATTGATTTATTATCAGCTTTGCACATACATTTTAGACAATTTGCCCTTTAAAAACAGGAAGCGATCGTTAACATTCGGCGACAAACCTAATGTTCTCCTACAATGAAACACCTTATTAAAAAACAAGGGATGAAATAGGAAAAGTGTGCACTCGGCGGTATTTTCCAGGATGTCGGTGTGTCCAGATAGTTACAAATTTTATTGTAAAAAATGCTGTTCTTCTTTCAGTTGCACTTATTGGTGGAGAAGGTATCGCATCGCTTTCCTCGTCTTTCTGTTGCTGTAAAATCTTTCAATTACACATGGACCAAATATGTGTACTTTAACCCCTTTTCTCTTTCACTTCGTCTCTTCCTTATCACTTAGCGTAGGAAACCTTTCGATATGGTGTGCACAGCTGTTTGTGGTTGTATTAAAACAATCCCGTCGTTACCCTTCCCATGCCTGGTGATTTGGTACCAGTGGGAATTGTGTCAACTGCTACAACATACCATCTGCTATGCATAGTCACTCCAATCCAATGTATATTTACATGCCATCTACGCTTTCCTGGCTGTTGTTCGCCTACGCTATTGAGATTCGTTCATTTTGCCAGACTTTACCTATCTTCCTGGCTCACAGAATGTAAGCCCGCCTACCCATTGAAGCCAGATTCCTGCAGAAGAGGGTCCAACAGTGTCCATTATTGGTGTAGTTATGTTTTGTATTCGTGTGGTAGTTCTGTATTAAAATCACATGTATTCTTTTTTATTTGTTTGCAGGCGGCTGGTGAGCACAGAAACAAAAGAAGAAGAAGAAGAAAACAAGCCCATAGGGCGTTGCGGACAGGAACTTCCGTCCGCCCAGTTTGTACTGATCTAAACCGATCGTGGTTGGACATCTGTAAAATAATAAAACAAGAAGATGGTTGAGCTTTTCGTAACATCATCGATCGTTCGGGGGTTTGTAACAGCCCAAGATCGATACTTACAATGCGGGCGGACAGCATCCTCCTCAGAGGGAGCCGTTTCCACGACCTTGCCAGGAAGGTTGATCGGAGTCAGTAGGCTGCGACCGTAATGGATACGTCCCATCGGGATCATTTCCTGTGATTCCGGCTGATGTGGCTGTTGCTGCTGTGGTTGCTGCGATGGGAGCTGCTGCTGTTCTTGGTCCTCCTGGTGCGCCGTTTCCGGTTCGGTGGGACGTGGTGGCTGCTGCTCCTGGAGTTCGCGCTCATCCGAGTGCGGCGAGGGACCTTCCTGATTCGGGGCGTTACGATACGAATCGGTTTCCTCTTCGCTTTCCTCCGACTCGGCGATACGGGCAATGAGCGAACGCAGCTGCTCGGTGAACTTCTGCGCGGCAAAGTCGGCAACGTTCATCTCGTCCGACGAGGGCATGCCGAACTTCTGCATGGCCATATCGAGTGGCATCTCACGGATCTGTACCTCCTGCGGTTGCGGTGGCTGGGGTTGCTGCGGCTGCTGGGGTAGCTGTTGCTGCGGCTGCTCCGGTTCCGGCTGGCTGCGCATGATCTGTGGCGGCAGGAAGGGGCGCATGATCTCCGGGATTGGGATACGCTGCAGGTGGATGCGGACCTCAGTGCGTGGCGGCATTTCTGGCTGGGGCTGCGGGGGAGATTGCTGGTGCATCTGGGCGGCAATGATCTGAGGCAGCTGCCGGAGGAATGGATGGAAGTTCGGGCGTCCCATTGGTGCGTCCGGGTGCGGTGCCTGCATCATCTGGGCTGGAATCGGAGGAAGCTGCTGTGGCAGCTGCTGGGGCTGCTGGTGGGGCTGAGGCTGATTGTGAGGGTTCATGAAGGGCATACGGAAGAACGTTTGCGGCATCTGACGAATGATCGTCTGGGGCGCTGGGCCCATCTGCTGGGGCAGATGAGTGATTGGACCGAAGGCACGCACTGGCGGAATCGGAATCAACACCTGACGGACGGGTTCAGCCTCTTCATTCCTGTAAGTAGATTAATGTACAAAAGTACACTAGTTAGCAACTTCCTTCATGCATCCCATGAGACGAATTGCTTACTTCAGCTCGTTTCCAGATTCGCAGAAAATGGCAATGCGCTCGCCGGTGACCTTCTGCTGCTTGGGATCGGTGGCCATATCCATTCCGAACGGAAGGCGCATCATTTTGGCGGGAGAATCAACCATTTCCTCCGAACGGCGTCGCTCGACGATGCAGTTCATGCGGGATCTAAGGCAAACACATTAAAGGAAATCAGTAAGGAATGGTTCAGCGGTACCCTGGCATCACAATAGCACATACTTCTGGTTCTCCCGTAGGATGGCGTTTGCCAGGTCGGTCAGATGCAGATCCAGCGGTAACTTAACGTGGATACGATTGTTCATGTCGACCGACTCGTCGCTCTCGCCATCGTTCGACGAATCGTCTTCATCCTCGGAATCGCTCGACTCATCCGAATCTTCCTTGTGCTGCTTGTGGGACTCCTCCTGCTTGTGCTTCTTGGCGTCGTCCCGATCGATCGTCTGGAGGTTGGATTCGTCGGCCGAGAGGTTGTCCTGCATCAAAGCCTGCGCCTTCGGTAGTTCCTGTCGAAAAAGGCAAGCGAGAAAGTTCACGGGGTGAGTAGTTGAATAACATCGCTTTGCTATATTGGGAAGTACAGCTAGGTAACGACTCGCGATTGTTGCACATCGTCTGGTAGTTGTTTGTAAAGGAGCACCATTTTGCCCGGCTGGTTAAGTTAGCGTGATGTAAGAGTACCCCGTGTAAGTGTACGTGCCGCATGAACATCTCACATGCGACATGCTTCCTCGTTACATTGCGTAAAATGTGCTAAGTAAGTCGCTCCAACTTTAAGTTGAATGACTCACTTGAACCTCAACCGATGGCATTGGAGAAAAAACAGCTATAAAGTTTAAACTTTCCATGGATTTTCTAAAGAAATCGACTAGCATCTTAGCGTATTAAAAACGTTTTGAAAGTTGGGTAGATAAAACACCACATAGTCACGCAATTGAAAGCGTGTCTTCGTGGTTTGCATTGGCACTGCAGTACTGGAATGCAGTGCCGATAAAACATCCCAATCGCGTTCTAATTATGGAACGCATGTTGCCACACATTTAGTTAGGATAGATGTACTTAATACCACTTAAGCATCGAAACGTCGTGTACTGGTCGTGAACGTATTGCACAACTCGGTTGGATGATTGAATGCATTAAACAGAGGACAACGGTGCAGGTAGATACATTTCAATGCAGCTAAAGTAAAGGTGTCCATGGGGAGATGAAGATAAAACGATAGCTTTACTTTTAGCATGTCATACGCTACACATCGGATACTAATCTCTTTTGCAGATAGGACCTACATCCAAAAACACTAAAAAGATCACGTGACATAAAAAATGTGTTTGTGTGAGTCTATGAGTTGTTATTTAGTATGTGAAACATGATTACTAACCCATTATTAGATAATGATATTTTTAAAGGTCATTGCGGAAGTAAAATTAATTTTGTTATAGCTATTTTTAAATCTCATTTCTCTTATATTTATTATTAAAATAACAATGTACAAACTCAGTTATTTTTTTATTTAACATGCGTTAATAAATAAATCCAACAGTTTTATGAAAAGTTATATTAGAAAGTTATATTGTAATCGTTAATTGGTATCTGTTTTTGTGTCCGGTAGTCTAACATGAACTTCGGCTCTGCAAGGTCACTTATTCTTCTTATTTTAATAATTAATGTTTTCATTTAGATCATGAAAACTGCTCTTGAGAAGGTGTTCCAGTCATTTTGCGCAGAAAGTGAAATAATCAATAGGAAAATCTCAAAATAGAGATTTCAGTATTTTCATGTTGTAAGTAAAATCACAAGTTGGTTCAACCATTTTCTTCCACACCTCATTCGTACTGCACTTTTTCGAGAAAAGTAAAGAAAAAACATTCTGAGAAGTGGTCTCTAAATGCACGGGGTACATGAATGCGTGTTATGAATCGACCTTTCTTCCAAATTAGAAACAATCCTCATCTCTTACGAACTACTCTAAACACCGTTCGATGAATTTGAAGTGCATAGGAAAAGCCCCCCTCCACCCTCCATGGCGATGATGATGATGGGCTCCATCCATTCAGGAAGGCCCTATCTTGGCCCTGGGGCTGATCGGTTGAACGTACGATGGAAACGATTTTCGTTCATCGATCTACCCTCCTGAGGAGGGCCTTCCCTTGTTTGGTTGTTACTTCATCTGATTGCCAGCAGAAGGATAGATATGCTACTGGAGTCGGTTTCGTGATGGACGCTGGAACGGGAAACCTTTGAACCTCATCAATCCTCCTTTCTCTCCTTCACACACACACACACACACACAAAGCACCATCGAGACGGAGTATTGTGGTTTGAAAAGTGGGAGTCCCCGGTGGGCGCAAGGGAAACAACTGATTGTTGCCGCGGATCCCACTGCACGAGGTTGATAGGCGGCTAGAAGATAGTGAGCAGAAAAAAGTGAAAGTGGTTTTACCACAATCGTGGAAGAGCAGCTCTTCATCTTTTCCCCCCTCGAGTGCCTGCTTTCTTCACACTGGTGCTGTTATTATTTTTTGTTATTAAATCCCTTGCCTCGCTTGTGGATGTGCTCTCTTTTTCCATCTGTAACACAAGCATACACACACAAACATAGATTTGTTCCCTGCCTAAAGTCACTGGAGCGCCCGATTTGTAACCTCGCCAGAGGTAAGTAAATCAGATGATTTCAACCGTACTGCAAGCGACGAACCCGAGTTCGATTTCCGACCGGTTTTGTTTTCGGATGGGATTTGTGTTTTGGGCTTGGGTCCCAAAACGGGTCCGCAGGCAGGCAGTTGCAGCCAACCTTGTTGAAGGGCTTAACAGCCTACGCCACGAAGAGTCTAGTGACCTTTCCACAGTGAAGACGAACGTTGCGCTCAGACGTTGCCAGCAGCGGGATAGCTCTTATGATTCTGATCCTCGCGCTCCCGGGGGGCATCTAAAAACGTTACGTAACGGTACACGTTATTTCCTGGCATCATCTCAACAGCGGGGAGGGTGTAGAATCACTGCACTTAGCTTGCGTTCGATGCGCATTGAGGCTCGGAGGCTGCGGTACACCAAAATAATACGGTTTCACTTTCATCTGGCGGAATAGAAAGTCGAGTTTCGATCGGCGTACGCTAATGTGCGGGAGGGCAATAAACAAGAGAGATCGGCAAAAAAGGAAAAAGCTAAAAAAAAACATACAAACTACATCACTACACCACTTCATGAGTCATGATGTCATTTGGCAGCCGATGTTTTCTCACTTCTCTCGCGGGCTCAGGCAAATCGCTGTTTTCTGATCGTTAACTCGCGCCACCAAAAGTGAGAGGAAACCGCAACGCGACGATTTTGCCACACGGATGAACTTCGCGCCTACATTGTGTGTTTGTACACTTTTCTCAGGGTTTAAGGCTAACGTTCACAGATTTTGCAACCTCTAACACGCTCCAAACGAACGAACTTTGGGAAGACGCTCGTTATTCGTGCATTTGTTCCGCGCGCAATATTTGCGAAACATCTTCACACCATGCTTCTTTCTTTTCTTGTTGTGTGCCGCGAATGGATCGATTTTTGCACGTGCTAATGAGTGAGATAAACAGTGAAAGGCAATTGATCTTCAGTCGTCCGAAAGAGGTTTGACACCATCCCTTAAAGTTGACAAATGTAATTCGTCGCTACCTTTCGCCTTGCGGTCAGTTTTGTTTTGTCGTCGAAGGTGCAGCTTTATTTTTCAGATTCTCATGGACGTGCATGCAGGCCAGCCTCGGGTTAGGGACCGTGAGGTTGTACCCACAGGGGGCGTAAAAAGACAAATTATCATGCAATAACATCTCCCCAGCACAAAAATACGTGCACGGTCGGTTGTTTACAAACTTCCACACAGGACACATGAGTATTTTTTCCCTCACACCAGACAAGGTGACGAGTTGAAGAAAACCGAAAATATAAAAAAAAACAAATAAATAAACAAACCACGGGATCGGACTGTTTGCTTTTTTGGTTCGCATGGGAGGAATGATTCAGCACCAGCTTCGGTGGCGTTACAAAAGTTTCCCTCCTACAGGAAAGGATAGCATGTTGCAGTATCACTCGCGTCGTGCGTGATATTTTGCAAAGCACCCACACACCATCATAACATTTATTTTGGTGAGGGAAGGAAAGCTTTCATTTCGCCAAATTTCTTCCTCCATTTATTAGCTGTTTGTTTGTTTTTTTCCGTACACCACGTTACGTGAACGTTCAAATCCGGTCAGTGGGCAAAACCACAAGTCGCGGTGGTTTCCTTTTACTTTGACTGCGTACTGCACGACATTGTGAAGAAATGAAAATAAAACGATAAAGAAAAACAATAGTCGGAAAGAGCTCGCAATGCACGTAGTGACGCACGTGCGATCGATTGCAGTGTACTTTGCTTATGCAATCACGGGAAAAGGGGCGAACCACCTACACCACACATTGAATAAGTGCATTGGAAAACATCTCGATACGGTCGTTGGCGGTGGATCGTCAGGTCAAAGTGTTTAGCCGACGTTGTGGAACCTATTTTATTGATGACATATCGAAGGAAAAGTTGAACTGTCTTCCATGACTGAACGTTTCGTGGACCTTTCAAGGTACATGTATCCAATTAAACTTTATCAACAAAATTACATACCAAAGCAAAATCACCCCCAGTAACGTTATTGATACGATCGCGATCGCGATCGAGCTGTAGGTAAGAGATGATTGTTAGTTTTTCCTTTCGTCCCCGAGCGCAATTCAACTTTTGTTTTGCTCATCACCGCAATTACAGCGTAGGCGCACTTTCGTTGTTTTCATCGAAAACAAACGGGGGTTGCGCTCACTATCAAAAGGGCAATCGAATGAGGGGGCGTATTTGATGGGGGTGAGATTTCTGTCCGCAACGAAACCACGTCCACGAGGCACAAATTATAGCAAATCAATTGCTCATTGTTTCGTTCGCTCGCCAAACAGGGTCGATAAAGGTGGGATGAAAATGGGGAGGTGGTTGAAGATTCACCTGGGAAGCGAATTCCGTAGAATGCGACGCTACCGTAGGGTGGTTTGGAGGATTGGGTGGCTTCGAAATCGAGTGAAACTACGGGCGAAAGGAATGCACGTTGCTCAGTCGGTCATAAATAGGACAATTTGCAAAGAAAGGAAAAATTAATTATCAAACCAATGGGTGAAAACAAAACTATCTCCGCTGGAGGCCTGCCGCTTGTTCGGTATTGTAAAAGCGATGTATTGCTTCCGGTACATGGAAACCCGTGTCCCAGTTGGTGTTTGTTGCGATCGTACAGTCACGAAGCCGATAGAATGCGTATTTGGAGCGCTTTTCCGTGTTCCGCCCTGCTCGGGTTGAGGCGGGAGGGCACGTTTTAATCATCTCAGGGGATGCATCCGTTCGATGTCACGGTATGCCATTTCCACATTTTTTTCCTAGTTTTATTTATTTCTAGGTTATGCGGCAGCAACTGACTACAGATTGCAGTGGATTAAAAAAAAGTGCGGGGCACGTTTCGTTTGCCATTTTCCCGTGCAGTTTCCTTTTGCCTCCCCTCAACACGCTTATCGCGAGGTGATCGGTGTTTTAATTAACTTTACGATGCGACTCATCAGCTTGCATCGACCTCACCATGTAATGTAGGGTGGGAAGGTAATTTTCTAACTAACAAGGTTTCGGGCGAATAGAGTTGAGAGGGTACAATCGAGTAGAGGAAAAAGTGAAAAAAGGTGGCTTCGGTCAGCTTAAATGCGCCATTTTTCCTGCTATACATTGGAACAGCTGCCAACTGAGAGAATAGTTAAAATTAGCTTCATAGTTTGTGCGGCACTTTGACGCAATAACAAGATCCGTCCAAGATCAGGTATCACTTGCTCCACCGGACGGTTCTTTCCTGCTTTCCATTACGTAACAGATGAAACAAAATAGCTTCTGTTGTAAGAAAATCTAGCAGATATTCATCTCCCATAAAACATACCTCAGCCTCATGAAGGTGACCTATCGGTTGGTTGTACGCCATAGACGACACAGGGAAGCAAACAAATGAAACAAACGCGCTTGTTCTAACATTGAACATCTTGGTAGTCAATGTTTTTATTTTTATATTTGTGGAACTGTGGAAATAACACATACATACAGCATCCAGTGTGTCGATGTCACAGCATTTTTTTTTCGTTTTTATCACACATCGGTGTTAAGGCGATTTGAAGGTTTTTTGTTTGTCTGACTCTTTGGCATTAACAAAAATAAACCCCAACAGAGGCAATCCAGTAGGTTCTAATCAAAACTGGTTTGAGGTGGAATATCGCGATGGCATCGAAGCGAATAAAACCAGAATTTTTGAGATGTTGAGCAATAAACGGAACCAAGTTCGGTGCTGGTTCACTGCCTCGAGGATCTTTTCCAGAGATCGATGAACTTTTCCAGTGTGATCATAAACAGGCTGAGCTGTTTCTTGAAAGAAGATGAACCTGGACTGGTGGTTCTTTTGACTGAATTTCTTCTCGGATTTTCTTCCACAATTAAAAAAAAGCCGTAGTCGTTTACGCTTTCGTTGCATTAATTTAATAGTTCCATGAAAAATTAAAAACGTATCATTCCTCTGTCATTTACGGCTAAATAACCTTTCGTACGGCCTATTAAACTGCTTTTCACCGTGTAACCGCCACCGATTAACGTTGCGAATCGCGTAAGTCACGAACTGTCCTTGATTTTCCAAATGTCATGAGGGGAGGACAAGCTTTATCTTAAACTGGCGATGAGTTTAATACGGAGCTGATGTCGTAAAACGGTACCGAAAAGGGTGTTTATGATGGATGGCCGAACCGGACGGATGCACCTCGTGGGGTGATCACCGTCGTGCGACTATTTGTGTATAATTTGCATCACAAACGGTTCTCCCATTCGTGGGAGTGCTCGACGGTCGACGTAATGCAATGATAGACAGCTTCTTGCCCATTATAGTACGCAAGATGGATGGGTCGGGTTTGTAAGTGCCTTCCTTTCGATGCACTGACGGTACTGAAAGGGCAATTAATAGTGGTCCGCCAGAGGATCGAATCGGTTGTCATTGTTTCGCAAGGGAATTGGCTATAAATCAAAATTCCAATCAGTCCAGCCTATCCGCAACTTGAGTTTTATAATATCGAACCTAGGATACACCATCGGGAGATAGTTCACAGAGATATAAAATTTAAATTGGATGCTAAGCGGCATCTTCCATACGTCGAATGCATTGATAACGATGCAGACAGGAAAATGATCAAGCGCAAACATAATTCCTTTCCTGGTAATTTCACATTTCAATAAATCTCTGGTGCGATGGCAACGTTTAGTAGTTGCCTTATTAATTCAACTCAACCTGTCGGCTTACATAGGTGTAAAAACATGCAAATCCTCAGCCCCGTGGCTCGGTCGGTGCCTTATCGTTATTGATATTGCCCGTGCGGAATAATTGCACCCACTTACAGGAGCAACGAGAACTTAGTACACCTCAAACGAATCCATTTACAAGAGGACTTACCGATTAGCTGGCGTTTGCGGTATCTGCAGTGCACCGTGTGAAACGGTGGAACCCCAGAACCTTGAACTATTCGCATATAAAACTGGTGCGTTGGCACGAACTGAACCTGTGACCGAGTGGTGTGTGAAAAAAAAATACAAAACTTCTACCACAACCGTGCCATAAAGCTGTCGGTCGGCCATAGGCTACGTTCCTGCTTTCATGATCACGTAAGTTCCCGGATGGAAGTTCTCGTCTGAGACGGCTCTAAAGGCCGCTGGAGCCGCCGTTGCCGTTTTGCGGTGGGCACGAAAAACAATCGTAGCCGTGGTGCTTTACGACATTGGCTCTTGGCCTCTCTCCCCCTATTGTTTACTGTAGAGTCAGCGGGTGAAGAAAAGCCTTAAAAACCCTTTTAGCATAGCCACCAAATGCACTAGATGACTCTTGGCCATCGGTGCGATCTGCCATTTGGCTCAGTTTTGTTTTGACGTCACAAATGTTGACGATTTTTTTTTTAGAAACTTCATCGGATAAGAAACTAGCGGGAAACAGATAGGCAGCAAAGTTGTGGCGGATACATTTAGTTGTGTTCGCCGGTTGTCGCTTGTTGTTGCGGTGACAATCCTGCATGTCATGGTCGGATGGACCCTCTGGGCTCGACCGAAGAAGTGTTGAACTTTGTTTAGCGTTTCTAGGTGAGAGGCGCACAAATTACCTTGCACTTTGTAAATAAATAAATGCTTTTTTTTGCAAATAAACAAACGTAGAGATTGCAGCTCCAAGAAAGCATCTAGGCCACTACTCTGAGCAATGAGTCTTCAAGAGTTAACAACATCAGCAAAAAGGCCAAAGCTCGGTCCGGTTTCTTGGATGACGCTTTTTGTTGTGGGTTTCCACACCGCTAAATAGGCGGGCGTGTCGTACGCGTAAGTTGGTTGCTAGAAAAGAGACCGTGACCATTTTCATGGTCCGATAGGCCGTAGTGTAACGCCCAGATAAATATAAATTATTCAATTCAATGACGACCTGGCGTCAAAGTGGCTCTTGTATCGCGAAGGATTTGAGATTGTGGGTTTGTCGACTCTTTGAGTTTTACGATGCTTGTATATGCATGGGAAAGCGATAAATCTTGAGACTAATATTAAAGGGATCTATTATTGTGCAGAACTGGATCCAATCAAGAAATCGTTAGGTGACACTTACCTGCTGCATCGCCTCCAGCATTAGCTCCTTGTTTAGGACTGCATCGAGGGCCTGCATTTGGTCGCAAGACTGCTTGGCCTGCAAATAGGACGAGGCCAGGATGAACGATCCCAGAATGAAGGACGATAGCACCACGGTGATGGCGATGATCTTGGCGATCTTCACCGAATTGGCCTGGCGCACTTTGTAGGCCTGTGAAATGGAAGTAAGCATTAAGAAGCACGTTATTAAGATTATTCAAACGGAAGAAGCACTTCTAATGAATGTAACATGGCGTAATGTAATCCCTTGCGCAGTCTAGCTTACAATTATTAGAACTAAATTGCAGGCAAAGAGAAAGTAATGGGTTAAGATCGAGTGATAACCACAACACAATGTTCATAAAATAATTCCGATCCATTCGACCACTGTGCCGCTTTTCATCACTCCCATCATCAGTCTTTACGAACCGATTGTTGAACAAATTTTAGCAAACTAATAATCATAAAGTTGATTTGATTTGTCACGGCTTCCGGTGGAACTCGCGTGTCCGGGTTGACACGGCCGGAAAACGCACATTTGCATTAAAAGGGAGTAACACGGTTGGCTATGACAATTCCAGTCACGCCCGCGTGACGTCGCCTTTTTCCCTCTCTGTTACTCCCGGATCGCCCTGTCGATCAATCCAAATGGCGTTCCTTCTCCCGATCGGAAGCACTGGAATAACTTTCGATTGATTTGCACAAAGCGAAACAAAAAAAAAACAAACAATGTCACCGAAGGAACCTTAGATCATATGTGGATGCATAATAAAAATATTCTCCACCCATTTGCGTTTCCAGCCGCGGTTTGCGATGGTAAGTCAAATAGTATCGTTTCCATCGGCATAATCTCCTCTCGAATCGTTCGGTTTGGTGAAAGATTATATACTTCATTTATACCAACAACGGCAGTGGGTAAGGACACGACCGGATGCGTGGAGTGGGTCAGAGGGAAAGTCGAGCCATTGCAAAAAAAAAATGAACTAGCGACGGGGAGGTATATAATATATCCCATTTTTTTGCCTTTGAGGTGGGCTGAGTCAACATTGCAAGAGGTTTATTTTGCTTTGCTAACTGACATCATCCGGGTTGAGCAGACTTGAGCGTCACGCGGGAAGAGAAAGGGATTATAAAAATATTTTATACACATTTTGCATTGTTGTTTTTTAAACTATATCCATTAGTTTGGTTACCGGAAGCCCGCAGAGGACTTTCCACCAACCATTCACTTAAGCTGGCGGTTGCATGAAAGTTGCAGTTTTTGGATCGATTTTTATTTGCTTTACTCGTTGGTTTTTATTACTGAACCAATCACCACGCAGCACTCGCGATCGACTTGTCGGGAATGTTCGGTAAGTCTGAAAAAACGATTCCTGTATTTTTGTGTGCACATATGAAATGCAAACGTTAGTAGTCCATTTGCGATTGGAGTTTTCCAGTGCCGCATCAGCTCCAGATTTTAGCGACGTTGAACCGCTCGAGAGAAAGTGAATCACAACATACGCCACACAGAGAATTTACTGGTGACAGCCTGGATTCCAGATATTTCTGCGAAACACGGTTACTACTCAGACATTGGCAAGGAGAAAAACTTATATGAAAGGAAGTGAGCATAATGCTTCTGGTACGCATATGTTTTCATTGGATTTTTTTTTCTTCTAATGTTTTCAGCGTTTAGACGAGATTCATCGAGTTTAAGTCGCGATTCAGAACAATGTTGAAGTATATTATGAGACTGAATATGGTTAGTTTAATTTATTTACTTCTACACTGCCTTTCTTTACTAAAATAGTAGCTTCGTCCAACCATGGTTTATATTAATAGAGTATTTTTGCCACAAGATAGAACTGAGGTGTAATAAGTATGAGTGTAAGTGTAATGAGGTTTAGCTTACTCAATACCATATAAACCGAATTGAATCACTCCTAAATAAAATGGCATCATTTATTCGTGATATTCGTGCACTGCGTAGCTCTTTTCTGCATAGTTTCCCTTGGATAAACAGTTCTCTAAAGCGCATCACCACCAAGATTAATGATATACTGCTTTCGAGTCGTGGCACAAAAGACCCCGATGAACCCTTAGATTTCTCCTTCTTCCCGGAGATTAACGTTGCTCCATCTCGAATCCGCCACAAAGCTTTTCCCAGCTTAACTGACCTGAAAGTGGCGTGCAGATCGGAAGGGTGGATGGGGGATGCACACGACAAAACACCCGGCCGATGGGTAATTAAAAATAAATAAATCATCAAAGCACCCGCTTCGCCGGCGCTGTGGAAACTTCGGGCCTTTGGGTGAAGGTCACGGGAAGAGGATAAACTTTCCCGCATTTCCACGGTGCGGTTGCGGTGAGAACCCGAGACCTTTAACCAACATCCAAGACAAGAAATCACGCCATCTTTCGTTTGTTTTCAATCCTTTAATGCACCGATCGTTATCTAAGCTCGTTGCGAATGACTTGATGGCTCAAGGTATATTAAGGGGCTTTATCAAAATGGTTGGAACTATAATCCGCGTCAACAATGGTGTTGGTTTTACATAGCATAAAGCGACAAATGATGGTATGCCTTTCTAACGGGTTCGTTTGTGGTTCTTCCAGCATACTCTTAGTTCCATGGCCTTATATCGCACAACGGTATGCATTTGTTAGCCAGCAGGGCCTTACAGATCATTAATACTAGATCGTAGCTAAAAATTAACCCAAGACGCACATCGCAACGGCTGAGGCAGCGATATCAATCCGCAAAATTTATCCCAAATCATGCTGACGGGAATGATGTTTCGATTTGATTTTTTCCCCGCCTCGAGTGGAACCTTGATCGTCAAGAGAACGCAGCTGCTTCCAAACAAGTTCTGATTTAGCTCGAGGGCCAAGGGGCAGCCTAAAGCAACCTGGAATCTTTGGTGAAGATTCGTGAAGAACAGGCATCGCCTAGATCGTAGTTCAAGCGAAACGGAGGCTATCATTATTAACTTTGGCTACTCATCATTCATTAGCGCACTGGAGAGGGAAATGACGAGCGAAGTTGTTGTTGAGCTGAAGAGCGGACAGTGATTTACATGCGAATGGAGCGAGCTTGCACTACGATCGTGAATGGGGGAGCTTTTGAACGGCTTGTGTGAAGTTAAAAAAAATAAAAAAATAGAAAAAGCCCGATGAAATCTGTTGGATGTACAGCAAATGAAAAAAACGAGAGACACAATAAACTGTGATCATCACGACCAGCAAATGGCATGGAGAGTACTTTGCGCTAACATCATTAACGTGAGTATGGTAATTTTAGCGTCGATTCGTAGGAAAAGAAAAGAAGGGATGAGGAGGGGGGACGAGCGTAAAAAATACCCCACTGTTTGCTGACATCATCTTCTCTTTTGCCTACCCAAAATAGTTGGCAGATGGCGGTCAATGCGTTTTTTTTCGGACAATTTTCCTATGTTTTTTGTGCACTACCATTAAATTCATCTAAATTAAGTTTAGTTGACTGAAAACTATTACGCGGCATCATTTGAAAATCGGTTCACTCGCCATCGCACTCGCCATCGCGATCGTTACTTTGTTTTTGCCTGCAAAAGTTTATCACTTTTTAACTGGACTCGTTCGCCCTTAATCGCCTTTTTCGCGCGTGGTGAAGTCATATTTGGCATTAGAAATTGTACCCTTCTTTCGTCCTCGAACCGCCTCGCTGGAGTACATCAAACTGCCCTCAAACACACCAACACACACGCGCTAAGCAAAGATTCCTACCGTCACATCGCCCTACCGCACGTTGGCAACGTTATGCAATCTGAAGTGTTACGTCCGCAGCTGAATCGTCCCCTACCCTCTGTTTTATTTTTTCGCTCGGTACGATCACCGAGCAACTCGCGGATTGATTACTCGGCCCCTCACCTCGGCGGGTCAGTTTGGCCCGACGCAGCCCGAGAAAAGAAAAGAGCAAACTCAGAAAGCAGAAGACTACAACGCGCGACTCCACGACGAACTCAACCCGTTTCGGAGTCGAAAAGAAGTTGGAAAATGGTTGGTGCGGACGGATGCATTCGGAAAACTCCAACCGAATTCCGGTGTCGCTGTGTGCATTTTTTCCCCCTTTTCTACACGAATTTAATCCCGCGCCGACAAGCACAAACATGCGTCCTACATGTGGCTTTCGTGATTAGCTACGACAACGTGCAGCTGCGGACATGGGCTTTACTAATTCACGAGAGTCATTTTCCCACCATTTTGCAGATACTGCAATCATGCGCTCATTGTACCGTCGCAGCAGTAGGACAAGACTGGTTCAAAAAAGCTTTGAACAGTAGCTACTAAAGTAGTTGTCTAATGCAGCTACCACAATGGGTAGCGATTGATGTATGAAGGTTTTCGGTTTTTTTTTTCAATCATAAATCCCCCTTCCAGTAGCCTCGGTCGTATTCGAACCGGCGGGAGTCATTATGCCACGGGGCGCCGCTGAGAAAATCATAAATATCTGCTGGACTTTTTCAGCTCGAAGTTATATGTGACGCTCTCTACCGAAAATCAATCAAACGCGGCGAATTCCCAAATCGTATGCATCGTATTGATTTTCTCACCAATGGTTTTTACCAAGAAATCATTAAATCACTACCTCCACGAAAGGAGTGAGTCTCTTTTTTTTCGTGGGGTTTTGTTTAACAAGGCGTTCCGAACATGCACGCGATATCTTCGCGAAACGTTTTTCAAATACCCTTAGGGTGGCGGTACTAGAAGCACACTAACCTACTACGAAACACGGTCAGTTTGAGAGGACCCCTGGGCCGTACCGAGATCCGTCCGTCTGGTCCGCCGTTGGCCATCGACCGATCCCAGATCATACGTCGTCGCGGTATGTGTTCAGTGCGATGCTTGAAATGAAACAAAACGTCAATCAAACACACCGACCCAACCCTTCATTCCGCTCCGTCGGCGTTTTCTCTTTGTTTGCCACTTTTCCACCCCACCGGCGGACTCGTGGCCCACATTAGCAATGAAAAGCGAAATTGAAGACACTTGCGGGACGGACAGACATAATCATTGTTTTGCTGACCACCATGAATCGGCATGGATCGGACGCAACCTGACGGGGGACCATAGCAAAAAGGGGGTCAAATGTTGGCCCTAGTTTGACCGAACGCTTCTGTGACTTCTGTGGTTGGCGATACCGGGCATGAAGATCCTATCGGAATGAGTTGATTTATGTATGGAAAGGGGGAGTTTTCGTGACTTATGATCTCAATCATATAACCATCCCGCCCGGTTCGGACATCGGAACGAAGTGCAAAAATCCCTTAAATCCCTTCTTGTCTCACGTAAGACAACTCTCTCCCTTCCTCTCATCCAACATTTTCCACAACGACGCGTCCATGCCACCTTCGACCAGTCAACCCGAACCGAAACAGGCAAACATGGAGTGGAGTTGGTTGCGTCGCGAGCCCGGGATTGCCCGGAGAAGAAACGCTTCACGGTTGCTTGCGGTTTGATCTGCCGCTGGCGGGCAGAACCGACGTCGGTTACCGTGGCGGGACATGAACCGCGTCTAATCGGTTGTTTAACCGTATCACATCGCACTATTGGTAGAAGTCGATTGTTTCTCGCGCCAGAGTGTTACTTCAATTCAACCAGCGCTCAGCTCTTTTCGGTTGGTTTTCTTCGTTTCGTTCCCTTTGGATGCATGTGAGAAGAAGTTATTTAATCTCGATTTCTTTCTCGCTTCGATACGTCGTTCCCTGGCTGTACGGTACGTTATGCATGGCTGAGAAGAGATGTTAAGCAACCGATTGACTTGAGGCCGGAGCCAAAACATCTGAGTGAAATGTTCAGGGAAACTTTCGCACAAAGCATCAATCAGACAGTTGAAGCAACTGGAAATTGTGCTATAGATTTGAACAGGAAATGCAAATTGCGTCACTAGTCGATTGAAGCAAAATATAGCTTTGTTTTATGAACCATTGTAAACTGTTTATCAAAATCATGATTGTGGTCGCCAAACTAATAGATCTATGTTCGATAAAATGTAGCTTAGTCTGGTGGTAAATATTTTAACGATCGAACTTAGTTTAAAAAAAGAGGCTCCTAATGACAAAATTAATATTTTGACTATTTTGTTTTTTGAAATGCATTCAGTGGTCTGCCAAGAAAGCAACAAGCCTTAAGTTATTGAATGGCGAAAATTCTGCTTCAATATAAAAAGTTATAAATTTCTTATCGCCAATGTAATAGAAATCATTTTAGTTATAAAACGTGGAGTTAGTGTTTATTTTTTGGCTTTAGGCTAGTGTTTATTTTTAACTCGTCTTAATATAAGACATTTCACTAGCATATGCATTTTACTATGGCGAAATTGCTGTAAGCTTGTTGGAAGTAAATAAACCCGATAATATTTGCCTACAATCACAATCAGGTCACTGGATCGTGGACATGTTTTCACTTTTGTCGGTTCGGCGCAACCGCGGAAGAGTAAAATTGTTAAAGTGGTCATTTGCGGCAAAATCCGCCCGGACCGCAGGGAACCGGCCGGAAGTATATTAGCGTTTGTCTGCTTTTATCTGTCAGTATCTCGGCCTCCTCCTCCCCTTTCTCTTCCTCCTCGCGGCCGGTAATTTCTGGTCAACTCACGAACAACAATCAGACAGAGTCAAGCATCGGTTGAGCAGTTGGTTATTTGCTCATCAGCCGCACGAAATGTGGCGTACCCCAACCACCATGGGGACAGAGAGCAGATAGCCCTCATTACATTAATCGCTCGACGATCATTACGGGGAGTCAGAACACCATGAAGGTACCGTACCGTACCGTGCTTCCCCCGTACCGCGGATTCGACGTGCACGCGTGCGTTCTAGAACAATTTCCCCAGTTTGCGGGCCAACAAATTGGCGAAGCTGGCGTAGATAATTTCCGAAAAAGGTACGGAATTATTCTCCCAGTGCTCTCAGGTGCAACATGGCGGCCAGAGTGCGTACTTTCTGGCAGCTTTGGCTAACCCTTTCCATCGGGCCTAATTGCGGCATGCGTTTCACTTGAGATAATCCCAGACAGCTGCTCCGAGAGATTTAATTATTGCGCGCTGTTGTGTTCCGTTTTCCGCAACGTTGAATTTGCAACGTTCTTGCCAGAAACTAATGGCGCAAGCTTAACAAGGTTATGGTTTCTTTTTTAAAGTTGTTGTAATGGAACGCGCATATGATTCCCTTTTTTTCGTACTCCTCAGTTTTCTATCAGGAATCGCAACCCGAGACGGGTGTCAAATTATCCTGTCGACCTTCGGACCACGCTCGATCGTGCCATCCCGGCAGGCGCCGATTAAAGGGGCACGCAAATGATTGTGCAAGAGATTGCGAAAGGAAAAATAAAAAACCTCATCGGTGTGTCGGAAGGCATACGCCGTTTGATGTTTCAATCACCGTTCACCGACCGGAGATCACGATCTGCGAAATGTATGCCGCGTCGGCAACCAGCCATTTTCGAGTGCTGGAAGACGGCTCAATAAATCGCCTCCGGGAATGCACGCTGGCCAATTCGATAGACACGGTTGCACTCGGAATCGATTGCTGATCGAGTGTTCGATCGAGTGCTCTTGGGTCTTCGCCGTGAGCTCGTGCGATGGATCGCAAAACCGGGCGGTTGTGGGTTCATAAATTCTCCGCTCGGACCAACACGAGAAGACACTCGACTCGATCTGCCGTTGGTGGCAGATGATGACGTTCGTGAAGACTGATTACTTCCTGGTGATGTAAATTTCGTGTACTCATGCTGCTGGTCCGGCGAGTTTTGTTCAAGGTTAATGCTATTTTCGACCATCGAGAGTCGTTGGGATATTGAATTCGTGGCAAATTCGATACCTTGCTGTCGTGAGAAGCCTCGAGGTATATGTTTGAAGGCTTTGTTCGAGTTGAGAACTATGTGAACTAATAATGGTGCTAGATCGTTTGAACATTCCTACTTGAGGGGTTCTTAGTGTGCTAATATTTCAAACCATGGTTATTGAAAGAAGTGGCTTTCATGCTAACAACGTATTTGAACCACATGGAGCCCAATTTCTTTCGCTTGGATTTTAGTAAAAATTTTCATTCCATGTTGAAAGCTTGTTTCATGTTGAAAGCATCCGATTTTTCTTAAAGAAACTCTACTCCATGGCTTCAATGTTTCGTTTCTTCCGCCCCCGGCGTGTCGCTGGAACTCCGCCAGTTGTCGCGGGTTTGTCATTTCACTTCCTTGCGTTAGCTAATCTGCTTTCCTTTCCGTATTTAGGTACGAACCTTTTACTTCCCTATTTTGTTCCAGCCTGGCTTGCTGCTGGTGCTGCTATTGCTGGCTCAATTCAAAATGGTAATCAATTACTGTCACCCGACCGAAGCCTTGGAGTAATATTGCTGCTTTTGCCGTTTGCTTCGAAAGAAAGGATCGTAAAGTTTTACTCCGCTTCATCCGCACGGTGATGGCAAAACCGTCGGGATGTACCGTTCGTGGCGGGTTTTGCCTACGACAACTTGCGACAAACGAGCCACTAGCGTGTGGGAGTTTTTCGCAAAACTTTTACTTTACTTTCAATTTGATCCGACTATTTTGTTTCATGGCCTTGGTTTTGTTGTCGACCAGGCTGGAGGGGTTTCGCTTCTCACCCGTTGTCAAACCAAATTTGTAGCGTTACTTTGCCGTCGGCTTTTGCTTGACATTGGATGGAGAGCTATAGAAGCAGATTGGAAGGTATGGCTCCACCGAACGAAAGCCAACGACCCCGGAGGGACAGATTCAATTGCGTCTGCGCCGGAGCGTTTGCAGCGATATTGGTTCGGACGGCAACGCACAGGACTGGGGCTTTTCCTTTTCCGCCTGCGTTCAATTTCGTTCAACCCGATCGGGTCAGCTTTGCGGACACGGTTTGCGGTTAAGTTCCGCCGGCGAAAGCGTTACCCGTTCCTCCGACCGTACCGAATCCGAAACGTCGGCTTGCTCGGGGACCTGATTTCTTGCGCTGTCGCACTTTCCCTCCAAAGGGCTTACGATTGACGACCCGGCGTCTTTACAACGCCACCTCGAGGGGACATGGATTGAATGCGGGTAAGATCGAAGTTATTACCATTAATATCGCTGGTTTTACTTGCATTATTGCTATTGGTATTGCTGCGACCGCACACCATTTTGCAACCGGCGCAAGCGACGCACGCGACAATTATGCGTTACGTTAGCAAATGGCGATCGAAATGGTTTGGCGTGGTTTCGTTCCGCAGGGTACGCTGTTTAGTGCCGACTAACTGACCCCAACGAGATTAGTAAATATTTCCTCCAGGCTTCGGCGGATTTAGTCGCAGGGTGCGTCATTGCGTGCGTACCGTTTTCTTCTGATCTTTACTGTCGCAAAAACACGCACAGTTTAATAAGATTTTACATTTCGAAACCGTCAAACATCGGGCTTCAGTTCAAAAAGGTCCAACGTTGGGTTTGAAATAAAGAAAAACGGCGGCTTTTTGAGGTGTGGCTTAAGGTGTGCTCTGCATCATCCGAGCTGAGTGGAGTGGAGGACAGGAGTGTGTAAATTTTAAAACAAGCATCCGAATGAATCACTATTACTCTTCGGCCATACAGCTAATCACTTCGAACAACACCGTTATGCCCTTGTGTAAAACAAAAAACCCTGTTTCTAACAATGGTCTGTCTTTGAAACGCGATCGATGGTTTCTTCCGTCATAGCTTTTTAAAGATAACCAACCGTCTTTGTTTACAGCCCCTCGCCTCAGTCCTACGGAGCATCACGTACGTGACACCCAACAAACTCACAGGTCACGGTACTTCGTACGCCGTGGAAAACGCTTGTGACATCTTCCACTCTTTGCCATCTGACCGTCGCGTTTGTTTTCTAGCACAGTTCCAGTGGAGACGTGCAAGAGGACCAAAGGCAATTACCTATGTTTGCCTATCTGTCTTCCCTTCCCGCCCTCAGTGACCCGCAACGTTCCGATAGGAAATACCGCCACAAACGTGCGCGACTTGAAGGAAAACACTGCGTTCGGTTTGTTTCCAGCGTGTTGGTCCCGTCACCTTCGGTCGATTTGGAAACCGTTCGTGACTTGGGCGCTCTTCCGCGAGCTTGCGAGAATGATCGTAGCTTGCACATTGTTGCAGCAACGGTTGCCACAAGTGCATCGCTCTAGGCATAAACAAAGCGTCTCTAGATCAAGATGACAACGTTATCGGTCACGCTAATGGGAAAGGAGGGGAAAAACAACGGCGGCCCAACCGTTTCCTCGGTCTCGCGGCCGGCATTAACGGAATGTTGTGTTTTTCTAGTTGGCTTAAATAAAGCTTCCTCCCCGTATTAATTACTAGATAAATGCACATAGCGCCAGAATGGCTGCGATCGAAACGAATCGGGCCCGGAATCGATTCGAATGGCGTCAGAAGGTAAACGTTTGTGTTTCGTTCGGGCTTCAGTTTCCCACCCATTAAACCCTAGGCTCGGAGGTTTCATTTGGTGCGATTCGATTCGCATCTTGCGTGTTGCCGTGTCGGCTGCAGCAGTGAAATGTGGACTGGAAAATATGGATCCCGCCAAGGGGAGGCCTCCCGAACCCCCCCTTTGCCGATGGACAAACTTTGGTTGAGGTAATCTTTTTACGCGATTGGGCAAATTCATCATTAACCAAAGACAGCGTTGGATAAATTTTATTTAAGTTTCTCTCTCTCTCTCTTTCCCTCTCCGCCGTCCGCTCAGTCGAGAGACAACCACCACCAAGTGCGCGTCTTTAACGGCACTGCGGCAGCAATTCAAATCTAGGTCAACATAGAGCGGTAGCATAGAGCATCCTTTTACTTCTTCCCCGGTGGCATTGGACGATTGAAGCGAACGAGAATAAATCGCGAGAACGTTCGCGTGACGCTGGACATGCTGTCCATCTGCAAACCACCTTCCTTTCCGTTCGTCTTGGTAAAGCCTTCGAAGCGGACGCACGGTTTTGGCGACTCGAGCGCGCGATCCATTCAAGTGACATATCGAAGAAATAAACATGTTTCCCAATTAAGCATGCGCCAAGCAAGAGCAGCAAAAGAATCGTGATGACAGAGATGCTTTTCCAAAGACTTCTCAAGCGTGAGGTGCACTCTTTCGAAAGAGTTCGTTTCTCCAGTGGAATTGTATTCGCCTTCGCCTGTTGTGGGTTTTGGGTTTTTTCCGTTTTTGCCGATGCAACACATTCGCAAACCAAATCGAGACCGATTGGATACATTTTGAAGCGTGAGT
Source organism: Anopheles coustani (assembly GCF_943734705.1). Lineage (NCBI taxonomy): Eukaryota > Metazoa > Arthropoda > Insecta > Diptera > Culicidae > Anopheles > Anopheles coustani. The sequence continues at coordinate 56,194,481 of NC_071289.1, forward strand.
CGATTGGTTTGTTTGGGAAGGAATTTTAGGGTGCGTTTTAATTTTAACTGCTGCCTTATGATCGCGACTCCCCGGTGTCGGAAGCATGCCGATAGGGAAAAGGCTTTCGTGCGTGAAAGGGATCCAGTTTGATTTAATTAATACAAATGTTTTTATTCCCCTGTTACAAAACTGTGTGTCCGCTCTCCGTCCGTCTGTGTTGGGACCGGTGGTTGTGGTAATTTGAATAGCCAGAGGGTATTCCAGCTTCGGCGGATTTTGAATGAACCGAACATAATAAAACCAATAATGTCCTGCTCGAGTTAAGGTCATTCAACAGAAATAAAATTTATCAAAAAATCTAAAGATTTTCGGTAATATCATTGAGTTTCATGGAGTTTTAATGGATTTGTATAACAATTTACATTTACAAGATTGAGTTCAGCAATAGATTGAAAATTTAAATTTTGATATCGATAGTGATTTAGAAAGAAGTAGTTTTGATGGATATAGTGAAAATTTCCTTTCATACTGTTTTCTCTTTTTATCCAAGTTCCTTTCCATTTCTATATTCCCTATTGTTTTCCTTCCGTTTAAATCTCGTTATGTGTTTGTTTTCCTTCCTTTTCCACTTTTTTACAAGAGAGCCCGCAAGAATCACTCCTGATTAGTTAATCCGAAGGTGTTATGCTCGTTGAGCCTAGTAGGTGCTATTCATATCGAAAGTAAAAAGCTCTTGAAAAACCAACGGAACCGTGGAAAGAAACGAACCAACAGTGGGGGTTCCGCAGCGGAACAATGGGGAAACAGATTAGATAGTCCAGTGCCCACTTCCTGCCCGATTCCTGTCGGATCGAACCAATGTTTTTCTTCTCTTTTAACTACCGACCATAGCACCCAAGTGTGCTCGAAAGTGTCGGTGAGACGGATATTCAATAAACAACAAGAAAATCTCTCTATTCAAAGCAAAACATTCGCCATAGAAAATAGCTTGAAGCTACACTTTTGTTCGCCCGATGGTGGTATCCGCACGAGAGAATCTGTTCGTTTTGCAAACGCCTCGATGGAAAAATTACATAAATTTCAAATCCAAAGTGAATGTGAATGCAAAACGAAGTCGCCCGTTGTTTTGCGATTAACACGCTATAGAGAGACTTCAACGCAACGGTAGCGAGAGAACCCCGCGCTGGCGGTGCATCTTCACCGGTTTGGCCGGGGCCCGTTTGGGATTCGGTTGGAGGAAGGAAGGCCGAACCCCGAACGCATAACAACACAACAATGCGCCTCATAGAGGCCATGGACAATGCCTGCGGGTCAGCGTTAGAAACAATGGCGGCAACAATGGCATCATCGAATAATTCAAGCCAAACACCGTGTGGCTCGTCCCATCGCTTGTGTTAGGTGTTGAATTTTTCACCACCCGCGCAGGGTGGCCTATTCTGAAGCTCCGAAAATAATCACTCGACCATCCACGCCACGTCTCCGGATCCGCAACCCTGCACCGTTTAGGCGTCTCCTCGTGGTGGAGACGCTTTCGCAGTCAAAAACATCCCTCGACCGAGCGCCACGGTTGACTTCCATTTAATAATCCATTTGCTTTCGGAGTCAGTGCGTTTTCAGTTCACCAGCGAGTGGATGTACTGTTTTATTTTTGTTTTTCATTTTTCCGCTCATGCGGCGCTCGTTAATTAGTCCTCTCTATGCATCTGCAGCTGCGTTTGTCACTTGGCGTGCATTAACTAGTTTTGCTTGATGTGGCTGTTTTTTTTTGGATTTCGCCCCGGTCGTTTCCCATACCTTCACCGGCGTTCACAGGCTGGAAACATAAGCATCAGATGCTTAAGGCCGCTCGGGTGTTATGAGCGCCAAGCATGGCGTGTCGGTCTGGTGACGGTATGGGTTGATGGGTTTTATGCTTTCCAGCGTTTTAGCATCGGCAGCCACGAGTAAAGTTAATCGAGCTTTCGAATCGTCGCCTCTGGGAGTTAGAGAGCGCCAGTTATGCTGCACTGACTTAATCTGAAAGCGTTCTGCTTTTCGCACTTGTTCAAGTTAAGTTCAGCTTTGCTGACATTGTTTCCATGGTTTCCCCGCTTAAGTATTTCATGTACACAAAAATCATGAGTCAACTGTTTGTAAATTATCTATTTTCTTTTGTAGCCAACGTGCTGACGCATTTATATTTCACTGTTATATTATCGTTTAGCACAATGAATTTATTTTTTAAGTTTTAAAGATGTTGAAAGTATTCACTTGAATTCCTGTCTCTATTTCTCTTGAAGCAGCGGATTTTTTTTTTTAATTTGAATGCTATGTTAAAGCCATACTCTAATCATTTGGCGTCTTAATTATTTTTATTTTATAGCCTTTTTTATTTATTTTCCCATAATCTTATTTTACTCCAACGATACATTCCTTCATTGTTGCCAAGCTTATAATGTGGTTGAGAAAAACGTCTCCGTAAAACCTTAAACTGTTCATAACAAATCACTGGACCACTTCGAGAGTCAGTATCATCTCCTCGCCGGGGAGCCAGTTAAACGTTCCTAGAATTCTTCTCATACTGCCCGCACGATTTGTGGAACATCATGAGCGTTAAAAGCCCAAAATCGACACCTCTTTTCAGCGGCACAAGACAAACACACTGATTTCGGCTACCCCAAACCACTGCCTCATTATAATTCTCAAGGCCTTCCCCGGCAGTGAGAAGCGAACCATCTTGGCCGTGCATCGTTTCGCATCGCCACCACTCACCAAAATCTCCAGCAGAAGATCCCCCCCGAATCTGTTGTGTTCTGCTGTAGAATGGAACGGTATGGCGACCGGTCTGAAAACGGAGGGGAAAGGATGGTAGGATGCTGTGGAATGTGTCTGCCGTTCTCTGCCGCTGCCTTTTGCGTCGAAGATGTACAGATTTATTGCATTTCGGCTCGCGAAGGCACACCGACGTGCAAGGCAAGTGTGCTCGAACAGACTTCGGTGTTGGAAACTGGAGAATAAGAGGGAAACAAATCGTTCGCGTTGTTGTTTGGATGGCAAGACTCGCTCTCGTAGGCCGGCTTGAACGGCTGGAAACGCTGGATCTACGTTCAAGGTAGACAACTGAGCAAATGAATCAATCGAATCGGTTCGCGCAACCCTCACTGGCGTCCGCCGAGAAAAGGGGAGCCTTGGAAGGGTAGATCACGAGCGGAGTGAGCTGGTGTCACTTAACCGAGAGTGAAAAGATACGGCGTGGATTTGAAGAACTGAACAGTAACAACAACAACAGAAAAAAAACATAAACCTAAGGGATTAAAGTGCTGGCGTGTGAGTGAAAATGGCAGAACCGTGTTGACGGGCAACGAAGTTGACCTTAATAACGTTGCAACGTGGCCCAGGGTACCCCGCCGGAATGGGGTACGCGACAGGCAACCTGGGCAAGCGTCGGGTCGGCCGACTGGTGGCGAAACAATGCAATTAATGTTAACACACTGCTGCTCTTCGCCCTGTGCCCTTTTGCCTACCCTGCCAGCACTACGCACCATGGCTTTTCATGGCTGTGTGCTTTGTGATTTTCCTGTCGGTTTGGTTAATCCAAACGAGAAACAATCACATACCAATCATGCGCCCAAGCTCCGGGTGCAAGTTGGTTTGTTTAGTGTTTAAGCATGCCCAGGTTTCCTCACCGCTTTTTTCAGTAAACTAATTTCCCTCTAGTTTTTCACACACGCTAGAGTCACTGGCGGGTTTGTAATCTTAAGATAAAACAAGTAAGATGACTGCACATAAAAAGGAAAAGCAGAGATCGCTGGGTTTGATCGCGCAAGCAGATTTGGCAGAGAGTCTTCAAAGACACTTACGGGTGGAGCTTCACTAGTGGTGCTGTACACTTCACTTGCGGCGTAATCCTGCTTCATCGTAACGGCCATCGAATCCGGTTCCTTCTCCAGCATGGTGAGGGCGCGTTGCGTTTACTTTCGCTTTCGACTGAGAACTGAAGCTGCCGCACCGAACGGGGATGGGATACACTCTTGGGACTGTCGAGGGAAAACTGGTTCGGAATAAGGAGGAAAGGTTTAAGCCGCGGGTACCGGGTTTTTGACGGGTGGTCGCGACGCAACACCGAACACCGAACAAACGAATGAAATTTCGGACAGTACTGTCTTTAGCGAGGGACGTCCGTACTGCTGAACAGTCGCGAAACGTTTGAATTATTTTGAAACCGTGCGCCAGCATATAATAGCGATCCGCGTTTCGGTGGGGCCTCCCGGAGACCACGACTGTGAGTGTTTGCGTGCTAGTCGCGCATGCGAGCCGGTGTTGGTACGATCCGCGCCGTGGTGGAGCTTTTTATGCATCGTACGCGGCTCAGAAGATCGTTCCCGATCCACACCCTGCGGTTGTTCTTTTTTTTTCTCTCGCGGTTGGAGCAAAATACACACCCTGTGGGGGAAAGGGTATAGCGCCCCCACAGTTTCGCTCGTCCTAAGCAGTACAGATCAATTTTACTATTATTTTATCAGAATTTTTGTAAGAAATTAGTATTAATAATAATAATAATGCAATAAAAAGCCTAAAGAAGTTACAGCAGACAAAATGAAATGTTTCAAAACATATCCCACAATTAAATGACCGATTTTGACCCATTCCAACTTTCTAAATCCTAAATAAATCTTATTAAAAATGTTAGTTACTAACCCATTATATTTTATATTATCAACGAACTACACTGTTTTCACAGTACTTCAACCATTTTTTAATTTTCTTCTTGTTATTATCCTTCTAGCTTTTTTGAATGAAATTACCTCCATTTAAGCCACTTAACAACTTGTTTTCTGTAGGAGGCCTCTCACATTTTTGGAGAGAAGAGTTAGTGTTTCGTTCGTTTTATTGGACAGTGAATCCAAACTGGAGCCTTGAACCCCATGTTTTGTTTAATTATTTAACCATAAGTGAGCTTTTCAGTGGTATTAGAACTATAATATCAGTGTTAACAACATTTATATTTAAATTTTTATTGTGTTTTTTGCTATGCTGCGTCTATATTGATCTTGGGTGTTTGGTTCCTTAACATAACAAAATGTTTGTCATGCAAAATAGTTGTATTGATAAAACTTGTTGTTCTTCAATTGACCTATTCAAAACATACATTCCGAAGATATCCAGAGTTAATTACGTACTTCGCTTTTTCGAATTATTTATTCACTAATCGAATCGTTAATTGTAACGAGAGCCTTTGGTCCCTCACAATCTACATATTTGGTATAAATTCATTAAAAAATTGTAAAATTATGGCGAGAATTATTCAAAGTCGTACAATTAACCAAAATTCCAAGGTGTATTATTTTATGTGCAAACAACTGTCCGGCTTGACGATGACGAAATACGCGAGCAAAACTTGCTTTGTGTGTGCGTGGCCACGGTTGTGTCCGTACGTGTGATGGTTCAGGTGTTTTCATTCGCCCCGATCGGTAAGAAACTGTCTTCGGAAAGCCCCGGAGAGCAACGGGAAGAAGGGCGCTAGAGCCGCGAGCCCGAAGAACGCGTTTTTCCAGTTTCCGCGCAAGTAATCACACTTTCGTTTGCGAACCAAACCGAGGGTGGGTGTGTGCAATCACACAGACCGGAGTTTATGTCTTCTTGTAAGCACCCTTCCCTTCCCACAGTCCGGCATGCAATTTCTCCGGTTCTCTCACTATCTCGTTTCCACCTTCTTTCAATTTCTTATTTCTCTATGGAGAAGAAGTAACAACAATAATGCCACCACCAGGAACTGGTTTGAAGCCCTACTGCACTTGGAAGACTTGCTCTGTCTTGGGGAAGGGTTGCTTCTTGAGCGGAAGTAGAAGAAAACCGATTCGTGCAGGGAAACACCTTTGGTTGGATCGGAGGGTGGGCAAGCCGGCCAGGGTTGGAGTGTGAGACCGAACCTTTCCCTTTCAATGTGAAGTGCTAAACGAGGGCCAAAACAAAAATCCACTGGAGAAAGAGAAACCCGAAAGAAAATGATTGGTAGCGGCGTCGGCGGTAGGGTCTTGGAGCCGGGAAAATGGCTCCAAAAGGGTCTTAAGCTGGTAGTGCTTTAGATTTTCCCTTTGCTACCCACCTTTTGTGGGGATCTTAAGAGGTGGGTTCATGCAGGTTTAGGATATCGCATACATGATCTACATTCTTCTGGACACTTTTACCCACTTTCTTACGGTTTGATGCATCTACGTCAGGGGTCGGCAAAGTGCGGCCCGCGGGCCAAATCCGGCCCGTAAGAATATTTAGGTGCTTCATACTAAAAACCCATTCCAATTTTTATAGGATTTGTTCACGATGTCAGGTTTATTTTCTTCCTAAAAATGAAGATGAAAATTGCTTAACGAGGTGTTCCTGTTATATTTTTATCGATAACATTTTAAATGTTTTATATTTTACCACTTTTTATGCAACTTTGCTATTTAGAAAGTTCCACTCTCCATTACAAAGGGTATTACTTTGAAAATATTTATGCATTGTTTAAAGTATCCGGCCCGCGCCTTCGGTTTCTCTTTAATCATCTGGCCCTTTTGGAAAAACGTGTGCCAATCCCTGATCTATGTGGTGCATTCTTTATTTTGCAACGTAGGAATTCACACGTTGTCGCTATCTGATATGACAAAAGTAGTCAACAATTTAAGATATTTTAGTTTTCGTATCTCTTCTTCTTATTGGCGTAACGACCTTGTTGATCATGCCTGCCCGTTAAGGGCTTACAAGACTTTTTACTCTATGTGTACGTGGTTAGTCAGTCCTCTCGTACAGGAGTTTTCGTATCATTTATCTTAAATTATTTGCTACACATAGACACTTTTGATTAAAAAATGAAAACAGAATGATCTCATTTTCAACTCATAACTGATTTAAAAATTCTCCCCTAATAGAAATGCTAACGACTATCTATTCAATAACTAAATCTCGCTCAACTGCTGTTATATTTTGATTCCATGTGCATTCTGTACATAATAATTCGTTTTGCTATAATTAAACCAAATCAGGTAAACATCTCTGTTTAAATCCTATCCTGAAATCTACCGGGACTTATTGCAAAATAATTTATTTTCAGAAAATGATCCTATTATTATTCAGTCACACTGTAATTTAACGTGCTGTACATTTTTATAGTTTCCCTGTCGATAAAAACCCACGTTACCCGCGATCATAATGCGAGCTGCCGGAAATCCATTTTATTAGTTCATCCCCATGCAGATGCGATAATTGATCGAGTAGCACGATTAATTCCTGCATAATGAGTGACCTCCCCGCCGGCTTCCTCATCATCATTTTCATGTGTTCACAGTGTTCACGATAAGACTAGGAGAAAAAAGGACACCATCAAGCGCGCGCGCGTCTTCCTGTTTGTTGAACGCGCCACCCCATACTGCAGCGTCATTTCTGGGCGCATATGGAGCCTCCGGACGCTTTAACTAATCATGCTTACGTAAATGCCACCGTTGCCTCGAGAATGGGAAGGGCATCTCTCGGAGGCAGGAAGGGTGGGCATGGCATAGCACGATGTTGTCACCTGTGGCAGGCAGCATTACCGGCCGTCCCGGGCTACTTCCTGGCGCGGAAAATGCATATTGCCAGTGCGTGATTATGCCTGCGCCAACATGAGCTGGTGACTTTGAATTCGAAGGAAACCCGGCGTCATAGAGGGATGCAAGCTGAAGGGAATGGTTTTTGTGGGCGACGCGAAAGACCGTTGTTTATAAGGGAATTCAGTTCGTCAAAACATGGCTGTGTGACTCTGTCCGATGTTGGTCACGTTCGTTGGCAAACTGTTTCTTATAAAATTCCTTACATGTTGCCCTAGGACAATTGTCTCGCAAGAACTGTTCACGGTGACTCGCCAGACAAGGTAGAGCAACATGTGTACTACAATGATAACAGTTTAAAGCTTCTTATTGCGTTCAGAAGGAACGTAAAAGAATCAAGAAATATTCTTTTGGCGTCACGTAATGGATCAAAACTGATTTGTTTTTTGAGCGCATCAGTCTTTTTTTTTAATCTTTTTCTTAGGTTACACAATATGTATACAGTGTTTGGCAACAGCGCGACAAGCTTAAAAATTATAAAATAATATTTTTGTTCAACATAATTCAAAATGAAGTCACATTTTGACTAATTCTTAAGATCGACATGTTCTGTAAGGAAAACCGAAAACATCCAAACTGGTTCCAAACTCCAGAATCGCGATTAGTAACACTGTTAGATCAAGGAGCAGAACCACTTACAAATAATTTTATTCTCTCAAACTAACCGAACTGATGTATGTTTTTACTTTACTTTTCATCGAATACGTCGATACATATTGTTCAATACTGTTTAATTTGAATTTTATACATTAGTCAATTCCCATCTAACAAAAGGATTTTCAGATAACTCTTGAGTTTGTTGCATGCGTTATTCAGCATTCATTGTTCATGCTTTGAAACTTGTTAATATTTTTTCACTACATTTGCTCTGTAGTGAAAGCTGCAATGGCGCTGTAGAGACGTATTATTATGTTTGCTTACGGTTTGAACAGCAAAATATGTTTTATATGTTAATGACATTTTTTTTCATAGTGGAATGGTGTTTGTGTTCTAATTTTAGTGAATAACGGGTTTTCTTTCAATTATTCAATACTTGAGCCACTCTGTCTCTTTCTTTTGATGCTTTCGAAGAGTATTTTGTACATTATCATTAATTTAAGAATAATACTCAAGGCTCATAGGAGTGCTTATTTGTGGATTCAACTCTTTACAAAATCGGGTACATAAGGGGCACATTTGAAGAATTAATTGCAAATCATTTTATTAGATATTATCAGCAAGTTGGCAGTAGCAATGTACCGAGAGTTTAAAAGGGCTCAAAGGAGAAACGTTTAGGTTATTCATGTGACAATTATTGTAAGAATGGAAGTTACAAGAAATACCCTTATCTCTGACACTTCAAGAACAATCATAAAACTCCTATTTGAAAGGATTTCTTTTCGATGGGGTTCAGGTCCTATAAGCTTATTCGAGTCAATGTTTCGGAGATTGCTGGTGACCTTTTCAGTAAACGTCTTCAGTGGACTTCTTTCATGGATCTTGTCTCTCTTTTCCTATAACTTATACTTTCTTTACCGAACTCTACCACCAAAATTGGCACCAATGCCATACGGCACTGGGCAAGTGAAAGCAAAAGTTCACCAGCAGTAGCTGAAACGACCAGTACCATAATGACGAAAACGATAATAACGGCCGTCTTTGCCCACGAACGCAAGAGTGCATTCCCATCGACCTGGCCTGGGTTTTGAATTACGCCGGAACCCTAAAGGGGTGGACAAATTGCGGGACTGGTACCCGTCGGTGTCGACTTTCTTCCGTTCCGAGTACCCACTCATTCGATACGGTTCGAGCGGGAGAAACGAATCGAAACCGCCGGTGAGAAATGAAAGCCCCTCGATGGACACTCGAGGGTCGCCAATCTGCGGACATCAAACTGCTGTGCGGGTGCTTGGAAGCTACCCTTGGCGTTGGCCAATAGTGGCTCTTCTCCACTGTATGACTAGTGCTTGTTACGATACGAACCGAATCTCGTTCGACATTGGTTACGATACGATTCGGGATGGGTCGGTAGTCCGTAGTTAAATTAAATTAACCACCAGGCTGGTAATTATGTGCCGCGCTAGTGAGGCATTTACGGTCGAATTTTCCGTCCTCACTGGGTTAGCGTTCGAATGGTAAAGGTGAATTTGATCGTGACACATTTGAACGTCGGTAAAGTTAGCTGGGGAATTGATTTCTGTTTTCCTCATAATTTAAAGTTTTTCAAAACACAAACACATCTTGCCATTGTCGAAAGACTGCTAAGGGACCGATTTAATTGCAGTCCCTTTCGCCATCAGCTAATGTACGGCTAATAGTGCTGTAGCATAAGCAGTGGCTTTAACGAAAAATTTCCATTTCAACGTTCGGCCAATTTTCCTTCCCTAAAACTGGGTGCCACCACACGGTCCACTAGCTGCAAACTGCCATCGCCAGTCGGTCTGACAGTGTCGGCGTTCGATCGGAAAAATGGCCACACGCTCCAAGCGGCGGCATAATGATCCGCATCCAAATAAAAATTGAACGCCAGCATGGCGGCCAAAAATTACCGCACGGATGAATGTTCGCGGGCCAACGAAACACGTGTTAAAAAATTACGCCTTGCACCGTATCGCGGAACTAAGCGCACGGGCACCCGGGCAAGCGTGATGGCGTGAAATGTGGCCATCCGTGTTGGGTGGTTTTTTCCCTTTTCTTCGTTTTCTTTTCAATTCATCACCGGTAACGTGCATACATAAGTAGGTGCTGTTGCATCGATTCGGTTGGAAAAATTGGAAAGGAAAATTGGTGCAATGGAAAGTATGCACCCGGTGCGCCGTGGCTGGGAAATTGAATGATTCGGAAATTGACGAACGGTTGCAGACGGGCGGAAAGTCTCTTCCGCTGGATGCACTTTGATTCCGAAGCAAAACAAAAAGGCGCAAGACGTCCGCCTTATTTTAAGTGATGCAAAATGAACTACCCGCAACAAATCCGCTAAGGACACGAGGCGCTCCATCGTGGGTGGAGCTGAGTCATGGAAACACGTGTGCACAGCTGCTCGTGGCGGTCTCTTTAACCCATCGCGCATCGCTCGTTGTTGATGCAGATGTTATTGATTAGTCTGCGCAGTAACAATCCCGACCAACGCACGTGGTGCGTTTCCAGAGGTGCGTATACTTTGCGTTGAAATTCTGTACAACGTAGCATAATTGATTATCCAGCAGACCAGAAGCTTAAAATGTGTAAGATATAAGATCATAAGCCAAGCTCTGTTTTTGGATCTCAACTTAGCTACAATGTCCGTTGACACACGTTATGTCTTTCTTCTTCTTCTTCTTCAAATACGTTATGTCTTTATAACTGTCGAATCTTATGCAACATAAGATTAGTACATTTGCCATGTATGCCAAGAGATTTAATTTTAATTTAATCACTTATGCTTTCCAATGAATCTTTTTTGAAATTTTTAATTGGAAAATTTATTAGAAGAAAAAGATTCCTAACTAAAGCCTCGCCGACAATATGTTCGTAGCAAATGACAAGCAACCCATTAATCATTTCGCTCGCTGAGTTATTGAAAATTGCGATTTTATTCATGTGGCATGTGGCATGATGATGATATCCAGCAAACAATAGAGTGGCTTTTATTCGAAACAATCCTCCGTCGTTCTTAAAGGCATTATATTTGTTCACGGTGTTAAAGAAAGCAGTAGAGAAAAAAGGGTGTCTAATCCGTGTGCAATTACGATTGTAAATTACGCAAAATAAAAGTTAAAGTAACCCGATGGCGATGGCATCGGGTGGTGATTATGAGCAAATAATGGTGCATTAAAAATAACTCTGGCAAACGAACCGGCATACGCTTTCCGGGCATAGAAATAACACACCAGAAAAGAACTAGAGAAAACATATTTTAGTATTTTCCGATACATTATTACGGAAGCATCGTTCAAACAAGCCGATACTTACCAGTTCTATTCAAATGTTGGTTAATGTACTACGTTCATGTACTACCTCATTAAAAATCCAGGGACAGTGAGGATCCATCCTCAGGGTTCTGATCGAGCCATATCAACAACCGTTTACGACTGATTGAATGACGACGCGTAGGAGTATGTACTTTGCCACGTAAGATGAACGTGTAAAGTCATTATCAACCGACGGAGAAAGCATCAAACGATCATACCGCATGTGTGGGGAATTTTCTTCACCAACCTCGAGTGTTTTCTTTTTTCTTTCGCAACTGATATACGGTCCCATCTCTTGAAACTGCTAATTGAAAATGGAAAAAGAGGAGTAGACAAAAACATATCCTGGGGCACGGGACTTGCCGGACATTGCTCGTTACCTATCCAGTTTGGTTTTTCCTCATGGTGAACATCGGCGTGTGTTGGTGGAGATTGTTCAATTCCATGGGGCGGATTTTGATTTTTTTTTCACTTTCATTTGTATACTGCAGCTAGTAGTCAAGGAGGAGGATAAGCAAATTTGTGCTGTCCAGGTCACTTTCGCCAGTTGACGACATGAACGTCACTAAGGCAGCGTGATCTACGAGGAAACGAAATTTACAAACAATATTACCATGACGGCGCTATGTGCCAACTACGATGGTGAAATGGAAGGTGTGGAAAAGTGTGCCTGTGTTCGTTTAGGGAGCGTTGTAAAAAGATTCTGTTGTTCAACGGTGAAGATGAGCAGCGTTTCATTTCATTTCCTCCCCTTACTCGCGAGTTGTAGACAATGATGCCCACTGACGACAACAACGACGACGAAGACGACAACGAGGTTATATAAGTGTGTCCAGTATCGTGAACTCATCATCTACTCTCGGTGCATCTCAGAGTATCGTATTATTCCCTGGACAGCACCATGATGGATAGTTTTTCCCTGTACGTTTGTCGCTCGTTGAACCCGGAGCCATTTTGGGGGAATTTGATTTCACAGCGCTGGGAAGTGAAAAAGTCTGCTAGATATCCACTTTTGTGTGAATGAAAGGAAGCATTCACTAGGTTTTCCAAATGAAGTAATAAAGTTAGTTAGAAGTTTATACTAAAATCATCAAAAAATGGTTGATCTTATCATCCTTTTGGGGAGGAATAAACTAAAAAAGTTTAATGTCACTAAAATATCTAAAGCAAATAGAGTTTAAGTACGAACTCGTTTGTCATGATGCCAAGATCATGAATGGTAACGTAGCGAATGATTTCCTAATTACATAACACACCATTTTCTTTTCAGCTCTGATGAAAAGTCATTCACATTTCCACCGATGTCCGTTGGCCCCTTTTCGTTTCTCCCGCACCATAACTTCCGATAATCTACCGTCATGTGATGTAGAAGGAAAAAAAATACGGTGCAACTTGTCGGAGCCCAGCTGATGCCGTGCTGTTTGACTGCTCAATTTTTCATTATTTTGCATTTCGTAAGGCCGTTTCGTTTTAAAATCCTTTTCTCCGTTTTGCGGTTGCTGCACACCAGTCGAATCTAAAACGATGGTGATAGATTTACACGCTGCCATGTTTTATCGCTTTATTTCCATGCTTCCCAATTTGTTCTGCCATTTTTCGTTTCTGGTAACATTTCCTGCTCGAACTGGTTGGATATGCGCGGTGGAATGCATTAAAGCATAATCGGAAGTTGAACGATTGCCTCACTGCAGTCCACTTTGCCAGGGTATTTTTTCAATAATTACATTTTATATGGCTTATCAACGGGAGTGTTTTTAAAGCGCAGCGAAAAACAAAAACACAGCGGTAGTAAGGTACAGGTAGGGTTGTTCTTTTTTTTTCCTGGATAAGGAAGAGTATTATCTCTGAGTGTTGTTCTATTAATAATTAGAGGTGAGCTGATATGTTCTGTAATGCATAGAAAATGTGTTACGTAGGGTAATCATTTAATTAGGAATTAATTTTATGGCATCACGTGTAAAATCCTCCAACACGTGATCTACAAAATTCTTCGTCATCCAAGCGAGTGCTCCAGCGCTTTTTGCTATTATGACAGCTCATGACCATCTGTCACGCTGCGAAAATACGCGCGAATAACAATTGTCAAATGTTTTTATGTTCCTCCAAAACTCAAGCTACCATACTAGTGTGGTGGAATTTTAGGCAAAGTTACATACAATCAACAAGTTGTAGGCAGTGAAAATTTAGGTGTAAAGTTCTTCAACACCCTTAAAATGGTTGTGAGAGGTGCGCTGATGTGAATTACCCCATTCGACAAAGGGTTTCGGCGTCCACTTCCATTCTTTTATGAACATAGCTTACGTTGCTGTTGCTCCTCGGTTTTCTAGCTGCAGCTTTGCGTATATGGTCGTTTTTTCGAGGTCCGCAATGAATTAGGTTGCGAACGAAACTTATGATGGCACCGGCAGTGAGCAGCAAGACAGAATCCATTGTGTCGTCATCATCTTCCTCGTCGGTTTCGTCGCTATCGTCTGCTTCGGGAAACACCTTATCGACGCTCTCGAAAGTGGAGCTGGATCGGTTGATTGCGGAGAACATGACTTCGGTGCTGAAATCGTTGAAGAAACGTAAGCACGCAAAAAAACACGCCCGCATTCGACAAGCGGCCGCGGCAGTGGAAGCTGCAACAGTTGACGAGGGGGCGGATACAATGAGCGGGAAGGAAGAAAACCAATCGAAGCAGAAGGAAAAGGTTGCTAAGAGTCAGAAAAAAGGTAAAGGGAACCAGCTTGCATTTGTTTGTACCAGCTCTTAACAAATGTTTATATCCTATTTTCACAGAATTGAATATCGTCAGATGTCGTGTATCGCCCAGAAAAAACAACCAGACTAATGATGATTCCAAAACAAAACCTCAGAAGGAAAGCTTAAAGGAACTACAGCCTAAAACGAAAGAACTCGAAGGCACCGACCAGGGCAACTTAGACCCTCACGATGGGAGTCTTCCGCCACCGGTCGGCGAAAAGAATGGCAAAGAGAACAAAACCATCAATGCCTTCCAGCTCATGATGGGTGCGCGATCGAAAGCCATCGGTTCGAACTCGCCCGGCAGGGAGCTGGATGTGGCTACCGATACAAGCTCTAATCTGCAGATCGCCCGCCAGGAAAAGGCTAAACGAAAGCTACAGCTGCAACAATGGGCCGAGCGTAAGGGTTCCGGTAAACGGAAGATACAAGAGGATGCCGAAGGTGAATACATCGATCATCAGTTGAAAAAGCGAGCGAAAAGAATGAAAAAATTGATCAGCAACATGGCCGCGGAGGAGGAAGATGAGACGAAAGAGGGGGAGGAGGTCGAAGCGGTCCTTGAAAGCACTAAAAATGGCCGTGCTACACCGGAAGTCTCTGTTGTGAGAAAGCAAAGCAACAATCCTGTGACCATGGGGCCAGCAAGGCGATCGTCGCAGTCGAAAAAACCTAAAGACCATCCTTTGGAAAGTGAAAGTGACGGCAAAAAAAGGGCTTCCAAAGTGGTGGAAAAAGAAAACACTGCGGTCATAGACATTGAGGATTCATCTAACGATGAGTTTCTCAAGCATCTGTCATCTCCGAGGAAAAAGAAGGACAGTCTCCTCGGGTATTTTAACAAGGTGTCCCCGGTTGAAGGGAAAAAAGACATTTCGCCAGCTACAGGCTCCCGGAGGAGCGCCAAACCGAGAACCGAAAATGGTGAATCATCGCAGGCCAATACGGCGCCCCCGGAGACGCCACCCTCGGAACTCTCCACCCGTCCACGACGATCGTGTGCGAACCGAATCAAAGATTACGCCTCTTTTGAACGCTTTAGTCCGGAAAAGGAGAAGCAACAAAAGCCAGCAGCATCGAACAAGAAGGTGATCGTCACTCCGCTGAAGATCATCAATGTCCAGTCGCCTAGCGCGATGCAGGTGGTCCGAAGCCCGTCGCTAAGGATGTTTTCCTCCGGTGACGGTCAGTCGGCTGGTACAAACGGAACGAACGGCGATACATCGACGACCGAGTGGCCAACCACACCGAAGAGTGTGAAATTGGCTCCAGTGTTCTCGAGAGCCACGGTCAGCAGTAAGCAGCAACCGGTAATCGATCCAGAAAAGGCACGTGCTCGCCAACTCTTTCTGATGTCCGGCATTCCGGAGAAGATGCGCCAAGAGATGGAGAAACGTGCCGCCTATGAAGAGCACGTGCTGAATGAGTCCCCAGTTTTCCCGCTCGTCAGCCACGTCACTCAGTTGGAGGACCGTTCGGACCAGGATGCAGGTGTGAGATCGAGAGATTTGGGCCGAAGTTGTATAAGAGTGCGCCCGGCACAACCCGATTCGCCGGCAACGAGCAAGGGAACGAAGAGTCGAAAGATTCGGTACGGACTGTTCACCGGTTGCAGTGTGGACGATTATGAGGAAGCGCTGATCAAGTGCATCGAGCTGAATGACCTCGAGACCGACACCGCGTTCGATTACGACCTTCCGGAGATTGAACACGTAAAGGAAATCGTGCGCGATTACAAACAGCGCTACCAACATTTTCCGGTGTTCAAGTGCTACAAACAGTTCCGTACGATCTACCAGGACTACCAGCTGCTAGTAAAGGGGGAGCAAGAGGTCGAATCCATCGAACGATCTAATAAAATATCTTCCCGTAAACAAGGTACGAATGGTTTCAGCAAGAAAAACTCGTCCTCCAGCTTGCTGGACGAGAGTATAGAAATAATCGAACCGTGCTTTCACTGCCGTAACGGAGAACTGCTGTTCACGGAAAAGTATAAACCTCAAAACACGGAACAGATACTGGTTAACTACGTGCCGGCAACGCTGCTGAAGCGATTCCTGTCGCCTTGGCAAGACGAAAGTGCTGGCGGATCGCGACGTACTGGTGGCGCGTTGAACGGCGATCACGACGGAAACGATGTCGATTTTGAGCATTCAAATGGAAGCTCCTCTTCGTTCGGTGGAGCCGGCGAATTGTGTAATCACGTGGTATTGGTCGGTCCACCCGGTAGCGGTAAGACCTGCAATGTGTACGCGGTGGCGAAGGAGATGAACTTTAATGTGCTCGAAATCAACGCCAGCAGCCGGCGGAAGGGGAAGATTATCCTCCAGGAACTGTTGGAGGCCACCCAGAGCCATCTGGTGCGCCAGAAGACGGAACGTTCGAACTCACTCGACGGTTTGCTGGTGTCCCGTCAGAAGGTCACCGCGGTTGGCAAAAAAGGTGGCCTTTTGAACGGTGGTTTCAGCTGCCTCGAACGACGACCATCGTTTAGCGAGACGAATGGCAACGGGTCGAAGAAACTTTCGCTCATACTGATCGAGGACGCGGACATCGTGTTCGAGCAGGACGATGGGTTCCTGGGAGCGATCAATCAACTCGTTGCCACCTCGAAGCGCCCGATCGTGCTGACGACGACAAATCCATCCTGCCCGCACATGGCCCGCTATATGGCGCGCAACAACGTGATCCGATACATCGCACCGGGCATCGCGAACGTGGCAAAGTTCCTCTCGCTTCTGGCGCTCGTCGAGCGGATACCGATCGATCAGCACGACCTCGGACGGCTGTACGCACACAACCGGAAAGATATGCGGAAAACACTGAACGAGCTACAATTTTTCATCCAGAGCGGGGGCGATATGACCCGGTTTCTCACTGGCAACGTGCGGGCAGACGATTCTTCGTACGGCCACGAGCTAAGTGATGAAGCGTCCGATGGGGAGTTGAATGAAACGAGATCGGAAGAGTTGGTCGACCAACAGGTCGACGACGAAACGGGTTCATTTCAACCGGCAAAACGTGCGGGTGGAAAAAAGGTTGGAAAAAGTGTGTCCACTGCCGCGAAACCACCGGTCCAACACACAACACTCTACCAGCTGTTTACGCGCAATCAAAACGAAGAAATGCTCCTTCGGCTTCCGCTCGAATTCGATACGCTTTGGTGTAACATGGAGTTGGTGCTACGGGAGGTGCCGAGGCTGATTGGCCAGGCGGCCGGTACACCCGTGAGCAAAGCGAAGAAAAGGACAAGCCCACCGAAACGGCCCCGACGACGCGATACCATCGGTGCTCAGGTGGCCGGTCCGACCGTTCTTCCGCCGGATGTTGTGTGGTTCGAAGATTTAAGCTTTCTGTACGAAAACATTAGCAGGGCGGAGACGGGCTGGGGCGTCACGCGGCGGAACCGTGTGCGGTATGGCCGTGATCTGCAGGACGAGCAACAGCAGCAGCAGTTGGCCAACGAGATCGGACACGCGCTAGTCGAGGGCTCATGGATCGATTGGTTCAATCGCGCCCGGAACGATGGAACAAAGGCCACGAAGGGAAACTGCAAGGAAGAAGGCGGTAGTGGTGCTGGTGCGGCGGCTAAGTCGTACGACTGTCTTCGGAAGCTAGAACATGAGCAAAGGTAAGCTTTAGCAACACCTTCTTAAGGCTATTTTAAACAATAGCTACTTTCACTGATTGGTGGTAACTTTGGAAATCATAAACCTCAAACCTCCACATGCAAAATCAAATTACCATGGTAACGAATGAATCATTTCATGTCCGCTTAAATGTAATTTTAATTTAATCGCCAACCGTATAACTGCCTGCCTGGATATATTGCTTGTTTGTGGTCCAGACGTTGCTTCACAGTTATCGTTGAGCGAAGTATAATATCTTTAAAATCGGCCAGAAGCTATGGATTAAGTTGCACCACAACAGTTAACTATGTCAATGTTTAAAATGACGTTTTTGGTCTTTTACCCCAAGACATAATAGAATTGATTTCCTTTTTTTCATAGGCAAACGATAGCATCCTACATCGGTGTGAACGGCGTTCGATCGCGAGTGACCACCTGCGACTATGAACCCATGCTACGCCAAATCTGTCGCACCGAGCGCGACCGATCGGCGCAGGAAAGGCGCGGCAGCCGGTTCTATCATTATCTGCGTAATTTCAACACCTGCAACATTAACACGGGTAGCACTTTCTTGAACGCAGCTTCAGGACTTTCGACTCCAGGTGGGACCTTCAGTGTGGATCATTTCGATGCGCTAAGCCATCGATTCGAAGAACATCAGCTACACAAAGAGGGGACGGAGGAGCTAAACAGGAAGAATTAATAAGGGATAATTGAACTGAGGGACATGTTAAATGTTCACTATACAATTAAACATAGAATTAAAGTATAGCTATCGATGAAAAGTGGACGTGTACGATGTTTTTCTGGATCCGTTTTACGACTATTTATTCTAACTGATTCAAATTAAAATGCACCTGTAGTCAATTGTTTTCGAAAGTGTAGTGCAAAAACAAAATTTATACTATTAAACGTCGTAAAATATTTCGAATTCGGCTAAAATTCCGACGATCGATGTCGTCCAAGTCCCAGATAAGTGGAAGGGTAGAATAATGCTGCGAGCGAAAAATTAGCATTTAATTCCGGTAAACATCGAGCTACGGTTAATCAATATGAAGATTGAGGTAATGTTACAAACGGAATATTGGGTTGATTAATTTATTTGCCATCACAGAGACCTACAGAAGTACGTAAGTAATCGACTATGCCACACTACGATTTCCCAGGACTGTAATCATATTTTTCTCGTCATTGGCATAAAAATAGACAAACACTATATTCTATACGACGGGTTGCGTCAAGGGTTAAAATGTACAAGGTCAACGCTAAAAACTGAACGATACACAATGGAAGAAAACACCAGGTTTTGGTCGGCCCGAAGAGAACAATTTTCGGCGAGACCGCTTTGCTCGTCCTCCCGACCGATGTCTGCATATTGCATTTTATCTGATCGTCCAGGATCAATGCTGCACAAGTACTTTGTACGTTGATCAAGGATTAATCTCGTCTATGTCTTAAGTATATTCACAAAAAGAAGCGCGGATCACGGAAGCGGGATCCTTCCTGCAATGCGGATGCCCTTAAAACTGGGGGTTCACCAATTCCTGCTGCTGGTGAGCCGAATGTTCCGATTTGATCAACTTAGTCTGAAACCTATCGCTTCCGTTCAGGTGAAACGTTATGGCACCGCCGCTACTGCCCCCGTCCCCACCGCCACCCGTGTCACCGGCACCGCCTGCTCCACCGCGCATCGGATCACGACGCTTCCGGCTGTCGCGGATCATGTTCTGGCGGGAGTGTTTGATGAAGCTCTGGATGGCGGCGAAAATGGGCTTCTGGTTCGCTTCCGCTTCCTCGGCGCTTTTGCCCAGGTTGAGTGTTTTCGTCAGCAAATCGATTATGCCCAAACTGTTCCCAAACACGTACTTGGTATACTCTGGTGGGGAAAATAAATCCAGGAAGAGAGTGGCATATAGTAGAACAACGTCCGAGAAAGGGAGGCGTACAATACTTACGTCCATTAATGGCCGATTTTCCACTCCAACTGAACTGACAAAGGACCTCGTAGGTGACGAGTGCTTCCATCATTCGCTTGATGTTGCGTTGGAATGGCTGTGAGTTGTGTATTTCCTGGTGTAACCTTATCATCTGCCGGGTGGGAAACATTTAGGTCAGTAAGCGCCAAAGATGATTACAGAATGAAATCTCAAATAGAACAAACAACCGAATTGCAATGGGAACCCCTTAATTCAATTCAATTTTTACGAAACAACATTCTGGCAGGATGTTTTCCTATTCGTTGAAACTTATCGAACCATTCGTTTGTGGGAACAAACTGTTCGGAAATCTTCGTTAATTTTGTGAGGATCTTGCCTTCTGCTAACTATGCTGAGAAACAAGCTTAAAAATTTACTGATATCCTATGGTTTTGCTACTACAGAAAAGCACAAATTAAAAAAAAGGTTATTTTGCCCGAACGTTGGGCACATTTTATGCAGGTGTATCATTACGCTAAATTTATATTTCATGCTACGATTGAAAATTAGTTTTATAAATGCTAAAGAAACTATTGCGAGATCGATTAAAAGGTCTTAGCTTAGGAGCTTTCAAAAGAAATGGTATGATTAAAAAGATTATTATCGTTAAATTTAAGACAGATGTTGATATAAAAAAATGAGTTGGTAATTAAAATGACAAATTATATAAGTTTTGCATCCCTGTGATCTTGGTAAAAATTCTGATATCGTTTAGAAAACCTTATTGTATTTAATATCGCTATTGATTCGGCCAACAATTGTCCGGATGTATAAACAAAATAGCAAGTTAAGATTGTAAGTTGATAAAAAAAACCAAAAGGTAATATGTTTTCAAGTTGGCTCAAAAAGACCCGCAAATTATGCTTTCCCATTTCGAAAATAATTTCTCTAACAAATTGAAGAGCACGGCAAACCCCTGGGTACTTACCATCTGGAGCAGGAACTGCTCGTTGTCGGTGCAGTGGTCGTTTAGATCGAGAAAGTCGCTCACGGTCCTGATCGGTAGTTCCGGGATTTCGGGGAATGCATCGAGCAGTTGATTGCCGTTCATCACACCGGTAATGCTGTGACCGCCGGAGTGGGCAATAGTAAATGGCTGGCTTTGTACCGAACTCGGTGGAGGGGTTGGTGATGGGGATGGTGTGACCGTGACGGATGTTGGTGCAGAAGTCGCCGTCGTCTTGGAATGAGCTATGGCCGGTTCAGTGAACTGATAGTATTGTGTGTTGCCGGAGCGCGATTCCTTTAATGGCACGACCGTTTGTTGCAGTTGCGTGGGTTGTCCTACGGTCGCCACGTGGGTGTAGACGGTGGTCTGCTGTTGGTTCACGGAGTTCTGTTGTGCCGGGGTCGAACTGAGTAGAAGTGTTTTCGGTTGCAAGGAAGATGTGGAAGATGGCGCTGTAATGGCCGTTGACGGAGTGGCCTGTTGTGCGACGACGGTGAGTGAGGTCACGGGAACGATCGATGCGTCCTCGGCTGGGATCGTTTGCGAACCGTTTGTTGCTAGTCGTTGTGCCGGATCGACGTCTTCCTCGAACTTTTCGATCAGCAGCGAAATGATCCTCGTCAGTCCGTCCACCTTCGACTCGACGCGGTTGAGGTTTTGATTGACCAGATGCACCTCACGCTGGAGCGATTTGATCCGCTCCTCGATGATCTGATGGCGAATATCGCTGGCATCCGCCGTCAGCGTAACGCCCGGATCGCCGATCGTCTCTTCCATCCCGCACGCCATTTGCCCTTCGTCCATCACCTCGACCTCCTCGGTCAGCATTGCATCGGGATCGTGTACCTCGGACATACCCTCCTCGGTGAGGGAAATGTCCGGTTCGAGCTTCATCGCTGCCGCGCCGTCGGGAAGATCGTAGTGCTTGAAAAATCGGTCACTATCTCCGGTGGCACAATCTTCCTCCGCCGACGCGAGACTGTTTCCGCCCATCATCGGATGTACCAGTGACGACACCGATGCCTTCCGATGCAGATGTTCCCTTCCGTTGGATACGCGCTGCACCTCTTTCGTCCGCTCCATTCGCCTGTTGCGACACTTGGCGTGCGTTTTTATGTGCTTCATCAGCCGGTACTGTTCGCGGAAGGCCTTCGAGCAGTGCTTGCATTTGAATGGTCGCTCGCCCGTGTGCACCTTCAGGTGGTAGGAGAGGGTGTTCGAACGTGTAAACAACTTGCCGCAGTACGTGCACTGGTAGTTACGATCCGTTTCCAGCTCGTCATTAGCAACCGTACGTTCGGTGGCCATTTCGGTGCCAGCTACTACAGCTGCAATTACAGACGCCACTGCCGAGGCGGCAGGAGTACTTTCAAGTTTTACAACCTCTATTCCCCCGGTTCCGTTCATAAGCGCATTTATCGTTTCCTGCAGCAGTGGATCGTCAGCCGTGCGCATGATCTTGTCATCGCTCGTTGACTCGTCCGCCCCACCGTTGGCCACTTCGGCCGCCTCTTGTCTGTCTTCCCCATCGTCCTCCCCGCGCGCATCATCTTCATCTTCTTCCTCATCATCGTCCTCCTCCTCCTCCTCGTCGTCCTGTTCTTCCTCAGCTGCTGCCGCTGTTGCTTCTCCCTCAACCTCCGTCGGTTGTGGCTGCTGGTTGGAGGGTTTTTCCGAATTACTGCTTGCACTGGAACTATTGCTGCTGTTCGAGCTGCTGCTGCTGCTGTTGCTGCTACTACTACCACTACTACTGTTGCTGTTGCTACTGTTAATGGCAATTTCGGCTACCTCCATCGAATCCACCATCATGCCACTACCGTGGCCATCGTTATCATCGTCCACTGCGGAGCCATCAAAGTCCAGCACGGATTCCTGCGACTCCGAGTGATGGTTCGTTGCGCTGGCAAAATCAATAGCACGCAAATCGCTCCCGTCCTTATCAGTGGGACACTTATCATCATCCTCGTCGGCAATATTGTTGTTGTTATTGCTACCGTTGCTGGTCACGGTGATGGTAACTCCGTTCATCAGTGCCATCGTCACCGGATGATGATGGTGATGGTGGTGGTTGTGATGGATAGGGGAAGAGCCCTCCACGTCTGCCATCCCTGTGTCGCGATCACTGGTGCCTACCAATGCATCCGACGGGTCCATAATGGAACTTTCCAGCGCTGTCGAAGAGGATGCTGCCAATATTTCGGTTGTGCTGTACGACTCCAAGCTGCTGCTGTGTGTGCGAATCCGTGTCATAATATTATGTCCGTGACTTTGCATCCTGTTGTCAACAGGGAGCTTCGTGCATGGAGCACCGTAGATTCATCCCTGTTCTTGTACACTCATTCTAACAGAAAACATTTAACATGTCATCTTCCGCAGCATAATTGCACAATCCAAAAACAAACCGTCCTTGCTGTGATACTGCAGAGTGGGTGATTGTAGTTAGCACCTTCTTTGCAGGACAGAAATACGTAATCTAAACAACAACTTTGTTCAACATAAAAAATCTCTCTGACGATTGCTCCGAGTACGGAACAGGACGGTACGCAGAATCAATGGTTTGATAATGCGTAACTTTGCACTGATAAGACAATGATTTGATAAAAATACACGGACGAAAATTGAACACCTCTTTTCTTCTACGTTTCTGCAAGACGAATTGTGTTTTTTATTAGATTTTTGACATACAGTCTGTTCTCGAGTTACGCGGTTCTCGACTTACGCGGATTCGGCGATACAGTCTGTTCCCGAGTTACGCGGGTTTTGCGTTCCACAGAAATCCGCGTATCTCGAATATTGCTTGACACATAGTTTATATTAGGAGTTAAGAGATCGAGCTATTGTGTACATGTATCATCGAATATTCAAAATTTTTCTTTGTCCATTAATATGAATGCAATGCAAGCGTATTCAAACTACATAAATTGCAACAAACGAAATTAAAAGCGTAAGTTATGCAAATGTGTAATTTACACATTTTTTCGTGTGGTTGTACATCTCAGGAATTTAAATCGATGTAATAAACCCAATCTACTGTCAAATTTTGAAAACCGCGTATCTCCGAATCCGCGTAAGTCGAGAACCGCGTAACTCGAGAACAGACTGTACGCGGTTTTCAAAGTTTGACAGTAGATTGGGTTTATTACATCGATTTAAATTCCTGAGATGTACAACCACACGAATAAATATGTAAATTACACATTTGCATAACTTACGCTTTTTATTTCGTTTGTTGCAATTTATGTTGTTTGAATACGCTTGCATTGCATTCATATTAATGAACAAAGAAAATTTTTGAATATTCTATGATACATGTACACAAGAGCTCGATCTCTTAACTCCTAGTATAAACTATGTGTCAAGCAATATTCGAGATACGCGGAAATTCGAGATACGCGGATTTCTCTGGTCCCCATAATCCGCGTAACTCGGGAACAGACTGTAACTGGAAAGTAGTGTTGGCAGAATCGGGATTCGGAAGATTCAAAGATACCGTGACGAATTCTAAAGGATTGAGTCTCATTTGACAGTTTCGGATCTGATTTAAATCAACTGATTCGCTTGGGATTTGAATCAGATTTGTTTTGTTTGGGACTCAATTCGAGAAAAAATCACGAACCTATTTTAAACAAATACAATAGAACTTAGTGACAATGATTCAGACCAGGACCTGATTTACAGTTTTACCGGAATTTTGTTAAAAATATAACTCTACATGATTCAACCTATTGCTCTAGATTGGTTGTTACATTCAGCTGATTGTTCTTTGTAAATGAACGGTGAACCTAGTAGTTCCACGAATAATCAACGGAAATTCAATTCAAAAGTTTAATTTGCATCGTTTTAAACTCAACACGTTGCTCGCTTAAAATATTGTTGACGCAATGAGCGCATAAAATCACCAAACTGTGATTCAATCACAAGAATTCAGCTGTGGGAAGCTGGGAGGAAATGCTCTCGCTACAATTTGTGTTTATGCGTTAGGTTGAAAGAATTGTATATTTGTCTGGTAAATCAACGTATTATTTTCAATCAGCGTTCAGTCCGGTCAAATATTCATAAAATAAAAACTATTATTTCTATAAACATTAATTCCACCTTAAAAGATAAGCAACGACGTGGAATGCTGATTGTTTATCTATGGGCTAAATGTGTGTAACGAAGCCGGTTCATTATCTCTTACCGAGGCGTTCGCCGTTAGGGAGCACGTATATCACTCGTCCCTTGTATAATCAACGCACGCCTACGAGATTATTCTTATCAGATCGGTTGAGGTGATCTATAAAAGTGCAGTCTCTGTACGAGTGAACATTAATTGGAATTTAGGTCTTTGCCCACTGATTGTTCACAAAATCATGCCTGGTGAGCTGAAAGAGTACACCCTGGCGGAGGTGGCCATGCATAACGGAAAGGGAGGAACTCCCACGTGGATAGTGATAAGGGATAACGTGTACGATGTTACCAGCTATATGGAAGACCACCCGGGAGGCAGTGAGTTGATCACCGAGTGGGCTGGCAAGGATGGTACGAAGGACTTTGACGACTTTGGCCATTCGTCGGATGCGATGCGAATTCTCAGAACGCTGCAAGTTGGTGTGTTGGTACAGGTATGTAAACAGAATGCTAGACCAAATGAAATGTGAAATAAGTAGGTAGTTTCTACTGAATCTTTTACAGTGCGATCAGGCAAAGAATCGCCTAGCCAGTGGCCAAAAGAGTGTTTCCTATGCGGAGTCGGAAGAAAATCTCGTTGAGAAGAAACGAAGCAAACGTCGGAAGTTTATTCTTTGCGGTTAACGCAACGTAAAGTTTTAGATTTAAAAAGAGCGTCACATACTGTTGCCTTTTAAAGTATTTCTCATCATATCAGCCCACCTAGCCTAAAAAAAGTGATATAATATTATTATATATTATTAATAAATATATACCGCTCGTTCAAGTAACGTATGAATTATAAATATTGATAAAATCTCCGTACAGTATACCCATTGTAAACATGAGAAAAGAAAAATATATCAACCATCCATTGTGCAGGCTCCCCAAATGCCGGGACAGGTAAAAATATCGAAAGCTATCTTTTCAAAGTTTCAATCATCCTAACATACTTTTCACCAACCGGAAGCGCCTCGAGGAGTTGCTGTGGTTGGAATTAAGCAGGACGGACCTATCGAGATTATCGATTGATGGTTAGGGGAGTTGCCTGCCGTTGTGTGGTGGCAGGGTTGCTACCAGGTTTTTCTGCATTTCTTATGTGCTTTTTCCTTCGTTTTTATAACAACAATGGTTCGAAAACAGAACAGGATAGGCATTAAAAAACCCTCCCCACCAAGCGCACCACCAAAGCCGCAACCTGCCTGGCATGTTGTCGCAGTAATGGGGGGGTTTTCCTTCGCAGCAGAATTTTGTTGACATGTCCTGAAGGCGTGGATGATGGAGGTTTTTAGTCTGAGGTATTCTTCTTTTCGTAGAGTTTGCAACAAAAAATACCGCATGCTTAAAATGTTAGCCTACTTTCGAGGTTACATGTGAACATTCTCGAGGATCTACAAGGTAAGAATAAATTTGATACACTCTCGAAAAATGTATGCCCTTTATTCATCATAACATTTTTAACTCTCGACTTAAAAGTGGACGCAATATGTTTTAAACTGTATATGGTTGTTGATGTCTACGGAAATATTCTCGGTCCCCTAAACAATAGATTAGAGATACGTTATCTCGTTTGAAGTTTAAATAAAAACTCCTTCCAAATCCGTATACGGCTTTCATAATCGATACGGCACGAAACCACAACAGGAAAACGCTACCTATCCGTCCATCTCTGGTTCGAACCGAGCAAAACGAAGTAGTAGCAAACAAGCCCACGTTGGACGGTATCAGTTTTTCCAACCGTTGCCTTAAGCAGGCGCGCTTCACACGTCGTTGGACCCGAATGCCTTTTCGGTTGGCTGGTGCGGATGTTAGGGGTTGTGTGCAAAAGTTCACATGGCTCCCGGCCCCCCGAAAGGTGAAGTGGCCACATAAATCATTAAAAAACTTTGCTCCCCTCCATGCATCGTCGTTACTTGTCAGCTCCTTACGGGCGGGTGCAGTTGGCCGAGGTCGCACAACACACACGGTACACGTTTCCGCCTTTCCGAGCTGCAACCAAGCCCGATGCAACCAAGCTGCTGACAGCATCGCATGGGTGGAGGGCAAAAGTTTTAGCTTTAGTGTCTTACATGGTTTTGAAAGCGAGTGGAACAACTTTTTTTTCTCACTTCCTTCTGCAGCGGCCTTCAGCGGCGACTGGCTAACAACGTCGGCCACCTTCGTAGGTGTTCCCAAGGGGAATGCAGTTTTTCTTTCCCGACCCAGCGAGTTAGCTTAGGGGGGGGCTCAAGCCAAGCCGGGTCGGATTGTTTCGAGGAGATTTTCCCCTTGCTACAGCCGGGTGGGCAACAAAAAGGGAAGGAAAAATGGATGGACTTATCGAACCGCTGGCCAAAAACCGCTCGTTGGATGAGCACTCCGGCCCGGTTGGGAGAGGCGGGCTGCGGGGACGGGACTTTAAAGTAAATGTAACGAATAAAAAAGGAACCGGCTCCTATCAGATCCTGCTCGGGAACTGATGGTGACAAGCTGTGAGTGTAAAATAGGAAAGTTTTAACGAGATTTCGTTCGTTCGAGGCTCTTAGTGTCAATTCAAATAAGTTCGATACCTGCTCAATCGGGTCCGTCTGTGCAGCATATGTGGTGTTATGTGCCATGCAGACTGCACTCGCTCTGCCATCGATCCTGTGGAGTTGAAAACTTTACCTCAACGGGTATTACGATGTACCTAGCTGAAATTGTGCTTGTTAAGAAGAATATCGAAGCCAGACGAATTGTAGAAACTATACTCGGAAAAGGATTCGGCACAGAGCGTCGATAGAAGCTAATGAATCGAAAATGTGTTGATTAGCAATGCTTCAAGATTTCGTCTTGGTCTTGGGTGCCGTTTTCGCTGCTTGGATTTTCTATCTTTATAGTGTTCATTATGGGAAAAATTTGAGCCATCCGAAACTGTACCCGATAGCTCGTTTCCACATCATTTTATTTATGGGGATTGATTCGACAGAAAGAGAACCCAATAACGGAATCGGAAGGAGAAAAAACCGTACCTACTAAATACGTCATCGTTTCTCGAAGGATTCAATTTCTCCTGATTTCATCCCGGCAAGGGGTGCTTCATTTCGGAAACCCCATTCGCCTGGCATTCGTTCATTATTGATTTAAACTCAATACCTTTTCGATGATTTCAGCCTCTGAAACTGGCGGGCTGGTGAAGCTAGAGTGAAAAAACCTCCAAGCCGCCGGGGGGCTGGAGCGGGGGTTCGGGAAGGTTGGCAATCGATGGGAAGTCAAATAAATTCTGCGCCAGATGAAAAGCCGTCGCCGGAGAGAAAATTTAATTACGATGATTGATTTCGTGTGACGAGCGAGCGCGGCACGGGAGTTGTTTATGCTAAAAACGTAACCCACTTTTTCCACCCTGCCCCCATCGTTTCGTGTGTTTTTCTCTTAGTTTTTATGTCATTATGGAGTGCCATTTGAGTGAGCGAGAGGGTTTCGCAGGGAGGCAAACGAGGTGGTAGTGGGTAGTAGTTGTGGGTTTCTTGTTCTCCGGTAAGGTGTTTGCTTGCATCGCATCAAATTTATTTACCCCCGGAACGGGTTCGCTGGATGCAGACATCAGATTGAAGTGAATCGAAAAGAGATTACCAGTGTCCTTGGCATTGACGACTTGTTGAAGTGTGTGTGTTTCAGTCGTATGAATATTAAGTATTTAGTGAGTGTCATAAGCATTTGATTTCATACTCTCTAGATTTCATAAACTGGATCGAAATTAAAATGGTATCGGAAGGTCGCACATATTAGTAAAAATTTAATTACGTTGTGACTATTTGAAAAACATGCTATTATTGGTATATCACCCACTTCAAATATTTTTTTCTTGATGGTTATACTAATTGTTGAATACTAGCAAAACTACCTTCTTAAATTTATTTATGAAATAATCCTCGCTTTTAGTGTTTATACCACTTTCACAAAATTGTTTTATTGGTTCTTTAACCCTTGAAAAAATATTTGAAATGTTTTTTGTT
This sequence comes from Anopheles coustani, assembly GCF_943734705.1. Taxonomy (NCBI): domain Eukaryota; kingdom Metazoa; phylum Arthropoda; class Insecta; order Diptera; family Culicidae; genus Anopheles; species Anopheles coustani. The sequence continues at coordinate 56,223,418 of NC_071289.1, forward strand.
GAGATAAAAAGATAGTGATGTTGTTTTTATATTTTACATTTTTTAAATTCGTTCATGAACATTCGTTAATTTGATTTAATAGCTTCATTAGCTATTTTTTTATTAACTACTACAGAGTTGTTGTCCCGCCCGTAGCTTTGAGTACTTTGTTGTTTTCTTTTAGTCCTCGTAAAATAATGGCATGAACATGAATAGAAGCACGTTTTGTATTAAAAAAAAAACTGCATGAAATGAATGATTTATTTTGGTCAGAAAAAGTGTTGAATACTATTAAATTATGCGTGATGTTTTGGCTACAGAACAAATTTTAACATCGATAGCTTTGACGAGTAAGTTTGGTTCTATTTGTCTGCTGTAAATCATTAACATTTAAACCTAGAAAAACCCCTGCGTTTTCATGGAAAATACAAAATAAAAACCCCACCTTAATTAGCTAGTTGTGTTAATCAGTAACAACTGAATATTGGTTTTAAAGTCAGTGCAGCTCAAGAGAAATTAGTTCTGTTTGTGACACAAAAGAAAATGAAGTGCTCGGCGGCCGCTCGCGTCCCGGCTAGGATGTTATCGTCAGTAGCAGTTGTTTGACATATTGAACAGCAGTTGGTGTTTGCACATCACCGCTTACAATCGATGGCGGGACACATCATGCCACGTAAGTGGCGCATGTCAAACGCAGGTCGCATAAATTCACATTAAAAGTAATTAGAATTTACGAAGCTCGCACTTGCGGTAGCATTAGCGGCTGTAGTCCGGAAAAGCACCTTGCAAGGATGGGATTGGGTTACCGCGGTCGTAAACGTTCGCTTCGGAAAGCTCACTGGGGAGACCCAGCATCCATCATGCAGCATGCAGGTAAATGGAGCTTTTGCGCAAGGGATACGATTAAGTTATGGCAGGTCCTTTCTGGTTAGCACCTTAGGCTAACGCTGTAACACAATTTTTCGCGTTTTCTTAAAGGTGTTAAAAAAAAGGTTCGCGAGTTTTGTTACAAAAAAGTCCTTCTAGATCTTTCACACATTACAAAGAACGATCTCGATAAAAACAAACTTTACTTCTACTCACTAACATGCTGCATAAGTCCTTTTTTGTGCAAGAAGATAATCTTCATCAGAAATCCTCTAGGGTTGCGTTAGTCGCGTTAGAGCGACAGAGAAAGCGCACCAAACAAAGAAGTAAAGGTGCAAATGTTGTTTGCATGTATACGCTTTTAATTACCCATTCCGACCTCGGGTACCATTTGCGATGATGAATATTGATAATTTGAGTGCTCGTGCGGTCGCATTTATGGTGCATATTTGCGTTTCTCACGCTGGGAGGCGCGATGGCGGATTGAAAACTTTGGCGCACCGTCCCCGGGAGAAAAGTTGGTGAAATGTGGATATGATAGAAAAACAGCAAACATAAAAATGAAACCATCCAGGTAGGGGAGCTTAGCATGTTGCCGGGCAGTGGGGGGTTATGGCTTCCTATCCTGAAGGGCATATAAATTAACGCAACAAACGAGCGGCACGGGATGTTCATCGCCTGTCGGGTGGAGTGCTGCAAAAGGACTGGGTTTCGAAGCAACAAATGTTCGCTGGGCCTGTTATTAAGAATATTCTGATAAATTGAGAGCATAAAGTATTATGATACGGCACGGGTACATACAAACATACAAAAACAACAAAACATTAAAAAAATCCGTCACATTGGCGGTAAGAAATAAAGGATTCCCAATCTGTTGTTATAGGGAGAAAACACATAATTTGGAAACCTATTTCAACCAATACTAACCTCTCCCTCGATAGTGAAATCCTCAATGACTTTTCACGGTAGCATAGGAAAAATATATCTAAGAAGCTTTTATTATAATTTGTTGATAATATGAATTCCTGCCAGTCCAATAGGCAGGAATACATATTATCAACAAATTAACTTTTGGAATATTTAAGCTGCCAGCAAAACCATCACTTTTACATAAAATTAAACTCAATTTCGTAAACCATATTACCCCTACTTTTCACCAAACTGCATCAGCTGCAACTTCATCATGATAACAGCAGCAGCACGATGACGGTGGATTAGAGCAGCAGCACCGCGATTACAGTAGATTAGAGTACAGCGGGAATAAAAGGGCTTCATGCGCCAAGATTTGTCTCTTTTCAATATCAGAAGTTGGTGTGATAACTAGAAATAAAAAATGATTTATTGTGTAGTTTTGCTTCAAACGAAAACTCCGACAAAATTTATTTCCATATCACTGCCAATAACGCTACTGCTGATGCTTCTTTCCTACATAGATTTATTAATACGCTCGCCAATGCGCACATTAAAGTTCAAGTACTCACCTTATTATGACTCATAAACCGGCCAAATGGAATTAACCCTGCATTGAAAACGCCATATCTTATAACATAGCTTACTTTATTCACACTGAGAAGAATGCGCATGGATATACAATGGAAAGGTTAAGCAAGCGTTCGTACTCTTTTTTAAAACGACTCGATATAATATACGACTCAATCTATGCACTGTTCATACGTCCTTTGGCTATTTAAGAGATTGTCATAAATTGCTCATTCATGTATACGTATACATAAGGCAAATCTGTAATACGGTTCTTAATCGATACCCCAACAAAGACTATACATTGCTCGTACATTGTTTATGTATATATGTATGATTTTGACTCGAATTATACTGTCACAATATACGACTTCGTGTTGTATGGAAATTGAATTTATATGAACCGTCCTGCTTTGCACTAAGTTATGGCATTACTATAATTCAGGGAATGCAACTTACTTTCTCATCATATCGCATGGGAAACTGTTCCTACTCATGTTGTTAGTAAATCTAAATTGAATAATCTTTTTAGATTTTGCCGCATTGTTCATAAAAATTTGTTCGTTTAAAAATTCTCTGAACTCAATTAATGACTGGTAACCGTTGGCATAAGAATCGAGTTTAATAGCTTCATTACATCCCCACTCATCAGATTTCTCAAGAGCAGAGAGTGTTCCGTTCCCAGCAAATGTGCTGACGCCATTCGTTAGCAAGCACAAACACACAAATGGGAAAGTTTTGTGAAGTGAGCTTAAAGTCTCACAATCGGTGATGATAATGGAGGGATCAGAGTGGAACTTAGTGTTTTAAAATATGAGTAATACCGCTAAAGGGATGGAGAAGGTGGCGGGAGGGGGAGGGGGGTGGCGCGAGGAGGGCCGGCGAAGAGATTGTAACTGTATGTTTGAACTGTGGCTTGATAGGAGGCTTCATGGTAAGTTTGAGTGATTTCGAAGGCGCTTGCTGGTGCGGTGCAACCTTTTACGATGATGAAGTTTTACCACCGCCAACACGAACGGATTTCCGTTTAGGTTTCGTTTGTGATAAGAAGAGTTGTATGTGTGAGTGTGTGTGCGTGTGTGCGGTGAGATGTGAGCGTTGTCAAATGCTGCCTTCCGGGGGTGAAGGATTAACAGCTAAGCAAGCATAAGCTAGCGTTCGTGGTTGACTGCAATAAAGCAAATTACCCGGTTGAGGGTGAGTTCTCAGCTGGAATACCATCCAGGATTTGAATTACATGAAATTTAACGAGTATGACAATTCTTGATGTTTTTTATATTACATTCAAAGTGAATTATTCACTGAACGGTAGAGTTAGAAGAACAATGAACAAATTTGATTGCCTGCCCTATGTCGGCTGCATTTTGCGAATTGTTACTGGCGAACAGAAAACCCCCGTTCATCGAATGCATTCGTCACAATTGAATGGACATGGCGTGGAGATGCTCTATTTTTGCAAACCGTTAGGGACGTCGGGGGACGTCCTGTTCCCGGAAACAGTTGTAATTTTCAGTAGCCCTATCACGCTTGTCATCGCGCGCGTTGCACATGCAACAAGACATAAATGTGCAGTCCCGATGCGTGGCATCGAAGGAAAAACTGCGAGCGGAGGGGAAAAAAGGCGGAGGAAATATGATAAAAAGGATGCTGAAGGCAGCTGAACCGAAGCCGAGAAGCATGCTCGCGTTCATTGTCACATTTATTTAATTCTATATTGTTCGAAAACTTTCCACTTCCCGCACGGCACTGCCTGAACGACGTAGAACGTAGGTGGGGGTGTGCATTCGAGAACGTATTTCTACCAGGATCGTTGGTAGTATTGTTGCCAATGAGCATAAAAAAACAGTAGGTGTCGGTGCAACCGATCAGCAGAGCGGTGGCGCTTTCCCACACTTTTTCGATCTTCTAGAGCGAATGTGGGACGAGGAACGTGGCAAAGCGTTGGAAAGGCTCCACCACTAGTTTCCTGTCTGCCTGCCTGTTTGTCTGTCGGTCTGTCTGTCTGTCTACCCGCCTGACGGTTGTGGGCCTGGGTTGCTGGGAAAACCCGTGGGTCGGATGTCCGCTGAATGGCAAGAACGGGAAGAAAGCGAGCTGGTTTCGTGGTCGGCAGCGAGGGTTTGTTGCAATTGAAATGGGAGAAAGTAGCATGAGAGAGTTGTTCGGTGGTAAACTGTCTGAAAATGGGGACATGTTGCTCGTTATCAGTGTTGCCACACAATAAAAAACTCCACTTCCGTGGAAATTTCATTCGGGCGTTCAGTGTTTCCATGCTTCGTCGGGATGGAGCACTACCGATAGTGTATGTGTGTGAACGAAAAGAAATGCAAATGGGTAGCGGGTTTACACAAGCGATGTTACGACGTCGGTCGCTATTGACTGCAGCTAACTGGTAACGTGCGTGAATAGTTGTAATGGGAGACTGTTTTTTTTTTCTGTAGAAATTGAACAAAAGATCAAATCACAAAAACCCTGCAGCAGGGAAGATAAACTATGAAGCTCGTTATGTTTTGGTGTGTTTGTTTCATGGTTTTCTATAGTTCTAGCGATAATTTAGTTTGCACCATTCTGGCTGACAGTAAATTGTATTTTTTATCACTTGTATAGTTTCTATCTTTCAGTTGAGTGAAATTATACTAATCGAACTTCATCAAATATAAAGTATAGTGTTATTGCTAGCAACTATTATCACGACAAAGGTTGAGGTGGAGTACTAACGCTTTGTAAAAAACGTGATGTGAATAGAGACTAGGATGATTTTATTTCCTGATTTGAATATGTTTATTTTTCGGATTAGAATTTTTATTTCTAAACATATAGGGCGTGAAGTTTGGAAGTCTAACGTCTCTTTACCACATAGCAAGCAAGCTGAGAAGACAAATTACGGTTTTAATCACATCGTGGAGTAAAAATATATGCAACGCGTTAAAATGTACTCAATTAATTAAGCGGATATAAATTGAAGTGAGGAGGGTCCACGACAGCCGAGTGGTAGCGCCGGGGCTCACCACCCCGACGGCGTAGGTTCGAATCCCAACCGAGACCGGACCCTCCCTTGTACGAGAGTACTGACTATCCACGTACACATAGGGTAAAAAAGTCTCGTAAGCCCTTAACGGGGCAGGCATAACCAAGAGGTCGTTACGCCAAGAAGAAGAAATTGAAGTGAAAATTGATATATTTTTAATTCAATTCAAATTTTATTCCTGTTTCTCAAATATTTATTTGTTTGGCTCCGCATTATTTCCCAACTATTTACCTCAATAGTAAACCAAACTATTTACCTCACCAGCAAACCGAGCCAAAGCTATTTAAATACTAAATATGTACAATCACATGACACTTCTACGTCATTTTTCTCGATTCCGCAAGCTACCGATAATATCTGTATAATGATGGAGGCGCCTGGTGCTCATCAAAATGCTTTTCTGATGCTCACATATTTGTTTGCCTAGCTTCATATTGTTTCACAACTATCAATCAGAAACCAAACTTCGAATTTAGTTTGATATGTAGTTGATATGTATAATTAAATGACACCTCTACATAATTTCCCCCGATCCCAGAGGATATCTCAAAAATGATGGAGGCGCCTGGTGTTTTATTGGAGCTAAAGCTTTCTGTACATCAGCTGTTCGGTAAAAAGGTTTATAAAAGTCTTATATTCCACTAATTTTTTATAGAAATCTGCCTTGTTACATGTTTGGTTATGTTGGGAAAAAAAGAATAAAACACTGTTTTCTTTCAGTTACAACCAACATTTTTCCAAACTCATTCACATTATTTAATGAACAAGAAAATTTAAGATAAAATGAAATAAATTATAAAAGGATGGATATTTAAATGTGGTTTGATGCCCAAGCAGTTTTGCTTAATGTTTGAAGTAATCTGTTGAACTGTTGTGAAAAGTTCTTACTAAGAGATCGAGTTAGTTATACGATTGCTGAAAGCGTTTATTCCAAAAACACAAATTATTTATATTAAACGCACCACGAAAACTTCATAACACATTTTAAATACTAGGAACACTTCAGCAAAACAGGAACATACTTTAACACATAAAATAAAAAAAAAGAATTAATTTATTATGCCTGCAACTTGTGGGTTAGAAACTTCTCTACGAAAAAACTTAAACTACGAAAAAAGAGAATGAAAAACTCGTGAAACTTTTCATTCCGCAAGATTGTGGTTTGGATATGTATTCTCAGCACATTCACATCATGGACGCTGCACATTTATGTTGCACGATGCATCTCTGTAAGAGGCAGCATTCCCACCATACCACAGTTTCAGTTACAGCCCACCGAAGAGCCGTGCCGCTGTCTGAACGTGTCGAAGACCGTTTACTTAACACCGTTTGTCAACGGTGGCATGCCAGCACGATGAAAAGATGAATCGCCTGCCGCGGGTTTACCGGTTTGGTGGAAAGCCAGCGCAATCGAGCGACAGTTGCGCGTAGTTACGCGTCGGTCGCAACGGGAGAAGCCTGGAAGAAGAGAAACGTGTGCCTAACGGAAGCCAATCATCGGAGTTTTTGTGCCTGATCGACATCGATGATGTTGATACTTCGTCACGAGCGATTTCCGCTGGAAGCCACTCAGGGGTGTATAGAAGGGGAAAAAAACATTGAATTGACTCGTTGTAATATCCACTCACCAGCTGCGGACATTGTAGGACAACGAAGTACCGCGTCAGCGCGTTCATATGCTGCCCGAAAAGCTTTCGGTAGCTTTCGTTGGTGAGCGACCGTAGGAAGCTTTCGAACTTGTGGAAAGGATGGCGACGAATTGGGGAAGGTTACGTTGGGGTTTTGGATCGGGAAAGCGGAGCGGGGATAAGAAGCTTTGGAGCTTCGCTCGTGAATACTTGCAAGAGACGATACGGAGGAGAGAATGCAACTGAGAGAGCGTCAAGGAGAGATAAAGAGTGTCACCGACTTCGTTACGGGTGAGTTCGGCGGCAGCTGGTTTGGCCCTGGCTGACGGCCGGGTTTGGGTGCTTCTCCGTTGACAGTTCGGCCGAGGACATCGTCGCGTGCGGATCGCTGTCTGTCGCGTGTTCGGGAGGTGCTTGCTTTCGGGGCTGCCAGTTGCCAAATCGTGGCGCTAGTGTAGTGCCATCGTTCCGATCCGAGGTAATGAAGCGTTTCGATGGGCATCGTCGGGAGTGTTTCGGGAACAAACACTAGCGCGTTCCACGATGGTGCTGATTGAAAATTTCATCAATTTGCCCGATCGCATCCATATTCAGTGCAAGGTGTTTGCCAGGTGTTGTCCATCCCGAGGAACATCGTAAAAGTGACGGCATCAACTGCACGTCAGCAACGCTCATCCAAAGAGCGCATCCTCCTCCGTATGACCGTTGTCCCCGTGTGCCCATGTTTGTCTGTGTGCTTGTGTGCGTGTTTGTTCCCGTTCATCAATCTTTCAAGGATCATCCAGCGAAAAAGATTGCGTTTTTGCCCTCCACCTCTCGAAATACCCGAAGTGCGTGCTCTTGCAAGAGAGCTTTAATTCGGACGGGAACGGGGTCGTGTCGGTGTCGCATGAGAACGGAAAGGATGTTTGTAGACGTAAGAGAGGGCTCTGCTTGGGACCGATGAGAGTGAGAGAAGAGGGAGAGAGCGCAAGGACCTAGGGAGAAGCTTTGAAATCGAAGGAAACGGCGCGATGTTTCCTTGATTCCGAAAATGCGAACGCTCGCTTGCTTCACTGAGAGCGGTGCGTGTCGGAGCGAGACAGTGAGTGAGTACTGGACGAGTTCGTGGAAGGGTTAGGTGGCGGAGGGCAGCTAAAATGGAAGCAAAAACATAAATATTTAATCGCTGCTGGTTTTCCCGAGATGGGGCAAAGTTTCGCGAGCGCACCAAACAATTGAATATTTGATTCAATTTCCCGACCGAAGGACGACGTTGCGGGATGCGTTGGTCCCCGAAACGGGTGTGCGGTGCGGTGTGGGGACATTAAAAGTAACGTGCGAAAAGGTGCTGCCGCAAGCGGGGGGTTCTGGTTCCTCGCGGCCTGCAGAACGTCACCAGCGGCCCGTGTGTCAACATTGCAAACACGGTTTCTGTGCGCGGCGTTGGTTATTGTCAGTCGAATCCAAAAACGGGGCCGTTCCTCGCACGGTAAATATTTACCAAATTTTCTGGAAGCGAGAACGAGCCACTGCACGCGTCGTCGTGGGAACGGATGGCTTAATTTGTGAGTGAAAGTGTGCCACACCACCATCGTGTTTGGAACTGTGATTCATTCGACAAAAACAAAACCCATCGCCATCGCCATGCGGGTGTGGGAAAAGTGTCAATAAAAATCGAAGCGAAAATCGGGAGCACAGCTCACAATTCGCAATAGGTCAAGGATGAATGGGAAATGGACGGAATTCGCCACAACGGCATTCGAAATGTCGATCGATTGACAACCGGGACGCGTTGGCTAGGAGTGACGAAACGGAGGGAGAGTGTATTTGTGTGAGTGGAGTTGTGAGGAAAGGGGAGGCAGAGAAAGAGAGGGGAAATAAACCTCCATTTGCCCACTCCCGCCAGCGATTGTTTACCATCCGTGATGTGGGTGTCCTCCCAAAGGACTGTCATTATTTTGGGCAAACATGGGCTCAAACATGATCATCCAATTAAGACATCTCATGCTCGAATTACGCCGTGTCGTCATCGTTGGGTCGTAATGCAATTTTCTCCGTCTTTGTTCACTCGCTCGCAACAATCAGCGGTAGGATTTGTGATTTTATGTTGTTTAATTTTACCGCCAGCAAGACGCTTTACTTTTCGCCTGTCTTGCCACAATGAAATCGTTGGGCTGGAATGGAGTGTCATTTTTAATTCGCGGGCATCCATGTGCGTGCGTGTGCGTGTGTGGAGAGGGTATGTAGGTTACGCCGGATGGGTTGTGCTCAATTTGCAAACTCGCACAAGCTCACTCGACAAAAGTGTTTTAAGGTTACATGAGTTTTCCTTCACTGAAGGTCATAAAACAGTCCATTATCCTTCGTGCTGCTGTCATCTCTTTCCTATCGTTGCTTATTCTCTCTCGTTAATATTTTCTGTTTTTTTTTTCGCTCACCCTCTCTCATTGTGAGTCTTTTTTTATTTTTTATCATTTTCTCTTTCTAGTTTCATTCCTCCTCCTTTCACTCACTATCCTTTCTCCGTGGAGGAAAGTAGTTTTCTTCTTTCCACACCTCTAGTATTGTTATTTTTCGGCTTGGGTTTGTCGGAAAACTAAGCTGCTGTCCTTTTTCCACCCTTGTTTTTTTCATCCCCGCTGTTTAACTCGGGCTCAAACATCTGAAACAGACTAAACGGGGGCTTCCGATTCAAATTATAAAGTTTCGCTGCACGTAAGACTTTTTCATATGAACCGTTACAAATGTGATACAAGGAAAATCTGCTCTTAACCATCCATGCAGGTGAGCAAGTAGGCATGTGTTTGTGTGTGTTTCGTTCCGAATCAGCTGCTTTCGGAGGGGCACTTTCGCAGCAGCTCCACGTTATGTAAGCTTTCTACGAAAGCTTTCTTCTCACGACTCGGATGAGTTTTGCTCACGTGGAGAATCGGACAGTTCCGAAGGAGAATTCTTGGTCCTGCTCTCCCAGAGCCTCTCAGCTGTTTCGGCTGCTAAAAATGCTTCACCGCCACTCCACCCTAACAACCGATTCTTCCTCCGTGTCGTTCCACCACGTGCCCGAACGAACGTTGTGCATGAAAAAAAACAAAATAAAGTGAAAAAAACCCTTACACAAACCCTGCATGTGGAACAGAGTAACGAGTCGCGTTCGACACCGTGCAGGCAGCATCCAGCGTGTCGCGCATCGGATGGTTGGTACGTGAGGGTGAAAAAGAGAGTGGTTTCTTTGCTGGTTGGAGAAAATCAAGTACAAACATGAAGAACACGACAGGGGGAAAACTAGATTCAAGTGAGAGAAACCGTTCGCAAAGGGAGTGAACGCACGGGAAGCAAAACGCATCGGATTTTGATGATTATTGTGTGGGTGTATGTGTGTGTGTATCGATGCAGGCTCGATAGGATTGGGAAACTGTCATACCGTCTCGGAAAAGCGGCAGGGACCCACGCGTATCATCCACTCGCCCTGATCGACGAACCTTTGCGATCGCTGCATCGCCTGCTCGACTGGATTATGGTTCATGGACTTGGGCGCGAGAGCTTTTTGTGCGGTCGTGCGTGCGTGCGTGACGTGTCCATTGCGGTACGTGAAAATTGCCACATTCTCTCGCGGAACGTGCCGTTAAGTTTTGTTATGATGATTATCCACAGCCGTGGAAGAGGCGCGTGGCGAGGGCTTTAGCTCTCAATCGACGATAGTTGCTGTGCTTCGACATGTGTTCCGATGAAACGTGTGCAATAAATGTTACACCCAGCGAGCCCAGCGTGCCGACAAGTGCGGTGCAAACGTTGCCAATAATTAAATTATATAGCGCAGGATTCAAGCGTGTTTTGCTAGCGAACCTTCAGTCATCAGAGGGACGTAATGTGTGCTCGTTAAATATTCATCAAAAGGGAAACCAGTATTTGTATAGCTCCTGAATATGGAGTTTCCCAATGCTGTCAGTGTTGGGAATGAAATAGCAGAGTAAATGCATTTGAGTCGAAATATAAAATAATCAAGTATGTAAATTTTCAACGAACCTGTTTTTTTTTTGTGTGTGTGCTGCTTTAGGGAAACATTCGATCAGTAACGAATAACTACGATGTGTGAGAAGCAAGGTACAGTTACCAATGAACCGTGAAAGTGCTGAACAAATTGAAGAAAAAATAATTCAATGATAATATTGTGATTTTTGTTACCAGGAGTAAAATGTGAATGTGTGAAAAGTGCTGAAACATCTTACCAAATTCATACTGTTGTGTTCAACAAGATAAGTTCCTAACTATTCCGACACCGCTAGATGTTTGGATTTTTAATCAGAAAATATTTATTGCAAACGAGTTGTTCCGAACTGTGTTGAAATCAGTTGAAAGGTAATTTGTTTGCTTTCCGCAAATGCTTTCTTTATTCTAATCTTAAGATTCCTTTGAGCTTGAGTGTTTTCGGAGGGTTGGTAAATTCAATTAAGTTTCCTGGATTTCACTGTACCCAATATCGTTCCAGTTGGGGTGCTCACTTGGGAAACTCGTGGCGTAATAATTAATGAGAATAATCGATTCGATGAAGGTTCATCGATATTTGTTTTTCAGCACACGAAGCAAGTATGAAGAAAAAGGTATAAGAAATGTCTAAGGAATAGCGCCAGTAGCTTGCCGGTTCAATGAACGCAAAATGATTTTCGATGCGCTTCAATTATTTCCCATTCGAAAGGTCTTTACGGTAGCCGATGCACCTTCGATGAAAAGTATCGTCCAAGTTGAGACTACCTTCGAAGAAAGGTCCACTTAATTCCCCCCCAGCAAAGTAATTTTCCGGCTCCCCATAAAATGGCCCTTTGACCCTCGGTCCGGTGATGCTCGGTATGCCATTCTTTGCAATAACGTTTCGAAATGGGTTCCAAAAACATAGAACATAAGTATAAAAAAAAACAACTTGGAAGTCTGGTTTATCGTGACTCGTCGAAGAAAATTAACTCAAATATGCAAATTGTGCTTTGGAGAAAAGGAACTTTATTTATCTTCTAAAAATACTTCTACATGAAAAATCTAAGCCAAAGAGTTTTGGCATAGCCCGTTAATGTTTGACACGATCTACAAATTGTTAAATTAGCAAACGGTTGCATATTTCTCATGCAGTCTGATTCCGACTGATACTAAGGGTGAGTAACTTAAAATTTATTCATTTACTGATTTTCGAAAACATAACTTTATGCATTTTGACTGATTGTTTATGATGCTTGCAAATAGAGTAAAGTATTTACTACTATACCCTGCTTCGGGATTAGTCTTGCTGGCGTCTGTATTTCCTTGCTTTATCTCGTAGAAATTACAGCATTTATCCACGCACTTTTGTACCCACGGATGCCATAGTTCATGCAAAACAGCACCGAACGGGGGTCACACGTAAACATGAAAATATGTTAGCGCCAGTGTCGGTTGCCAGTTTGCCACGAAGCAGCACGAATGGTTGCCGAAAGTGAGGGCACCTGCAGGAGCCCGCCAGCAGGACCGTGCGCTGTTTTTTTCTGCCCCTACTGTGCGACTTCCCCCTTAGGAGAGACAAAATATGAGTGAAATTTATGGTCGGTGCGTGAGCGGAGAGATGAATTATAAACGATAGCACGTGGACGCTGCCGGATGCCGCAGCGTACTCGGCGAGCGATGAGCAAGCCCTTTCGCCGCCAAACCATATTCACAAACGAGTAAAGAGGGCAAATTTTTTGCGATGGCAAAATCATAAGAAAACTTCTTCCCAAACGAGCTATCCGTAGAACGAAAAAAAAAGCATCGAATAAACCATCGGAAGCGTGCTTGTCGGAGGGAGGTTTTCCGACGTGGGCAGGGAAGTTTTACTCCGAGGAGGGTTTTTTATTTCCGGCACAAAATATCACCCCGAGTGCTCTCGATCGTCGTCTGTCGAAGGCGGAAGGATGGAATCAATTTTGAAAATTAAAAAAAAAACCGAGCCACAAATATAAAACCAAAATACTCCCACGGCAACGAACGAAGGGTCAAGTGGAGTGCGGGGCCAACTGTGGAATTTATCAAAAAAAGGAAGAAAATTGGAAGCGTGAAGGATTCCACTGGAAAAATACAACCGACGATAGCAAGCGTACAACAGCGGTGCCGTCATCATCGGCATGCCTCGCGACGGTGTCGATGGAACTTGGGAAGGATTATTCATCTCTAGCCACACATACACACACACAAACACACGTTGCCAAAACTGTACGACTAAAGTGAATAAGAAATTTGCCCTTTCCCACCGTGCGCAAGACTTTTTCGGATGGGTTGCATGGGTAGTAGCAGGCAGAATTTATGCAAGTTATGCTCGAGTGCAGTGAAGATGAATTACGATGGGGCCACACGCTCGGTACGTGTGGCGGACACAACAAAAAACGAAAAAAGGAAACCAAACAACATACACACAACCATGGATCACACACGTCGGCGAAGACCACGGTTTAGCAGTTATTCACTAGCAAGATGTATTTTTCCACACTCCGCACCGTTTTTAGATCCTGTTCTTTTTGCCATTTTGGCATTCCGCGCGTACGACTCACAAAAGGAAATATTTCATCGGATGATGGTAATATGATAAGGCTTCTTCGGGGGGAGGTGATGCAAAAAAAACAGGTGAACCATATTTTGCTCCAGCTGTTCGGCTTTGCCGCGACGTGGATTTTGCAATGTGGAGCTGGGAGATTCTGCACGGTGCAGAATATGCTGAACTCGTTAAGCCCATACATTGTACGACACGAGCTATTTTATTTCACAACTCCTGGTAAGCGATATGTTACGCCAATTCAAATCGGAATTAACAATCGTAAATTTTCTATAGAATATTATTTCATCCTTTTCGAAGATTGAAATATGCCGTACGTGAATGAAGTCTAAATTTCCATGAACTCGCATCACGGATTGAATGAGGTTCTTTGGAGGATTATAATAATGTTTTAAAGTTTATGCCAAGCAAAACAATCTGAATCCTGTTTTACGATGCGTTTGAACATTTTTAATCAAATACAAATATTATAAATTGTAAATCTTAAATAATGAAAATCATATACCAAAACAAAATAGACACAGCAGCTCAAGATATTCAAGCTAAAGACGTAAAATAATATAAGTAGGTTGATAAGTTTCAATATCTGAACTCATCTTTTTTTTAGGCACATTAATTTGTCATAGTGGAAACAAGTTTCATAATTTTTGTGTATCTTTGGCAAACAATCTGGATTGACTCCTTAAAAAAATGGTTTTCAGAGCGTAATTTCAAAAGATAAGATAACAATCAAATGTTTCATTAAAAAATAAAGCAATCTGTATAACCCAGTTATGACATTTTGACCACTTGGAACACGCGCAACTCACGTTGGTCCCCAGAGTTAATGAGGTAGCCTCGAGACAGGGACAACTGGGCGTCATGACCATCGCGACTGTTGGCACGAGCAATGAAAGCAAACATTTATTACCAACGAAAATAGGGCTGCAGGCCAGGTCGTCGCAAATGCACTTGGCCCTGGACGTTGGCCCGGTTTTAGGTTCCCTTTTCCGAGCTTCCCCAGCTCAACAGCTTCCTTCCGAACCCCCGATCCGCTGGCAAACGGACGACACACTCCATTGGGAGCGTCACAAACTGGAGCACCCCGGCCAGATCGATGATTAAAAATAGCATCCGGACATCAAAACCGGGTGACTCGATTCGTCCAAGGGCGTTCGGTGGAAGCGCGGGGTGCACGGGAGGGTCAAGGAGATTATCCCGGCAGCCCGGTGGCCCGACGGCCTGATTGACCGGGAGTTGTTTCGCTTTATGTATGATTCAAAGATTTATTTTCCGGTGTTATTGGATTCGAGGATAGATAACACGGTTCGAGGAGAGCTGGTGTTGGTGTGAGAAGGTCGTGCAATCTCGCATGGCTGAAGCAGGCCAGGGAGCTTAACCTACCTTCCCCGTTGTATGTTGTTCTCCCTTCCCGCTTCACGTTTTTCTCTTTTTCGTTCCGTGCAATCGTTTCGATTGAGCGGTCAAAGTGATGGAAAAGTTCATCTTTTCCTGTCCATTTTTCATCCGATTCGTTTTCATGTTTCCGCCTTGCCGAGTGCGCAGCCCACACACACACACCCCGAAAAGTCCGACCGCCTAACCGTACCGGGAAGATATCGCCCCAGCATTGGAAAAATAGGAAAGCTGTTATAGTTGCCCCGCCGGACTCGTACCGGGACGAGCGATTCACTTTGGTCGATTATTCGATTGAAACGGGCGAACTTAAATCGAACGGCGAACAGCGGGCCGGCGCGTTGGTGCGCCAGGCGGAAACCGGAACTCGAAGTTATCCTCGAGGGAAGTCATTCCGCGTTGTGAGCATAAATGGTGCATCGTTTTCCAGCGGGTCCGGTTTCAACGGACGGTCCGGCGTTCGTTCGCTCAAAGCTACAAGCCGGAAGCAGGTTTCGTCAGAATGTTCGCACGATGGAACACGATGAAATGGCCGGTTGTAGGTGCGTGTAGCATCAGTACGGAAACCTTTTTCCCTTTGTCAGAATCACACGGTTGCGGTTGGCTAAATCAGCATTGCGTGCGTGCCACGCGCTCATCGGGTGGACGAGTATGATGAGCTGAAGAGATTGCGCTTTCTCGCAATTGCCCTAACTGAGATACTATCGTTAAGTTTATGTATCGCGGTTGTGATGAAAGATTGCCATCAATGCTTGAGGCATTCTTCGATTGTTTTCCGCGAACTGATGGTGAATAAAATAGATGAGTACATTCTTTCAAAAGGGTTAACGGTTAGTGTTCATAGCTTTATCGCAGGCCATTGAATGATCCTTCAGATGTAATGAGTTTCTTTCAACCACTCGATAATAAACACCTCCATTAACATTTAGTTCGTAAGAAAATTTCGTAAATTGTGCTTCAGATAACGTCTTCTCTGACTTGGTTTGAAATCTGCTGATTATTTAGTTCTGCTGTAAGAATATATTATCTGCTGTTAACCCTTTCCATTTAGCATAAATTGTTACATGACAAGTTTGTTAATTTACTAAATACCATATTTGTTTGAATCTTAAGAACTTTATTCTGACGATCATCGGAGAATGAAAGCAGTATGGAAATTTGAAATAAGTATTGACTTAAAGGGTTTTCAACACACATTTTTTTTCTCATTTTGTTAAAAATAAATGCTTCAATTTTCGAAGCTCTTTTCATATCCATTCTTCATTGATTCATAAGACTATAGTTTTATTTTCGGTTTAACAATCCTACCTTAGTAACATGCGTACGAAAAAAAGTAGTAAAAGTGTGGGTGTAATTTTTTAACTAATTTTTCGGTTTATACAACATTTTGTGATAAACAAAAAAGAAGCTGTATTTTTTTTTCTGCATCATAAACTGATACGAAACGTTAGTTGTGTTTCGCCTACGAACCGGCGGGATGGAACGCGCAAGCAAATGGTTCGACAATGAGGTCAAATCTAATCCACCGCCCTTTCGTTTTATTTTTCTGTTCCATTTTTGCTTTTTCTTTCCTATTTGTGCGCTGTCCGGAGGGCTGTCCGCTTAATGAGTGTGGGTCGCTCGGATTTTTGCTGAAATAAAATGAAGTAGCAAAAATGCCAAAGGAAGTTCTTTATCACGAGCGACTTCCTAGCCCGGCCCATCGGGTACGCTTTAGTGAAAAGACTGCGAAAAGTGGAATATTTTATGCGCCCATCAGCGTTCGGAGGGGTGAGGCCAGGGTCTGGGAATAGTGTAGCATTCCTCCAACTTTTTCGGAGCAACTCGGGGCAAACGGACGGGGGCATAAAAGCCTCAATCGGTCCGCTGACCTTCCTGGGGCTGAACGAAACATGCCGGGGAAAACGGGAAAAAGTCGTTCAATGTTATGATCATAATGGACGGGTCCAGTTTTGTCTTCCGGTCGGAATGCGTCGTGCGACGGGCGAATCACGAAGCGCAAACCAACGGCTGAGACTGCTTTATTTTACCAACGACGAAACCTTCATCTGGGAGGCTTCTGATTCTGCGAGTGGGCGGCAGTTTGGAGAAGATTTGCCATTTTTTTGTTGTTTTCCTTTGCCACAACAATCCCGTCGAGCGGCTCGAGTAAGTAAGTTTCGTTGCTACCCGTTGAAACTGTGCAGCCGAACGGCCGAGGGACCAACAAAACAATCCTCGGAGCGCCGACCGGTCGTCACCGGAAATGGCCGCGCTAAAGACCCGATCTACCGGTTTCGGACCGTGCTTTCCCCCACCGGGCGAACGGTTTGTTGTTATTTCAAACAAACCAACGCACCCGGCTTCATCGTTGGGTGAACTTTTCGGATGGGCAAAGTTAGCCGCCTCCCCTGCGCCATCTCCACGCCTGCAGGACATTTCGTTTCCCCTTTCCCTCACCCTAGCACCCGACGCACTATTGCCCATTGTCCCCGTTGGAAAATGGCTCTTTGCGATGGGTGTGGTGCGGGAGAAACGATTTTACACCAATTAGGACGATTTATTGGGGTCGTTCCCGGAGCCCCAAACCGGGAATGGGGCGGAGATAAGTGACCTTCCGAAGCGGTCAGCCGAGGAGCGCCATCATCAGATAATAAACTTGTTTTTCGGGGGGTTGGTGGTGTGTGTGTCTGTGTGTTTGTGTGTGTGGTTAGTCTATTAACAATACAATCCGCAACCAGAAGATAAAGGAAGGTGTGGCAGATACTACTTTACGGTGGTTTGAAATGACCAGCAAATAATGCACAACATTTCGTGCTTTAAGTGATTGCAAAGCCGCATGTTGAAATTGTAATTCCCTTTCAGGTTAAAGTGAAATTTCCTACCACACCGTTTCAAACTATTTCTTTCACTCGGATTGAAATATTTAATTCCGAAAAATGGATCAGCTTGTCAACTAATCTTCATCAACGAGCCGAGATTGATTCGGATTTAATTAATATTTTTTCCTGAATCTGCTCTAAAACGAGCAATAGTTTACCGCTCGAACTAAAACAAATTTGTGTAAAGCTGGAGACAGATCTCGGAACGCCGCCCTTAGTTTGATCCATTCAGCCTGTCAGCGTGAATCGCAGGTTGAAATCTGTTCGTAGAAATGTGTGCATTTCAATTTCACATACACATATTTTCGTTTGATCTCGCCACTGCTTCGATCGTTTGCGTTCACATGCTTTCGAGCTGGCGACCGGATGCCGGGTTCCCGTCCGGGTAGGCCAGGATTTAACGAATACAAAATTGGACGGATCGTTTTGTGAGTGAAATAAGTAAAAGAAAAGCAAACGGCTCGAGCCGACCGGACCGTCACAGTCAAAGTTCGTGCCCTCCAGGAGATGGCCCGGCAGTTATTTATCGAGGTAAAAGAACAAACAAACATCTGCGGGGCCAGTGTCCAGGCCAGCGTTCGGTCAGCTTGTAACGGCGCCTGATTGAGGCCGTGGGCGCATGGTTTACGGTCGGTTGCGTCAGCTGGAAATACGAACGCCTAGTTCGTCGCAGGCAAGCACGAATCGAAATAAATCGCCATCTGAATCTATACGCCAGGCGGAGTCGATACTGCCTAACGAACCGATCTGCGATTGTTGAATGACGCTTTTTCGGCGAAGCAAGTGAACGGATCACAAAGAGCGAGCCCTTCGGCTCGGTACCGGCTCGCCATGGGAAGTGTTTTTCCAAACAGGGACCCAAAATAAAGGACTTCCACGGTATTGAACGTATGGGGAAATCATTCAGGAGATTTCGAATTCAACCCTAGGACCCCGGGATGGTTGAGCAAGCGACGCGGTGCAATGCCGCTGGCATCGAAAGGAAAACTTTTTGATGTGGTAAACATGTTTATCCGGTCCCAGGTTTGCAAAGGGACGCTGTGCGCTGTTATGGAAGAAGACAGCTGCACGTAAGGAAACAGCTAACCAACGGGCTTTATGGACACGGCACACATGACCCAACGATGGCGGCGACAGATCTCGACAGCTTACCGTTGCAGTCGGATGACAGATTTGCGAAAAGTGACCCATCGTTGGAAGCGCAAGGGAGGAAAAAATCCTAATTCCAAACATCACAGAAATTGAGCCGGCCCGAAAGGCTAACCGTCAGCTTGCCTTTTCCATCCCTTCGGTTTTCATGCTTTTGCTTCCCTTTTGATCCAGCACCGATGGCGAAAGCAGCACTGTCGTTACCTTCCGCCTCTTTGCCACTGAGGTTAGGTGAACGTAACTGATTTCTTAATTAAAAAGTAAGCCGTACCAATGGGCCGTGTTGGTTCATGATGCGGTGGCGTAACATTCTGCGAGTGGGTTGGTGTGTCGTCCGTTGTCAGAGCGAAGCACGTGGAACGTGGATGGAGGCGCCTGGTGGTTGATGTTTACCGAGCGGGGGCCGGATGTTCGGACGAGGGTTGAAGATGGCGCTTTATTTCGACGACTTAGTTCGGAGGCTTCCCCAAGCGTAGTGGTATGGACCGCACGACCATTTGGGACCGGGTAAAGAGGTTAACATTTCATATGCAAATAAACTTATAATTTCCGACATGCCCCGGGTGGGCCGCGGGGAGGGAGGGAGTTTATTGTTATGTGAAATTTGAATTCATGTTCGCTTACAGCGTCTCAACGGTGTACGGTTTGGATGGAAAGAGAGGCTGTGCGTGTGAAGTACGTGAATATTTTTAACCTGCTTTTCCGGACCAGCTGCACGCTCGATAAAAGGTCTTGTGTAGGAAAACGAGCCGTGTGCGGATGTGTGTTGACTGCCGAAAGATTGAACATTAGGAAGGTTTTTGAAACGCCGTGTGTATGCATTTGCTTTCCCTCTCTACAATCTGTAGTGTGAGAGTAAATAAAAATCTAGATTCAAGAACTTTTTCAAACTTTCCACTCGAACGCAGATAGAAATCACAAACGTGTTTTGCCTTCGCTTGTCTCTGCAAACAGCGTTGGTCTCGGGTTTCCACAGCAGACTTTTCTGCCCTGCAAAAAGGAAGACACTTGGTGGAAAACTGAGACAAGCTTTCAATTCAAGCAGCGTCTCGTGTATCCTCCCAACGCTTTGCTTACTTTTTGGCGTCGAAATTCTTTCCGATCGTGGGAGGTAAAATCAATTCAAAAGCTCGGCTTGGGGTTAAAGCGTGCTCTTATGCTGGTGTCAGCGTTATCGTGTTATAAAACGCTAAAATGAAATGCCTGAACTGCTTCCGGTGGTCGTTAGATGAGAAGAATGGCATGGAAATATGTTTTCTTGAACTCATGCGTAACGAAATTATGTTACAAAGGCACAAAGGCTTAAGTCTGCTGGAAGACAATTCATCCGGTTTTGGGAGAAGTTCGTTTGTTACATCCTCTTCGATGGGGTTTATTCCTTATCTCCTTTTACAAAGCAAGATTTTGTTTTCGATTATACCAACACTTTCATATTCACACCAAAACGGAACCCTTCTTAGCAAACGATAATGTGTAAAAGGTATAATAATAGTACGTATCACAGAATTTTTAATTTTTGTCGCATGAGAGAGTACTAATTATCACCTTTGAGGCGTTCATCTGAGAGGATTTAATTAGTAAAATGTTTCCAACAACCTTTTTGTTGATTCTGGGGTGAGTATTTTCTGTTATACGTATGAGTAAGATTGCGTAGTGAAACAGTCCTTTTATCGAATAGATGGGTGCACATGTAAATACGCCCTCTGTTTCGGGTTAGTGCTTGGAAGAAGATGTTGGCCAATTATTTTAATGGTAATCGTGTCCACGCACTAAAAACATCCTATTTCCAAGTGAGTAGACAATTAGGGCGGTGTCATACTTTTACCAGCCTTAGCGTTGATTAAATTGTGTGCGTTATGTGAACATAAGCAATTTTGCAAATGTTTATTTTGAAACAAGTTCGGAGAAACATTCGCCAAAATTAAATCACCATGGAGGTAGTTTTGACTACACTTGATCAGTTAGGTTTGCTCAATTTTGCCGATAACCTGATGGATGTGTGCTTTAATTTGATGTGTTAAAATAATATCACTCGACAAATTGAATGACTTTGGCGCCGCATACAGATAAAAAAAGGGTTAACCACTCCTAGAGCAATGGGCTGAAAAGCTGTACCGTGAAACAAAAAATAAATGTCGCTATTATAGTAGATCTGACGGGCGGGTAATTAATCGAATTCCGTAGTACCATCCATTACCAGCCAGTCGGAGCAGCGCGCGGATTGAGTACCATTTTGTTTTTCACGAGTCGGTAGCTCGCAAACTCGGCAAACTGTAAATTAAGTGCTTACGCCAGCTGCCAATGTCGCTTTTCCGAACGCTCACTCCCGAGTGCAGCAGTTTCGGATCAGCCGAAGGGCCAAAACCCGCCCGGCAAAACCTGATTGACGCAAATTAGAGTGCAATTTCGGTGAAGCTGCACGGGAATGTGCGCCACCACCAGCGTCCCGGTTTCCCTCTGCTCGGGAAAATGCCGTAAGCGGGCAACGATAAACGTCGATGAAGATGAAGTTTGTGAGTTTAGTCGTTTCCATTAGGATTAAATGGACAAGCTGGAAATGGTACAGGTACCG
The DNA here is from genome assembly GCF_943734705.1 of Anopheles coustani. Lineage (NCBI taxonomy): Eukaryota > Metazoa > Arthropoda > Insecta > Diptera > Culicidae > Anopheles > Anopheles coustani. The sequence goes on from NC_071289.1 coordinate 56,244,905, forward strand.
TTTGATCGGGATGATTAATTGGAGTGTGTTTGAAGCTTGGCTGGGTTGTGGGAGTGCTGTTATAACAGTTGCTGGCACTTTGGTTGACAGCAGCTTGCCAGCTTGCGCTGGGCAGGGTTGTCAAGCGGGCTGATCGTACTTTTCGAAAACTCATTTCGCGTATATTAATTCTTTTTTAAGTTGTTTGGTAAACAGACTAAATTGAACAATTTTTATCTACGATAAAACGTAATCGCTACATCATAGAACCAAAATGAGTTGATTGAATTTATTGATGTATTTGATTGCTAAACGCTACGGACGAGTAAAAAGAATCAATCAAAAGTATATTATATTCTTTTCCAACTAACAAACAGAACACGTTCTGCCACAGTGAGGATGAAATATACTGAGTTTCTCTCTATGTTCTTCCACGAAGAAAAAAAAGGAAACCAACGGTTAGCAATCAGTTAATCGATGAATCGTTTTTCTGATTTATTCATCACCACATCGTTGATGAAGTGGGCAACGTTGCGCGTCCAACGATAGACACTTCAACATGCATCAATGCCTGATCCTTCATAAAATCACCATCAGCAAACAAACAAAAACAAAAACGGAACGAAAACGAGTATTTGTTTTATTTTGCAGTGTTGTTGCAGCCGGGAAAAGGATCGAAACGGGCCATTTCCTACCGAAAATTGGAGTGCCGCGAACATGCGATTTTCATTAACCCCCTTGATGAATATGGCATTTTGTTTGTCGTTGATAATAGCGCGAAGGCTTTCATTTAACCACTTTTTTTCTCTGGTTTTATTTTTTAATTACAGCTCATTTGGCTGCGTTCTTCGTCTGGTGTGCGGTGACTCGGCGCCTCATGCAGGATTCATCGATCACCGCTCTTAATTTACGAGCAGAAAGGGATGAGTAAAGTGGTCCATCGCCCGTTAGCCGCCTGAGTCGTCCCGCATGTTCGGTGGACTGTGGTTGATTTTTTAATTAATAAAAACAGCAACCAGGCTTTAGCAGCGGGAGCTTGTTTGTGGTGAAGGAAGGAAGTGCACGTGTGTTTATCGGTATTGGCACGGAAACGATGAAAACGAAATCTTGATGAGTGTATATCAAAAGAGTGACGCGTGTCGATTCTTAGTTCTCCGGAACCCATCGACGCTTCCACTCACGCTTGCCAAACGATAGAAACAACCGTTTAAGTGGTTCATCCAAGCAAGCCTGCATTCCCCCATCAAAGTGTGCCATTCCATTTCAACGAGCCAGGCAAAGTGCAAAAAGAGAACTGCACACTCTTTGTGGCGTCATACGATCCGGACTCGCGCCCGTCTGGATCGGGTTTCCACGGATCGTTTCCGTGAGCCTTGGGCGCAAAGAGAAAGAAAAGCCAACGCCACACTCGACATTGCATTGAGTGTGTTGAGAGTTTTCGCAGGTTTGCGGTGAACTGCCAATCGAGAGGAAAACAGAAAAAAGACAGTCCACCTAACATAAAGGGCACAGAGAAGGAAAAACAGGAGGAAAAACATTAACCACCGAACGGAGCAAGGAAGGATTTCTCACCACGTTCCGTGCCGCTACCCCCGGGGGGATGGAAATCTGATGCTGGGCTTGGGGAGTGAGTGAAAAACTATAACCTTTCAATAGGGATTCTTCCCTCTTAAGGCGAGGTGTGTATAAAGTGTACGCGTGCTCGTAAGCCGTAAAGTGTAAGGTGGAAAGAATTCAATCAAAGTGTTGCAACCGAAGAACCGAGTGGTGGGAAATTCCGTCGCCAGAGAGTCGCTGCGGCCTGGAAAGGGTGAGTGTGTTAGTGAAGCGTTCAAAGTGCCACCGATGCCAATGGGGTAACTAATCCAACGGTAAGAATCCAGAGGCGTTAGTATCCCGACGTCAGGTAAAGGTGAAGGCAAATTCAAAGCAGCTCCAGGACGAACGAGTGTGAGAGTGTGTCCGATACCGTGCGTGGGTCGAATGGGATCTTCTGCTGGGAAAAGTAATCGGCACACGTTCGGCTAGTGGTTAGAGAGTTGGAGGTTGCGGCCTGGTTTAGCAACTTCCGGTCGCTTTCAAGCGCTTTGTGTGTGCGTGTTTTTGTATGTGTGAAGCCCTTTTTCTAACATGTGTGCACCGGCGACGCTTACCGGAGCGGCAAGTGGGTGCACGGGATAATCTATTAAGTGGATTTATTATGGTTTAAATAAAAGGATTATCAAGAAGCACCCAGAAGTCGATGGGCGTCGGAAGAAACGAGTGAGAAAAAGGCGACTGTAGTACCCCGGCACGAACGGAGGCGAAGGAAAAAATCAAGGTAAGTGTGTAACGTGTTCGATTTATCCGGTTACCATTCCTAACCCATACCACCCAACTCCGGAATGTTTTGTCTATACCGAGAAGAGCCACACTTTTACGGTAACATATTCTTCCGACGATACCGGTGGAACACAGTGGGCCAGCACAAGGATTTAGGCGATCGACACGTCGTCTTATGAACCGTTGATACCATTTAAAGATATTTTAATACCTTTTTGTAATGGATAGTAAACTACCAATAAATACTAAACTTTGATGCTGCATTACCTTGCGTTACAAAAGATGGTTAAATAATTGACGTTTGGCCGTAGGCTTGTCAGTTACCAAGTCTCATGATTTTTGTGAAAAGTCATTCCACAAAACGGTAAACTCTATGCCCCCCATACCATCCACACTGTGCGCCTGCAAGATAAACTGTTTCTTCGATGAATAGTACCTCTTCCGGAACACAACATTCAATAAACTTGGTCGATGGGTCGGATGCTCGATCGATGCTATGGAAAGCATCCCCTTGAGCACCCTTCAGATATCCTTAATCTGCCTTGTGCATTAATGCGCGCTCGCTTGGTCGGTTTCCCCGCTTTCAGTTCTCCGGCTGAACTGGAGCATCTTGACTCGCATCGTGACTCGCAATGACGTCACTAAATTGGGTTAAGTTTCGCAACGCCCACACACACACAAAGATGGCGTCATGTTGAACGAACGGAGCGGTGTGTTTGTTTTTTGAAAGTTAACCCATTTTCAACCAAAGTGGACCGTCTTACTATGCACCCTAAACACGAAACGTGTCCCAAAGGCATGCATATTTCCCCACCTGATACGATCTATTAGGTGTGCTATTGTGATGAGCAGCTTATTCAATGTTTTAATGGTTTATTGATGCTGCATAAAAGGGAACCAGGAGAAACGGGAGCTAATGTGTTCGATTTAAAGATGTACCAAAACGTAGCTCGAGATGAACATGGTCAGATAATGTTTTTGTTTAGGCTTCTTTTTCCTCCGGTCGAGACTACCGTTGGGTTTCTTCCGGTTTCCCACGACGTACCTAACCGCGCGGTGTGCAGGTGATAGATCGTGGACAATATTATGGCCATATTTGTCAGGATATTATCATAAACGGTTCAAGCGCCCCATCGCGTGAACGCCTACGTTGAAAGCAGAACATTTGAATTTACTATACCAGTCCGGTTTGACGGTTTGGGGAAAATGGAGAAAATTGTCTTCAGCTTCGCCCTGGTTCGGGCTTGTTACGGCACGGTTCGGCGAGAGCAACAAAATAAAGGAAGCTAGATCATTTCTTCGTGTGGAATGATAGCCCAAGGCCTTTCGTATGTTGTGCTTACCGGTTTTGCGTGTTTGCATTATCTTGCTTCATCTTCCTTCGCCATTTTTGCGTTCAAGTCGAAACGTCGCCTCGTGCTACCTGGAGTTTCAAAAGAAGATGAAACCGTGAAACGTAAGTTAGTGTGGTATGGATATTTCCACCTGACCGTCATGGCATGGCGTTGTCCACGGTTGGTTAGATAAAGATCGTATGTTCAGGTATTACGTCGGCTGTCTAAGTAAACGAGCCAGGTCGAAGCGAGCCCCACCGACACCGCTCGGCCGTGCTTTTACTTATGCTCCTGTTGTGAAGGAAAAAACACGCTTACGTTGTTTCGTTGGCAACGTCGCTTCCAAGGATTCAACGTTCGAGAGCGGTGGACCCTTGAAGAAATACAAAAAAATAAGCTCAACGCATTAGCCAACTTTGTTCCTTCATCTTCGACGTACTGGGAGCTCTGCCCTACCCTCTCTAAAGGTATTTCTTGATGCCATTTGTTATCCTCTCGGCGAGAAGCGGAGCTTGAGCGTAATATTGTTGCCCGCTGCTTCGTTGCTGCACGAAAGCCGCATATATTATATGGAATGGAAAATGAAAGCAACGCTTGTTTGTGCGTTCCATTTTGCGTGCCCCTCCCTTGGGGCTAGTTTCGGGATGTGTGCCGGGTAGGCTTTTGAAATCCTCGCCCCCGCATGCTTCCCATCGCCCCTCGTTTGAAGAACCAAGCCAAAAGTGCGAGGCACTTGCGAGGTAAAGTGAACACAAATTCAATTTATTCTGACTGATGCTACTGATTGGAAAAAGAATAACTCAACTGACGGGATGAAGTACTTAAACTCTCCAAGGCTTTCCCCACCTTGGCGTCCCCTGGGGAGCGAAGGGCGGCCCGGGTGGTTCGTAAAAAATGTCTTCCTTCTCCTATGTTGGTATATTTTTGGCATCGATGGGCACACGGGGTTCTGGTGGAAAATGATTTCATAGCTTTCGGCCGCTCGCTCTCTTCATTTTTGCGCTCCACGGAACGGTCCGAAACGATATACTTCGACCATATCATCGGCACGGCTGATCCGGCACAAATCCGTAGCAACCACTCCGGAGCGGGCAAATTGTTTTCCATTTACGCACCATCTTGCACCATCTTCGATGACGATCGATGTGGGCGAGGAAAGATTTGACTACAATCAGGAATCCTCTAAGCGGCACCATTTTAGCGGTAATAGCCACTTATGCCCAAAAAAGACCAATTTGGGCGATCTATATTGGGCCTCTAGTCTCCCACCGGTCGTGGAAAACTTGTTTCTAGAGCTTCGACCAATAATAGGTTGAACGTTTTCATATTTTCTCCCTAACGTCGTACGAAAACAATTGTATTATTACTTCTTATGAGTAGGGTTGCATCCTAGAAATCATCACATTCGCTAATTCCTATGAGGAAACTATACTTCGTTACACTTCAATCATGATTTTGAGTGCATTTTGTCTATTTTTCGTGTAATTTTCTTTTAAATTCCTTACCATTATGCTTATATTTCAAATAATCTTTTGACCAAAGAAATCAAAGAAAGTCCACTAGGTGATATGTAAAATCAATATTTCGTTTTTCATTTTAGTTCTGTGGCCATTCATATTTTTCATTTAACATACTACGCTTAGGATAAAGGGCTTTGTCTTGTAGCAAAATAAAAGCAAATGATTGATATGATTAAAAGTTGTCAAAATGTCGTTCCTTGGCACCAGAGTTATTTAAATTATTTCCCGTAAAATAATCTGCTTACTAAAGATGTAAATTATTTCGTATGACCCGAAAACATGTTAAAGAGCACACATTTCTCGAATGATTGCACATTTGATCGGGTGTCGCAATCGATCAGCGAGCAAACAATATCCAGGACAGATACTACCCAAAATGGTGTGCAAATCGTGTTTGGCATCCGTGTTTTGACACCTGGTCGACCTAATGTTGTAAACCGGTTCGACACTGACGACCGATCCCATCGCATCAGATTAGAACACATTTGTGACGACCCTGACCCGTAAATATGGCTTCCCCACGACGGTGGTTTTCCTCGGTCGGTGGACCCTTCATGGAGTATCCTCAATTTCCCACGAATTTCTGATTGATCCCACCGATTCCATTGCTGGGAAGGGGAAGGACACGCTTCGGGGGACCGCTCATTTCGGATGTTGTTAGCATAACGATTCACACCGATCGGATGCGTTCTGCAAACCCCCGGAACCGCCGGCAATGTCTGGCCGGACGGCAACAGCACTTTTCACTGCCGCTCGCCCCTGATCGGGCAGCAATGATAAGAAAATTGAAATTGACATCGAACATGACGGAACTGAAATTGGAAAAGCCGACCGCCCCGGCGGCACAACTTTCCACCCTGATCCAATTTGTACGCCAATTTTCGCCCTTTTCGATCCGATTGGCGATGATGTTTCCGAGCCGAGTCCGCTTTTCGGCTTCTCGGGTGAGCTTTGGGCGCTTCGAAAGGGAAATGGCGAGTGAAGTATTGTGTAACAGTCCACGATGAACTCACGTCATGCAGTGTTGGGGTTGGGGTGGAAAATTTCGTCCGTAGCCAGTTCGCTATTTTTCTGTCCGTCCGCAAAATTGGAGCAGGAGACTTGGTCCGCTGGACTCTCGTTTTTAACGTTAACGTATTGTAATGTTGTGGCTGGGAAGCAAAAATGCACGAGAATACACCAACAGACATCGTCCACCCAAGGGGGGAAGAGGGTAAAATTCCTTCAATAACAACCCAAAGCCAAACCGACGAACGATATCAGCGGCAAAAACATGGTCGTAAACATTCGATAGAAAAGCCAACGACCCGTGAATCCTTTGGAGAAACCACGGATATTTGTGGCCACACACCATTGGCCCACTGTAGAGTCGTTGGATTCCGGGTGTTTTTTTTGTGTTCTCCATTACTCCCCTCGTATTTTTCATTCATCACCAGGCTGGTTTTTGTTCGCTGCTCACCAATTCACCAGCTGGTTGAAGCCCTTCATCGGATTTTCCCCATCTTCGCCCGGTTAATGCGTACGCTGGATCGGGGACCTTCATTCACATGTTGAGGCTTTTTATATGGAGTGGAAATTGTTACGTCCGTTTTCCGGGGTTGCCCCGACTCCCGGGGTTGTGGTCGCTATCAGTCGATGCGAGCCTGCTGATGAGTATGGTGCGAGAAGGTTTTCCAGCGCCGGGAATTCGTCCCATTTTCAGTTGGTTGTAGTTGAAGGAGTTCGTTGCGCCCAGTTTGTTACTTCACGCTCGTTACATTTTGTTCGTTCCTTTTTGCAACACTAGCTACTCTTCTCGGGACACATTCCCGCATAGGAAGGTGTTTTTTTGGTCGATGTTGTTGCTACTCCTCCGAAGGGAATGCGCCGCAAGGAGCCAAACGAGGTAGAGCCCTATAAATCAACAGCATCGTAAAGTTGAATTATAGTCGCCTAAATAAATCAGAAGGATTCTGGTTGGCTCTTTTTCAGCTTGAGTTTGTACTCGGCGTTGGGTTTAGCTCCTGGGCTTCTTCCCCCTCTGGTTTGCAGACACACACAAACTCATCCTGAGAAAAAAAACCTTTAGTTTAAAACGAAAGAGATAGAGGTTTTTTTTTTCGTGAAGGAGACGAAGATAAATACGACGTCCACCTGTCGCCAGAAAAATTAACCTAGTCGACTTTTCAGTTTGTTTGCCGAGCTGGAAGCCAATCTGCTGATCTCGGATAGAATTTGATGTTTTTATATTTGATAGCATATTTTGCCGACAAAGTTTTTCACCGTTAGGAGTTTTGCTTTTGGCCGTGACTTTTATTTACTATGTTCATGCCGAATGTCGGTTAGCCTGTGAGCTTTATTTATGGGACGTAATTTACAATGATTTAACATTTTTTTCCCTATCTTTTCCCCGTTTGATGCTTATTTACCTTCACCAGGGTAATTTAGTAACGTTAATTGATGCGTGCAGATTGCCCGAAAGCTTGGCAAGTTTAAGTACTACTTCGAGCTGTATGAGAAAAATTAATCACAGAAATGATGCTCAATTCATTTAATCAAACATAAATGCTTCATTTGGAAAAGTTGCCTACAGCAAACGCAAAAACCCGATGCCATCTGGTCCCATCGCTCCGAGGCATGGGTGTCGTTGCCGTCTATCCGTTTGCATTTGCATATGCTGGGCAACCGAGGCATTGTGAAGCAGTTGATAGCGCTGGTCGTAAAAATACAAGCCCTATCCTTAATCACGGTTCGTCGGTTACTTCAATTCGGTCGGTCGAGAAAACATGCATTATTCTGTACGTGCGGCGCACAGTGCGTCCCGGCTATGGAGAGGTCGACCACGACACATCCTTCGCAGAGGCGGGCATTATATCAAGAAGCAACTCCCACACGCGTCTTCCCATCGCTCCTTGGCCCTTTCGTTGGTCCCCTCCGAAGCCGCTCGCTGCATAATGCGATGTACGTACGATACTTGGGAGGGTCGACAAAGACGCTTGGTTCATGGCCCCGAAGGTTTCTTGATTCCAACTCCCTTCCCCCTTCGCCCTGCCCACCGGTCTTTTTTTCTTAGCGAACCATCCGGAACCGGAGTGAGAAGACGAACCCGACGTTCGCCCCCAAGGCGACGTATGTTATCGAAGAAATTAACGAGAAATATCCGCAAGGGTCGTTCGCAAGGGCTCATTTTATTCTATTAGCATTCTTCCCCGCTAGCCATCCATCACCCCGACTTCCGATGCCCTCCATGCGCCTGTCCATCCATGGGTCGTTCATCGAAATCATGATCGTCTTCGCCATCGTCGTTGTCGTTGTCATCATCAGCGTTATTGGCAGTGTTGTGTCGAACGATGTTTTCCGGAAGCGAACGTGAACGCCCTTTCTTCCCTCCCCCTGGGAGGTGTAGCGATGGTGACAGCCAAAGAAAAAGGATTATGGCTGCGCTGGTGTCGGTGTCCTGGCAACGACCGCCTTTCGATCGATGATTGTCTCCTGCCCGGCCACGGCCCGGGCGGGCTGCGTTTTCCCCGACAGCGAGCGCTCGAGTGGTTTGATTCATTTCCACACGTTATAAGATATCGCCGTTCGACGTCCGGCGCTTCACTTCGACGCCCAAATGGAGCATAATCGTTTAGTTGGCACCCATAAAATTTCGTAAACGAACCATTCCTCCTCTTCTTCTATTTTTGCATCATCATTTTCCTCTTCTTCGGGGTCGTTCGGTGAACACTACTGCGAGAGATGGTTGCCCTCCGCCACGGGCGATAGTTTCATGTTACGAGAAGCCCACGTGACACACGCCGTAGTGAAGGATCCGTTTTCCGTTTGCTTTTCGACAAGACAAACCGTTGTCAGTGTTCGTCTCGCGGCAGTTTACATGCAAAGAGAGCACGGCGAGCATGTAGGCCGGTAGAGGGATCGGGTCTTATGTTGATTCGTTAGAATGGCTCAGCTTCAGCATTGTATTGTTTAAGAACGTTTTCTTTGCATATGCTCGCAGCCGAGGCGATGCCTGTCGACGGTGACATTAGCATCGATAAAAGACGTCGGAGCGGGAGGAGGGGTTTGGGTGTTGGGGCGAAGCTTTTTTGAGTTTGTTCGAGTGCTTCCCCGGGGGGAGTTGCCCTTTTGCTCCAATTTATCATTCCTGCTGCCGGACTACGACGACGACGACGACGATGGTAAATGTCGAATGTTGGGACAAGAAAGTTCTTCCATCCATGTACTAACTGGCTGCTCCGTTTGCTGCAAACTAAGAAACTCCGTTGGCCCTTGTTCAATAATTCAATAGTGAGTGCAATGTGCATCGTACGAAAGGGAAATCCCCCAATAGGGGGCAAGCAGAGCGTGCCGGAGATGAGTAAACACAGCCACCTCTTGCCTCGAGTTCTGGAATCAACTGGCAACTTTCCCGACGTGCTCTCTCACTGTTAACAAAGCATCCGGTCCAATGTTCCGAGCGGGTGTTAGTTTATAGACACTCGTTCGAGACCGGACGGGCTCGGGCAAATCTGGGCCGAGCAAAAAGGCCACTTAATTGTGACCAGATTGATGAAACTCTAACGCAAACTGGCGCCGAGCGGAGGCCGGACCGTTTGTTCGCTCGAGTTGAACCAAGCGACGGCCAAGGATCGTTTGTATCGAGGTGCGATGATTGAATGTCTTCCTGGAAGGGCGGCCATTGCTTGATTGTTGGTAGAAGAAAATTTGCTATTGATGAATTTTATGCTTTGCTTTAACCCGCTCCCTCCCCCTCTCCCACCCACTACCACTCTTCCAATCACTCCTATGACTCTTTCCATCAACAATCGATTGGTTTGGATGGCGCTGCATAAACAGTGTGCATGATTTAATAGACAAATATGATAGATGGTTCACAGGGTGCCAACTCGCAAATGGTGTTCCGAAACTACGGCAAACACATGGAGTTTGTGTACACAACATGCTTTTCCGTGCCAGCTGGTAAATGTTGCAAGCAGTGAAACGCAACGTGGGCGCTTGTATCTCTCGTTATCAAATGATGCAGAGGTATCAAATTTGTTTACACTAAATCCTTCCAAGTGAATTCAAACCAACCCGTTATTGTTTGTTGTTTTCAGCCCAAGCCAACGAGAATGGGCCTGACCTCTTTTAAGCATAATATTGTTTCACCCTAGTATGTTAGTGTTCGTAATGTAAATTAGTTTCGGTAGAGGTACAAATTTCTACAATTACAAATTGAAAACCCTGTCAGAAGTGTAGCAGTCTTATATATAAGAATTTTTGGTGGTTTCTGGTTAGTTTTTGTTGATATTTTTAGATAATTCAGAAGCAAAATCCACATTTGGATCTGTTTGTTCCATCGTGGGTTTTGAAAAAAACCATGGAGCTTATTTTCGATCCACAGTTGAATTCAATATCTTTTGTATTTCCCTTGCGATATTCTAACAGAAACACAAGGTGAAAAAGTGTAAACCTCATTATTCAATGTGTTTTATTACTTCTATGTGGTAGAAGTTAGTATTTTTACCCTGCAGATAAATCCTCCTGATCCTTGGAAAGAAAAGAGATTCTGAAGTTTTACTAATCAGTTATAGTACAGTTATAGTTATTTTCAGTGGTTATAAAAGCTGTATTGATTTTTGTAGTTATAGGGCGAGGGAATGAATATGATGAACGCCAATCTTATTGAAACAAAGTCAAGAAAATATCCCATCCCTGGGAGAATTTTGGAGAATAAACTATAGCTACTATAGCATAACGAATTTGCAACCAAAATATTTCGTACAAATATAATATTGAAATGACTTGGGATGTAACTGTTCAATTTACCACATTTAAATAATCATAAGCTATTTCTTGGTTGTCAGGGTTGCTCATACTAGGCAAATATTTAATAAATTGTAGAATACAATAACATTTTTACTTTGATTTTGAGGTTTATTTTTAATGAATGCACTTTGAAACTGAGTATTATAAAAGTAAAAAGTTGGTTCAATTTTTAATAAAATAGCTGGTTTGACGGATTGGATTGAGCTCGTGAAATGTTTATTCTTTCGCAATATTTCTATAATCTTTAAAAAAAATGTATTTACTTGCCGTTTTATAAGTTAAGCAAATTGATGGAATAAAATTCACAACATTCAGCCACAATATATTTGAATAATGCTTGTATGCGAGTGGAATATGAAATGCAGCTAGTGTTTTGTTCAATTAATCATGCAAAGTTTTGAGAGGCCGTTTCGTTTTTGCTCCCTACCTGTGCATGAATATGTTATGGGTAGTTTCTGTCGAGCGCCGGTAAAAGTTGCACAAGTTTCACTTGCACACATGCGTGGAAAGCCGTCAAGAGCAGCAGCAGCAACACCAACAACACTGGGGATCCATCATTATCCTTTAGCCTGTTCAGTCTTTGGGGGCTTTTGCACCGGTGAGTTGCTTTGGAAAATGCGTAGCAATAAATTTTATCCGAATGAGTTGCTCTTACCGAACCATGAATCCTGTCGCTTTTTCACCCCATCCCCGGGGAAGGCGTGGGACGATACGTGCGTGGATACATTTATAACGTGACCAAGCCACCGTGTCACCTTTGCCAGCGGGCGGGAGCAGTCCCGACCCGACTTACGTGGTAGTGAGTATGATAAATGAAACATTTCAATCGCATTCATCAAGCGGGAAGAAGCAGGTTTTCGGGCAACCGTCGGTTTTTCTTTTTCTTCCATCCGACCGACCGTGACGTGTGCCGGGACTGGAGGGCTGGTTAATGGGTACTGTCCATCGGTTCCAGCGCTCCCTTGGGTTCGGGATTACAAATCACGCTCGGCGCAGATCCGGATGTGCCAGCCATTTGCCACAGAATCATTTTACCCTCGAAGCAACGGTGGGTAGCTCCCGTCACCGAAGCCACTCTCCGGACGTTCTCCTAATGAAGTATAAACGTTCTTGTGAATTGTGTGTCCTGCCCGCGTGGACTTGATGGTACCTCGACTTGAGGCTGGATGTGGCTAATAAAATTGTGATCTACGACCGGAAAATTATTGAAATTTATCCTCTGCGGCTCTCGCCACGGCACGTTTCATCGTGTGAGTTTGCTTTCCTCTTGCATCGAGTGGTAAGCTCTTCTTCTTTAAGCTTTCCCCCTTTGGACGTACGACGGGAGAAAGAATTCGGGAGTGCTCAATGGCCAGTTTTTAGGACCGTTTACGAAAACTGTCTCCATTTGCGCAGCACGGTAGCGTTTTGGGGAAGTTCTGGTGGTAGTATGGTAGTTGTCCTTGTGTACACACTTTGCCGGAGTCCGGAGCGCCCGAGTGAACTGCAATGATTTATTCATGAGAACACATCTTGTGAACCTAAATAAGGAATGCCGAAGCGCGCAAGTGAAAGACCTGCAACACTAAACCTCCCGGGAGACCAAACCCTTCGTCCCTGGTACACAGGGATGTCAGGCACTGGGGTAGTACACGGTTCGTCCACTGCAGTTCTGTATTATTTTGTTCTTCCATTTTTATTAGCTTCCCTGCAAGATGGTAGTGGATTTCTTCGTAACGTGTTCAAAGTGGAAAGGAGAAAATTATACCGAAGGGCAGATAAAGGGTGTGATGGAACTTGTGTAGCGCCATCGCTGGAGATGTGATGAATTTTGGGCGTATTAAAAAAGGCCAAAGACTGACGAGCTCTTCGCGCAAAGGCGACCCACGCGCTTCCGCCGTTTAAGGAGCGGTCAGATGAGCGACCTCCGGAAAATCGCTAATAAGACATAAATTATGTTTCCAATTAAGCACCAGGTCGCATCAAGCAGTCACGAAGGCAAGGTCAGAAGCAGCAGACGTCAGCAGTGCGAGTAGGGTTATCTTTGAAAGTCGGTAAAAATGAAACATCATCATCATCTAATTGTTTGGCGGATGGCAAAAAGAAAAGAGCCACACTGCAGAATGAACCATTTCCTCCGGTTAGGTAAAACAATTTCGATTTGCTGTGGCGATATTTCAAGCTGTTTCGCGTGAATAACGTTCACTTTGACGAGTATTGGCAAATGACGAGGGAATCGTTAGCTTTTCCCATCGGAAATCGAACCGTGTTTCCAATATCGCACCAATGATTTCCTCCGGAAGCAATTTATTTGATGACTTTCGCCATCAACTGTTGGCGACGTATGAATGTTTGATGGTCATTTGGTCAGGCTAGCAAGTAAACGTACCAAAAACCACGGTGAAATGTTTCAAACCACAAAAAAGGCCCGGTACCACGAATTCAGTACAATAGACTGCGAGATACGATCGAGGGGGAGTGAGATCCATTATTCCCACGTGGCTCCAACGTGGACCAGGCGGTGGAAGTTGGCAAGAAAAATGACAATTCTTAAAAAGAATGAACAGTTAAGCACGATATCAAGATGGTCCTTACGTGCGCCCGGATACTCGGTGCCATCAGCGCGCGTTGGCAACAAACCCGGAGCAGAACAGACGCCGAAGTGGCAGCTGCGTAAATTTGGGCCTCCTCGAGCCCCTCAAACCTCACGAACAAAAGGAGTAATAAAACAAATTGAACATCTTAAGCCCTATCGGAGCTAAGCCGGCAGGGATGGCTCCCACATCATTCGGTGGAGTTGGATTGAGGAGGAGGAGAAGGAGGAGGAGGAGGATAGAAGGAGTTTGGGGGGAAGGGGAGAAATAATAAAACACGTCCCATCCTTGGGATCGTGCACCACTCATCCACCGGAGCGACTTGTAGCTCAAGGTTTCGTCAAAAACACGTGACAGGCTATTCCTGTCAAGAGGATTGTTTTAGGCAGTGAGGACAAAACAGAAAAAAATGCTGTAATAAAATGAAGCTGCAGAGCGCTGGAAAACACGAACACGAAGGCCTGGTGACGCCTTGCCGCCTACGAGATAAACGATAAACGGTGAAACAATGGCCAAAGACGCAAGTTGCTCCTGGGTGGCGGCCGCTCCTTGACTTAACGCTCTGGTGCGTACAATATTAAAACAACTTGAAAGTGAATAAAAGTTCGCGGGGGAAAAAGGGCAAAAGCACAAAAAACGAAAGAAGAATAGAACAGCATTACAACGCAACGAGCTGCTCACAACTCCCCGGAGCATGATTTGTGAATATGAAGCGAACCGCTGGGACAGTATCCGGCTTTGATGTTCTAACGATATCATTGCATTCGCGACACAATGTGTCCTGCTTTGTTGTGAAAAATCTCCCAGATGTTTTGCGCCAAATTGTTTCGACAAACTGCTGTAGCCCGTTTCGCTTCGTAATGATCTCCTTTTACCATCGTTTGCCGCGAATGTTTTTGGTGCTAACAGAGAAACTTTTTTCGAAGAGTAGAAACCCAGCGGTGGGGTAAAAGAAAGCTTCGGTACCGCCCGAGTCGTACATTTTAATTCATCTAAGTCGGGGAGCTATTAGTGATGGGCGCTGCGGAACGCACCTACGGCTCCGGAGTCGGCTCTGGATCAACGGTTTTGGAGCCGACCGCGGCCCCAACCAGCAGAGGAACTGTGGCTCAATGAACCACCCAATAAGACTTCATCAATTGTTGTTTAATTTTTCTTTTTGTTTCTTTATTCCAATTTACTTTTACTTTTACGTTTACGGTCCGTAAACACAAAGCCGGACCGAACTAACTAAGCTGTCAAAGGCTCGTTGGGGCATTAGTCCGGAGCCAACTCAGAATACACGATTCCGGAATCGGCTCCGGAATAACGGCTTCGAGCCCTATTCTAAATTAAATGCTTGTAACATTTTAATCTACGATGACTTCATGGCCGTTAGTTCAGCTCCAACAATTCCTGGAGCTGATCGGAGCCGTGTTGCCCATCACTAGTAGCTATACGTGTCAGGTTTACGTGGTCGTCCCTGGTACTGGAACATAAAACTAACCATCGAAATCTGTTTCTGTCAAATTGTCCGGCGGAGAAAAGGACCGTCGGCAGGAAACGAACGGCGCTGGATTAAAATGTTATGTCTCGCCCGGTAGAATGAACTGGATAAGGATTCCCGAGTTCATCTAATCATTGAACAACAACAACAGCAGAAGCAGCAGAGCCACACAAAACCTCTTGTTCGAACCTACCAAAACCCTAAAAAGCCATCAAACCTGCTTTCAGCGAAATGGGAAAAAGGAACACGGGAAAGTAAAACCGGGAAATCGGTCACGTTTTTCCTATGCTTTCTCGGACGGGCCGTGCCCTGCGCCACCTCTTGCATCGGAGCCTCGGAGGTTGCTCCCCATCCTGGCGCACTAATCATAAAGACACCGTTTCACTGATCCACTGATGCTCGCTTGTATTGGCATTCGTTTCTTCGATGGCTTCAATGTTCGAGCGAAACGGAGAGCGCGACGAAAAAGGAGGAAACTGTAGCGGAAGGGTATGATGGTGTCATAAAAATAAATGAAAAACAGAATCGTAAAAAAAGTATATATCACTTCCGCCCCAAGTGCTGTCCAATAAGAGGGGAGAGGGCTCCGGGTAGTGGTTGGTCGTTTGGAAGAGGATCATCGATTTTGAGGTTAGTGGTTTTTGTGGGAGAACTAAAAACAAAGCAAAACAAGAAGGACAAACATGTCCACAATAGGGGCATGAGAGCCGAGGACGAAAGAATTGCTTGGTCTTTACATGTGGCTTCAGGGTAAAGTGGATCCATTTTTCGACTCTTTTCCGGAGCTCCACGACCGTTTCGATACACACGGGATGTCACATTGCTTTATGCTAACTAGAAACCCGGAAAACTCTTTTCGACAATGGGACCATTTTACTGTCATCTAGAAATATGGCCAATGATGTCCATGTTTGTTTTTACGCCCCTATCGTGTTTAGTTTTCTGGATGCCATTTTCAGGTTGGAGTGAATTGTCCCAATTTGGCGCAGTACCGTTCACGGTAGCCAAAATTAACCGCAAACAGTTTAATTCTCCCCAGGGGGAAGTCAACCTGTTTCGCAAAGTTTTACCTTCACTCGGGTATGGCCAGCAATTCATGCATTTGCTTGCTCTCAACTGCATCGGAGATGGGTGAACTCTCGATGGCTTTTTCGTTTCCTGCGACAAGCAGTACAGCACATCCGTCAGCGAGCGTCAACTTTGCTTCCGGAAGGAATTTGCATGATACCATACCGGGTCTTCTCTGCAAACTGGAGTCGTCATGCTTTTCCAAAAGGAAATGGAAACCATCGGCCGTCTATTTCTCGTGGCACAAAAATACGGATAAACTGTGAGATCCCGATGTAGGTTGTTTGCGTTGCAACCGTTCCTATTAAAAAGAAGAAACCCAGTGCGGATGTAAAACGGGAGCAAAAACAAGTGTATCTGATGACATATCATTTCGGTCGGCACAACGCTCGGAAAAAAGCATCAGGTGCCATTGCCAACACCAACTCCTACTTGACATGCACGTTTCAATTCGATCCACTGGGACCGTGTTGTGGTTCACTTCTCGCCGTTTCGGATCCCGAACCGGAGTGGAAATGTGGCGGACAAGCTCGGACCAGCGTGTGGGACGAATGGCATTTCATTACAGAGCTTAGGTTTCGCTGGACCAACTATCGGCACTATTCCTAGCCATCCCGGGAGGCTCTTCAGGGAGGTTTTTTCTTCCGGCCAAAGGTTGGTGAGTTGTGTCCAACCAACGGTGCGGTGTAAATTGAATTGTCCACCCTGTATGACGAGCGCCGCCAGGAAAAAGAAACCCCATGTTATCCCAAATCAAGTTTGGGATGCAGCTGCATTGCCGAAAACGTGTCGTCGGAATGCGACCTCGTTCCGCGCCCGGGCTCCGGGCCAACCGCACACTCCGTGTCGAGCCCGGGTGCAAACGGCTCTGTTTAGCTACCAAATCGTCCGGTGTTAAATTTCATACGATGTCAACCGGGGCAGGCGAATGCGATGCGATCAACTGCTCCGCTTTGGTCTGGGAAAATGAGGCTTTACATGCTTGCCACTGCAGGCAGGGCACCGGCCAGGGTGCGATAGTTGCCAGTTGGCATTTCTGTTTTGCATCACAACGAACTTCCCAGCCGCCCGGGGATACATTTTGGAAGTGTGTTCTTTTTTTCACCATCCTTCTTGCTCCTTAAGAGTGTTTCGCAAAACGGGACCGGTGGCTGCTACACTTTGCACCGTCATTCGACCGTTCTCTCCGGGGACAGCAGCATAAACTCATTCTGCCGTGGAACTAGGACACCGTGCTTGTGTTTGTGTCTGGCGTACATTGCTATTCCCATTTCGGGAAGAAGTTCCACACTCGGTGCGCTACAGTTAGGTAAATGCGACCGAATCGATTTCGGAAAAGACACATCTTGACCAAAAGCATAAGCAAAAGAGGAACGAAGCCATTTTGTATTTCATTTCGAAGGGATGTTGGGACGTTGGGTTGGATGTTGGAACGTATAACACGTTGTATAATTTGATACTTTTTAGTTTAGTTGATGGCAGCTTTGGCGTCAATCGATTTGTTCGCTTGAGGAACGAGCGTAGATCATTTTCCTTTTGAAAGTAAAGTTAATTAAAGAAAAAAGTTAAGTCATTGGAATACAAGATAATAAGAACTTGTTCCAAGCTAAATGTTATACAACTTCTTTTTACTATTCACATAAATTCTGTCAAATGTTACGCCTATGAAGCCTTCTTTTGATCCATTCAATTCACCTTCCAAATTTAGATATGATATTAAAAATTTAATTCATTCATTTCTACAAAATATCATCAGATGTACCTTTTCACAAAGCTAAAGTTCAATCAGTGCTCCATGAATGGAGTAGAATTACTCCCAGGAACAGATGCTATAAAGAGAATGCATGTTAATCAGTTGAAAAATCTACAAACATCATTGTAGATTCCATAATCATGGATCATGTGAAATTAAAAAAATTTAACTTCCAGACCATACGCTGCAATGATGTGATAGACGTGATGAGTGTAATTATTCTTTTATTTATCTTTTACCATCAAAGGTTTTATCTGTGTTTGACGAGTGGGTGGTTGCAAGGGCTCCGCAATATGTTTTGAATCTATGCCAGCTGCTAGGCAAAAATGCAGATTTTTACGGACGTTCCATAATTTCACTTACGTTTATATTTTCCATACGTGCGGACGCTTGACAGCGGAAGTGGAATTCGTAATGAAAATATATGGGTGGCAGGGGTAATATGGACCCCTGAGGCAAAACTCTCCCTTTCCAATTTCTAATAAAAACGCGAAAAAAGTAGTTATCCGGCAAGAGTGAACTAAAATATAGTCACCCTGTCAGTTTGATAGCTATGCATAAATAGTAACGCGAAATAGAAGCAACAAGAACATCACCTCATCCCATGGCTTGGACATGTTCTGATGTAATTTTGCTGACCGGAGTGGGCTGTTAGAAAAGTGCTATGGAATAAAGAGTGCAAAAACTGTTGTTTTTGTACATGACCTACATAGTTCGGATCAGAGCTTCAAACTGTATGCAGATTTACTCGTATTTGAATTAAAAATATATTCATCTATGAACGGAGGCATCCTGTAGGTCAGGGTAAAATACATCAGTTTGCAAAAAAACTAAAACGAATTGTTATCATTCAAAATAAAGTTGTTGATCAACAAAAGGATTGACTACTTGAATTTATTTGACTTCTGGTCAAATCACAGGAAAGTTTTTTAACTTTTTAATTGATCCAAAATTGGTTCTTTGAGGAGTGGTGCATTTCGCCTCACTGTTTTGGGACGTGTTGGCCCTTTGTTGTGTTGCGTATTGCCCCTTTGTTGTGCTGTATTTTACCCCAGGACAGTTTTGCGTTTTGGCTTAATCAGATACAGATCTATAAAAAATTGAGGTTTGTACAAATTGAAAAACTCATTTCAATAAGAAAGGTAAAAATTCTCCAACAGGTTACTAGTCAACTAGTACAAATAATTGATAAAATCAACAATCAAAAGCAAAGTTCATGGAAATCTCAATAGTTTTCCTTGAGGGGTGCGTATTACGCCAGGAATTCCTACGTATGGTGTGATTGTAAAGTTTGTAAATTGTCGAGAATTCATTTGCGATAAAAACCTATTTTTCAAGAGATAATTTTGTTTGGAACAACAGGACTACTTCGAAGCAAAATACGATACGTATTCTCATAAACCTGAACTCAGCCAGCGGAACAACCGATTCCGTTGCGTCTTGCGATGGACCATTTTGCACGTTACATTAACTATCTTCATCTTTGCTGGGCGTCGGAAGGCTTCTGAAACTTGTATGCGCGGTAAATGGGTGCCACAGTTCGGTGGCTGCGCGAGAACGAAGAAAGGTCAAAGGCAGCCGACCCATTGGCAAACATACATACATACAGCATGAGCAAAATTTGACCTATTTTTGTTATTTCATTCGCCCGGTTCCAGCCCCCGCATCCCACCTTGGGAACTCAAAGGACTCACAATGTTGTGACAAATTCGATTTGAGACGGTGTCCTTTTCGCAGGGGAATATTTTTACATTTTCATCATTTTGTTTCGCTCCGTTTTGCTGCACAGGCTTCTCCGTTTTTCGCTTTATTTACTGGGTGTTCCGTTTCGCCGGCCTGAATGGTGCGTTTCGTTTCTATTGTGGGTGTGTTTGTGTGGGTTTTTTTTTGTGTAGAAACCTCTGGTGTTGCCGAAAAATATCACCACCGTGCTGAATGTTCAGCACTAAAGCAGGCAGAGTAGTTTTCGGGGCGCGCGCGCTCCAGAGCAGAACGATGAAGGGCTCAGCTGAAAAATGACTGCCGGAAGAAAATGGTGACATTCCGGTGGCACAAGAATAAAACGGATGGGTTAGACGGTAAGGACGGGGAAAGGTTTTCGTTTGACGGATGACGCAAAGAAAAAGAAAATGAAGGTCAAACTAATCCAGTCGCAGAAAATCAAAACCACAACGGAGCAATTCCACGCTGTGTGAATGTGTACACGTGCGTTGCTCGGTTTATGCATATGATTGCGAGCGAGGGTTACCCCAAATCCTGCCTGATTTCTGAAATGAGTTTGAAAACGAGATAAAGAAAAAAAAACACACTTTGTTCATTTTTTCGCAATTTTTTAAATTGCAGAAGTAGATAAAAAGTTGGCCCCTAGCCATCATAGCTTTCGTCGTACTTTTTTCTTTATCTTTCACTTGCCAGCGCACGTTGAACATTGCTCCAAAATATGTGTACGTTCCGCTTTTTATTCGCTTCCGGTTGCGGCTAACCGTTTCTTCGAATTAGCTTTCTTTTCCGATGTTCTAAATGAAAACCTTGTCAGAGTGCGGGGGCAGGCCATAAATTTTCATTTCGTGAGGGTGTGTTTTTCTTCTTCTTTTGCATCAGCAAAGAAAGTTCCAGACCAAATCAAAAAGAAAATAATTTTGGCCTCGTCAATTTTTTTTTTTGGTTTTATTTCAGCTGGGGGAAAAATTGAAAAAAGTTAAAAATGTTTGCCTCGTAGAAATCTTTTACTCCTAAAACTCGTAGGCACATTTCTAGTTTTTTCAGTGCAGGAGACTACAATGCGAAACTTTTTGTTTTTGATGCAGATGATCATTACATAAAATTGATTTGGGGTTGTCTGTTATTCATTATACTGGCATTATTATCTTTTTAGGGAGGTCGAAATGGTAGGATTTTTTTTGTGTTCCTCAAGCTAACAATATATCGAAAGTAGAATTTTGTGATTAAATTTATTAAGCATGAAATGATTAAATAGACCATTAATATTCATCATCATTTCTGCACATTTTTAATGGAAATAGATAGTGAACAAACCCAACAAAAGATGATTGTTATCCGTTCTACCATTAATTATTGAATATACCCGTCATGTGTTAAATGAATAATTTCTAGAAAAGGGATACGGATCTAAGAAAACGTACAAATTGAAACTCTTTTGCTTCATTCACGGTGCGGTTCCGGTGTTTTTGGGCAAAAAAAAACGGCCCATGGAAGCACTCTTCTTCCGGTACGGGCAAAAAGTAGAAATGGATCGATATAAATGAGGATGCTCCATTTGTCTCTTCTCCCCCCGGAAGCGGTGGGATCCTTCCCTCACCTGTGGGCGAGATGCGATTTTTTCTTTTGCGATGCCGTTTTTGCTTTATGATGCGCACGGAGCAAAGAAACTCATAACAACCGCCGTAATAACGAAAGCACGATGGAAAGGGGAGAGAGAGATGTAATTGTAGCGAAAAAAAGGGGGCTCCCCGAAACAGAGTATATTTCATTTGGACAGTTCGCGGTACTTCCGTTCGGGCCTCGGAAGCCATTTGCCCGGCGAAGCACGGGGTTTTCCGCGGAAAAAAGGTGTCTTCCGTGACGTGGGTGGACCGGCCGGACCACTGGCGCGCTTTGAATTTTGCTCCACCCTGCTTATGTTTATTATTTCCCCGGCACATTCCGTCGTATATCACGTTTCGTCAGTGCGGGTAAATGTCGGCTTTTGGGCGGGCGGGTCCAAAAATGGGTTTGGTTGAGGAAAACAAAAAAGTGCTGGAGAGTTTCGGGTGATGGTCAGGTTGTTGGGCGAGTTGGGCAAGCGATAAAATCTTGTGCCAAGGTGAAACGGGAACGGATCCGGGAAGGTAAAAAGAAAGAAGGGGGAGATTTATGTTTATCTGACGGAATTTGTTTCGTATATGGTGTTGTTTTGCTGGTAAAATTTCTTCCACTTTTTAACTCAGACGTCACTGTGGACTTAGTCGTGGGATTGCGCGGTTCGTCCCGCCACCCCTTTTCCTAGTTGCCAGCTTCGTCCTCGCTCACCGGCCATCTGAAGAGCGGGAAAGTTTAATTTGCTAGCGTCTCGATTGCTAAATGAAGGCACCAGGAACTAATTCCCAAAATACCGTCCAGCTGGAAATGAAAGTATTCCTACAACGGTTCCTCTCCTGGGTCCTGGCAATTTTGCCATAAACAAAAGCCACGACAGTAACGGTCGGGAGTTGATGTTTTTCCTTTGGCCTTTAGTATTGCGCCAACTGTTTTGTTTTTAGTCCTGCAAAACTTAATGAAGACAACAATAAAAATCCAAGCAATTCCTTTCTACGGAATTCACCCACCACAAAATTGCCACTCACACTATAATCCGCTTTCTTTGATGATCGTAGTGCCATTTTATTATTCAGTTCATATGATTTAAGATTAGAAAAAAGGTAACTACCTACCGAGGATAATTGTTCTTCCTATCTAAAAATGTTTGACACAAAAATCAATTCGATCCTAGAGCAGCAAACAACAAAGCATATGTTCAAGCTTCTTTTCATTCAATCATCTATTTTTTGCGATTCTACCTAGCTCTAATAATTATTTTTTATCTATTAAATTTACGAGATAAGAACATATTAAACCCATTCAATACATCAAGAATAATATACTGTTTATTTACTTTACTATTACTGTTTTCGAAATTTTGGAAGTTCACGTACCCCCAATCAATTGAAAATGAAATTCTGAAGATTGATTATTTTCACTCGTGATTTTCCTACTATAGTACAATTATTTAATATCGTTCTTGCTTATTTCTTTACGTACAGTGTCTTATAAGTTAAAGAGCAATTAATTTTGTGTGTTTTAGAAATTTTTCGCGGATGTATTTCTTTATTCTAGAGAGCATTTCGACTAAATTTCTAAATCACGCACATTTCTCATATCAGTAACAATTCTTCGACGCGATTGGGTACATAAAATCGAGAATTTTTGTGCTACCACCTGGGGAAAGTGATGTTAATTCGAATCAATTCGCCAATTTTATGCTGCACTTTGAACATGTTTGTGGAGGTACTTCCCCCCCAAGCTTGTGACTACAGCGCGCTGATTGCGATATCAGGCTTACTTCATCAGTAGATGCATTATTGAGACGACTTCGACGCTTGAGGGAGGAAGAAAATCTGTAAATTTATTTTTTCCCATTTTCCCATTTTCCGATCAGCCTCGGCGGTCGGTGCAAATCCAGTGCCAGTGATAAATTGGATTGAGCAATTTATTGGTTATTTGCCCGCCAGAAATGAGACCCCAGGTTCTTGAAATGCTTCTTTTTATTTCGTTTTATTAGTCCTCCTCCCACGACCGAACCGTGCCTACGTGGTATGTTGCTCCTCCATTGCTGCTTCGAGATCCTTTCACCCATTGTTTCACGGCGTGGCTCAATTGCGCTTCGGTATTTCAGCGTCCCAGGCAAGCGTTTATGCTGTGCCGTTTTGCTTCAGGCGCCTCGTTTCCTATGTCACTCGGGTGACGATTGTGGGCGGCAGAAGGAGGCCCAGGATAATAGGGAGGCGTTTTTCATTGGACGGGGTCGGGGATCCACTCCACCCGGAGCGCCACTGTCGATGGCGACGACATTCACAGGCCATTCGAAGGGGGATTGGCGCTTTTATGTTAAGACTATTGCGACAGTTTAATGTTATTTTGTTTGCCCGTATGATATATTCTTGCACAGGTTGTGTGGCCTTTTTTCATGCTATTACCTCAACGGCGTACGCCATGGCTATGTGAGAGTGTGCGTACGCACCTTTGAAAGCAAAGTCAACACTGTGGAAAAGATTTATGAATATGTTTCTTCTGCCAGCATAATCGTTACACTTTTCCTCTCGGAAACGCAGACGCAAGTAGCTTTTGTTTACCCATGGACCGCCCGAGAACTGCTTTGAAACGCGGTTTTACTTGATGTTCGGGCGAAAGAAAATTCACAGTTTTATTCGTCTTTATTCGACTTTTATTGACTTGTTCTTGGTCGATGCAAAAAAGCCGCCAACCCCCAAAAGCTTCCATAGATGTTTTACTCCTATGCTGCTTTTAGGTATTGGTTGGTAATTATTGTTTTGACAGTGTTAGTTATAGTCTCCCTTTCCAGGTCTAAACGCAAATAGTTAAGATATGGAACGGGCATCCACACATCCATTAGACAAAGCTCTATATTGGGTTTTTAATACCATCGTAACATAAAATTATATTAACAATCAAGTTGACTGCAACCGTTTAAGAAGGTATCTCGCGGAACTATTTGCTATAGTAAAAACATATTAGAAATATAAAACAATTAATAAAAATAAATTTGATTACACTTGACATTAATATTGCTAATATAACAAATGGCCTAGAATAACTTTTTCCTTGTTTAGTTATTGCTCACTAAGAAGACTTTGAAAGCATCTTATACACAGCGGAAAAGTCACTTCAGCTAAAAGATGTAGAACATAGTGCAGTTCCACAATTTATTAGCTAGAGAAGCGATTATCGATCCCGATGCATAAGGAGGTGGGCTTCTGATTCGTTTCTCTCAAGGTTTCTCTCTAACTTCTACCATTCCAAGCAAACAACAACCTTTTCCCAAACCATCTGGCCATGGGAAAACGTTCATGAATAAAACATTCGTGCACTTACTGTGTATCGGGTCAGCAATCGGGATCGGCTATACCGAAAAGGGAAGAAAAGAAACAGCAACCTCGTAGTGCATTAACTTTCGCAAAATGGATTGTGCGCGGAGAACAAACACCGGGCTGAATTTTAATAGCTGACCGTTGTACGCTACTAACCCTCCACGTAAGGGCACTGATCGATGAGGCTCGCAAAAAAAGCGGAACGTAAAAGGGTTTGATTGTCCGAAATTGTCGGAACAAACTAATGCGAATGGGAAAGATTTCATTTACAAAAAAGAGGAGTAAAAGGACTCTACTTTTTGCTCGTGTACGCTCTCTGAATGGTTTACTACAAACAGGTCAGGTGAATTGATCGACAATGGATCGAATGGTAAAAAGGACAAGCAATACTTATCTGAATTCAAAGTGATTTCACATGAATTATCTACACGAGCCGTACGTTTTATGCAGAAAAGGAAAACTAAATTCCACTACAACAATGGATCACAAATTTATCCAAAATAATATACATCTGAAGGGGAAAGAGTTCCTCAAATCAAAACATTGGCTTACTTGTTCCATGTTGTGTTTTGATTTGTGTGTTGCAATTGTGTCGTTTCATTCGATTTTTGTTTTTTCTAACATGGTGCAAACATGCAGACAAAAACACATCCGAAACCTAATGAAGAAGAGCCACAGATACGTTAGAAAACCGCTTACGTACGGACACTGACAAATGGATCCCAAAAATCAGCAATGCAAATGGTGGCGAGGATTGCCACGGCAAATGATATGATTAATGTTGTTCCTGCCCGGCATGAAATATGGACCCGCCCGATTCGGTTGCGATGTGATGTGTCCGTGATGTCGCTCCGCTCACCGGTGCGTGTGTATGTGCGTTTGCGTGCGATTGTCCGAACGGCCTACGGGACTTCGACAAAATTTGATTTCAACAACCGAACGATTCACAACGACCGACTCGCAGTGATTTGCGTGTGTCCGGGGCGTGGAGCTCGCGGGCTGCTCCACCGAAAACTTCGTTAATGCTTGGCTATTTGTAGTAGTCTGCCTTTTCTGGGGCTTCGTGGGGATACGCATTCGGTCCGACTGTTGTCTAGGTCGTTTGTGTGATTTGTTTTGGGCCCGGTACGCTGTCGATGTTGAATGCAGCTCGTATGCAAATCGCAGACGTGCGTTCGACGACTCGATCGGAGATGATTGAGCGCCCAGATGAAAACCACGAAAGTGCGGTCGAAATTGAACGTTATTCATTCCCAGCCGGTGGCCGTTTATCGAACCGTGAGGAAAGTCAGTCGAAACTGGTGAAAAATACCGTGGCATAGTCAACAAATCTTTCGGAATGCTGGTATAAATTTTCGCTTTAGAAACGAGTGACTTAAGCAATGTTCATGTAGAGAATATCAAATATTCGACATACGCGACAACGGGATAGGAATTGAGTCCTTGCAATTGGGACATTGCAAGGGAGGGGGCGAGTTTGGGAGGTACAGCAATTGGGTATTTTATTCAACACTGATTTGATTTTAAATCTCTCAAGATTTCTGATTCGAAAAATATGTAACCCAATCTGAACTCTAACAGAACGTTCGAACAAATCCGAGATGAGAATATTTACTGCGAGTAAAAGTCACCCACACTTGAGCCCACTTGAGTTCAACCTGTGCTTTAGGGAGGTTCGTGAAGTCAATTAACATTCGCACAAATTCCTTTCGTGGCGAAATGCTGTACTTTGATCCAGCGAATCGTTCGGTTTCGCAAACCAAAAGTATTCCTCCAGTTAGCCGAGACCCTTTGGGCGAGGTGGTCAGGTGTCGTTCGGAAAGTTTGTTTCGTATTTTTGTCACATAATTCTAGCTCCCCATCCCCGGGTGCGCTTCACGTCTCGTATCGACACCGACCGGATTGGTATGCATCGGGCGGCGTGTACTTCGCAATGTTCGCTTCCTATTGGCCCGGAAAATTGCACCACCTCGGTCGTGTTCGGTACGCGCCGGGGCTCCTGGAATGCTTGACACGATATTCCCTTTTGACCCGACTCCACGGCAGCTTGGCCTGACCAGCCTGATCGGGACGGTGTTGATGGTTGGCCCTAGACCTAAGCCTCCCCCCGTTCTGTGCCGTGAAACGTAAGAGTCCGAGTAAGTGTCGAAAAATGGACGGCAACATTCTCCGAATAACTTCATCGGAACGGAATGAGTCTGAATGATGTGGTCGTTGGAAAAATGAACAACCGAACGAGGAAAAGAAAGATTGCCCGAGAGTGTAGAATCAGGCAACATCTTGTTTCACCCGAAAAGGTACTACAACATGAAGGTGAAGCTGGGGTTTTTTTTGGTCTTTTGAGCAGAAATCACCGTACCAGCATACTTTTTGACGATGGGGGAAAAAACAGAACTCCACCACAGACGGTGCACCTCTTATGTGACCTGTATGCCGTAACGCTATCAGCCGACCGAGGTGGACGTTAATGCCCGAGGACGACGGAACGAAAGAGCGTGTGATTCGAGAGCACGAATGGATCTGAAAGCCCACTGATCCCTCGGAAATAGGGTCGGAGCTTTCTGCGGCAAACAATGGGCCCCGAAGTGGGTTCTGGCGTGGAATACAAATTCGAAGTGGACGCGGCCAAAGGAACGAAAAAAAGGTAGTTCCACCGTGTGACA
Source organism: Anopheles coustani (assembly GCF_943734705.1). Classification (NCBI taxonomy): domain Eukaryota; kingdom Metazoa; phylum Arthropoda; class Insecta; order Diptera; family Culicidae; genus Anopheles; species Anopheles coustani. Next base: position 56,272,037 of record NC_071289.1, read on the forward strand.
ACGGTACGGGCCGAGCACGCAGAATATGGGTGCCGTAAAATGTAAATGATATTTTCATCATCCATAATATACAGGCTGGAAAATGAGATCGTGAAGAGTACCTGGTCGGCCGGCAGTGATGGTCCGACTGGACTGGACAACGGTCGTCTGTAGTCGTTTCAAAAGGCATCTTCCACTGGACGGCCACAGTTCGTCCTCGAGCCACGACAGAACGATGCAAAGGGTTCCATTTCTCACTCTCTCGCCAGTCGCTTGATGATCCGGGACATAAACGGTTACATTAGGCAAGGTCTGGCGGACGAGTGGTGGTTGCGGACACGTCCGTCGATAATTATCTGCGAACGTCGGTGCTAGAGGGATGCTTTTTCCCTGCCAGAACTCTCAACAAACGTGTCGCTTCAGACGCGAAACACTCGCTGTAGGGGGGGAAATGGACCAGCCCAGGTCAGTTTGCTGATGGAACCAGGTCGATGCCGTACCGTGTCCATCCGAGTACGACCGACCAGCACCAGACGGGGAGGAAATGTCACCCAACACAGTTTTTCTTATTTTTCCTAACCCTACGGGGAGATGTTTTACGCAAGGATAAAAAGTGGATATTCTGGTGGGGAGTACGTACGGCTGTGGGATGGGGTTTGTTTGAGCCGTGAAATATGGGATACACAGCAGACAAATAGCTTCATCCATGCCCCCCCTTGGTCCAGATTGAAATGTTGGTGACCTTTTTTCTGGGAAAGGTATTACATCTTAAACAGATAAGAACTTATCACACTCGTGCGATTACTTAATTGGTAGGATGAAATTTAAGCATATCAGTGGGTTGCGTATGGATCTTAATGAGAACCAAATTGTACCTCAGATAAAACACAAAGCCAACTATGCACTTAAAACGTTTGCGTATCGAAATTAGTTCTCATTATCTCTCATCGCCCGAAGCATGAAACATTTTCGTACGCTTTGTTCCAGCTCGTTGGCTTTCATCTGAATTTTTGCGGAAAGAAGCGCATCCCGCATGATGGACCCGCTGCCACAGTATGCTACCCTGGCAACATAATCCGGCTTTCCGTGCAAGCATAATCCTTGCTTTGCTCGCTTGGTCAAACCGATTCATTGCGGATGGGCGGCAATTTGCCAAAGGTACTCCCCAAGGGATTTCAGTGTATGGTGGACTACACAGGCAATCCCAGCAGCGAATACGAGCGAAAGCATATAGCGAAGGAATACGCGACCGTTTCAGCGTGACACCAAATAATGTTGCAAAACAAAACCAGCGGGAAAACTAACATATAAACATACACGAACATTCGACGCGACTGTGACTGAGTGTACGAAGAAAGGCAAACGGTTTACCAAACCCGGTCTGGATGGTGGATCAGCAAAAGAGATGCTGGCGAGAAACATAAACAACAACACTAGACAAAGGAGTGTGCGGTTTGGAAGAGATCAAGTTAGCAAAGGAAATAAAAGTGAAATAAAAAAGGAAACAAAACATCGCACCATCGGTAGTACGGGGTTAGCAGACAGAAACGTGAACCACTTGACCAAATGGGAGATCGGGTCCACGTCCTACGTCCCGGTGACTAATGCGTGTATGCCACCATCATCATCATCATCGGTCGTCGTGGTCTTCCTCGTCGTCGTCGTCGTCCTAGTGCGTGTCCTGCCTTGTCGTACCTCCGAGGTCCCGGTGTTAGCGTCGCCTCGTTTACCGCAAAACATACGCAAAATGGACTGTGCGCTTCTGCGTGTGTGTGTGTGTGTGTGTGTGTTCGCGTCCGTATGAAACTGGGCGGTTTTATCTGCATGACATAAATTTTGGCTACACGCGTCGTCCTGCGTCGCCATGGAATGACACATTCACATGTGGAAAGAGCCCAAAAATAAAAAAAAACAAACCATAAAGTTGAAGCAACAAAAAATTACCAGTGATTCTCTTTAACACATCCCAGACATTCCGTTTGCTACGGCATACCAGGAAAACCAGCCGGAAAGCCGAAATCCTTGAATGCGGTCTACCGGTGGACAAATACTCGCAACGGCATAGTAGAGTACGCAGAGCGTAAATGGATGTACGGTTGGAGCGCCTCTATGGCGTCGGTACCGGTACGGTTTTCGGGGAACTTCTGCCTCCGTATGCTGGTCAACTCACACCGACATACCTTGAGGAGGAAAAAGGGAACGAGCGGAAGATCTTCAGATGTAGAATGCTAAAAATACCAAATATTTGCTGGTTACCACAAAAATAAGGATCAGGCATCGGGTTTTGCGTCATCGTCGTTGGTTGTACACCATATCTTGAAATAGAAAGTGTGGAAATAGAATGGTGTAATGGATTGTGAGATAGTGTGGTCATAGGAACGACGAAATTTACGTGTAATGCAGTTCCAATGATAGTAACTTATTTTACGGAGAAGAGATTATTTATATGACGAAACTAAAGCTGCTGTAAGTTTGCAGAATAATGCATCTTGTACACTGTGAACAACCTTTCGAATTTGTGTGTGTCTTTCATAGCAGTTTGAATTGATTGCTGAAAGTTTTTTTGTATTGTTAATAAGTAAACTCAATTTTGATTCAGAAGCATGGCCTTTTGAAGCTTTTACACTCAATCCAAATTCACTATGATAATAGTATGTTCGAATTCAAACAACATTGTAACGAGTTGATTTCATTTTGTTCCGGAAATGCTAATCGCCAAACAATGTGCTCTCTGTATGTACTACTTCGTACGGAATCTAGAAAATTAACCCGGAAGCCTAGATTGCACTAGCAGATGCAACGAATGACAAAAGTTAACCGTCTAAGCATCACATGTCCAGACGGAGAACCGTCAGGAGCGGAAGCTTTTGTTGATTTCCACCCAGAGTTTGATTGGACGCGCACACGAACCAACGTTCGACAAAAAAAGTCGAAAACTAAAACTTTCTCCCATTGCTGGACAGCCGACAGCTTTGGTGGGAAGTTGAGTGCGACTGGAGGTCAGGAATTAATTCCATTTATACCATGTTTGATTGCGAATATGGAAATCAGGCAAATTTGGCCATGATTGCATATTCAAGCCGGGTTTGATGGCAGCGCCAGTTTGTTTGTCGTTCTAATGCAAAATATATCCTTTTCTTTTATTGCCATGATTATCATGACTATCGCTCCGGACGGTTTTCCCAGGCGGACTGGCGTGCGAGCTTCCAAAGTTTGGCAAAGGCCAAGAATTGAAAGGACTAACGAATATCAAATGTAACTTTAATCATCAAACAAGCAAAAGTTGAGTGGACGATAGCTAGTGATAACATTTTTATTAGTCTTGTTTGAAGATGCGAGCAATAAAATGATGAAGGAAGTGTTTTGAAGTGTATAAAATCAAAAATCCTAATTTAAAGTCAATTTGTGTCGTAATTTATTATCTTAACAACATGATTTTTTTTATAACTGACCTTATATATTAGCGTTTTAGCACCCACTTGTTTTTGAATTTACATTTTAAAAATATAAAAGTTGAACATTTTTAAAATTCCGTTTAATTCGATCTTTTTTGCTTTCATCAAGCTAATGGAATAATGAAGATGTGTACCGACAAATAAAACCACCAAAAGATAGTCAACAGATATATTCAAAAGTAGCCGTTAACAGATTTATTTTTTTTTTTTTTCAAAAATAGGGAAGTTATAACGTTTTAAAAAGAGGGATTCAAATTACCGCTAAAAAGCATTCGTAAAAGTTTCCAAAGTAACGTATTCTGGTGTAAAACTAAGACATGGAGCTTCTCAAATATCTTGAATATGAGAAGAATTCGAGATAGACACTTTAACCTTTTTTCCATTTTAAGACATGTTTATATTCACAGAACAAACTGTTTAGACTAATTTTGGACAAATGTTATTTTGTTTTGAATAGTGTTGCGATTCGTTAATCTTTCTATGAGACTTATGCATATGAATCTTCTGTGACGAGTGATTCGATTTACGAAATTTTATGAAACTCCAAAGACCACCAATATTCCATTTTCTGATATTTTGATGGGTTTAGATCGTGTAACCAAAAAACGTGGATCTTTCCTTCCTACTGTTGGAGACTTTCAGAGCTTTATTAGACTCATTCAGATTGATGAATATGAATCAGATTCACAAAAAACAAGTTTGAAACTACTCTTCTCAGTAGTGAAACTACTTTTCATGTTATTAAATAAAAGGCGTTAAGGTTTTTCCATCATTAGACCAATCTTACTTTACGCGTCCCCAGTTTGGGCAAAATGCGCCGCCAGTCACGTCAAAAAACTCCAAGTTTTACAGAACAAGTGTCTAAAACGCATACTGAACCTTCCCCCTTGGCATAGCACCGCAGCCATTCATAGAATGACAAAATTACCAAGCATCGCCGAATGCATAAGAATTACAAATGAAAAATATCGTACAAAACGTACATTAAATCACTGAACGTATAGTTCAGTACAGACGGTACAGACCTGTTAGGTAATTGGTTTTCGTGTTAGTTGATAGGCTTGTTTTGTTTTGTTATTTTTCTCTTCCATCTCGTGTTTTTTTTTTCCCCTCTGTTTTTATTTTCGTAATCTGTTGTCCTTTTCCTATTTCAATACAAATGAATAGTACCAGGGTTTTTAAAACTTTTCCCAAAGGTTATATTTCCACAATTACAACAATGAATATCCATAATGTTTTAGTACAAAGAAACTCCTGCAATATTGTGTTAAGGTTCCAACAAAAGGAAACCAGTATCAATGTAATTTTAGTTATTGTAAGAAAGCATGTGAATTTAAGAATAATAAATATCCTATACTACTACTACTACTACGTTAAGGTTTTATAACTTATTAATCATTTGTCTTATACCTACATAAAATAACTTAAAATTAAATTACAGCCATGCATAATCCAAGTTATAATATTCGTAACTAACGAGGAAATTTATTTTTTGTACGAATGAAAAAACAATGCAACAATCATGTTCTTAAAAAAATACTGAAAACCTTCTGCTCTTCAGTTAACACCACCCTCCGACACCAACTCCTTTTTATGCTGTACCATACGCTATTGTATATCGCTTTTTGTTTCCTCCTTCAACATCGAATCCTGTCCCGTCAGTTCCAAAATAATGAGAACTAAAAACAACCCAGCAATAATTTTACAAATAAACTGCCATCCGAAAAAGTGAAAAAAAATCTGGTACAATCATGCAAAGACAAAGCAAAGCAAATGGGTAAAACGAAAACAAAATACAGTACCCGAAGAACTTTTTCCCGGTACCGGCTGGTGATTAACTTCTTCCGTCGAAGGATGGCTCTTAATTTTCATCGGGTCCGAGAAAGCAGGAGGGAAAAATTCTCCCACGGTCGGTGGGAAATTGAAAGGAAACGAACCAAAGCCGTACGCGGGTTGCCGGCGGCTCGGAAGCTGGTTCCATATTTCTTAAATTTCTTCATCTTCCATTCATCACCACAACGCCGCGTTGGAGTCAAAGCGAACTGTGAACCGGTGGCAGTGTTTCTCCGTTTCCGGCACAGTTTCCTTTAACGACTTCGCCAGCTGTGTCCATTTTGATGGCGAGTTATGATGGCTTCCTTTTGTACGTTCTACATTTCGTTGTTCTGGCACCGAGCGAAGCAACCCTTTTTCCGGACTCTCGTCGAAGCGGACTGTCGATGATGGTGGCCACCGAGCTTCGGTTTCCAACGGTAGAAGGATTGCTCTCGCCAGTTAAGAGCCAAATGAAGGCATTTCCAGCCGCACACGCTAAGCGGAAAATCGTGCCCACCGTTCCCGGAAAACGACCGTTGCATTCCAGTGGGATGTCATAAATGGCGTAAGGTGGTGCTGTAGATTTGAAAAAAGAAAAGCCCGAAAAAAGAAATTGAAACTAAAAACCTAGTATCCCGTTGAATGTGTGTGTGTGCGCGTGCGATTTTTCTTCATCTCATTCCGGTTTCCTTCACATTCTCGGCGGTAAGTGAAAAAACTGCCACGGTACTTCTGTTCACTCACGACCACCGACGGTAATAAAACCGAAAGAAATGATACTTAAGTGCAATGTACTTTTATTATTATTGTTTCATCCCGAGACCCACTTTTCCACGACCACTCGTACAGACTCGGACAGGGTCGATGAATGAAGCAAAAAAAAACATACTGTTCTCTTCAGTCGCTTTGGTCGCCAAGTGTCTGTGTGAAAGGTGGATTGTGGTTCGAGTGAGGACGATCGTCGTTCTCAAACCAGGCAATATTCTTCTCGAGATTCGTATCTGAGAGGGCTCTTGTTTGGTCTGAAATGTATCCTAGATCTAGTCAATCAAAATCTCGAGTAAAGATTGCGAAATAAAGTGTTCTTTTATTGGTCAGATTTTGCCAATGGATTTTGCCGTTGAACTTGCACATCGCTATCCAATGCTTGGTTCAAACAATTCAAAACAAAATTAAATTCTCCTGCTTACATATGATACTTCGTTTAAATAAAATAAAGTATCACCTTTTGAACAGAACTTGTGTGTTCTGTGTGTTTTTAACAAGTTTCATCCTCAAATAGCGCTCTTTTACTGACACGTTTTGATCACCGAAGCCATCGTTGCTAAAGACCGCGTCGCCCGATGATCCTTCTCCTTCCGCAAAGTGCTCGGTGTGCCTTTCCAAAACCCATTGCAGCGAGGCTAACGAGTTTTCCACTCGAGGCAGTCCTCGAGCGCGGCGCAATTGAGACAGTGTATGCAGCGTGGCACGCTGGTGCCGGAAAAAACACGCCAATAGCTCACCAAGCACTTCTTGGGAAGGGTTGCCTATAAAGAGGGAAAAACATGCAGGAAAAGAATCCTCCCAAAACGCCTTATGCTGCGGTTTGGCGATGCTTCGGCCACAAGCCACACTCTTTGAACACTCCGACTCGGGATCTGTTTTCGATTTTAGTGTCGTTTTCCTTCTTGTGTTTCTGGTTTTTTTTTGCTCTCTGCTCCTCTAGTGCACGTGTAAGGGTTCGTACGAATGGGTGGGCTTGCATGCACAACACCTTCACACGGCAAGAAATTTGCCGGTAAGGGCTAAGTGGTTCGGGAGGAACGATCGTGTGTGGTGAGAAAAAATGCTGGCAGGGAAATGTCGCCCTGGGAGCGCATAAAATTATGTCTCAAATGTCGCAGGGACGCAGACCACTGAACGCTTAACGAGCACGGACGCCGCATACCTTGGGCGCAAATTCCCGCATGCCGCCACCCGTTCTTCTCGCCCTTTCAAGCGCGGTCTGCCTTTCGTGTATTTTATGCCGCCATTTTTTCCCATTCACCTTCCGTTGCCCCCGGGCTACTTTTCTCTGAAGCAGGACAAGATCAAGCGTGGAATATAGGTTGCGCCAGTTCCCGGCTCTCGTTAACTACCTTTTTATCTGTGCCCAGCACCAATCCCCCGGATGTCCCGGCCGGCCAGCTCGGCCTCGTGTGCAGGCATAAGGTGACGCTACCAGCGTGAAATAAACCGATTCAAACGATGGCAAAAATTAGGCGATCCGCAACGGACCGACGAGCGAAAGAGCATAATCGTGTTATACCCCGTTCCCGGGGCTGAGACCGGGCGAGGTACTGTATGGTGGTGCTCCGTTGCGGGATGTTGGTCCGTTCATTGTTATTTCATTCTCCCGGGAGCTTCGTGCATGTAGATGGCAGGGACGGGGTTTTCTTTTTCTAACCACCGGCCATTATTTGCTATGCAAACATACTTATGCAAAAGATGCTTCAGCTTTTTATGTTATTAGTTATATTTACATCGAAAAACCTCTGTCGGTTTTCAGGAGGTGTTAAATGTCAAAATGTTGCACCTTTAGTTTTTAAAACTATTTTAAATAAGGGTACTTCAGTCACGATAGCGCATGCGAATGGAAGTTGATAATCATACATTCGAACAATACGTTTACATTCAAATGATAATTATTCATGCTAAGTTTCCATAGCTGTTGTCTGCCTGCTATTGTTGCTATTTTTCGCTTTTGGCTTTCAGTTTCATGCTCCTTGTGTTCATCGTAGTTTTTAAACAAATATGTATAATCCACTTGGACTAATATTTTGAATAAAATGACCACTTCAATGCTTAATTTTCTATTTCAGTTTCAATGTTTAGACTTTTAAACGCAAGAGTCATAGCGCAAGAGACAAGTGTTATGTTTCTACTAACTGTTCGTGTTCGTCTTCATACAACGCAACACTTTTGACATGATTGGTTTCCATTTTCGCTCAAAATCCAAGCATAATGGTTTAACCAGTTAAAGAAGTTAAAAAGATATTCACAATGTTAAAAAATTTGTAAAAATCATCTCTATTTGTCGTAACAGCGTTTTGCTAGTTTTACAATAGACAGTTGCTTGCAGGTGCATTCAGGAGAGTTCCTTGCATTTAACATACCTTAACACGTTGACTGCTAAGCTTTATCAACACACTTTTTTAATACAACCTTTTTTGATAAAATTTCCTTATAACACTTATCAAACCAACGGGTTTAGAAGCCCAAAGACATACCTAGCTTCCCAAAGAATTAATTTGTAATATTATTATAGTTTTTATGTTGGATTACATTTTATTTATAGGGCAACAACTTTTTAGAACTACTGATAGCCATGACAGGCAACATGTTAAAGATAGAAATAATAATGAAGCATCTTTTAAGTCTATGAGGATAAGTAACCTTTGAATGAAAGTGAATGAAATTCTCTTGTTAGACAACAGGTAGAATTAAGAATTACCGTAAAATTTAGGGAAATTTTGAAGACAAAGTAGAAATTATAATAATTATTGATAATTCGGTAGGAAATCGGCTCATGAGTGCCGAGGCTCACCACCTCGACGGCGTGGGTTCGAATCCCAACCGAGACCGGACCCTCCCTTGTACGAGAGGAGGCACTATCCACGTACAACAGGGAAACTAGTCTCGTAAGCCCTTAACGAGTAGGCATGACCAAGAGGTCGTTACGCCAAGAAGAAGAAGATTGATAATTATTTTTAGTTATCCTCGAAATGAATAACAATTTTGAAAACACCAACGCTTAAGTTCTGTTGGATTTAAGATTTTATTTGCAGCTAGTTTTGTTATCTTGGCTTTGTTAATATTGAACATTTATAAGAGTTATTTTATACGAAGATCTACATACTAAGATAATTATTTGAAAAAACGACACATCAAAAGATAAAAAAATCACCAAAAATATACTACGTCTTCCTCAATCATGGAATTTCCTTTGAGTTGGCCTTGAATGTATGGATTGCAAATGTTAGTTGGATAATGAAATGAAGGGAACAGTTTTTTAAAGCCTTAAAAAAGTTTTAGCACCTAAACCAGCCAACGACACTGAGAGGATTCTAAATCAACAGCAAGAAATAGAACAAATAATATTGTGCTGTTCGATGACGAGCGCTTAAACAGTCCAGAATTTAGCGTTCCACAGAAAAGAACGCCCCGGTGAGAATTATGTTCATGAACCATGAGCGTTAGGGGATCGCAAACAATTTTCAGAACTTGAGCCAAACTTTTCCCCACCTTCGAGCGCCTTTGTTGGAGTCAAAAAACAATTTACGACGTTCGCAGACTGCGGTCGTTTCGGGTGTGTGGAGGCGTGTTTGTGACGGTGTTTATATTAGTATAATTTTGCCGACGGTTTCGGGTTCTGCTGTAAGCCGTACTTGGATAAAGTTTCTAATTGATTTTTTATGTAAATTACATTCCGTATTATTTCAAACCAATCCGTCAGCCGACCCGAAGGTGACTGACGTAAAGGGAGACTTGCGACTAGTTCTCATACTTGCTATTATGTATATACGCTCAACGACATGGACTGTGTGCACGTTTCAATTTTCATGGCAAACAATCCGGAAAACCCTCGAACAACACCGAGCCGAAAAACAGCAGTTTTTATTCACAGTGCTTGGGTTTGGCACAAACACTATCAAACGGCTGAGGAGGAAACCCTTCTCCATTATGTCCTCGGCATCATCGTTGACCATGCTTTTTAATGGAGAGTCGGTTGCGGGTGAATCAAAGTGCGTTCAAATTTTCCAGCCGTATCTCAAAGAACTTGTTCAGCCGCACTTTAGGCGACTCGGGAATAGATGTTGGTTAAGGGTTCTAAGGATGCTCCTTTTATCCTATTTTCCAAAGCGGGAAGCGGCTGACAAAAGAATTTCTGGAAAAACTTTTCCATCGGTCTGGTACGTGCGGGACTATTTTATTCTGTGTCCCTTTAGTGAAGGAAATGTTACTTGGGATTGTTTTACACCCTTAATGTATCGTAAACTATTTCAATCCTATCAATTTATATCGAAAAATTAGAATTAAAATCTCTTACAAAATGGTTTAATTCATATATTTAAGCCATCATAATCACTTATGAATAATAATCGATTCCGTTTGTAATTTAAAAAATCTAATCATGACAGTAAATACAACTTAACATACAATTTGCCGGTATTATTTTTATGCAGTAGCTTGAATGTACCATTGTTGTCGGCATTTCTTTGAATCTTAAAAGCGATACGATTACTGACAATCTGCGACTTATTTAACCTTTGTTTTTTCATGGAGTTTTATGTCTACTAAAAATTGCCCAATACTGAACTGTCAATTCTGAAACTTTTCACTCATTAAGTTTAAGCACTGCAGACGTTTTTGAAGATTTATTTGATCTCTATGTTTTCAAAATATTGTCCAAATTTTACAATTGAAATTCAGTTGTGTCAAGGTTTATGGAACACTGGGAAATCGATGAAATATCAAGCATATGAGAATGCCGTTATCGTAACTACGAATTTAAAATATAACTCTCAAGTAAACAGTTAAAACCATAACTCTTTTCTCAATCCATTCTTTACCGAGCATCGCGAGGGTGTCAATCTAGTGAAAATAAACTGAACAATACGAATATCACCCAATTATAAACTGCGCAAATGTGTGGATATGTCTCCTGAGAAGTGGATACATGCGAGTAGCGTTGTTAGACACTGTTAGTCGTTAGTTTTTCGCCCATCAAATTCGTTAGTGCTACCAAACGATGTGAGTTATGCGTAGCCAAGCGGTTGTGGCACAAATTTGTTCCTAGATTCAATTAGCAACGTGTTCGGAAAAGCTCAAGTGTTCGGGGCCCAGTTCATTACCGGACGCTGTGCGGAAAGCGTACCTACCGCCAAACGGTGGAGAAGAGGGGGAAAGGAGGCGGATTGCTTTATTATGGTGATCACATTGAGGCTTAACTTTTAATTAACCGGTCGTCGGTGTCAACCGTTGTCGATTCAAAAGTTCAAAGCGGCAGCAGCAGCAGCAACACAAACAGCTAGCCATTTTCCGCCCTCACACCAGGTAAAACAATCTGCTTCGCTCCTTAAAACCGGCCATAGTACACCAACCGCCGGGTGTGGGTTCGTATGCGTTCCATTCCGGGAAAGGAAACACACGAAACGTGAAGTTAGTTCTAACGGAAAAGCTGATTCACGACACGCTTTCCCCATTCAACGAACGGATCAGGGAACGGAGGGCTACGCTACGGGCTGGGAAGGGTTCATGCATAGCAGGGAAAATTTATAACCACCATAGAAAGCTAGGTCCATTGAAAACACGCGCTTCGACAATGGTCAGGGCCGGGGGACGTCTAGTTTCGGGGGATGGGGAACAAAATGGAGGCGCGATGCATCGATAATGTGTGTGCATCGTCATTAATTTTGTGCATTATTTGACGGATTTATATTTTAATGAAAGCGGTGTTTATTCAACCAAGCTTTGCTGAAACAATCCGCTTGGCCTCCGTCCTCCACTCCTCCCCATCCCACTCGCAGATACCGCCGTCATCCGGATTTGGCCCAACCTTCCCATTCCAAACCTTTTGTCCTACGCGACGGAATGGCAATTATTTTGATGTTGTGAGCTGTAGCATAATTATGAGCGCCTGTCCGGCTGAGCGGTGGTGGTTCACTTAATGCGTTCAGTTTTGCACCTCCACTCTGCTACCCCAACACCGCGCTCGATGTGTCCACGGGTGACACTAAAAAATTATCAATCCGGCTAGATAATTATAATCCGTAATCAAATTTTGCTCAGCCGCTTTGTTTTCGATCAAATAAGCAAACAAGTAAACAGGTCCCCTCGGCCACCTCGAGGCCACACCAAAACGCCACCAAGCCTTACGTGGCGCTAAGTGGTGGTCCCGCTATTTGATTATCTTCGCCAACCGACGATTCACCGGCGCCTCGGGGCGCGCGAACCCAAGCACCGTCTGCTGTCGTTTTTCCTCCGTTTAATTTTCTCCAGTAAAATAAATCCCTACCCCCCGTTGGATGGGCTGAGCGGCCTTTGCTGAATCACTGCTTATTGATTTGGGGCTTCGGTTGATTGAGACTGATCCACTTCCATTACCCCTTTCATCCCCATTCCCTTACCGGTTGGTTCAATTTTCCGAAACGCTGCCCATTGGAAATCTAAATTGATTGTACCACTTTAACAGCCAACAGGGTTTTGAATGTTCTTTTTCCTCCGAAATCCATTTCCAGATGATCACGAAAGCAATACACCATTCGCTGCTGGCAGCACTGGCACTGGCGCTTCTGGGCGTGTGCTACGGGTGTAAGATATCGGAGTATCCGTGCAAGGGTGGCGCGAGCTGCGTGCCACTCGACAAATACTGTGATGGGCGCGATGATTGCGGCGACGGCAGTGACGAGCCGAAAATGTGTACAGGTGAGTAATTTCATCCCTATCATTTAATTAATTTTACTGTCCCCCACTCGGCCGAAAACGGTTTTTATCCGAAGCGCTCTCTCTTTTTGCTGACGATGATGATGAGAAATTGAATGGTGCCATTGACAAATGGCTGATCAATCAGTGTGTGTTTTATGGAAGCGTGATGTTTATCTTGCTTCTTATATCGCCACTCGGCCTGAGCAGTAGTAACAGTCGAGTTACACTCCAAAGGAAAAATTGTTTGTTTCCCTATGATCGATTATTTAATCTAATGAAGCCTCCAATTATGAAGAGTAGCAGCAGGAGTGTGGTTTCTCGCTCCTACATTCATTTCGCTTCCCTTTCATATTTCGAACCCTGGTCGCCATGTCCATCATCGACGAGCAACCGGTGACTCGTAAAGGGAAATGAGATTATTGTAATTTATTCCTTTTGCTTCCCGGCTCGGGATTGGTGTTTGTAGATTTAATTAAAATAACCACGATACCTTTCGGTCCCGCAACCGCTTCGTCATCGCCGTCATCGAAACCGACGCTACAACGATGCCACACCGTTCGTTCGACTCAATTACTCTTGTTGCTGATGAGTGGCAAAAAATTCATATTTTCATTAGCGAGCTCCTGTCGAGCTGGATCTACGCTGATTTACGTCCTTTCAGTGGAAGTGGATCATTCACTCAGCCAATTGGGCCGTATTATTTTGGCCAGATAGACGACGGTATACGGTTTGTTTCATCTCTTCCAGGCTTTAGAAATGTTGCTATCTGTTTTCCTGTTTTTTTTTCTTTTCCATTACGGAAAGATAGCTGCAAATCCTTGCCGGCGGATCCGTTGGAATCTCAGCAGAGTGAAGTAGTGCGCCATAAGACTTGGCAGCGTTTCGAGCAAAAGGAAAAGCTTGGTTTGTTGCATGAAGCGGTTGTGGCAGTGTAAGAAAACTGGTGCCACTATGACTGAAGTTATGCCCCGGCATGAAAATGACATCCCTTCTGTTGACAGGGTTGTAAGGTCTGAGCGAAAACAAAAAAGGCAGGAAATATTACGCTGTTTCAAGGTGCAGCTGGATGGTTTGCAAAAAGGATGATCTACTTATTCGCTAACCGGTTCAGAAAACACGATAGCAAACAAATGTGCGGAGGTTTTGAAGCAAGTTGATTGTAAACTTTTAGGAATACAATATAAGCTCATTTCTAGGAGGAATCGTAGATGAACAGCTGGTTGTTGTTTTATCAGTTTAACAATAATTTAAAGTGCTTATATTGACGTTTACCAGATCTATTTAGTTGTAAACATAAGTAAAAGTTACAAAAACGCTTCTTTTTTAAACTCTGTTTTAAATAAAATGGGAAATGTTTTTTTCCAATTAAAACTTTACTACAAAACCATCACATCAAAATGTATTTATTTTCTTTTGGTTAAGTTTTACCTATACAGGTAATGACAGTTTTTATTGGAAACAATCGACGATTGGAGAAATTTTAAATTTTAATTTAGTTTCTCTAAAAATTCTTCCATTGAGTAACTAAAACTATTTCTAGTGATTTTTTTAAATTTCTTATTTATTTGTTATTTCCTGTGACGCCTTATTTATAACCTTCTCTTGTTAGACTTAATCTAACTGATCCTCGTAATCTAGCTTCGAACTAATTAATGATTAACTAATTGCCACCGGACGCCTTTGTCAACAAACCGTCTCACGATCACGTTAATAAACAGAGTTTGTTCGATTACTTGTGTGAATTTACATTTACATAATGAATTTTTCAAACTTATCTCTAGTTCATCACATGTAAACCTCACATTTCTTTGAGTATTATATCATCATCCCAATGTCCGGACAGTATCTATGGGAACATTCCTGACATGGTCGTTGGTTTTTTAAAACTGAAGAAATGCTTGATGGTACTCAGTGAGAACAGTTTCATTAGACGCTACTCACTCAACTGAATATTTCAATTTTCATGCCAAAGCATCTCATTTCATCAGAATGTTTTTTATTGCTCGTTTTTCCGTCCACCTTGCCTTAAGCTTTTTATTTTATAAACCACCTGGCGTCTCCATTGATCAACCGAACACCAGGCGCCTCCATAACGCGCCAGTGTTGTATACCGGGTTTGCCCGAGGCCACCGTGCTCACCTTTTTCACCTCCGTGGCAAATCGTCTTAAACCTGGTCATAACTTTGCACCGTGTGTCCGTGCGCTATCCATCCATTCGCTTCACTCAAACGTTTCTTTCTTTCCGTTCCACAGTGTGCAACCGGACGTACTACGGGGACATTGGGCGAACGTACACGCTCACGGTGCCACCTCCGCAGTGGAACCGGCTACCATTTCTCTGCCATCTAACGTTCACCGCTTCCGGTCACGAACAGGGCGACATCGTGCAGGTAAGTGCAGCGCAAAACTTTCCTACCCGGGGAATTTTCCCTCCGCTCACCGAAGGAATGGTCCGCGACGGGTCGTCGCACCGGTCATCGCTAATTCATCAGGTTGCGGAATGTATTACCGTACTTTACAACCACCGGACGAACAGAGAGTGTGGTCGCGACAGCTGGTAACGAGCGCGCAGAGTTTCGATGGTCGGGGGTACGTTACGCGTCGGCGTTGTCTCGATGGGTTTATATGGAAACTTTTTTAATATTTCACAAAAATCCTTGCGATTAACGATCGTGCACAGTTTTACGTTTTTGCAACGTTTTTATTTCATTAGGACAACCGCAAGAAGTATCAAACAAGGTGCCCGGTGTTCAAGGTGATGTAACGTAACATCGGACCGAAAAGAAAATTGAGGCAAGTGTTACTCCGTGTGCACTCGTCTAAAGTTTACTCAAATGAAAAGTACGTTCAATTTTAAGACGCGTTCATGCAATCTTGCTTCTGCTCCCGAAGTCGTTCTGT
Organism: Anopheles coustani; assembly: GCF_943734705.1. Lineage (NCBI taxonomy): Eukaryota > Metazoa > Arthropoda > Insecta > Diptera > Culicidae > Anopheles > Anopheles coustani. Next base: position 56,287,636 of record NC_071289.1, read on the forward strand.
ACCGAAATCGATTAAGCCCCAAGGAAATCACAAAGTCGAAGCGGAGTACATTCGATTCCGGTATCCGAAACTAATATCGATTTTGAGACCGGATCAAAAAGCCGTTCAGATGCCGGCCGATCCTGGTGCGCGGGCGGAACCACAGCCAGGCCCACTTTCATCCTTTCCCTTCATTGCACACACGAGCCCACACAGACACGCGCACGTAAGAACTACCTACGCTTTACCCACCCGAATCGAACGATTTCGATTTGTTTCAGATCTTTCAGCGAGTCGTTCAGATTTTGTTTGGAGTCGGAGATTTCGGGCCCGCGACTCTGGTCGACTACTTTGGTTCGGATCGATCGGTGGCGGGCGTTGCGAAAACCCGGGAGGTCGGCAAAGAGAGGGAGAGCATTAAACAAACAGCAGATAAAAGCGATTTCGCTTAGTGTGTGAATCGTGCGATTCGCCGTAATGAAGATTTCCAAAAGCGTTCCGTTTGCGGAGTGCGGGCTTGGGGATAAGATATCCCGGAGCCATCGGTGGAGAGAGTCTGCTTTCAGCACTGCGGAATTACGGCCAACTCCGAATGCAGTCACTTTGAAGCGAGGCAAAGCTACGATCCCGATGTGCGCTCGCTTGTCTTTCGGGCACAACTTTCGGACCGACCTCCACGATGGTGGGGTGGGATCAAAGTTGGAAATTGTACGAAGGGAAGGTGGAAAGTATTTCGGGAGTGTACCACTCCACTCCGACCTAGGAAAGGCAACGGCCAACCGAAGGCCGAGATCAAGACTGTTCGTCGTTGATTGTTCCTCCACTCGACGGCAATCAGTGCATCCGCAAAGCGTGGATCGAGTCCTTCCGAAACCGGACCAGGAAAAGCACGTCCGGGAGCACTTGGAGGACTTCTTGCAATCTCAAGTGTAGCCTACTTTTCCCGACCGACTCGCGAACCGAAGCGTGTGCGCCACGCCGACGAAATGGAATAAATTCATCAGCCATTTTCCGGGCGCGCGGGACGTTGATGAGCCGACAATGGAGGAGGGGCGAAAGCCTGCGATAAGAAAGCCACCACCATCCCATTCGCTCGTTATCGAACCTCGGGTGCTGCCGGTTGAGCGGAACAAATTGACAGACGGCGAACTGGTGCTGCTGGAGAAAATGAAGGATATGTAAATTCAGCCTGATGAATAAGGCTTTTCCAATGCTAATCAGCACCATTTTCCGAAAGTTCGATACGTATCGCACTTAATTAAATAACTGGTGGGATTGTTAGAATGCATCCGTTTTTGTTATCCATCGTCGCCTGCTGAATTGTGGCGTATTGAATGGCTGGAATGGGAAAGTTAAAATTACGATTTCACGAGGAAAATATCTCTTTAACAGAGGGATTTATAATCACCTGAAGTAGGATACTAACATTTGGTCCTAAGAACTCAAAGAAAAATCGATATTTTAGTTTTGGATAAAGAAGAAATCAACCATATGTAACCACATGCTTACCTAATTTTTGTTTCAAACAAAACACACAGTAAATTTTTTCAATGCAATTAACCTAATTTAAATTGTACACGCTCTTATTTATTTCAGTGATGCGAATAACAACTCCCTTTAGAGAATAGAATCAGACCGAACAGTTATCACAATGATCTGAATCTTTTGGTTATTATTTTGCTATTTAAAACGTGAAAGAGAAGTTATTAGTCACCACATATTATAAAATACGCAACAGGGATTCGAATCACAAAAAAGTGATTGTGTGCGTAGGAGAGTTTGAAAGTCAGCATTGCTTGTTTCTCCATACTTTATTTACTCTTATGGGATCTGAATTCCTGATTGAGATTCGTAACCCAGTTTATGATTCGATTTCTTGTTCCGAATTAAAATCTCTGTGGTAACTAGTAATTATTAAATAAGATTAATTTATTATTGAGATGTTATTAACATTTTTACTCTTTTATTCACTGAATTCATTCTTTTGAGACTCGAATCTCGAAAGTATTTGAATAAATCTGTCTCAGTGGATTTTAATCAATCAATTCAATAATCAGATTCTTCCCACTCTCTCATTGTTACTTGTACATCTCTAATTAATGTTACTCGAAGATAAAATAAATGCATACGAATTGCAAAAAGATATTTTTTGTAAGTAATGAACGTATACTGAATATCTCTTGCAATAAAACCGGAAAATGTGGCTTCAACCCAAGAAGAGACATATCTTCCATGCTAACGCCGTGCATCACAAATTATAAGACGAATAGTTCAGTTCGCGTGATGTTGTGACTCAAATAATTGTCAACATTAGACTCTCTTTTCATTTATCTGTTATATCGTTAAAGAATTAACGATAAAGTTTCTGTGAACTCTGAAAATGGAAAGTGTTGTAATGGGAAATTAGTTTCGTTAATTCAATTTTCATAGAAGGGCCTGCGAAACCCATTGAATGATAACTGAAATCGGTGGTAATCATTACCCGTGCTCTCGCTGCAGAATCGTTCAAAGAGAGTTGTAGTAGTTGTAAATGAGCTAATTTCTTCGCTCAATCACAAGAGCAATCATTATCCAAACGGATGGAGTTTATTTGGAGTGGGTAAATAAAATTGATAATGCATTAACGGCGCTGCTCACAAAATGTCTGCTGTATTTGCGTGATATACAAATAGCAGTAATTCTTTCCTAATTTGATGGGATTAATTCATTTCTAACCTTTCAACCCTTTACATTTACTTCTGCCATCAAGCACTCATTTGAATTTCATAAGAGATCAAACATTAAATATTAATTCAATTAACGAAAGACAACAAGTTTTCCAGACGGTCCGAGCAGACATTCCGACACCCTCCGCAATCACGGTAATCACGGCCTAAAGACCGCCACGATCGCCTTGCGGAGAAAGTGGCCTGGCCGTGTCGGGCCGAATTATTCACTCTCATACATCTATTAATCTAAATTTAGCTAATTAGCTGCCGAAACGTGTGCGCTGCTCATTATGGCTAAGTATTTCTCAGGCTCACCCTCCTGCCGTGGGAACCCTTGAAGTCGCACGCAGCTGAGGGTGATAAATATTTCCCCTCGCTGCTCCCGCTCCTTAGCCACTCGTCCCCAATCGACTCGACCCTCTCATTCGTCCCGGTACGGTCGTCAACGAAATGCAAGTGCCGCGTCGGCAACATCGCCAATCGACGGCGACATTGCTTCCCTGACGACTATTTACATTGTGCCGATATGTATTACACCAACAACAACAACAACAGCGGAGGTGAAGGTCGGCCCTTCACACGTTTGGACCGCCCCGGTTTGGAGAAACGCCGAAGGGACACTGGTTTTTCGCTCATTAATCAGCGTCACTTTGCCAGAGTTGATATTTTTACCCGGTTTTTCCGGGCTTGGGAGGGGAGGCCCTGCTAAACACCCATTTTAACCCTGCTGACAGCAGAACGTGACCCCGGCGGTGTTCGTTTGCGAGCGCGGGCCGGCCACGCGAGCAAACACTTTCGCTTCTTGCGTTTAATTAATTATAGCTCCCAGCAGCACAGGGAACAGGGAGCGTAGTTGGTGAACGGGTCGTTAGCAGGACCTGCACGATAAAAGGAATCTGGCCGAACGTTGCTTTTAATATTGTTTTCACACCGGGCGAGGCAAGAGCATCGAAGCCCGGGATGTAAGAAATGGGAGTGAAATTCCACCGGCAATCCTTGGAGTGTTTCGCTGTTCTGCTGAGTTATTATTAACGCCCAAGTTCAAGCCGTACGTGTCACACTCTCTGAAGCGGGTGGTTCGAGTTTTCCCCGTGCTCGTCGCCACCCGCTCTCAATCGTCTCCCCGGCACAAGGTTTCTCGCTCTAATTCCGTTGTTATACTGCGTTCTTCCTTGCCGATGCTCCAGAACAGTGAAGCTAAAAACAAACGCTTTCGGTTACACGATTTTCTGCCAGATGCCCTGAAGGTCCCGGACCCCTTCCCCCTCACGATGCTGTGCGATGGGCTTACTTTGGCCGCCTCACCGGGCACCGGGCTGCTGTTTGTTTGCCCAGTGTTTTTGTTGGTCCCGCGAAAAGAATACGAACATTCTTATTCATTCCTCTCGAGCTTGTTTGCTCAAAGGGCCGCGTCTTTAGTCGGAGGCGTCGTCTTTGGAGCGCGCCCGATGCAAAACTACCGCTAACGTTTCGGCCAAAGAAAGCATCCGAATCCGTCCACCGGCCAGACAAAGCGATGGATGCTGCCGTTGGGGCAAATGGTGAGCGTTTGAAAGTGGAACCCGACAAAGGGAAAGGCACGAAGCGGGTTTTCCCATTCCCAAATGCCAGTTGGGCCCGTTTTAATAATGGATGTTGTGCTATTATTTCTGTGTGTATTTAGAAGATCACCCACACCGGCGCACACGTGTATGGAAACAATAGAGCGGGGGGGTCGGTCGTCGTCACAAAGGAAGCCGGGAATTTGCAGAAGTTGTTGCAAAGATGGCGCCACAAAGCATCACGCCGGATCCTTCCGAGAAGTGCAAATGTGCCGCTTCATTTTTGCGAGGTGCTGTTTTTACCGTCCTTTTATTTTACCACCTCTAATCAACTTTTCTCGGTGCCGTGTGCTTTTGTGGTTTTTGTGCCGGAGCCTGCTGCCTCCATTTTCCACCCGTTCTTCGTATGGCGTAATAATCTACGCCGTCGTCAACGGGAAACCGGGACCGGGTGGCCTTGTCATTGTCCTGTCCGCTCTTGTTGACCTGCTTTCGTTGTTTCGTCATCCATTTAGGTATCGACCAGCCGTGTGCCGGTGTTGAAAGGCCGCGCAGCCACCCCTTGCCTCAAAAAGGTGAAACATCACAAAAAACCCAAATCTACCAGCAGCGAGCTTAAGAAATCGTCATTTGCCATTGAGTGACGGCTCCGGAGCTGGCGAAGGATTCGTATAAATTAGTTCCTGTTGTTGTGCTGGTTGGGCTTTCTTCTCTTATCTGTCACCGCATGAGAGTATGTGTGTTCTTGTGTGGCTTTTTTAATAGTATGTTTTGTTTTCTCCGTTTTCTCAGCTCTGGGATGCAGTTAATGATGATAGCGACGAACAGGAACGCTTGACAGCTCAAACGGTCGAAATGGAGCACCGGCTGACGAAGGACCGTTGAGAATGGATCCCTTTTTGTTTCACGTGTCGCCGGTAGTAGTTTTTCCTCGGCCTCCATTCTGCAAACCTATAGCAAGCTTGGAAAGGGCACAAGAACAACCGGGGAAGTGTGGTTCTTTTCGATGTTTCCTTCGTCAACCCACCCGGTGGCGTTATCTGCGCAGTTGACAGTTTTATTCCAACTAACTTGTCTTTTCTGTTAGGCCAGCGTTTCCTAAGATAACCCCCTCCCCTGTTTGCCCTTCTGTTTCGAGGTATCGTGAAGTAACTGGTCAATGTTACTGAGCTGCCTTACAACAAGCTGGGATTTTGTTGCCTCTGGAATGGAGCGGCTACAGTAATCGTTTTCTTTTTGCTCATCCTCCTTCGATGACAGGCTTAACATCCTGTTATGGAGCAGAAAGAAAGCTTCTGGCCTAAAGAAACCAAAGCACTACTTGTACGGCGCTAGCAGAGCATAATAAAATGAAAATTGTTTTGATTCTTCCATCCCGTAAGCTCGGCTCTTTAGCAGGTGCTGTGCTCGTTTTTGTCTTTGCCACAATGTGGAATATCACAGAGGATTGGCAAAACAGATCTCATCGTAAAGCTTCTCCCGAAGAAAGGCCTTTTATGTTTTCCTACCATTCGGTTTTTGTACGACACTCCATTGAAACATGTTCATTTCTTTTGCACGGAACAGGATTCGACTGAAAAAGAATTACAAAACATGTATGCTTGCAAAACATTCGTCAAGAACGGGCAACCATGTGGAAGGGGAAATTTTATATTATTCATTACATCAGCAGAGGAATGGAAACAATCGATTGATGACTTTTTCAAGATATGCATAACAAGACCAGGTAAAACCATCACCCAACCGGTTTTTGATTCAACTGAGCCTGTAGGCAGGGTTTTAACAACGTACAGGTGGAAAATATTGGATCTTTTGTTTGTTTTCTCCTAGTAGAGCGCTGTTCTAAACTGAACAAAACTCAGCTTTATGTATAGCAAGGTTTTCATCATGCTTTTTGATTGAAAAGATGGTGAATTTAAATGAAAAATAACCTGACGCAGAGTATAATCAAACTTTTCCGAGCCTTCTACCGTTCCATTTCCGTCAATGGTCAATCAAAACCCACAGTTGAACACCCAAAGTTGTTTTAATATTTCTAATATTAGTTTCCCTATATAAAATCCTTCATGTTATTTTTTGTATCTCCTTTACATAATTTATAAAAGTAGTTAATTGATCTGAATGGGAAATACTCTAAAATAGTGCTTTATTTTGTAGCCGTTTTGATTTTTAGACAATTACATATTTTAGATTTTAGTTCAGGTTGGATTTCCATTTTTTCTATAAATTAATCATGTTCTTATAAGCAATCTAAGCAAGTTGAAGATCTATTCTGTCCGAACGATGCTGTTTTTTATGGGATGCAAAACCTTATCCGTGACGGGCTCATAATGTAATATTGGTAACTGTGGTTAACATAAAAATGTTCGCTAAGTTCAAATTCCGCGGGGGGTCCGCGACAGCCGAGCGGTAGCGCCGGTTAGAACATCGGCCCATGAGCGCCGGGGCTCACCACCTCGACGGCGTGGGTTCGAATCCCAACCGAGACCGGACCCTCCCCTGTACGAGAGGACTGACTATCCACGTACAACAGGGAAACAAGTCTCGTAAGCCCTTAACGGGCAGGCATGACCAAGAGGTCGTTACGCCAAGAAGAAGAAGAAGTTCAAATTCGTTAAATTTTTAATAAAGTGATGATTCATATCAAAGAACTATGGATTATTCTTGGTCACACAATACGTATAAGATCAATTGTTTGTACTTTGTAAAAATATCGAGTTTAGACCAGTTGGTTGACCAGTAGACATAAACTTAGCACCAACTACTAGGCACATATTTCGTCCTAGAAATGTATAAATAAGAGCGCAATAAAACAACTCTCTCTCTTGATCCTCGCACTTCGTTGTCACCGTTTGGATAACTATTTGTAGCGTCCGAAGCAACGATCCGAAATTTCGCGCTAGATCGTCAATTTCTAATTATTAACCTTTGATCGTTTTCGGCTGCAATGGAGAAAATAATTTGCATAGGGAAAAATACACACTTTTACTGGTACGCGTGAATTGCAGATACTTTCAGTTATACGAAAGTCATCAGACCCAAACGAACGAAACGGAAACATATTCTGCCAGGATTTTTAAGGCAAAAGTTAACAATATCAAACTTTGCCAAAAATCTAACTAACAAAAGCATGGTGGTTCTCGGTTGATGTTCATCGAATATCCGTTATCGACGTAAGAGCACAAATGGCTAATAAAAAAGCGTGTAAACAAATACCGGGGGTTTTGGTCTTAGGTTTTCTTAACCCCCGTAAGCTCAGGGCCCCCCCTTGACTGCTCAGTCCGCTCATAGGTAGATCCGCCTCTGATGATAAGTGAAGTAGAGGCTTTATGCCTGGAAAAAAAGGATTATTTCTCCAAATGCTTTGATTTGTTTAACAAAGTCTAATTTGATTTGAACAATGGTTTTGCCCATTTCCAAAAAAACGGATCCATATCAATATAAATTGACTCCTCTTTCATCTTTTGCTGTGTTTATAGATAATCTTCGACAAATTCACCGTCGGTCGGTTCGACGAAGGCCTAATAGATCCCGACATGGATTCCAGTGACGCGAGTCTTACCAGCGGTGGCGATCTACCAGGATGTCCGGAAGGATTTATGCAGGTATGCTTGTTATTAAAATTAATTTCAAAAAAATTAAGAATGTTTCCCAATTGTTTTTATCTCCAAACATAAATGTAGCTTTGTGGTGCAGTTCCTTGTACAAGGGGTTGTAGTGCATTTTCACCAACGATTGTTTATACCAACTTTGCTTCGTCATATGGAAGAATTTTGACAGCTTTCGAAACGTGCTGCTGAAAGCCCGGTATGTTCAGGCATGTGGGTTTCTCGAAAGGGTAAGATAGCTTCCGACAGGCCATCTGGCGTAAAGTACGTACACGGCGAAGGATTAAGTTCGGCGGAAGATTTTGACATCAACCTGTCAACGTAATTTCCTCGGTAACTAGCAATGATAGTACCGCAACATACCAGCACTTACAAATTCTCACCATCCCTGAGCCAACAGCAACAACCACTTCGAAACTGCGGCGTACGAACTTCTTCCGAGGCACCGTCCCACTCAGCCGGTTTATCATGGCTGACAAAACTTTGGCCGTATTTAGTGCATTTCGTTGGAAAACCCGGTAGCAAGCTGTGCGGTACGCTGTGAAACTCACCACTATCTGCGAAATGGCGAACCTTCGTGGTTCCCGAGCTTACAGAGGGAACGCCGCACCGCTTCTCTCTGCCCGCGCACCGGAATGGGAAAGTTTCCCCGGTGTTATTGCTTACATTTCGTTCCAGCAGCGTCCAGTCCGGCGGATGGCGTAGTTGTTAAGCTTCCGATAAAGGTTAGACATTTGGCGGTACCCCCAGCCCAGGGTTAAAGTAGGACCGATTGAAGTTTTTGTTTGCTCAGAAGCGCCAGCAAACAGCTCCGGCTCTAGCCATCCTCCGGCTGCTAACGGGTGCACTTATCAGAAACCGGACTGATGTTTGAACAGTTAGGGAGAGTAAACGCTACTTTCTCATTGCATTCCGGCCAAGTGGGCTTCAGCTTTATTGCAAAACCCCATTCCTGCAGCTGCAACTGCTAGATGAACTTGTTCCCTCCGATAGTAGCCGTCTCCGATTTGAGCTAGAAGTACTCATCACGTCAGTTATCCGTAATGCGCCCACGATTGGCCCTATCATAACCGTAAGAATTGCGTTTTTGGCCCGTGACAGAAGGGTCATCCTAACCGCACTATGGAAGTTATAGAACATGCAATAAAGTTTTATCTACACTGGTCCAAGCTTCGAAAATATAGGGTTGGTTGAAGAAGTTGATCGCATTGAAGCGCAAATGATAAAACAGACCAATTAAACCCATAATCAAAGAGAAACGAGACGAGTTTCGTTCGGAAACCCCGTTTGCATCACTTTACATACACCCATTACAGGGGGGGTTTTCAATCTCAGCTGTAAAAATTTCCCTCTCATAAAACATTTATTTCAACACTCCCTTTATTCCGTCATACATTCGGTTCCATCTCTTGATGAAAACTCGTAAAATATTGCATTGCAATGTTTTTATTTTCTCCTACCTCCGGTACGGTTGCGAAACGTACCCACACGATAAAAAAATGCTTTTCCATTCAATACCCCTTTATTATGTTGCCTCTCATTAACCCGCATCGAAATTCATCTCGTATGCATCCCTTCTCGGGAAAAGAAAAACAACAAACCGAAACCAGCCCAGAGCGGAGCATGTCGGCCTGTCATTCCGGAAGCGGAATATCGAGGAGGCCCTTCATTTGGGTTCAAATAAATTTTCAAATGCTTTCCCATGCATCAATCACTGTCCTGCCGTGTACGATTCGCCGTGAGCCTTCTTTCCATTTCAATAAAAGGGTCGACGATTCCGATGCCGTTTTTGTGTCGTTCGCTGCTTCAATGACATGCACATGTTTTGGAGAATGTCCTTTTTTCGATCATACACGGTTTCTTATCCGAACGGTTTTCATCTAAACTCCCGTTTTTTCTCTTTCATTCTTTCCTTTTCAACCTTCACCAACAGCTTAGCGAACTGGGACGCCCGTTTACCGGTGGCTCCTGGTGCGGGAAGGCTTCCGGCCATCAGCTGTACTTCAGCGAAACATCCACAGTGACAGCATCTGTCAAGGTAATTTAAACTTCACTATTCCACCTTTTTCCACCACAAAGTCGCCCACACTGCCCTGCAGTTGCCTTCGCTTTCCTTGACCGACACTCCAGACTGGGAAACTCCCAAGTCGGTCATGTCGTCTCCACATTCCCCCGACCTCGGTGTAGCAAAAAGGGTTCACTGCGTTGGGAGTTTTATTTTCATTTCCGGTTACGTCGAAAGTATCGCTCCCATTGGCAACCGGCATTGATCCGAAAGTGTGCGCCTGCAACCTGCAACGGACATGCCAAAACCCATTTCCGTCTGCAAAATTCTCACTAGCCCGACAACTGCCCCCCTCTCGTACGTTTCTTTCCACGCAAAAACAATTTCCCGAACAAAGTTGCTCTGGGGAAGAAAAAATAAAAGCGCTACCGGGAAAGGCAACTGCAGCTTCTGTTTCAGCTATTTCCCGTCCAAAGTCAATGTTCGAAGTTGACCTCCCAATGCTTTCCAGAGCACGAATCGTAAACCATTCCCTCCCCCTCTAGTTCCCGCGCCTCGGGGCGCTGCGCTTGTAGCTAATGTCGCGGATGTTTATTTATCAGCCAACAAGCAAGCGAAAGGTTCGGTACCGGTAAGTCAGAAGTAAGTGAGTTTTTCCTCTGGCCTGCAAGCGTTGCGGGGCACGCTCGAGCCACGGGGGCCACATATTGAAGTTCAACGGTTGTTCGGTTCGGTTTTGCTCTAGCAACACAATCATGCTCTCGAAATTCGTGCCATGCTGGAGAACTGGCGCTGAAAAATGGGCTCGTGAAGAAGCCAAAGTGCAGAAAAACCCTCCAAGGAATAGCCACGCGTTCCATCAGTCGAATGGTGCCTAGCTTGGAGCTGGGATCCAAAAGCGAGAAGAGCGAAACAAACGAGTCGCTGAAAAATACGAATCTTACGGAGCCGCGTATTCTGCTTTGTTTTTCCTTCCCATCGGAGACCTGGGGACCGTGGGATCGGGGGAATACGACCCGCTCGGCATACGAACGTCAGCGCCAATCGACTGGAAATATACATTTTCATTATCTTTCCGTTCCATTCCCGGCGTATGGTGATTGGTGCAATCTCAGCGTTAGGGTAAGTGGGGGAGGAATGATGGGAAGCTGTATGTAACCAAAAAAAAAAAAAAACGGTAAGAGCCCGCCAGTATTGCTTCAGGAGCCTGCACACTGTTCCTCAGAGACACACTTCGAATGTGCTGTGTTCAATCATCATTCTAATTTCTTTCTGTTTTAGTCTTGTTGTTTACCAACTGCTTGTTGGAAAACTCCATTCTTTCAGTGTACGCTGGTTGCAGGTTTTTTTTTAGCATTCTGCTCGGCTTAACATCCACTGGAGTGTGCGATTTGGATCCCCTCGAATTCAGTTTTCCCCTAGGAAGCGTGCTCGAAAATCGAAGTATTTTGTACTGAGTCAGTCAATCAGTAAGTTTGATACCGAATCAATCAAAAATTTTCCATCAATTTTCTCAAAGCTAAGGAATCCATTGGATAGCCTATGTTTGTAGAACTTAGAAAATAAGATGGCGGTCTTTCCATTTCATGTTATACTTTATGCGTTGGCTTAAAACATTTTCTACTTACTGGTGGTTTCAATAATCATTTTTCATTTGCAATAAAAAGGAAAAGGCACCGCACAATTACATTGGAAGTTATGCCCCGCTTTAATCAAACCATAATTAAATTATTAATTCAAATATTTATTCATTTGACGGTTAATTATTTTATTTTATTTTTTCGCAGGGTGAAATCAATATCATTTAACACGTTGACTGCTATGGAAGTCATTTTTGATAACTTATAGATAGGTTTAAAATATTGCTTCTCTAAAAATATATGCAAAATGAAACATGAAAGCTGTAGGTATCTTAAAAATATTTTTTTGGAAAGTTCAGTCTTGGCATTGCCTTTCCTAAACCATTATATAAATCAAATTTATAAACGCATTTCATCAAAACCCGATTTTACTTTAAAGTTCGATGAATTACCAGTTATATAACTTGAAAGTAAGAATTAAAACGGTTGGTTCCATCAAATTATTTTTGTCTTTCATGATAGAAACGCCGAAACCAATTCAAATTTGTGGAAAATTGACTAGGAAATATGTTTTAATAATAAAAAAATATTGATTTCACCCGCAATTTTTAATTTGATTGAATAATTTTGAAAATCTTTTGTGTTTTCAATTTTACTTTTTTTTCTTTTGTGTTTTCATTAAGTAAAAATTTCTATTTACTTAATGTATACCTTCATGATATAACATTTGAATTTCTCTTTTCTTATCATTCACTCCGTCTGATGATATCGTGTTCAACATCCAAACATTAATGATAACTTAGCAATATCAATAACAACCAACTGCACTCGGTAAATTAAGTTATCAAATTAAAGTTGCATTTATTTATGAACTCATCATTGGAACGGTTTTCGATCTACCAAATGGAACTTATTTGGGATACTGAAACAAAGAACGCAAAAAATGTTGAATGCTGAAGTCAAATAGATTACAGGACGTGAAATATTTTCCCCGTGCAAACGTGCAAAGCCTCGTTTAATTACCTTTCAGTAAAACGTAAAATAATTCTACCTCCACGTTACAAATTGTCATCGCAAATCGGGCGTAAATGGGCCAACTGCGTTCGTACACTCTCCCACCTGGGGACTTTGCTGAGTCTGTCGATCTGTCGATTTTCGATGCAATAATTTAGCAACCATCCATTAATGATACTGGTGGGAGACGTGAAAATTTTCTTGCTTCCCTGCACGTCACGAGAATGTCGCCCCTTTGGCGCAAATTACGTATTGCATCTCGAAGGTGCGAAAAGGAGGGGCAAAGTGAAAAATGTCCGACAGAAGCGTTCCCGAAAAGTGGCAAAACAACATAGTGGGAAGGATAAATAAAACAAGTAAGTGAAGCGCACGTCCGGGTTCGAGGTGTGCAAAAACCGATGTCTTTCCCTCGAATTTCCACCAACCGTCCGAAATGACAAAAACCGTTGAGGAATGGAAAAATTCATTCTGCTCACCTTGCGGAATTCCCCAAGCTATCAGAACGCTTCCCTCGCCCCGGTGCTCACCGCTCATACAACCTTACAGAGGAGGGGGAAAACACACGTTTGCAATTATTGTTCCGGGAATGAATTTTCCACCCAGCCTGCATCCCCCACTCCGGTGCGGTCGTATCCCGAAGGTGTGGATGTATTATGTTCGTTATTTTACACCTCCACACTCCTCGTGCGCCCCCATTAGTCACGGATGTTCCACCCCGTGATGGACAATGTACGGTGGTGAGTGCTAAAATATCGGTATATCAGTGTTTGCTTTCACATTCGCAGCAACGCCGTGCGCTTTTGGCCCGTGAAGTAATGGACCCGGAGCTCGGGTGCTGGGTAGTGCGGGGGAAAGTGGAAGGTTCCCACGGGAATATTGTACCACACGGAACAAACCGAGAACCACACTGGTACAGTCGTGAAAAACCGGCAGCACAAACGCGCATAACTCTCGCCACCAAGAGAGTGTACTGTGGTGGTGTGCGGATTGCATACATCGCGGCGCATTCGGGCGGCAACATTTTTGCAGTGCGGTTTGAAGGTTGAAGGAAGGTAGAAAGGATCGGGCTGCGGTGATGTACTGCAATATAGTTTCGCATTTTCACACAAAGATACTCGATGTGTGTGTGTGTGTGTGTGTGTGTATGTGTAAAGAATAAAAAGTCTGAGAGAAGGGGCAAGAGAGGAACAGTACAGAACAAAACGGCACCGCAGCGACACAAGGATGTCAAAGGTGAAGCGAAGGTACGGAGCGCATTTTTCGTTCGATTCGCACATTTTCTGCAAGTTCAGTTACTAGCTCATCAGTTTTGGCACAATTCCGCTCACCAACAGAGTCCGTCGTTAGGGAATTGTTGTTATTTTTTCTCCATTTTCCGATGGACCAATTTATCAACAATCAAGGACCAAATTCGGTAAGCTTACACGCGCATAAAGCTTCAAATTGACCAAACACACTGGATGGCACTATCTATAGAATTAGTTTTCATTGTGTAGTACCATTTCGCTCCCATAATTTTACCCATTTTTGCCTTCTCTTGCCACTCGAAAGGTTGAATTTGTTCGAGTTTTCCATTACCTGCTGCCTCTAGCAGGCAAAACAGAAAATTGTAATTGGCCAAAAAGAAGATTGCACTCCCTGGGTACAGTGCAAAAAGGGGATTTGCAAATTTGCTTACCAACAATCTCGCCGCATTTACATCAGAAGCAGAACAGATCTGGGCAAAAAGCGAGTGGGAAAGCAAAATTGGGAAATTTCTCTATCTGGTTGCGTTTTCCTTCCTCCGATGTATTTGAAGCAACGAAAGAGCTGGGTACATAAATACTGTATCGAACAGATGTACCATTAAAGACACAGTTGGTTTTTACAGCTCTCCTTTTACCTTCTGCTTCTTGTGCAACGAGGTCACTAAAAAGAAAAGAACAGGTTGCTTCTATTAAGCAAAGAAAAACAGGAAAACTCCCCCAGGCTCGACCTTTCATAACTTCTCCACAAACCATTTTCCATTGCGCGCTATTGTTCATCCGGGGTTTGTTTATGCTACCTTTGCACATCATTGAAGTTCTATCCATTTTTCTTCCACTTTCCATCTATCTAGAAAAGGCGAGTTTCCCTGACGTTCATTTCGTTTGCCTACGGCCGGCCGGTATTCTTATCCGAAAAACCTCTGCAAGACTTTTTCCTACCAACAAAACAGCTCCAAAGCCTTTATGGTACAGAAATGGTCGCTAGGTCTTGTGTTTCCTTTTTTTCCCACCATCACCATTCTACTTCATCATTGCTAGATTTCGTAGGTTGGATGCACATTTTTCCATTTTCCTCAGCTTCCAAGCATTTTGCGGTCAGTAGCTTATTGGATTCGGGCATTAAATTCCGAACGACCGTTATCGAACGTGTTCGGTTTTGCTGCGGACTGCAGTTCTGATGGGAGTGGGTGGAGAAAAAATCGGAAACAGGAACTGTTCGCAACAGCTTTCGCCTTCCGATAATTTACACCACCGCTCCGTCGTCTCCGGCCCCGGTCAAGTGGGAAATTCTGCGCCAGTCTGTGCTGCTGGAAGATTTGTTACTGTTCCTTTTGTGAATTGCTGCTCCCACGGGCGTTAAAAAAGGAAACCACATTCCAAGCACTCGTTGCTTCTCTGGTGTAGTTTTTTGTTGTTGTTGTAGTTGCTGTTCATGCTGATGTTCTGCAGACACAGAGTTCTTGTTCCTGTGCCTTGCGCCGTGGTTATGCCTTTCCGTCGGTTCCTCCCAGGAAGGTATTCAAATTGGCTGAATCCGTTCATGCTTGGAATTTGAGCAGACGACGCCGTGGCAGAAAGAGACACAGAAGCAGAAAACCCCCGTCCAAAAACTGCCGATGATGGAATGGCGAGTGAGAAAAAAGCTAGAAGCTTCGAAACAAAAACTGACGGCATTCGTCTGATGGTTCGCACCGTTTCGATCCGAAACCCCGAACGCTCGAACGTGTCAATTGAAATGCAATTATAAGTGTTTCGATTTCCATCTGCGGTTTGGGCGTCGATTGGTGATTGTGAGGGTTTTTTCCCGACCCACCTCGACGATGGTTGAGTTCAGGGTTTCCCCGTTTTTTTTGTCGAATTTGCTGCATCAATTAGACAATGCCGTGTTAACGGGTTTGAAGATGCTTGCGGCGTCCGCATGGCGGCTTTTTTTGCTGATTGCGATCAGCACAGCAGGATGCTAATTGCCTGCATACGTGTTCGCTCACACGTCCCGAAGCATAAGGTGTGGTGAAGTTATTTCCCCCTATACGGCTGGTGTATTCATATTTCTTCGGGAAAGTTGAAACAACTCCCTTTCACCTTGATTGCGCGCATCACGAAGAGCCGGAAGTTCCGCACTTGCAGTCAATTAGTGGGCCCAATTAATTTTCCCACTTCTGAAAGGCGACTCCAGCTGCAGGAGTTCCTTTGAAACATGAAAATTACCCACTATCAATTTCATTCATGAACGAAATCCAACCAGACAGACAGGGTGCGCTTCGGATTGCCAGACAAATTGAGGATACTTTTACTCCAAGTGTACAGGAAATCCTGCAAGTATCTTTGGTTTCCCACTCTTACGCTGCATCATTGTTGTACCGTAGGGTGCTTCGGATGATGCAGTGAGTTCTAGGAATTTGAAACTGAAGAAAAATACTATTTCGCAGAACTTTTCCTCCAGAATGCGACGCTCAAAGAGCGCAAAAGTTGTGCGTTACGTCGGGCGATTGGGCTCGTTTGCGAAAGTCATTAAACTAACAGTATCATTTCGGTGGCCGATTACAAGGAAAAACTAATTAACAAGTTTTGTACCTCACCGTGGTTACTTCCTCCATCTGTTCCCCTTTTTTGTTCTCCCGCTTCTTCACTTTCGCTTTGCTCGCACGAAGGAGTCGCTCTCGGTTCGAAACCGTCGTAGGCGACCAAAATTCCGCCAAGATGTACCGATTCAGACGAGAGAGCACAGGTGAGACGAAGGTGCAGTGCGCAGTGATTAGTTGGTGAAGTTGCATCCTCGTATCATACCGGAGAGTAACATCCCATCACAACATCAAACTCCAGCAAGTGCTCCAACAACTGCCCCCATTACGATGGGAGGCAGAAGTTCAAAGAATCTGCTCACCTGGAACAGCAATCAAAAGTTTAAAAAACATTGCACCGGCGTATGTCGTTGCAGACGTATGTTTTGGGCGAGAGTACTTCCTCGTCAAACGAACCGAACGGTGTGCAGTACGCGTACGAAGGACTTTCCGGTGATCCTCGAGCTTGCACGAAGAGCCGAAATAGAACACTTTCCCGCTAGTTGTCGATGGACGAACTCGAAGGGGCGAATCTCCTTGTCACCCGGCGTTATGTAATGATCCAAACTGGAAGCGATCGCTTCGGAGTTGCATAACGGGCGGCAAAAACTTTTGCCAACCACCAAACGGATGCCTAACAAGATCGCTTCTCGAGAGATCGGTCAGCCAAAAGTTGTTCATCACCCAACGCTTCGCTTGGCCATGGTGTCGATGCCAATGCTTTGAATAAATTTCCCTACTTTTTTCTACCCTTCATGGGATTGTCAGATCGTAGGACTGCGATGCCTTGCACACACACACAAACGGAAGCAAGCACATATGTTTCCGTCTCTTTTTCCGGTAGCGAGCGTTAAAGTTTACTGAAGTGGAGGGAAGCATGCGGGACATCCGAGTAGTTGTGTAACTCCGGTTGCACATTTTGAAATGCACTTACCTTAAAGAGAACGGAAAAAATGGCAAGGATATTCAATGGTTTGTCTTTGATCCAGGGCAAAAAGTAGAACAAACACATGAAAGTGAACAAGGACAAGTTTGGATGTCATGAAAACGGTGGCAGATTTACTTCATATTGAACTTAACTGACTTTCGTTTGACTTGTAAATCGGAGCATGCAATATCCTGCTTCCGTTATGCCTGTTTCTCTAAAACTATTTAGCCACACCTTTACATACCATTTCGTGGATCTATTACATTTTGAAGTAGTTGCAGCCGACAACGGGTATCTGAGTAGATAAACAATTAACTAGTCTAAGTATATAAATGAACAGTCTGTCAAAATTGCAGGAAACCGCATCGGTACGAGTTGTGCAGGTGTAAAATCGCTAGACTTTTAATTGATTCTCACTTACATGTTTTTCACTCGAGAAGTTTTAATGTTTAATGTTTGAAGTAAAGCTTTGTAGTTTTGACGAGGTTTTCTGCCCTCTGGTGATGATTCCTTCTAACACGTCTCATTTTTCGAGTATTTAAATCGTAATTTTTTGCTTGCAGCGAAATTAGACGCCTTTACCTTTCTTTGGATTAAGTTTTAAAATATTCATAAAAATATATAAACTAGCCGTGGGTTTATTTATAGACCCTGAATTTTTGCCAGCATCGCTTTGTGTGTTCCTGACAAGCCCGTGAAATCTAGGTGAAAAAGAGAAGACTCAAGTCTATGTTTTTCTAAACGAAATTGGAATCCTTTGTCCAATGTAACTTTCAATATCGTTGTAGTACTACTTAAATGTGTGAAATCTCTATTTTATTGTTGACTAGCTTGACGCCCCGGAGTTGCTCGGTGACAAAGGGATTGAGAAAAGTATTATGGTTTTGACTAATACTTGAAAGATATGTTTGAATTTAATAGCTACTATATCGACGTATTTAAAATGTTTGATATTTCATCAATTTCCCCTTGATGTATAAACCTTAGTGTAACTATGTTGGATACAACTTGACATTGTAAACAACATGCTTGTTTTGTCTGTGTTAGTAAAACTGAGTTTAAATTGAAAAGTTTAGATTATTTTATTAAAAAATAATGATCAAACAAACCTTCAACAACATCTGCAGTACTTAAACTTAATGTGTGAAAGGTTTCAGAAGCGACGGTTCAGTATTGGTTGAGTTTTTTAATGTACATAGAACTCCATACATAAAAAAAAGCTAAAATATGTAGTAGATAAGGAGTTTTCATGAAGATTTGTTTTGACAATCAGCGTTAACTCATATAAGATTTTAAACAGTTCTTGATGAACTTACCATAGTTTTTCGAAGCATTTTAGTTGTTGTACAAGTTTTTATTGAAAATATTGTAAATTCCACGTGCAAATTGCAGATTCCTGTTAGAACAATCAGAATATAAATAAGTAAACAGGGTTTTTGAAATTATAATAAACACTGCATCGTAATTTGTAATATTATACTTATAGAAATAATTGCAATGAAGAGAAAAGATTAGTAAAGAGAACAGCACTATAATAGTAGATATTATTTTTAAACTTAGTTGTGTTCTTTAAAATTGCAATTTTCTGGAGGGGTCTATTTCACCAACGGGGAAAAAACTAGTTGTTTGAGTAAAATTCAACGGCCTTTACTGATATTGATAGTATGCAGAACAGATTTCTGTACCAGATAAACAAGAATAGTCAAAATGAAATCTTCTACATTTGTCATTGAAGTCATTTTGTAAGACGGTAAAAATTTTGGAGAAAATCTCACAAATTACAAAGGGGACGAGCTGCAATGGCTCAAAGCTATGTTCAAATGGACGTCAAATCCAAGAATGTTGTTCATTAGGTTTTTGTTTACAGATTTTAAATGTTTCACTAACAGTTTTAAGAGCTTAAGGCTTAATAAACTACTTATCTCATGAGTGAATTTTAACTCCATATGAACATTTTTTTCCAATGAAATAGCTCATCAAATAACATAAAGATAATCTGACAAGGATTTCCATCCAATTGAAAGAATAATTCTGTAAAAAACAGTTTTTCAAAAGTCAAATCTTAGAGCAAAAGATCCTTGCAATCTGCACAAAGCTAAAAGCCAGTGGTATCTGTTTTGGTTCGCAAAACATCTGCAGTACATCCTCCGAAACCCTTTCGTGTGACGCTTTCACAGCAAAGCAATACATCGTGCTATGCTCGTGCGCTACGGGTTCGCTTTTGATTATTAATTTAGCATGTCAACAATCGGCGACTGAAAGTTGCTGCTTTGTTTCCGTTCCTACAAAGGTTCATTTTTCATGTTTCTTTTTTGGTTTGCTGAGCTTTCAATTTCGGGTCGGGTTTTGGTGAGGTTTGCTGTCCTCCCGCGCCCGCACGGTTGGTCCGGAAAATCGAAAAACCCTCGCTCATCACTCAGACACTCGTTCATTCGTACGTAGGCGAACAATTGGAAGTGAAAGTGGAACAAAACAAAACACGAGCGATACCCTCAATATCTTCCAGAAAGCCGCACGAGTCAACTAGAAAGCGGAGGAAAACGTTCTTTTGCCCCCTCCATTCCACCCTCTCGTTCGAAGCAATTCGTACGGTTTTGGAGTCATTCCGGCACCCGAACACAGTCAAACACGACCGGGTAGCCAGAGAAAAGATAAACTTGGGACAACATTTTAATTTGATATTCCTTCGCACACGCAAACGCAACGGGACAGCCCCGGGAGCGCGTCTCGCCGCCATGCTGGTATTAGTATGGTGGGAAGGTTTCGGAAGGGGCCGGTAGTGGCCGGTTCCGAGGCTCCGAGGGTCCTAAACAAACATATGCGGCAGGAATGAAAGCTTTTCGGGTTTTAGAGTTTTCGTTCGTTCGTGTGTTATTTGTCGGAGTGCTCGATTGAGCCCTTCGGTATGATACGCCTCAATTCACGGCCCGCTTCACGCGATGTCTCGAACGCTCCGGGCTCGATTGAAAAGGTTTCCCGGAAAATCCTCAAACCTTCCCCCTCGTTCGTTGCTCGTCGCTTGTCTCGCGCCAGCGAGATGATGGAAGCAGCAAAAACCAAACAGAAAACGAGAAAGTGAACCATTTATCTCGAGCCAGCCTCTAGCGTTTTCTTGTCCCGTCCGGCTGCACAATGCTCTGGCCACAATGGTGGGACGAAGATTATTTTAGCTAAATCAACGCCACACCAAAACCCCGTGAAGTCCTCCAGGCGCGTCGGCTATTGTCCTTTGACTTTCTTCTTCCATGCAGACATGGTACGTGTACGGCAGGCTTTGGCTAGAGTTTCCTTCATTTCGGTCCCGGTCGTCCTAATCATATAGGGTCAAGAAAATTTCGATAAAACCCGCTGACCGTATAACAACGCGACGAGTGCAGTTTCTTTGGGCGAAAGAACATCTGAAGTTGAAATTTAGAATGTCCACCTACCGTTCCCTCGTATTTTGTTAGGCCAAATCCTTCGCCTTTTCTCTCTAATGCAAAGATTTCTTGCTGAAAGTGGCACGATCGAATCTACCCTCGAGGGAATTTTCCAGGCGAGGTAAACCGAAAAACTCATCGACACCGCCAGATTTGCACCGCCCCCATCATCCCCTTGAAGGAAGTTAAAGTTTTTCGATCGAATAAAGATGTTTGCTTTGCTTCCCACACTGATGAACGGTTTGCCGGGGGACCACAAAAAAGGGCGAACCCCGTACGTATTTGATTTGCAAACTTTTCACCACCCGCCGCCCATAGGGAAAGATAAACAATTGTATCCCGTTCGACCGTTCCCGGACAATAGAAAAGAGGCTCTCGAAACGCAGGGGAAAAAATGGATCAAAAAAGAGCGAAAAAAAGGATCGCAACGTCGGCTGGAAAGTTGTGGGATAAAGGCGATCGAAGGCAATGAATCGAATCGAGTTGGAGTCAAGCATTCTTGACCACCATTTTGCCCGCCCCGGGGTGGCGTGGATTTGTTGTCGTTGTGGATAGGATTTGTAACAAAAGCAATCTCCGGGAGGGTTCGTATCGAAAGCGATCGAAAAGAAACAGTTTTTCGAAGGAACAGAAGTGCGTGCGTGTGTGTGTTATTTTTGCTTCGTTAGGACGTTGGTTTAGCAAAACTATTTTATTAGTACGTTGTGCTTACGGTTACACCTTACAATTTCATTGTAGTTGCTGCAAACGCTGGTGTGCAGGTGTAAAACCCCATTAGTCAGCCAACCGTGCTTACCGAAGGTGTCAGTGGTCATCGGCGTCAGCGACGAAACACGGGTATTACGTTGGAAATTAATGCATCGGTTCCGGAACCGGGGTAATTGCAGCTCTTGGCACACTAGCATAAAATCATATTAACAAGCACCCACCCACACACATCAATATGCATTAGCAATTAGCTGCCACTATTGCACGGGTGCCGGGGAGAAGCGAGCAGGACGAACACATACACGAGACATGGTTTTTGGGGCGAGTTTTCCGACCGTGGGAAACCTCGCTTGGCGCGGCTAGGGTCAGACCGGTGGAAGGTAGGGAAAAACAAATCTGGATAAGGCAAGCACCCGAACGAGCCGAACCTCGGCGTTGGCTGGAAAATTACCCTTTCTCATTCGGACGGGTTCAAGCAGTGCTCCATAAATCAGCTTTTAATTGAGTTAGCTAGAATGATTCAAATGTTTTTAACTGCCCGCTGGAAAGTGGCTGCTAAGACTGGTATAAGGTGTGGACCGAATTTTAGACGATAGAAACAAGGTGAGAAAGAACACCGGGCAATTGTGTTGCGTTCACACAACCCCTTTGGTGGTTCTGGTTCAAGAGATGAAATAAAATGCGATTTATAAAAAATATGGAGTGTAGTAATGACAGCGTGCCTTCGAAATGAATTCACTCTTATTCTTTGTTTCTACATTTTTGTTGCCGTTATATTTATCTTTTACTACACCACAATTTGATTTCCTACCATTTTATGTATAATACCGTTTAAGGCGTTCATTTCTAACGGTTTTAAATTAACACTTTCAGTTGCACATACAAAGAAATATGATGTTGTATCCAAATAACAAATATTTTAAAGAAAATGTTGTTAAATATTCTTTAGAGATAAAACATTCTGCAAGCAGGGTATTGATGCTAATTTATTTCCTTGCAGAGGTTAATGCATGAAAATGATGTGTTTTCTTCGACGAATATTTTGTAATGGTGTTATACCAACTTGATCATTTTAAAAAGTTTTCACATACACTTAAAAATAAAATCACGTAAATTAAAAGTGTCAAAACAAACGAAATTGAGGCGCCTTTCGAACTCTGTGGGTTGACTTTCGATGCTTTAGAAATTGATACCAAAATGTCTTCAAAACTCTCCAATCTTTAGTTGTGGCCTTTTGAGTTGTTCTGCAAAGTGAAATTTGTATTTTATGATCTTTTTTTTTATTCCTATTAAATCGTCTGTAGTGAACTGCTTGTGCTTTCATTTGAAAAATTGTGCCCAAACGTTAAATAATATTTCCTGAAATAATTTTTAATAACATGCCTAATAAAAACAACTTAAGAGTCTTTTTTGAATAACAAGATGATAGCAAACGAAAGAATGATTGAGCGAAACTAAAATGCCAATAAATTCAATGTTCTATAGAGCAAACAGGGTAGACTGTACCAGAAATCATTGTAAATATTTTTTTAAATTTTGAGGATTTTCAAATAACTGGAAAGTATTATGACACATAATTAGAGAAGAATAAGGAAAGTATTTTTTTTACTTGTCACGTTCCATTTTTTGGAACAGCTAAAATATTGCTGTTAGTTGACAACACACCACAGAAATCGTTAAATCTATCACTATGACATCCACAAAACACATTTTCCGGAGCCGACAAAGTTTGTGACCACACAACTCCTTTACTCCATTAGCCAATCGTAAGCTGTTTCGCAGTTAAGTAATAACCGAATCATTATCCGTCACCCTCCAGCTGCGAGCCGAAGAGATCCTTCGGGGACGGCTGATCATAGTTCCGGTCGTAGAGCAAGCAGAATGTCCTCCGGCTCGCTGTTCCTCTTTACTACTCACTCTTTCCAGTCCTTTCTTTCCATCTGTCCATGTATCTCTTTCTCTTTTGCTCTCGTTTTCGCCTGTCTTCTCCGAAATCACTGCCCAAGATGGCCGAAAGGCTCCAAAAAGTCGACAAAACCGGGCGTTCCGGTGAATCTTAATCAAAATCTGCCAGCAAAGCTCCAAACGACCATTAAGAGTGAGATTAAATTTTAACTTTCATTCAGAGGGAGGGCCTACACCCTTGGAACCTTCGACCTGCCTCCTAGCGGCCCCTTCCACTCGGTCTATAATCACACACTCTACCCCACTCCAAGGATCTCCTACTCCCTCCACAGTGCAGTTCCCAAAAGCGTAACGAAAGGGCCAACGAGTTAAACAGAGACTCCCCACATCCGTTCCTTCTCCGAGCGCCCGAGCGAACTTCTTGTGGGGAGTTTTAAAGTCTGAGATCCTGCGCGATCCATTCCCCATCCTTCTCCCCACGCTCCTCTTCGACGAGTGAACAAGATTGCCTAATTAGTACCGGGAGGTATTTTCCTTGCCCACCTGGCGGAAGCTTTTCCCATTCGATAAGAAACATCATGCCTTACCCTGGCCTCGGAGTTTCGACCTCGCTGGCACCTCTTTTCCCGAACGGTGGCTTCTTCCTTATCGCTCCGGCAGCCTATCTTTCACTTTTACAGCCCGGCAAGCCCTTTCCAAGTTCACCCTTTACCTTGTAGACGGGTTGTGTGGAGTTACGCTGGGAAAGCAGGCGCAGTTTCGTGAAGAAGGCAAAAAAGATCTGTAAAACAACCCTCCCGGCGTAAACTTGCACACCGAGATGGAACAACAAGCCTGCGTTTCCTTCACTCCCTCCCGCTCGAGAAAATAACGAAAACATCGTAAAAGATTTAGCTTACGAAGGCAGCGCAAAGCCGGTTTTCCATTTCCTCCGGTCGACGAGCGTGGCTCGTTTTGTGCCCTGGTCGGCTCCCTATTGGCAACAAAACATTCTCACCCACCCAACCTCACCGGTAGATCGGTTGCAATAGATTCCATAAATTTACGACACTAATATCGGCAAATATTAGCGAATAATCGTTATAGATACGGATAACAGGCGCAGCTGAACGTTCACCGATCCTTGTGGATCGGCGTGTTGCAAGAAAATCGGCTGTTTCTTCCTTCGACCCGGCACTCTCGCCCGGCAACGAACGAGCTCGGAAACACCTTCGGGATAATTGATAATGATGATGAAGCGATGGAGCGCCGGGGAAAGTTGGGTTAGGATGAACTGCTCGCTCGGTACATGCTCTTGGAGCATCGCGTGTCACGCCTTTTCGTTCCCTTCCGGTCGATCGGTGCAGATGTCTCTTTCTTGGGCAGATTCTAGATCCCAAAGTAAACGCACAGCACCACCGTTCGGGTGGCTTATCTAACTGCATCAAGCAAAGCATACTTTCCATCGGTTTCCATCATCCTTCGAGCCGTTCCTGCCGAGCCTTGGATCATATTTAAGCATAAGGAAAGGCAAGAAAAGGGAGCTCGCTTTTATTACTCACTCTCTCCCGCTCTTTCTCTATCTCTCTCACTCCCTCGCCTCAATTTTCAATCGCTTGCAAAGAAAATGGCAGGAAGTTGCTTAGTAGACGTGGTGTAATTATGCATCAAATTAAATTCCCCTCCTATCTCGACCGATCGCACGCTTGGTTGTTATGGGGGGGAGGTTTTCCCATGAGGTGTGGGGAAATGCGTTCCCAACCCATCGCACGGTTGGTACGGATGTAATTTTCCCGTACCTCCGCCCTCCCTCTTCCTCCCAAAAGATTCAAGTTCATTCTCAGATTATTTAATAGATTTGTTAACGGAAACGGGAAACATGTCGGGTGAAAACCAGGAAAAGTCTGCTCGTTCGTGAGCAACCATGCGCCTCCATCGGACTGTATGAACAGGGAAAAGTGTCCTATGGTTGTGGCTTGTGTGTTGTTTGGGTATGTCTTGGATAGAAAAGAAGCTAATAACCGGTTATCAGTTGCTGGTGGAAGCCGGTGGGAAAACTCAGCAACGTACCGACGGTCACACACACTCACCACGATTGCTCACGTTGGAAAGCTTGGGAAGATGAAATGCTAGAGATAGTGCATTGCTGGTTGGTAGCAAGTAATTAAATATCATGCTAAAACTATTTCGTAGAAATTAGCCTTTTGCTTTCAGTAACAGGAGAGATAGTAATTTTGTTATTAGTATAAGGTGTAGGATCTCAACTCAGGAAAACAATCTCATATTCGTATGCCGTCTTTACTTTAACCGCAAAGTAGCATGTTTTACATTAGTATATACTCTTTAGTATATAATCTATACCAACAAGATTTTAATATCAACAATTCTTCTTACAAAAGTGTGTATTTTTTCACTATCTTTTTCATCTGAACCCACCCAATTTAAAAACACCGTTTCATACATACATAAATCATTTTTATTTTGTTTTTACTTTAATTCTATACATTCTTTCAAAAAAAAACCAACTAACCTAAAACCTATTTGTTGGACATGTTGTTACTGTTTTGTGTTGGTTAAATATTGAGTATTTATTTAAGTCTAAAATCATGAAAAAACCTTTGATTTATGTTTAAAATAGTGTGGGCTGAAAACTTTTATTTCTAATAATATTAATGTTTCTACTGACACACTAACATCTTAAATTGTATGTAATTCTTAAAGGGATTCAGAAGTGCGTGGGTACATTTATGGATGCGTTTCACTAAATCATTTAAATTAAAGTTATTTTTCACATATTGAAATATTATAAATGGAAAATTGCCATGAAGCCTGTGAGTGTCAGTTTCGATTCCATGCTAATTCCCCCTCATACTCCCTAGAAACTTGAATATGATTGTCCCTGGATTATGTTTATAGTTCCAAAATCTCTGCAATTTGTAGGAATATCAAACACCTCGGATCGGATTTAAAATCATAACCTTCGCCTCTGAACACCCGTATCATACAGTTAGAGGAAAAGAACTGTGTCAACCGTTGACTAACTCCACTCGAATGTCAAAATAGATGCGAGAAAGACGCCTCATTCGTAGTCATTATGTTACCGGAAACCACCAACCGTGTCACCCGTGCCATTCCTTTCCGTGCTCAAACACTCCAATGTGGACAATAAATGTTCCCGGAGTAAGTTTCCACTTCCAGTAAGCTGGCATCGAGCGGATTTTCCGAAAGCATTTCCTGCACGCCCTCTCCACCTTCCTCCCTCCCACCAACCGGGAACACACACGCACATGCCAACGTAGTGAAGATTTTCATTTCAATAAAATTCAAATTTACATCAATCCCTTCTGGTGCGCACGGTGTTCGACGTCGGGTTGCTTGGTTTGGGTCTGGGGATGGAAATCGGGTTGTCCGGGCAGGTCGAGCCACCGTCACCGTTTGTATCGATCCGACAGCGGTGGCGTGGTGCCTAAGATAGTCCGAAGAAAGATCTCGAACGGATCAACTACTTTTTGAGCGAATTTCCCATCAACCAGCAGCTCGGGGGGGCTGGGTCTTTTGTTAGTTTGCGCTCGAAAAACCATCATGAATATGCATTAATTCCACTATGGCTTCCGCTTACCGACACACACGCACACATACAGCTACAAGCGTGAGGCGCCTTTTCTTTCGAAGCATTTTCATCTGGGTAGCTGTGGAGTAGGGAAAAGTTTTCGTTCCCGGTTCCCACCCTTCCTGACCTTCGCAATCTCGGAGCCTTACTGCATCAGAAAACCATACTGTTGGTGCTGTTGTCACCCTTGGTCCTCAATAAACGTATATTTCATTTGAATATAGATGAGTGTAGCAACGCTCCAGGTCCCCTCCCCTCTTCCCTCCTGATGCTGGTTCCATTTTTCATTTCTTGCACTTCGGACAAACAGCTCAATGAAAGGTGAAGTAATGCTAACAGAAGCGGCTCCCTACCGACCGAATTACCTTTCAGTTCGCCACCATGGAATGTCTTACATCGCAACGATGGAAACACCTTGTTTACCTTAACGGTTGCATTTTGCCTCTCTTCCCTACCCGCTTCATGTTCCCCCCTTCAACCACGAAACTGTGATTCCTATTTTCGGTTGATTTGCTCGTCACCTAGGGAAGCAGAACAAAAACAAATGCAAGGCAGAAAACTTTCCCATCCTTCCTCTCTCCCCATCTTCCGTTAACTGTGTCACTAAAATATTACCAATTTAGTTACTTTTCTCATGAATTTTTCTCCGCTCGCTTGGGCGCCATTTTTCTCTCGTTGCAGGTCTTTCATGCACCGATGCAGGCCGGGACGCCGTTCGAATTCCGCATCCGGTACAAATTCATAAGTCAATCAGAGGCCATTGTCAGGTAAAATTATTCCACAGCAATACCAACACAGACACACACACACACATACGCAGAGACCGGAGCGGCTGTTGGCGATGAAAAATAACCGGAACCAGGAGTGAAAAACGATAGAACGGGACCACCTTCACCCGGCTTTACAAGAGCCCGCGCAGGGAAGGGAAAATCGTTTGGGATAAACCGAGAGCGAACTGGAAAGAATGAAAGATAAAACGATGGGAAGGGAAGCGTCCAATCTCAAAAGGAAAGCCGATTGAAAATACCGTTCAATGTTGTGCCTCTGTTGCAGCACGCTCGAGGCGTTGGGAGTTGTGTACACACGATCAAACCCATATGTGCTTGAGACCAGTACTGGAAGGCTTCGGCAGAGTTGCCGGTCTCGCCACTCTGGTGGATGATAAATTCTGGCTTATTTCAAAGTATGCTCACGTACATCCAACCAAAGGGACCGGTGTGAAGCACCGGCGACGATCGCCCACTCGGAAACCGGTCGAAGGAGCTGCAGGAAATGGAACTTTAGTCACCTTCCAATCAGCCTCCCCGTCCGTACGGCCGGTTTCGTTTAACCCTTTTTCCTACGATTTTCCGGCATCTGCTCGTGGGCGGGAGGGATACAAAATTTCCGATTTGCCTACAGCCAACCTACCGTTCCACTAACGACACTTTCTTTATTGCACCAAGCCCTGCAAAGGTAAAGCCTTTCTGTCCAAGGATCTTTTGGTTTGACGGGACGGTTGAACGGAGTAGGGATAGCTTAGCTGAGGCTCATGCTCATATTTCCGTATGATTTGATTTCTTCTTAGCAGAAACATTCAAAGTTCACAACCGGTAGGAAAGTTCGCCCTAGATGGGAGATCTGTGAGTGAACAGCTTTACGAATGTGCCATGTTTCAAGATACGCCAAAGATTGATTTTAGGAAGGGCAGAGTGAGAAGGGGAAGCGTAGGAATAAACAGGTTCTCCAACATTGGACAGTTTCCATCACATTCCAAACTTCAGACCTCAACTGGTGTGAATCGTGCGTAAGAATTCAATCCGTGTTCGACATCGTCCCAGTTCGTTCTTCAGACACGCCTAGCAAGTTATATTTAAAGCGGATGTAGAGTTTGTTTATTTACGTACATACGCAAGTTGTGTGGAACTCCAAGATAGGAAGATGCACTGGAGGCGAGAAAAAACTCGCAAATAGTTGACCGGCACGATTTGCTGTCGACGAACTTCAACGTTCTTCAACAGGGTATGTTCGCATATTTGCACAATGTAGGCGAGTGTGTTCCAATATGCACTTAAACATGACCAAAAAAATTTAACGTTTTCTTGACTAGATCACACCCTAAAATTATAAAAAAACACAGTACTTTCAAACTTTCAATGTATAAAGAAATTTGTTCCACTTGTATTTTAACGTAATTAATTTTTAGAGAGAGACTATTTTAAGGAAAAAATGAAAAATACAAACAAGGGGTGGTAGAAATAGTAAAATAATTAATTTTGATCACGTCCATTTATCGAATTTCTTTTCTTCTTGGTTACTCAACGTTGTAGTTATAGCAAGCTTATCAAAACTAGCAAGAACATTGTCAGGAATCATTGTTTGTTTGTTTGTTTGTGAGAACTTGTTGTTGTTGTTGGGATGTCAGATTTCATCATAACGATACACATTTTTGGCATTCATTTTGATTATATCAATGCCCCAAAATCAATATTTCCACCTTTAACGCGTCGTTTCCGTTGGTCAATGTCAGCTAAAGTTTCATTCTGTTTAAGATATTTTGGTCGCTTATGGCATATAAAAGTGCATTTTGGAACCCTTTCTCCTTCATTGATCTGTGAGTGTAGCGATTGACAAAGTATACATAACTTCTTCAGTTTGCAACTGATTCGCTGCGAAGTTCACCAAAAACGATTTCTTTTCACTGCAAGTCAAATGGAAAAATGGAAACTTCTTTCTCTCGCGAAGAGCGGAAAAGTCAATTCTGCATAAATTCGATAACTCCCGCAAGACACGATGCAAAAGTTAAACGGTGCTGGGGAAAGTACTTAGCAAAGTTTGATGATTTGATATCATTGCAGCAATCGACTGATTTGAGTTAATGTTTCCTGATGAAGCGGGTGTCGGGTGAAACAAAGAGCTGATAACGTGCAGCAAGAACTTTTGCAAATACGGGAAGGGTTGAAGGACAATGCTTTTAAACTTTCTTCTATTTTCGTGTACAATCCTTTCGCTCGAGAAATCAGAAAAAATGTACCAGGAATTTGTTTCAAACTTGTGTTATCTGGATATTGTACGTTATCAATGATATTTTGGAAGGGTTTAAATGGCCACGATTCATGATAAACTCACTCTTGGTACCTTTATTATTACCCCGGCCGATACAAAATGTTAATTTATCGAAAAAAGGATTGCTTTTTCACTTTGTAAAGTTTAAAAAAATCAATTGAAATACGTACAAAATTTAACTTCATCTCGCTGTAGTTGGAGGTAAACATTTCGCTACAAATACTAGTCCACCTCTGATAAAGCTTGAGCTTTAGCCAACAGCGGGAGCGAAACATCGAATCCAATCATAAATGGAAATGTTATCAAATTGGATATTGAAATGTTAAATAATTCAACCGCCTCTGGAGCGATTGGGCGGCGTAGAAAGCTCGCAGCTCGTTCCAGTGAAATTGCCCGCATTGATAGAGAGACGTATAGAGGAAAGAGAAGGCGACGAATAGGGAAAGTTTGGGGTCGGTTTGCCACCCGATCGGCGGGCGGTATGTTGGTGGGCGCTAAATACAGCCCCGAACACGAAACACCGAAAGCACCGCAGAACGTGAAACGTCAAAGTCTCGACTCCTGTCCTGGAACCGGTGCCGGTGGAACCGCATGCCAAATTCCTTTGGCTGTCACTTTAGCTCGGCGGAAAAATACTTTCTAGGCAGCAGGGGTGGGGAACAAATGTACAAGCGTCCACCGGGTGGCGCTCTGAATTTGATGCTGCGATGTGTCGATCAGATTGGTTTTCTTTTTTTGTTCCCTCCCAACGGTATGGCTTCCGTTTCTGCAGGCGTTTGGGGTGCATCCTTTTCCGTTTCGTTCATTTATTCAACTCAATTTGGATCCGATGAAACGGAAAATTGAGAGCGAAAACATCGCCGTTTAGAGTTTGTTGACTGCTTGTACGTATATTTTATTTTATTGCTGGTCCGTTTTGTGTCATGTATGTTTCCGAATATATTTTCCTTATCTTGCATTGGAGTTTATTCTGAGAGGTGTTTGCGGATATTCGATGCCAGTAGTGTTTTGAATATTTTATTCTGTTGTAACACTAACACACACTACTTGTAAGACAAAAGTATGCGTATTAAAATATTGTCAGAATTGATATGCCGTCTCTAACTTATTGCTGAAAACTCTGTTACATTACTTTCTAACATTTGAACTACCTTTGGAAATCGAAAGGTTGTTCGATCATAAACTAATCTCGCTAGACTTAACTCGCTTGTTGGAGTTTTTTTTCCTTTTTTTTAACGTAAAAGATTTAAAATGTGATTACATTAAAAAATTAAGTATTAAAGAACTTAAGGCAAACACACGCAGGCAAGACGGAAATACAGCTGCTACTTTTAAAACTTTACGTTTTTATTATTTGCAGGTTTTGAATCCATAATATTTTACTATCAATGCAACTTATTACGTTAAATAGTTACAATTATCAAGATATACATTTGATTTAAAGGAGAGACATACATTTATGATAAACCAACAGTAATTACCATGCGCTATATTTAAATTATTGTTTTAGAGTCCTACTGTATGCCTTCGCGACAAACACAAATGTTTTTAATCATTTTCTCGGGCAACTCATTGATTTACAATTAATGAAAAATATTTTCAAAGTTTTTCAATTATGAAAATATGCCCCAAAATAAAGTCGGTAGACATAAACGTTGATAGATTTATTCAAAAACTGTATGTCTATGAGCATTTTTTGGATATGTGTTCGTATAAATAACTACAAACCAGCAATTTCACAATTTTTTATATATTTATTTGCTAGTACAACCCGTTTTCATCCATTGTACACTTGCAGCAGTATGAACAATATTTTTTTCTAAATTTTACCTAGGTACACGATGGATCATAGTCAAGTAGTAGTGGTAGTAGTAGTAATTTATTGCCCAAAAAAAAAAGAGAGTAGTTATAATACACGAACTTATAGCTAATAACAATGAGAAATAACGGGTTCGAAAAGCGAATTTCTTTCTGCGTTGATATGACTAACTTGGTAGATGAAACTAATTCGGTCATTAACTTATATGGTAAACTATAGTACTGGAATAAATATAAGGAAGTATGTGGGAAAAAGGAATAAAGGGATCCTTGAAAAACCCACGGTATTTATAGATCATAGTCAACAGCTACTCCGAGATAACCGAAAGACTGACCCAACCTGTACGCCATATCAATAACTAACCTTCAACTTTACCTTCACCAGATATGGTGCACCCAGCGAACTCCTGGAGCTCGGACGTGTCACGCCTGGAACGTACTGTACGCGACAATACGACGAATGCTACCGGAAAAAGTGTCGCCTGCAGAGTCCAAACTACCCCGGCATGTACCCCCGGAACGTCACCTGCTACTGGACGATCCGCCAGAAGGTGGTCCCGACTTGCAAGCACGCAATGGTGGCGATCAGCCAGGAGAATGAGCACAAGGCGCTCGTTAAACGGTGAGTGGCAAATCGTATTTACCTGTTCCATTTGTATTCGCTTTTACAAACTCCTCTCATGCCTTTCAAAACGAACCATCTCCTTTTTGTGAATTCTGTAACTTGTAGTGCTTAATGCTTCTATGTATTTCCTACAACTTAATTTCTCTACGACCAGTGCCACTTGTTAACCCCGGAAAGATTAAGAAATTTTCTATTGTTCTGCATACAATGTGTTTCACCCTTTCGAGTAGAAACTTCTTAAGCAAAACGCAGGGTGGACCTGGCACAGAAAAGTTGCGATGAAAGATAGCTTTAAACTTGTTCTACTTACAATCTTTCATTGAAGAGAGGCTCCGGAGTAATGGAGTAATGGCATGAAAACTTTTCCATACACTCGGGAAAGAGCGAAGTAAAGGAAACAAATTAACCCAAAGAGTCTGGACCCGCTGGTTGCTCCCAAAATTTCCAAATATTAAACCCCCCTTGTGGCACAAAGAAAAGCAAAAACAAGACACATTTTTAAGTAACTGCAAAACAAACAAAACGATGGAAAAGAATTCAAGATGAGAAACGATTGGCGATGGCTGAGACGAACTTTGCACTTGTTATGTTGTTCCTCTTGTGATACATTTGTTTTTCCACACGATACATTAAGGTTCTGTGGAGGTTATTTTCCGCTTCCATGGAGTACCCGGGAAGCTTGG
The DNA here is from genome assembly GCF_943734705.1 of Anopheles coustani. Lineage (NCBI taxonomy): Eukaryota > Metazoa > Arthropoda > Insecta > Diptera > Culicidae > Anopheles > Anopheles coustani. The sequence goes on from NC_071289.1 coordinate 56,320,599, forward strand.
GCCTTGTGTTTTTAGGGATATTTTCGCTTATTTCATTTTATTTAATTCCTCCACTTCTGTTTAACGTAGCCCTGGCAGGGGTTTCTTGCAGACGAGTATCCAGGACGATTTTTCACGTCGACGTCAAGTGGGTCGCGGAGAACTAGGGAAAACTTTTGCCACAACTTGCCCATAATTTAATTCGTTTTTCTGTTCTTTTTTTTATTGTCAAGGTTCAAATAGTTAGCGGCACGTTAACTATGTTTAGCTTTTTTTTTATATGCTTTGTTTTGCTTCCATTCCGTACCTTTCTTCACTGTTGCAAACCCTTTTTTTGTTTTGTTGAAAGCAGTTTGCGCTTTTCGTCGTTCTTGGCACTGTTTAACTAATGTCCCAGCGTTCGTTCGTCGTTGGCTGTTGCGGTCCGCGCGAAGCTAAATCTTAAATTCTGATTTGAAGTTTTGAATTCTGTTAAAAAGAAAAATACTTGCGTAAACTAAATCTTGCTGGAATCGCACGAAGTTGGTGCACCGGCGCCGAAAACATGCAGTCGGAACGCGCCACCTCACACCTCAAACACCTCAGGAACAAAAAAAAAACGCTACACATTCTCAAAGTGAACAAGTTGCGTCCTGGCGTTGGCCCCGGGCGTTGGTCGCTGCCGTCGCCGTGTTTGGGACTCGCAAAACAGAGGAGCGCGTTTGACTACCATTGGCTGGCGGAAATAGCAAAATCGCACTCCAAGAAAGCCGTAGCGCCTGCCGAGCGGCCCGGAAATGAATGCCCTGGAAAATGTGTTTCCGTTGCGCGAGTGTGTGTGTGTGTGTGTGCCGAAAAAAGACCATCCCAATGCAAGAACCAAGAAAAACGCAAAGCCAAGCGTCATAGCATAACGGAAGAGGGTGGGGTGTGCGGAGAAACACGTGCGCATTTGAAGTGGAACAACTTTTCGACCGTTCATTGGGTGGTGTTGGGGTGAAATTACCAACGAAATGGAATTTAAAAGTTGCATGAGTCGCTTCCCGTCGTCCGCCCGTTCGCCGTCGGATTTCGAGAAAATGAATTTCCGTCGAAGCCAAACGTTCGAGGCGAGGCCTGCGAAACAATCCAAGAAAAGCCTCACTTGAGACTTTCACTCCCCTGTGGGTGGGGGTTTTGTTTTAAAGCCTTCACCTGGCCGGAAAGCGCGTTTCTTGTGATTTCATTAGAAAAAAAACCCCACTTCCCCTTAAGCCATATTCTTATTTTATCTCATGTCCTCGCATAACAAGCGCGTGACATTGGCAGCGTTGGTAACTTCCTTTAATGAACGTATTTTGAGCGTGAAATTCTTTGGAAGTAATCCTTGCGGAAAAGGAAAAATAATGATTGTGTAAAAAACGGCACTACCGTCTCACTTTGCGCACATACTGATAAGGATAATCGGGAGGTGTATGCGTTTGTGTGTATTTATTTGTGTTTACTTAAGCCTTTCCCAATTTGCATGTTCACGGCATCATGCTTAAGCCTTTGCCTGTAAATCTGAGCAGACCCGTATCCTGGAGTAGTTGTGGCACGATCTCTTGCAAGCGTAAGAGAAAGAAAGAGGGAGTACATAAATGTCATTAGTACACACCGAAAAGGATAGGCTATTTGAAGGAAAATCATCAGAACTCTACTCCTGTCAAAAGGCGTTCTAATAAAGCTTAAGATGCAAGGATTACAAAATGAACCAAAGTAATTTATGTATCAGCCTTTTTTGTATCACTAGAACTTTGTAAGCAACATAAAGTTGCTTCATGAGTGAATAATTTTCTCTCAAATATAGTAAAGCAATAAAGCAATGCATAGGCGGAGTATAAGTGGTCAATTTACACGAATTGATGAATTGTGAAGATGACATTTTTTGCCCATTTAAAGTAAAATTTCTGAAACGAATTTTCCAATAACTACGGGTATTTGTCATCTAAAAAAATGAAATTAATTTTTATGAATTGCTTAATACATCAGTTTTTTAGCTTATATTTTTTCTGAATTGAAACTTTGCATTTTGAGAGAATAGACAATGAAAGGTAGAGGTGCACAAAAAATAGAAAACGCTAAAGGCTAGTAACCAATTATACTACAAAATATCCGTTTGCGATTTTGACAAATCTTTTAAAATAACGAAATTATAGCATTGAAAAAAACAGGAGTCAAAAATATCGCCTGAAATCATTTGGGCCAGAGATTTCACAGTAATGCATTATGTAATGACAAAGTGCGGCCCGCGGGCCAAATCCGGCCCGCCAAATGATTTTATCCAGCGCGTAAATATATGTTAGTGCTTCATACTAAAAACCCAGCCTAATTTTGATCGGATTTGTTCACGATGTCAGGTTTATTTTCTTTCCAAAGATGATAATTGTTTAACGAGGTGTTACTGTTATATGTTCATCGATAAGATTTTAAATATTTTATCTTTTACCACTTTTTATGCAACTTTGCTATTTAGAAAGTTCCACTCTCCATTTCAAAGGGTATTACTTTGAAAATCTTTAATCATCTGGCCCTTTTTGAAAAACATGTGCCGATCCCTGCTATAAGTCATTACATACCAAACTTTTATGGAAAATCATCACAACGAATGCTCCTAAGGACATTAATAATAAGTTATTTAATTCCAGTCGATCGTTTATTAAATCCTCTTATTCTTATGTAACAAAAAAATTTGAACCGGTCTAAAAAAGTTAGTGACATGTTGAAAAGTTCCAGTGTCTTTAATTAATATTATTTTATATATTTGAATATGATCCATTATACTTAGGTTTGGAAACTGAATGCCATGTTTGGAGTGAAAGCTCATGGCTTTTCCGCTTTTTGGGATTTCTATGAGATTATTTAAGTTCATGAAACGAGCGATATAAGAAACGAGGATATGACTGTTTGAATGCAAAGTATTTATATTTCATTTTCACAGATAAATAATTTCCATAAAATCTACCTCATCTTGTACTACCAATATCATGTCGTTCTCTCATCACGCACCCTATTTTTTTCTTCAAAAGACCCGGAAAATTGCAGCTTGTTGTTTAATGAACAATTTTCGGCATAATTATTAACATTCTCATTGGCAAAAGCGCACCGTACTCGAAACGCACCGTACTCGTTATCGTGATTGCCGTCGCCTAGCGGTTCGTCAACGTCATGCAATAGCACTGGAATGGTCGCAATTGCGGAAACATCAGCAACCAGTCCATTTCCGCTTTTTACCACCCCACCACCACCCAACTGTGCTTCACGTCAATGATGTTTCACAACTGCACGAAGCCGGAAGTTTCGCTTCGTGTGCGAGAGTGTCTCCTGATGTCCCCAAATGGCCACGCACTAAACTTTGGTAGGAGGTGGGAAAAGGAAGAATCGGAAACGCGCCAGCCGCCATCAAGTTTCCCCTCTTTTTTTACCCTCAATCAAACATACTTTTTCTACCGGCAGCAGATCGTTAACATAATTAATAATGAATCATTATGAAAATTTTCCGGAAATTATTTTAATCCAGCGTGTGGAAGGGGATGGAAAATATTCTCTCTCATACTGCCCGAAACGGTTCCTTCCTTTAAGGTTTTCCTGCCACCGTCTTTCAGTTCCTTCAAACGGAAGGTACGACAGACCTTTTTGATGCGATGGACCACGCCGTGCCTTAGCTCGTAAAACACGACAAACAGACGTCCCTCGAAGACGGAAAAATGCGTGAGTGTGTGTGTGTGAGTGAAGCGTACCGAAAAATGGTAGAGAACGTGAACGATGGTGCCAGCTGATCAACGTTCGCTTGGCACCTCCGACGACCCCGACGGTCAGTCACGCAAATCGTCCATGTTGTTAATTTTCTCCCTCCACTCGGTCTCTAATTCACGCCCCCAGTTGACTGAACCGTTATCGACTTCATTTTGTCGCTCCACCGGATTGGTGGGAAAATCTGAAGTGGTCAGGGAACGGTTATAGGACCATTCCATTCGAAAACAACATAAAACTTTGACTTCACTCCTAAGCAGCTTGTCTTGCAGCAGCGTCTGACGAGCGAAGAGCGTTTAGCTATTTTTCCTCCCTTGAAAATTCATCACCCACGGGGATGAGGAAAGAAAATCGTCACTCCAGGGTCGCCCGCCACTCTTGAGGGCCGCTTGTGTTTTCCGAAGCCAGCTCGGGAAAACCGGGCCAATGGCAACGGGGGCTGCGGGTCATTGGGGGTCGGGCAGTCGGTGAACCGTTGGTGGAAATTACTGGCCATCAGTAGGGTCGATTTTCGTCGATAAGCGTGGCAAAATCTCAGACGCTCAGGACTTTCCCTTTTCCCGGCTACAAACGAGTTATCCGCAGCGCTAAGGGAACCGGCCCACGCGATGGCCAATTCGAAGGAAAATCCAGGCTCCCGGGCTCGATGATTAATGACTTCGATCCCGGGGAGGGAATAGCCACCAGATTTCCCTGCTGACACACAGACCGTGTCGACGGTCGGTTTTCCGGGGAGAAAAATCGTTCGCTTTCGGAGGATTTTTTGCCGAAACTGGCGACGGATCAAGCGACGTCTTACAACAACTTAACACAAGTTTAATCAGATTTTGGTGATCATCTTGAAAGTTGCCCCGCAGATGTTGCGCTGATAAATCGCTGCGCCCCACACCACCAAGGTATGGGGGAGAGGGAAGTCGAGGGGGATTTTGGAAGGTGGTCTGTCGGTGTGAGTGAGCGTGCCCAGTGTCCGTAACGATCGGCGAGATAAATCATTGTGGCCGAAATCCCTAAATCGGTGCTTTTTATTCGGTGCCTACGAGGTGTGAAGCTAATTGGTTTTCCACCGATCGGGTTGGCGGGATTTTCCGGGCGAAAGATTTCTGCCCCTAGCAGGCGGGCGTGTTTTCCAGGCGGAAATAAACTTTAAACGAAGACGAAAAGAAGCGATTACGTGGCGAAGACGTTTGCAATGCAAAGTTGTTCGGTCAAGAAAAAAGAAAGGAAAGCAATCAAGAAAATGTGCAATTTTCCGATGGGTTTTTTTTCTTTCATCCTTCAGATAGCTACAAACTGGTAATGCATAGAGCCCATTGTGAAGGTCAAACACAAGGAACTATTAATTATGGCGTTATCCGGTGAGAGGAAACTTTAAATTCCATCTTCATTGATAAGGTTCGTTTTCTGCAAGCTACGTGCTATGTGTTCGTGCCTTTGCTCGCACCAGCCTAACTCATCTCAGTTGCATCTACGCGTGTAACGTGCCAACAGGAAGGAGGCCACAAAGACACCCTCAACTTATCTCGCGTAAATCACTTTTCCCAACAAGAAACATTCTTTATCGATCCGAGAAACTTAATTCACCACTTTCGTCGCCAACTATTCGCTAACTTTTAATTAGAGTTGAGAATAATGCCCGGCGAAGCCACAAAACCGTGTCTGGAAAATCGTCCCAGATTCACCTACCACCTCCTCCTCCCCAACGCTCGTCCGGGCGATGTTTCTGAAACACGTTCACTTGGAAAGTGGAAAGACTTACCCGAATGCATCTTATTTTGCAGCCTTGCAGTCATTCGTAGATTCGTCCTTTGAGCGAACGGCAAGGTTCTCCGGGTTTTTGGCAAGTTTTTCCTTACCCGTCGCCCGCTGCAGCGCGTTCCATAAATCATTTATCGCTTTGCAGCAAAACCCGGACGACGAAAGGCGACCAGAGCACAATGAAAAACCGGAGGGCAACAAGCATCTCAAATAAAGCAACGTGGCGGAACGGCCGGCCAACGACGCAACAAAGCGAATCGTTTGCGCAACGGGTTTCCCCCTCCCGTCGTGCCTTTCCGATTTCTCAGCGAGATTTCTTTTGTCCAGCGGCAACGCGGTCGCTTGTAATTTGCAGGTTTTATGTTTGTCTTTTCTCGGTCGTCTCCTGAGAAAAAGGCTTCCATTGGTTCGATACTACTACTTTCGAGCGCTATCTTTGGGCTCGACTTTTCCCGGACAGGGATTGAGTTTTGTACCGGCTATGGAGAAGGAAAATGGTCAAGTCCTTCCTGGAAAGGCGTACGAAAAGTGTAAGCTTAGTAGTTGCTTGGTCTATGCTCGTGTAACATCACTATTTCTTTTCCTATCCTTTTCTTTCGCCCTCATTTCTCTCTCTCTCTCTCAACCTCTCTCTCTCCTTTCCTTTGTCCTGTTTCGCCTTTTTTTACTGTTTTCGCAAAATCAACGAAAAGAACAAACCTTTCAACCGATCTGACTGTAAACTAGCGGGAGAAATCACGAACAAAACCATAGTATACGGACACACGCATTCACCGTGGAAACTGCGCTGTTCCGGCTGTCCTTAGGCAACCCGGAAATCTTCGTCGTCCCTTCTCTCCCCCCTTCCCTGAACATGCGGATTGTTCGGAAGAGTGGGTGAAAAATCTGTTTTCCCCGGCCGGATGGGCCGAGAAAAGATTGCACTGCAACAACTTCATGTTGAGCGGTCGGGAAATCGCGTTCGTCGAAAAAGGAAACTGGGAAGTTTTCTTCGATGGGACAACCGGATCGCGCTCGGGGTAATCGGGAAAAGTGGTTAGGGAAAGCTATGGCGACCCAACGACTACCGCAACGACACACCGCGCACAACGACTTGCGATAAACGGGTGGCGATAAAAATATCTAATTTATGAACTGTGCCGTTCCATCCCGAGACATACAGTTTTGCTAGTTTTGGTCGGGAGGAAAACGATTTTTCCGGCTAACCGGGTTTTGGGGAGCGACACTTTCCCGGATGTTTTCTGCTGCTGGCCATCCGAATCGACGAAAGACTTGTAGTTCATTCCGTTCGATGGCGTTGGTGAAACAACGGCTGGCCTTTGCTTGCGGTTTGTTTTTGTGAACGATATATAATCTGGGTGGGAAATAAAATCGGACACTGCATTGGGTCAGGAAATTGGAGTGATCCCTTTACCGAACTGCGCCCTTTGCGCGTTCGATTGCTTGCCGGTGAGTGTCGAAGCAATGAAAACCAGATTACCGTGGTGAAGTAACGACTCTTCGAATCGGGCCCGGTGTAAATTGTGCCTCGTTTTTCGGTGAAGTTTACGGGCGAGATGATTTTAAAGTACATTTGCGCCGAAGAAAACTTTCCTCCACTGTGTAATTATATCAATCAACTCAAATGGGGTGTTCCTTCCCGTAAGCATAAATTCCAATTTTCACTGGAAGCTAACTAAACCCCTCCGTCAGCATTTGGAAAGAGTAATCAGAGCTAGTTCCTGCAACGTTTGCCAGAAATTTTCCCACCCCCAACGGGCTGCCAATTGCTTGCTTTGAACTGTGGAGGTTCGAAAATTCCACAACGACACTTCGAACGAACGAATTTCCACTTATGAATGCCGCTCGCAACAATCCAATCTCACACCATACAATAATTTACTTGTGCTTTCCGTGTTTTTTTTTCGTTTTTCTCTTCCTGCATGTGGAAGGAGAAACTAGTTCGGGAAAAGAGGTTGTAGTTGGCGTGCGCATTTCCTGTTAACTACTACTACTTGAACACTTATGCCACGGGCCAACCCTTATGTAACGCAGAGTGGTTCGACGACCACGAGGGTGAATGAAAAGTCACCAAAAAAAATTCTTCACATTTTCCACACGTCTGCAAACACATGCACACATACCTAGCCATGTGGGCCACAGAACAATTGTTTATTAACATTCCCGGATCCGGATGCAACGGGGGAAAGACGGGATGGGTGCAATGTGTGCGACGGGAAGGAGCTGGAAAATAGTTTTCCCACCCGACGCGAATGAGTTTCGCGGAACGGAGCATAAATATCGTGAAAATCGTTTTCCACTTGCCTTCCGGTGCAATTTTGGTGGGTTTTTCCTTGTTTTTTTTTCATTTGTTCGCTGAAGTCACAGCGGTTCGGTAACGCTCGAAACCAACTCACAACGCGGCACGCTCATCCCTGTTTGTGGTCTTGTAAACTACCTCCCCCCCGTCTCGTTGCACTCCATCCCGTTGTCTCCTACAGTTTCTGCCGACGGTGAGAAACACACAAGGAAGGGAAAAAACGGTCACCCCAGCTGAACGGAAAGGAAAGCCGCACCGGCGCGAATCAGCACGAATGTGTCGAGTTTGGTTTATGAGAAAAGTTTTCTCGCGCAGGATTCGGTTACACACACCGAATATTCGAACCTCCCACACTAACACCCACCCCTTCCCCGTGCAGTGGGGCAGGAACATGTTCTGCAACATTGGCAGTATTTCGGTCTCGAGAGGCACCGTGATGTTTGGTAACGTTGTACAAACACACCCGCTTCATCGCACTTTTGTGGACGATCCCATACACGCCGACCTCGAATTGGTTATCAATTTTTTCCCTGCCTCTCCCTCTTTTTGTTTTTCCCACAATTCGAATGCCGAAAAACAAAAAGAAGCTCAATTTGTTTACCGACCCCCCGAGCCCGAAATTCTCCACCACATGTCATGTCGTACGGAAAACACTTTGGTGATGGAATGAATTGCAAAACCGTACACTACCAAGTACTCGGATGTGTTTTTTATGCTGCACCAGATAAACCTTTCATTCGGATGGTTGCCGGCAGGTTTTGCATGGTTAGGAAAAATTGCAGCTCACCCGAAGAGACGTCCAAAGGATTGGAATTGGACAGTAAAAATGCTAGAACATGTTAGAATTATTCACTCTCAATCCCAAAAACCCTGCACTGCTTTAGCATAAAATTTTAGGAAAGTTTACCACCTACCGAATGTAAATTATTGGTACAAAAACGGGTGTGCGTGAATAGAAAGGGGAAAGCTGCAAAGCATAACTTTTCAAAACCACATTGTGAGGAGCAAGTGCAAGTGCGCATTCGTTCGTTCGGGTTTGGATTGTGAGGGGATTTGGGAGCCAAATATTTGCCGAACGCAATGCAACACCACAATGGATGGCAGGATGCTTTCGGTTCGTTGGGGTAATTCCTATCCGCCAAGTGTAGAAGTGAACGAGCAAATGTAACTTGTTTTGGAAGCGAACCGCAGCGTGTCTGTGAACCGTTGTTGGGTAACTTTTTTCTTCCTTGAATTGTAAATACTAGAACAGGAGTAATGCAACTGGTAGACGGGTGAACAGGTTTACATGAATGTAGTAGGAACCGAATTTGCAAGCAAGCGAATACTGGTAAGTTTCTGCATAGGCTTCATTTGAGCCCAATTCCAATCGATTTCATTTCAGTGCAATTTAGCATGTTTCGTTGCTTTTTGTTTAACAAAAGCCAAGTTTCAACTTTAACAAAAGCCAAGTTTCAACTGTTTCACTTTGGCGCATATGCAGTGTAACTTTAAATGAAGTATTTTTTTAACAAAAACTATCAAATGAATGCAAATTTGGCAACATGTATTGGCATTGATGCTTAAGCGACACTATAGACCGTTGTAGCAACGATGACAACCACGTCCGAAACCATCGAACGATGTACGGAGTAAACAGTTTTCCTTCAGGCCAGATTTAAGACCGGCAGCCTAAACCAACCATGTCAATGTGCATGCAAATCCCACACTCTTGCACATCCTTTTGCTGATACTTTTGCAGTGCCCCGAGCGTTTACGTTATGTAAAAAAAAAATGGTGAGCTAAATTTAGCTGTTATGATAAAACAATCTGTACTTTCTGGAGCATTTGAACTGTAGCACAAAGTTCTAGTTTAAAGGGTTGTAAAGGAGTATTAACTATATCTGTTCAATCTCAAAGGATTCGTAAACGTCGGACCGCAAGATCTTTAAACCTTCAGCAAATGGAATTCATTGTAAAGCGTGCAATTCAATAACATCCGGTTAGTCTTTTTTAATTAAAAACTCACTTTAGCTCGACTCAATTTCGGATCTGGATATATAAATAAGTTCTCACAATTCGCTTGTTCGCTTATTTTGTTCTACTATGTAAGAGGTTAACATTACTTCATTATTTTATGGTGTACGTAATACCGTTCGATTCTACCGACCAGTAGCATAAGATTCTATTTTTTTGTTTTTTAATTTGTTACAAAAGTTGTATAGACATAATTATTAATTTCTTTTACAATCATAGTTCGGCCAAATTGATGCATTGATGGTTTCACGATTTCTATACAAAAATGGGACTTTACGAAATTTTACAAATGTTTTCTGTATTATGAGAAATATAGTGTTAGCCTTGAACATGACATGAATCGATGGACTTGTCATTCTCGTGTCGGAAAATGCTAAGAGTATTTTCTAAGAGTAAGGGCCCCTTACACTTAGAATGGTTTGATAAAGATTTTATCATAGGATTAAAGAATTTTTGCTCCTGAGATGAACCTTGATGAACAACATCTTTAGAACCAATATAAAACTTAAAATGTTACTTGAGATTGTATCTCACTGCACTTCTCTTAAAGTTCTTACATAATCATAGCGTGATTTTTGAAAAACTGAACATTGATTAAATTATAGAACAGTACCCAATAAATATTTGCATAAAAGATATAAATAAAAGAGATTCTTTATAACAATACGTTAAAGCTAAGATGCAATACAAGTCCTGATCAGACATCTCTTTTTTTAAATCCTTCATTTTGTCTCCAACACCAGCACGGTTTCTAAAAAGACATACTCTCTTTCCCCATTACAGATCCATCGCCAGCCTGAACAAGACGGCCCGGGCGGTTCGGGCGTGGTCGGACTGCACCGGCGAACGGGATCATCTGATCTTCTACGACGGCAGCAGCACCAACGATCCCGTGCTGGCGAAGTACTGCGGCGGGGACTGGCTGCCTCGGGTCGTGTCGCGGTAAGTGTGACGCCCATCTGATGGAACTTCACGCTAGCGAGCTTTGAATAATTAACCAAATGTGTCCCACCGACGCCGCGGGCCTACCTTCCTCCGCCTCTTCGGTACTGTGAAAACAGAGAACAAACAAGTGACGGAACGGAATGGAAAACAACTCGAAATGAAATACGCCCGAGGTTGGGACTTTCGTTCGGATGAAAACTTTTTCCACGCGTCAGCATATTATCCATTTGTTTGAGCGAAGGTGAAGAGAGGAACCAAGGGGAGGGATGGGCAAGATTTCATTAGCGAATTTCAAGTTATTTCGTATAAACAAGAAAACTCCCCCAGCGATGCCAACGGCACCCAGAGCCGAATGAGTCGCACAGCTGCGTGCCACTGGAGTTGCGGAATATCCTTCCCGCGAGCCGCACCACCTTCGCATATGGCGCTTTCATTAGGCCACCCCCTGGAGGGGCCCAGGATAGCCAAGGAAGCGAAAAATATATCTCTTCACATATAATTCTCCACTGGCCTTGGCGAGAGTCGCTTTGGATTGGATGTAATCTTTCCCGTGACTGACGCCGGGCCTGATTCTACGTGGCCATCGGCTTTAGCACCTCCGAGGGCGTCACAGCAGCGCTGCAAAACTTTTCTCATTTTGGCGATATAATATAAAGTTCCCGGGTGCGATTGTGGCGCCGAGAGCATCAAGATGGAGCTTTTTCGTGCGGGGAAATCCGTCGACGTGCCACTCGACTGAATGGCGGATCTATGTCACGGAAGACCGGCGGCATCGCGATAATCCACCCAAGACGATAGGTTGCATGGCGTGGAACAGTGAACCATCATCGATGATAAGAGGGCGGAAAACAAAATGATAATAATTTTTCTCGGTAATGTGAGCACGGTTTTTTTCGGGTCAAGAAGCAATTTGTGGGAAATAATTTCAAGCTGCATTCTCAGCCTCTATCGGGTTAGCCAACCATCCTTAAAAACTCAAAGGAACTCATAGCGGTTGTTCGGAAAACAAATAATATTTAAATTAACTCTTTCTCTCTCTCCCTTGTTCCACAGGGGCCCAGAAATGCTGATCGCTTTTCACTCGAGTCCCTTTTCGGCTCCACTACAGTCCGGTCAGTCAAACCGTGGGTTTGAGCTGGACGTCGACATACTGTTCGCCGACTCCGACTCGTTCGACTTCGCGCAGGGCAACAAATGTGAGTTCCACATCAACGCGTCAAATCCAGGTGAGTCGTATGCTTATAACATCAGGTACCGGAAAAAACTTTTCCTAACTAAAGTTGTATGCAAAATGCGCGTAAACAATGATCCGAGGGTCTAAAATATAAAGAAAATTTCACGTGGCAGCTCGGACGCCAATAAATAGATGTCAAGCGTCGGCGCTTGTCGCAAAGTCATCACAATTGTTCTTTCCTGATGTCCGCACAACCGGTAGCGACGTTCAAGCCCGTCACCCCCGTAGACCGATCACCGGAACACGTTCCGTCAATTTCGTAGGCAAACAACATTTAAATAGCCCTCAAGCCCACGGACGGAACGGACGAACGCGAACCTGTAGGAAAAAAAACACGGAAACGATTTTTTCCGATCCATTACGGTGAGGCGTTTGAAAGAAAATCAATTTACATCAAGCTCCGTCGCTCGTCTGTTACAATCCCATCATCATCATCAGCATCCTCATCCATCTCCGCTGAAGCTTAGTCGGCTTTTTGGCGACGAAACGGTTTTCCAATAGGCCAATTGTATTCACGGGACTATGTGGCCCTGTGATTGTGTGTATGTGTGTGTGTGAGTGGTTTTTTTAGTTCAGTTCGATTTTCACCAAACATATTGTCCTACCATCGAAGTCATTTGACTATCGACAATGGCAATGGCGAACAATCAGGTCACGATGATAAATTCAATTTCCTGTTTCCTTTCTCGCGCGCGCGTTTGATTTTGGATCCTTTGGGAGGGCGAACACCGCCAGGAACAACCGGTCCCATCGCCATTGTGCCGCGGTACAGTATTTTCACGGTGACATCATCGCGAAAGGGAAAGTTTTTTTTATTCCGTTCCGGTGTCAGTTAAATTTTGAGGATTTCCCGAGACACCGCGGCACCGGGTTTCGCTAAGTGAAGACACATGTTCGACTCCTACACCATCTCTTTCACGCTCTCTTTCTCTCTTAGACGAAGTGCTACTGTCGCGACGGGGAAGGATGGGGCATCTACTGAGCCCGCGACATACGCTGGCGCCGAACACGACCTGCACCTACTACTTCCACGGTATGCCAACGGATTTGATTTGGATCTCCTTTACCCATTACCATCTGCAGATTTTGCAGCCAAGTGGGAGCGGCGACAACTCTACGATGGGCCGGGTAAGTGTTGTCAAGGATTTGTAATACTAACACGTCGATAGTTGTTGCTAACATTGCCTTTGAAGTGTTTAAAAAAGTCATATTTTTTAAACTAAATTTCAGAAATGAAAAACGTCCACATGCCTGTTGAAATAAACTAAACCAAAAATGTTTGATTTAACAATAAGGTGTATCATTACCACATTATCAAAAGGTTTACCTTTTAACCCATACGGTGCGTGACGAGAATTATTTCTCATCCTTACGTCACCATATTCTGATAGTTTTGAAAGTACTGTAGAGATATTTTAATGGGTCATTTTTTTTTTTTGAAACCTCACATAAAGACCTTCTCAGTGCCTAAAATTGGTACAGGTATCTGAATAATGGTACCCAAAGATGAGAAATAATTTGTACAAATTTACTGTAAAAATTCATAATACATAATCCCATATCAAGGGAGGATATTAGATAAAATAAATTATCAAACAGGAGGATTAATGATTCAGCGAAATTACTTGACTTTTATTTCTATTGGATCTAGATTTAGATTGAGCTCGATTTATTATAAACATAAAATATGTATAGCCAAAGGCAAGTTTTTCTCCAAAAAGTTCTTAAATCAGAATTGCTATTTAAAGCATTCGTTTGAATACTCCACGGAAAAGTTATATTTTTCACATTTAAAAATCATTTTGGTATTAGTTGATTTGACCACGATCCGTAGTGAATGTGGGAACTACACTTTGTATTCATCATTTTTTATTGAAGTTTCCCACACGTTGAATGACGTTGCTAATTCATTATTTTGCTTTTTAAATTGAATCACTTCCATCAGAATGAGTCTCCATTACCCTGGATTACGAGAACGCGGGTTTGGGATAGTGCGGGCACGTTCGTTCCGGTGCGCACGACCTCTCCAACGAGTATACTATCCACCGGGTCCTCCACTACTTCCTACGGATCTACCCTCGGCGCTGCAACCGCTCTTCTGCCCGGCCTAACCAGCACCACCGCGATCTACCAGCAGCTCATGAATCGGACCGTCAACAACTACTACGCCGCCGTGAACCAGAATGGCAAGAGTTTGAAGATCAATGTGGACAACGTGTGGAACCCGGTGGATCAGTATATCTACGGGCCGACGGTGAACAGCATCTTCAACCAACCAGCCCCTACAGCGCCGAGCGATGGCATTCGTGGGCGTGGTTCGGGCTACGGATCCTCGGGATATCAGGACAAGTACTCCAAGCACAAGGGCAAGTCGGAGATGGGCGCCGGGAACTACGTGCAGTCGGTACGCCATGGGAAGGACTCGTCGGTGGGCGGCTCGGGAAATGAGCTGTCACGCGAGCACGGACGCAAAGATCGCCAATCGTCCAAGTCGAGCCTGGCATCGCGTCGACTGATGGCGGAGTTTTTCGATAACGAAGCACCGAAGCTGTGCGATCATATGACGGTGGAGAGCAAGGGTCACCGGATGCGACCCTGTACACCGCTGGAGAGTTACGTTAGCACTGGCCGAGACTTGGTAAGTAGAGGGAGGGTTCTTAGCGTTCCGTGAAAGATCAGTGCTGTCATTTCCTTGCCTTCTTACTGTTTACTAGAAAATTGAGTTCCACACCATGACCGGAACGTCGCTGTTTCCATCGAGCTTTGGGATCAACTATGAGTTCGTCGACACAGAGCTAGGTGGTGAGCCCTACCTGGGGACCGGCAAGAAATCACTGGAGCCCAATGAAGATCTCACTAAGGCGGCAGACGCATCGGTTCCGATTCTTTGCTCGCGTGTATTTCGCAAGCGAAAGGGTGACTTCCAAGCGCCACGCAACGTGTTTCTGCATGGCCGAGGAGGGGCGAAGAACATTTCCTGCCTCTACCGATTTGAAGCTTCCGTCGGAGAGAGGGTAAGTCGGAGTTTTGGGTCATGCTAGGGGAGAGCGACCTTTTAAGTATCGTTGCCTTGACTCTGCCCCTACGTAGGTGCGTGTTGAGCTGTTCAACGTATCGTTCGGAGAGTTTGCGACCTGCGTCACCGAGAGCGATGGCCACACTGGACGAGCCCGTTGCAGTCCGTCCGAGTCGGAAGCGGACAGCCGAATCGGCGAGTTGCGTATCTTCGACGTGCCCTACCCGGACGTCCGTATCCCTCTCGGGTGCTTCTGTGACAATACCAGTAGCACCTACAACGCGCCCCTCACCTTTATCTCGAACTCGCGAACGCTGGAACTGACGTTCATCGTGACGCGGCTCAACATCTCCGAGGACTTTGCGGACGTCTACTTCCACGCGGCGTACGACTTCATCCGGGTGCCCGAGTGTCGCCGGAGATTGCGGCTGCGTGGTTCGGGCGGCGAGGATGAGATGCACTTCCCGCTGAAGTCGCACGATGCCAGCTGCGACGGGCTGCCGTGGTACATCGAGGCTCAACAGCAAGACCGCAGTCTGTTCGTGCGCACCTGGGGCAGCTTCCTGGCGGTCGAGCCGACCGCCGAGGATTACTCCAAGTGTCACACGCGCAACCGACTGATCGTGTACAGTGGTGTGCCGCTGAAGATAATGCGCGTGATCTGCCCTTCGACACCGTCCGGCCGGTCGTCCGCACTGCACATCTTCAGCGAGGACTGGCTAAGCAATCAACCCTTCCTTAGCTTCGACAGGTAAGAGAACCGTTTAAACCGCATCGATTCGATGTGTCACACAACCCGAATTTGAATGCCTCTATACGTCTTCCATAGGCCTGTCAGTATGGTGCTAGAACCGATCCTGAAGGAGCAAGGAAGCATCGGGTTCTCGTGGCTCGAGATCCAGCGGACCAAGGCGTCGCTGATACAGCAGCTCGACCTGCAGACGAACTTCACCGCCAACGACACGCTGGTCGAGTTCGGGCTCTATCCACGCGAGAGCGAGTGCGAGTATCGCTGTCCGGAGCTGGACGCCTGCATCGGCAGTGCCCTTTGGTGTGATGGTAAGTGTTTTTTTGAAACGATTATCGAGCATTATTTTTATACCAATAACATTGTGCAAGACCAAACAAAAATCCAAAAAATCCTCTTACCACTCCATGCCTCATTTGATACTACTACTGCTCTTTTCACACCGCATGAAAGTGCTGTCTCATGACAGAACGTCCAGTTTTGGCAATCCTTTTTCGGCTGTTCTCATGGCTGGTACACTTCCATCGGGTAGTGGGTTGCAAGGAGACGTGAGTGAAAACAACTGTGAAACTGTCAGTGAACAATACACTTTCTCTCCTCCATTGTCTGTGGCTCGATTGGATTTCTGGTGTTGGACGCTTGCCAACGTCAGCTACACCCTTTTGTTCCACTTGATTCATGGAAGTGAACTGCTGAGCTGACAAACGTGATACTACACTTCCTTTGTAAAACCATGTGGAAACAACTTATGAAAAGCAAAAAGTAGATACAGGAATAAAAAAGTTTCACTCAAATCATCGCACACAGAAAGTCCTGTCAATCACCTTAAAATGAACTATTACCAAACTCACACGTAAGCCAAAAGTTTTACTTATTTATTTTCGAATGACAGACGTTACCGCTTCGTTGAACCAAATGTTTTATCCAAGTTTTTGTTTCTAAGCTTTGTCTCTATAAGGTTGTTGAGCGTGTTGTTACTTAGTAAATTTATATTAAAAATTGTCAATTGTTTTGGTTAAAGTAGAGAAAACAATTTAAGGACGTTTAATTTTGGGCATTGTAATTACAAGTAAGAGACAATTATACGGTCTATGACATCAACATACGAAATGTTAGATGCTGCAAAATGGATGAATAATTAAATATAATTAAGCTAATTTTCAAGAATAATCGATTTTGGACTTCTGCCTCACTCGGCTACGAACTAAACTGAACAATAATGAACTAAAGCTTAAAACTGCGCTGTGTACCAATCCGCAAATGGTATAAACTAGAGTTATGTAATTTCGGTATAGATTCATGAATCTGAATGATTCTTTACATCGCTTTCGAGATTCATAAATCTTTTAATAAGTGATTCGTGAATCACAAAGATACGTGAAATACTAGCATAAAAGTAAAGAATAAAAATCGGAAATTCAAGAATCATTAATATTCGTGAAAGAGCCATGAAAGATTCACGAAGATTCATTAAGGTTTCGAAAAATTCAAGATTCAAGAATCCCAAAAGAATTATGAATCAATCTAAATGAATCTTAGGTTAAAGATTCATATGAATGAATGTCACCTAAAGATGTACAAAGCACCACACTAATCTTAACACAAGGGTACATGACACCTAACCAGATACAAAGATCGGCACTAGAGTTTTGCCCAAAGCATCTTTTGCGGAGATTCATTCATATGAATCTTTCAATCGATATTCATTCAGATTGATTCATGAATTGATGAAAATTCGAATCTGTTATTCCAATCTGTAGGTTTTATCCATGCACCTTTGGGGTTTATGAATCACTCATACAGAAATTCTAGGATCTCAAAATCAAAGCAACAATTTATTCCAATGTATAAATCTGAGTCTGAATTACCCAACTCTAGTCAACATGGGAGGTTAAGAAAAGCGAGCTACAAAAAGGTTGCATTTACTGAATGACTGTGACCGTGACACATGACTTATTTCGAACGAACTCAATGATTAAACTCCCTTTCTGAGCAATATTTCGTTCAGTACAAGTACTGACTAACAGATACCCTCATGCCACTGTCATTCCTCTTATAACCTCTCCCCAGGCCGTCCAAACTGCCCGTCCGGGTATGACGAGAGCGAGCAGGAGTGCGGCAGCCGGCTCATCGAGCTGCCGGGCGGTATTTACGCGGCGTTCGGGTGCGTGGCGGCCGCCATCTCCGCCTGCCTCATCTTCTGCTTGCTTGTGATGGTGAAGAAGCGCCGCAAGGCGAACGAGAAGCTCAAACCGGCGGGACCCGGTGCGGCGGCCTCGCTCAACGGTACCCTCTCGAAGAAGGACTACAAGAAGGAGCCACTGTTCTTCGATCCGGACTCCTGACACGGGCTTCAGCCGGTCGAGTTCATCCACGTCGACCGGGAGACGACCGTGTGACATGCTGTCTACCTGGATATGGATGATCTGGCGTACTGCTAGATCGCTTACCAATCCCTTCGCCCGTTTCCGGTGCATGCCAAACCTAGAAAGGTCCTCCTTCCTCCGCCCTCACTTCCTGTGCAGCGATGCACAGTCCGAACAGTATTCTTTCCTCGCCTCTATCCCTCACCACGCCCCCATACTCCTCCATCCATCTCTCTCTTAACCCAGTAAAATGAGTGAGCGATCATGCGACGGCCATGAAGCAGCAAATGGTAAGCGAAGAACAATTTCTAGCAAGTCCAAACGCCAACTGTGACACAGCGCACCAAACCATCCACCATCCAGGTGGCCAATGCCAGATGTATGGCAAGGGGAAGGGGACAGGCAACTCACCCCATCCACACACAACTATTTAGGTTATTCGATGAAAGTATTAGTAGCAAGAGTTTTCCCAGCCCAAAAACCAGAACCCGGTCGGATTCGCTTCTGTAAATGCACATAGAGGCGTACAATCTTGCCTTCATTAGGTGAGAGTGGGAACCAAATGCAAATAGAGGATCGAAAATGAAGGGAAAGAAAAACTCGCGTGCATTCGTTATTTTCCGTTTTTAAAACTATGGGAAATGAAAATGATACCGATGATGATATTGACCGTCGCGTTCAAGTACGGACGAGCAAAGTAGCACAAAGCTGTTTCCTAGTAAAGAAAAACAAAAGTATATTTAAATTATATAGTTGAACAACTGTAGCAGCACGAAAAAAACTAGAAGCACACAACAAAAACTACACTTACACAACAATCGTACTAAAAAGAAGGTGAAAAAAACACAAAACCAACCAATCATACCGTTTCAAACCGGTGGAAACCCTTTCTAAGGTGACGATATGGAAGAAAGGCTTACTCTTACCAAACCCGGCTGCCAATGATAAAACAAGAAACCCAATGTTAGGAGGGTGAAATGATCGAACCCTTGGGGGTGGTTTGCACCCAGGCCATCCCATTTTTCGCTGCACACTTTATCTACACGATCTTACGAAGAAATTAATGATGAAAATGATAGAACTATGGCACTGAGACGGTGACAGAAAAGTACTGCCTTTAGTTTTTATTCTATTGAAAACATTTGAAATGTCGAATAGAGTACTCCGAATAGGGAAAATGCAAGAGTTTTGGCCACTACGTGGGCAAAGAAGCAAAAGCTAGCTCAATGATCGGTGTGATTCGTGAAGAAAGTATGGTAAAAGTTTTCTTTCTTTTCAGCACAAATGATATACATTCTGTTGAAATCTAGAGTATAGGAACTATCGAAAAGGCATTAAATATAAGTGTTTCTTTTGTTCGACTTTTAAACATTGCCTTTTCCTTGCGCCCTCATCTATAATGATAAAAAAATTTGGATGTTTCTAAGAAGTATACCAAATTGAGAGAGAATCAATATGAACAGTGGGTTTTTATTATGGGTATGTTGGAAACATTTGGTTCAAAGTCTCTCATTATTCCACCGTGAATTTAATCCACTAGCATGATAATGGGCGCTGGTTGATCAAGCATACATCTGACATGAACAATTTCATTATCCTGTTTCAGATAAAATCAGAACAAATCATTTAAAAACGTTCTTCAAATGTCTCGTAATGCACATATAAACTCATTTTAAAACATTAAACCGAACAACTGCTTGATTCGTTTTTTTAAACAGACAAAAATCCATGCTTCAATCGAATAAGTACGTGCGTTCTATCCCATAGATTCAAGCCACCCGAATAAAGCGTATAAATATGCCCTGTCTTTAGGTAAATTAGAGAAAATATTTTTCTAATCATACGGCAAAAGCAAACCTGACGACAAAGGATAATTGTTCCAGTAAAACACAAACTCTGTGCACAAGTCCTGCCCAAGGTGGAAAACTTGATGCAAACACATCTCTAGCTGTAGCTCACACAACAAAACGGAACCGAATCAAAACGATAGATAATGGCGAACGACAAAAAAAACACACGGGAGAGAAATTTGTAAAGGTCAGTTACCCACAGGAAAATTGAATGATCAAAGGAAAACAAACACGATTTGCTTTTACTAAACGGTGACAAAGAAGAATCAAACCAATCAGAAGTACTTAGGCATGACACAAAAAGATGAAAATGACAAAATGGCAACTTTGATTTTCCTACTTTTTTTTTATTTCCGCGCTTTCTGTGGCGTACATTTAAGATACATCCCTTAACAAATGCAAATTTTCATGAATTTTTCCAAATTTGTCCTTCCGTACGATATTTCTCGTTCAAATCACTCCATCGCATTCTCTTTTTCTCTTCACATTCCTTCACCTTCCCAAATAAAATCGGTGATCATGTTTGCTTTCTCTCGTACGATGTATTTTAGTTGAAACGGCCATAGATCAATGTACTTAAGGTGTAGTGTAGGTAAACACAATGTATGCACATTCCTGCTTCGGGAAACATTTCTGTGCACTGTCAATAAGTGAGTGAATTAAGTGGTTGTCTGTGTGTTTGAAAGCGTACTCGTATGCATGAGGATCGTGTGAACGTGAGAGGAGCTTTAGCGGATCTAGCATCTTCTGATAAGAAAACAAAGACTCTTGAATGTTTGAATGTTTTCGTACGCAGTGTTAATTAGAATAATTTAGAAAAGCAAAGAAGCAAACCGAAGATGCAGTGTAGAAGCAAACGAGTAGAAATTAAAAACAATCCAATGAATTGAATGAAATGAAGGCAAACCTTGAGAATGGGACAGGGAGAGGAAGAGAGAATGCGGGAAAATTTGGACACGGAGAGATACATACAAAACCGTGACAAAGCAAAGTGAATGATCACGACGCAAGGGAAAGAAACTTGTGAAAACTATTATAAGGTAAAGCAGCAACATAAAATACCCCATTAAACATTCACTGGAAACCGGCAGAAACTGGCAACCGAATTGATAATTTTCGTGCACTATTTGTAAAACATGAAAAACGGGATGGCAAAATTAAATAACTAGAAATACAAGTAAAACTGACCCGGGAAAATCGATGAGCTGGTCACCTTGAAACAGACAAGGCACCTGTATGAAGGTATGTTAGGTGACATTCTACTAACAGGAAGACGTCGGAAAAGTTTACAAATCTTCAAGGCGATATCTATAAAATGGTGAAAATTGACAAAAAAGGAAAACTGCAAAGAAAACGTTTAAAAAGCTAAGAAACTCGATAAGATGTTCTCCACAAAGGAAACGACAGGAAAAAATCGTAATGCCCACGCAAAGCCACACTCAAAACCAAAGCAACACGATATTATGCAATTGATAGATACAAACGAAAGAAGGAAATGAACTCTGCCACAGCCTATGCCACCCATTGCGGTGGTGTGAAGAAGGAAGCTGAGCAAGAAACTAGATAATCCAGGCGACAAAGCTCCAACAATTGGACTTTGTTTAGGTGTACATATAGAGCAGTTAAATCCGGGACGCGGTCCGGCGAAGGACAGATTTATAAAGAAAAACACACAACCACGTGGCGCAGGAAGGGAGTGCCGAAAAAGGCAGCCAGTAGCGCGAAACCGACTCGCAAAAAGTGTAATACAAGGTACAGAGAAGCAGGAAAACTGAACGGAAGGATGGGGAAAGTAAAAAATTAAAAAATAAACAGTGGCCAATGATTGACCGAAAGAGTATGCCCGCCTGTTGTTCCAGTTCCTTTGAGTATCCGAATTTGTAAGCTTCACTTCCTAACGCCCAAATTTAGACTACAGCGGTTCACGATCGACCTGTGGCAAACTGCTCGAAATAATTAACTGCAAGTCGATCAGTTTATGGCGCCGACGACCGGCAAAAAAGCAATTTCCTCCACGTGATCGTGAAGAACGTGGTCAAAACAAAACCTCCGTTAACAACCGGCCGCACCGAACCATGTGGAGGCGCATGATACGCACACCAACGCAAACGCGCAAGGGGGTTAGCTACCCCATGATCGACTTCATGCGTCGGTAAGCGACGAACCCAGGTTTGTTCGAGCTGACGAAGCATATCGTTTGGAGCTCGTGTTTCCGAGTCGTCGTGCATGTTGTCAGCAACATTTTAGAGCTTACGTAGTGCCATTCGAACCCGTAGAGTTGGGCACCGTACACAGTCAGCCTGACTGTGACACATTCCGGACCAACCACCGGCACCACCGAACCAGCTGATGAGCCCCCTGTAGGGAGCACAAGAGAAGTACCAACGTTAGTGCCCTGCTTTAACGCTTGTGTTCGTGTAACCGGTGTGGCTGTCCATGCCTACATGTGTGTGTGTTTGTAACGTGAGTATAGTGGGAGTCATCAGCGACGACGGGGTCTGCACAGCTGGAAGGCTCCAAAAACAAAACGAACGGCGGATTCCCCACCACTCGGCACAAGACGGCTAGAGCGGGACGGCATACCATGCTTGGAGCCTCAGCATACCACCCGCATTCCCTTCCCCCATTCCCCCCTCAACCCACAACCAACAGGAGGCAGTGAAATGTAGGTCTCTTCTCTGCAGCAACGTGCGACGGTGAAAGGGGACTCGGCTTGGGCCGCGGATGGCGGGAAGGGTACGGGAACGGACGGCCCGGTACGAGCGGACACCAGAAGAAATAAACAGAAAAATTACCGTAAACAGCTTCAGTTAAGCCGCGGACGCTAATCGGAACAGTTCGCAACACGCACGGTGCGTTTTACGGTGAAGATCCATTCGACCAGAGAGTCTCGTCGTCGGTTGGTTCCGTTTTTGTGACACTTTGGCAGGGTGAAGAATTTGATCTAACTGGAAAATCTAACGCTCGAAAAAAACAAACCCCGAAAATAATTTGCAATCAAAACCAAGTGAACAAAAGCTTTAACTTCGTTTTTCCTTTCCAACGTTGTATAAGCGGAACTATAACGAACGTCCATTTAACGTCAATATTTACTCACAGTTTAGATTGATCTCGATATCCTGTGGACTCTTCCTCGGTTGTGTTCGAGGAGCGAAGAACCAAAATCGAATTACTGCATAGCTATTTCCTTCTCCTGTGTGTTATTCTTCATTTTCCTGCTCAACCGGAAATCGAGTAAAAAGGTGAAGGTGAAAATAAATCGAATTTTTCTTCCCAATTCGAACAAAAGTATCAAACTGTGCGCCGCGCTCGACGTATCGGTGGAAACTAGCTGTCATCGCAGTAGCCATCGGCTGCCAGTGTCAACCTGTGTGCTTGCTTGTGAAGTTTGATTCATTTCATCAACAATCAAGTGCTAGAACCTAGAAGGAAGTTCGAACCAAGCGGAAACCAGCAACCGGAATCTAATCTTGCGCGGTCCGGATGGGACGACAGGGGAAAACCCCCGTTAATCTACGCTGAGTCTACGGTCCATTGTGCAAAAATAGGTGTGTTTTCCGCGCGCGACACTTCCGTCAACGGTCCATTTTGCCGGTGATAACCGGAAGCAGATACGGTGCCGTCTTGTATCGCGAACGTCGCTAAGGGAAATGGTACATCTTTGGCGCTGAGTGAATGGTCGATCGAATATCCGCAAGGAAAGGAGAAGAGCCCGCAGCGAGCCTTCTGACGGTCAGCTGATACGGGGTGGCGTTGTGGATGAAATAAAAAAAAAATCAATACATCGTAATACGCGCGCGCGGATTAATGGAATGTCGGTAATCTTCCCCGGTATCATTTCGTGAAGTTCTGTGGTTCAGTGAAAGGTACGACATTGGCGAAGCTCGTGCTTAGAAGTGGTACACGATCGACCGGATTCACACACCTTCCCCGGGTGGTATTTCGGGTGGAAAGTTTTGCCATCGCATC
Organism: Anopheles coustani; assembly: GCF_943734705.1. Taxonomy (NCBI): domain Eukaryota; kingdom Metazoa; phylum Arthropoda; class Insecta; order Diptera; family Culicidae; genus Anopheles; species Anopheles coustani. Next base: position 56,344,526 of record NC_071289.1, read on the forward strand.
GCCAAAAGTGTGCCTGCGCCCTGCCTCGAAAAGTCACATTTTAACAAGTTTTTTGGGGGAGAAATTATTACACACCGACGCGACGGTGGATGAGCAACCCGGCCTAGCCCCGTTTTGCCAACATCGGATCGCCGCACAGTCTGCGCCGTCAACAGAGTGCTAAGTGAGCGGATCAACATATTGGGAATCGAACCCGAAAATTTGACACATTTGCAGCCATGGACTACTTGCTCCGCTATCGCAGGATGACTGTTCCGAAAAGGTAAGCAACTTTCTTTGATTAATTTTAGCCGAAGGAATGTTTGACTGTTTCGAAAAATGTGGCAAGTGGATTCAAAAACAAAATTTTACCCTATTCAGTGTTTTGCTAATCCATATGAGCCCTGAAAAGGTTCTTCAAACTTATATTTGAAGCATTCGAAAAACGACAACTTTTTCAATAGTTTGAATTATGTAACGACATACAGGACAAAACGGACTTTCACTTAACTCGAATAGAATCGTCTTACTAATTCATTCGAATTATATTTATTTGTTTATTTATTCGTATCGTCTATTATGTCGTATGTCTATATGTGTATTACTAGTATCAGCGAGTAGCCTGAACCACAAATTCGAGCCTCAACTATCTTATACTAATCATCCCACACTCATTCTCTGATATTGAAGGGAAGCTTCGTTCTTATACTTCTACTTTGGAATGTAGTGATAAAATTTAACACCTACGTTCCCAAATATTGTTTGAGGTGAAAGGTGGTACTTATCAACATTTGTCAACAACACACTCTGTTTCCTACATTTTTTATCGGATGTCCAACCAAAAGAGCTTAGAAATCCATAAAACAAAAGAAGTAGAAAGAATTTTCAATGTGCTACTTTCTACAAATAGATGCATCACTCTTGACACCGGTAATCATAAGGGACCACGCGACGGATATACATTTTATCGACATGCTCAGGCAACACTTTAAGGTTCCCCGGAGCCATCAACACTTTGTCTTCCTGTTTGCCATTTACACGCCGAGCCGGATAACCGCAGGCAACCGTGTAACACCATCTTCAGGCGGCTGATAACTCTTTCTCGTCACCACTTTTCCCGCCACTTGCTGAAACATTGTCAGGACTCGTATTTCACCAACTCCACCAACGGTTGGAGCGCGTGCTTCGGGCGGAGAATGGGGACTCGGAAATTACAGCCTCCGCTAATAGGAAAGGCAAACACGGACAGACTCTGCCAGCAGCTGGCTCGAGGAGGAGAAGAATTATGAACTAACCATAAAGCGTTACACTCTAATCACGAAACGGTACACGTCGCGGCGGAAACATATTGTTTCTGTTGCAGCCTGTTAACGATCGAGCCTTTCGGGGCGCTGCAGAAGGGCTTGGGAATAAGATCTAATCCACCGTTGCTGGCGAACGGCAACAAATTACACATCCATGCGCGTCACCCTCGCCCTCGACACCTCGTAATGAACCATCGCTTTTTTATGTCTTTCTCCCGGCTCCGACTCCGAAGACATCTGCATGCAAGACGGAAAGTGCAGATGCAACCGGTTGTCTTTTGAATAAAAGCGAGTGTACAAAACACGGTAAATCACTCCGACATCTCCGGTCCGATGAAAGGCTGATTGCTATCCGAAACGAAGCGTACCGCCGGTGTCGGGAGCGTAAAAACAGCTCCTAAAACCCGTCCTTCGCTACAACAACAATCAAAAATAATCAGTAACAGCCCTCCAAAGTTCAGGCCCTCATTCATCAAAAAAGGTCGGAAAAGCGGGCGGCACGAGCGGGAAACTTCCCGGAAAAGCTTCGATCCGACCAGACGCTGCACAATCACTTGACCCAACCGAAACGGTCACGGCGCGTCATGCTGCCGATGCAACTACCCGCAGTTCACCCTGCTCCGTGGATGCACTTCGGGACCTCTAGCTAACCTCTGGACCATAGGGGGAGGCACTCTGGTGCACTGCGTCGGGGCCATGCCTTTCTCTTTCCTTTCGAACAAACAAACGGTCCGCCTAAATCCAGTTACCAGCTGTATAGAAGCGTTTGAAGTAGGGAATACGATTGGCCAAAGCGAGCAGTTGGTTAGGCGCGTGCCACGATTTTTGTTTTCCAACATGTCGCGGTGGACGCCCTAGAAGTGGCTATCGATCATTACGTGGCGTGGCTAAGAACAGGCTCTAGTAGGCAAATTAAAGCCCTCGCAGCTTCAATGTGGCACACGGTTCGGCTGGAGCACACCTACCACCGGTCCGTCTAGCTCGTAGAGCTCTCGTTATTCATGAGCCCGATCAACGCGCAAGCTGCTCGGAGGCCTTCATAGTGGGACAAGAAAAGTGTAACACATTTGATTAAAGTAGGAGTTTTTATGCAACGGGGTAGCGCCATTATATATTATAGCGCGGAAAACTGTCTATTTACACGATGTCCAATATATTCTCGTACACTTTGCTCGTCGAGCCGTAGTGGACAAGCCACATATACTTTCCACAATTTTTTTTTAAATATTCTAATATATCTACACAAGACATTTTTGTTTTTTTTATTACCACCAATCGTTCGTTTGTTATTTGAACATGCCAAAATACTGGGATGACTTCAATAAGCATAAACGAACCCGTGTCTGTTTTCTGACAAAATTCAATTGTTCTGAAGCACTCTCAGGCTATTATATACAAAAAGGCAGGTTTTTTTTTTAAACGTGCCGCTTGTTTTTATCGAAAAAGACGTTTAGAGCAGCGCACTACATTCTAGATTGAAAATCTCAAAAAGAGAAACATAGAAAAAAATTTAGAAGATAAATGATTACCTGTTCAAAAAAGACAAAACACCTGTTAACACAGCTAATTTGATCCATTTCTGATGATAGACAAAGAGTTTGCTGCTTTTTAGATAAAAATTATTGGCTCCAGATCACCAGATCTTATTCCAATGAATAACTTTCAGTGGCCAAATATGATATCAAATATTCACAAGGAAAATAGGTGCTCTTTGTCTCAGTTAAGTGCCATAATCTTTCGATTTTGAGACAAAAAATAAGCCATGGCTAATAGCCTGCCGCATGAAACGGGGTTTGAAAACGTTATAGTAATAATTCGCAAACATATGCAGCAATTAATCTACAAAGAGATAGATTTCAATTAAAAAAAAAAAACAACCGATAAAATTCGTCTTAATGGTTGTTTGACATTGTAAGAAAATTTATTGGACACTGTGTATGTTGTGGGAATTTGTACCAAGGCGTTCAACTTAGCCTTGTTCTGAATGTCTGAATCAACCTCAATGGATCTCAATCTATGTGGATTGGTTTTCGATCTATAGAGTAAAATTTCTTTGGCACGCACTTCTTCTTCACTTCGATGTATTTTTCTTTTAAATATTTTATGTAAATTTAGATTCAATAGCTTTTATCCAATCACCTTTCCACCGTGCCACCGAGTGCACTTCAACGCAGGAAAGTTTGCGGTACACGGCACGTACTAGACCAAAATCTAGAGCGAGCGCGATTAAATCGATCGAATCGACGCAGTCGACCAGCTGTCGACTGATGCCGTTGGAGTAAAGGCTTACGGTGGCAACGCTCGCTCGCTAAAAGTTGATTAGCCTTATCGAGCTCGGGCCTACAGCCTCGCACATGGGTAAGACCACCAACCACAGACAAACGCCCAAGATCGCAAGCTCGGCGTTCCACCAATCGGCGTGTCTCGAGCCGACGGTTCCCAGTGCGTACGCAAGCGCAACCGAAAGTGTTGGCGCATGTTGGGATTTTTATTCCCCTGCCACGAGCAACAGTACGCACGAGCAAGTTTTGATTCGCGATACCGCGGGGCCGCTTACGTTGGACGCATGTTTCCATGACGACCGCACGGTGCTGAGCGTGCGCTGAACTCGCCACGGGCCGGAGTCGAGAAGGAGCCGAGAAGCCAAGCCGGCGGAGGTCGATAGACGCCGTCAGCGAACTCGTCCGATGAATTTGAATCACGTAGAAACGCACCTCGCATGCACTGGAGCAACATACCGACACGAACGCGCCCGGTCGGAAGCGGAAGGCACCGCTGGCTGGAAGCCGAGGGATGCCAGAGGAGGCCACTTTGTGATTCGAAGACGTTCAAATGTTCGTTTCGTTCGTTCGGGGTGGAAAGTGTTTTTTTTTTTTGTGAATGAAGCGAATGAAAGTGGATCAGTTTTATTTCTCTGGTCTCGCCGTATTAATGACGATTAGATCGAAAATTCCACCCACCATCCGGAAAATGTATGCATCACGTATGTGTACACTCGTTTGGCCCGGTGGGAATCGTCAGCCAAGTGAACGAGGAACCGGCACGATCCATCACAAATGCGATGGCCTTCGCAGCCGAAAGCCTGTAATGTATTACGGGCTCGAAGGTAAAACGCGAGAGCCAAAAAAAACGAAAAGCCAATCCAAACCAACGGATGGAAAAAAATTCACTTTCTTCGCATGGCGTTCGCAACCATCGCCCTAGCCGTTACTCAATTCCATCGTCATCGTCTTCTTCGGCGGCCAAAGGTAGTAAGACATTTCCAGCCAGCCCAGCGTGCGATGACCGAGTCGGAGATGAATTTGCCGGGTGTTTAAGACAAAACAAAACACAAAAACAAAAACGAATAGAAAAATGGCCTGGGTAAAAGGAAATGTTACGCAAAAAGAGAGTAATTTCGAGCCCACGGAGGGAACTAAAAACTGGACATGTAGGAAGACGATCACGAAGTTTCAATTTAACGGACATGGTTGGTGCTCTTTGAAGCAATGCTGAGAGATGCGTAATGTTTTTTGTCGCAGTCGTATGTTAAATTTAATCAAATGAATGTCCTGCCAGAAACAGTTCCATTTGATAGTTAGCGTTTTTTTATGTCCAAAGCTGAAGCTGTAATGATTTTTTCTTGATTTTATCATACACGGAAGACGTTCAAGTGCAGTGTAAAAAATAAGGGTTACTGAAATGAATTGAAAATACCCACCAAACAAGATTTATCTTTCGTTTCGTGCGAGCGAACGGCGGCGTGATCGAGTAAAAAGTAAAAGTGCATTTCGACGCTCGCTCCCGGTGAATGTGCAGCGAATCGATCAAAGATGCCTCGGAGATGATCGTGCGTGAAAAGAAGTTCACCTTACCCGGCTCTCGTGCGCGGCGTGGATGACCGATCCGTTCCAATAGTGTTTTATAACATCGCAGAGCAGACGGAGGTTTGAGGTGGAGCAACACATGGAACATGCTGTTGAACGTTTTAATGTTCCAGGGGTCGTTTCAAAATTAATTAGTTTCAAGTGAAGTAGAATTGAAGATACATTGTTCAAAAACGGTGTCATAACTGAATTTATAAATGTCTTACAAATGTCTTTACTTCACGAAATATTGCATTTTATTTTATAAATATTGACGATAATGCAAATATCCTGGGTAAAAAATCTGAAGTAAAATTAATCATTTTTTTCTAGTAACAAACGAAAATCAAAAGCTTCGATAAAATTGGGCCCAAAGCAAGGATAAGATACAAATTCCAGATTGCGAAACAGGCATTTATTGCAAACAGTTAATATCCTTACAAAACGAGTGAATGACTGGCGCTAATCCTGTCAGTTGATGATGGCAAAAACGCGTTCCCATGAATAATTGTGAACACTTTTCGTTTTGCCTCACCGCATAAGCCCAGCTTCTCTTCTGATGGACGTTTAATTTGGATCATCCCTTCCATCGTCTCGTGTTATCGTTATTTTTTTGTTCGCCCTCGCTTCCCAAATATTATTTTTCATTCGCTACATTCATTTGCAGCTCCGTACGAAAATGGTAAATAACAAATAACAAATCCATCACTCAGCCTACCGATTGGGAACCGTTTTTACCCAGTTGGAAAGGACTCCACCACCGGACAATGGAGTTTTTCTGTAGCGATTTCGATAGTTCATCGGCCGTTCGGCGGTGTTTCCCTTTGCTATCGATGGTCCGGGGTTGGAAACCGGCCTCGCGTATAATGTATCGACAAGTCGTACAACAATTCACGCTCCATCATCCACCCGGTGATTCCCGCGGGTGAGGGCGCGCGAATGTATAAAAAGACATTGAACGCGATAGAGAAAAAATCAGTTCAAAACCGGGAAAGCCGCCCGCCCGCTCTGGATGGAAAATGTACGCTTTCAAATGGAAATGCTTTCGTTCGCACAAACAGGCTGCTTTTGACATATTGAAGCGTGATTGATTTTGAAGCGCGTTTCGATTGAGCGAAGCGAGACAAATAAAGGCGGCTCCTAAATGTCCCAACATGCTGGGAATAAAAAATTGAAGAAAAATATTAAATACACACAGCTGAGAAAAGCACGAAGCGGTGGAACTAATGGGAAAATCGCGGCTCAGACGACGACATTTCTAAAGTGCCCACGATCACTAGCCACCAACGTCCCGGCCGAAGGAGTGCGGGCAATTTCGAAATGAACCCCCAGCGTACGACTCCTTGACGACTCGCAAACCTTTCTCTTTTCGACTTCGGGCCCATCGAGAAAGTGCACTATTTAAGCTGCCGTGTGCAATTTTCCCATTTTTGGAAGACTCTCCTACACTACGGCGGAGGCTGTTATCTGCAACACCTCTTATTTCCCCCCCGGGGGGTTCGGGGAAGTTCAACCCGGGACGGGTAACGACTTGACAAACCCATCACCGCGGTGACCGTGGCCAGGACCAGGCCTCGTCCGGCAGTGCGTTGCTCTTTGGAGCAGCATGAATCAATGCGCAAAATAACCTCTTGCGGCCCACTCGAACCGAACCCGGATGGGCTGCCAAAGGCCAGACGCACTACGTGCTTTCAATTGCACTTTCAAATTCGACACTTGATGCCGCGCGCATGGTTCCGCAATGGCGCATCGGTGAAATGGAAGCCGGGAGAAGAAAGCGCACAGAAGATCGTACCGAAGAATGGCACGAAGAGGAGAAAATGACAGTTATTTCTCAAAAACAAAACTGTTCCCCTGTACGGGAAGCCTCTTGACACTTTATAGTGTCATTTGAAAGGAGTAGCGTTTCAAGTTCACAGAAAATTGAAACACTTAAGAAAAACCACGAAGAGTTTCAGCATCTACAACAAGCAAGAACAAAAATCAAGTTAGGGATCGGTTACGATCGAAAACTCTCATAAGAAGGAGGGTAATGTGAGACATTTCGAGGGTAGTTTTCCAACGACAGTATAAGGCATAAGTTTAAGAATATGTTTAAAGATCTGTTCTATACAAACCACCTTGGCATAACCTTTATATTTACCCATAACCAGACAAAAACATAAAAGTGCAACTTACCCCACCGAGGCCTCTTGTCACATTTCCCCCCACAAATGACTGGTTCAAAATTGTTAGCTGAATTGGATCGCTACTCTTAAACGCATTAAAAAATGGCACCATTTACGATCAAGCTTAGAGAATTAAAGGTAGGTGTCGTTTGCCACAGATCCGGTTGCAGAATGGCCGAGAATTAAAGATCGATCGTATAGCCAATCGCCGAACCCGGCCTTAGGCGATCCCGAATCGCGATAAAGGTTCAAACCGTCTTCAGGCGTCAGACGTCGATTAGAAATCTCCATATTCACCCGCCGGTGAGGATGCTTATCCCCTTTTTCGGTTGACCTTCCCCAACGCACCGGTAACAAAAAACCCAAAACACATTAATTTCATCGCTTGCAGCAAAGGCGCAAAAGGCGAGACGTCTCGTGCTGTGTCAGCCCCGTCGATCGCGATACTTTCGACGATAATTCACCGCCATCGTGCGACACATGGTGGTGATGGGAGAGTAAGGGGGGACCGCTTCCCGAAAACGAATGCGAACCCCGTATCCTAAGCTTCGATGAGCCATTGCCTTAAGCCATCGCCATATCTACCGCTGACCATGGCGTCCATGGACCGACGGGGACGATGTTCAACTGCCGACACTAGATTAGCGAACTGTCGCCACCGACATGCGGATGCGATCGTCGAATGCGACTCGCGAAACAGCATGACCTTTCCGGTCCGCGCGACCGTCTATTCAACTTAGTTCTGTTGTGTCTTTCTTCTGAAAGAAGATGAACATTTTCGACGTTTTCCTTTTTGAAGCTTTTGTTTGCCACGAGGGGGCGGGTCACGCTTGTATTAGTGGCGGCAATAAAATGTTTAATGACCAAAATCGCGCATACATTTATTGCGCTCACGCCAAAGAATCTGTTGAAAAATCGCCCAGTAGGAGGTGGACAGCTTTCTGTTACAAGAACAACAGCTAGCTTTTGAGAACGAAAATTCTTACATCTTTCTCGCGAGAGAGGAAGATTACAAACAGCAGCCGAACTTCGAACTTGGCTCGGTTCTTAAAATTAGATGCAAATTGATGATGGCTCATTAGCAAAGACTCATTAGGAAAGCGCCCGAAGAGTTTGGATTTCTTTCTGTCATCTTACTCACGATCGGAAGGATTCTTATGATAATGATGATAACCTTTTAGACTAGTATAATTGCGGTAAACAAAGAACAGAAAAAGAGCATTTTAAGTAAAACCAATCGATTGCTTTAAATTCAAGAGATATTCTTTTTGCAATCAAATAGGAAAGTAGAAAATCTCCCACCAAAAGTAAAATTCTTGTAGTAAAGAGATTAACCAATTGGCTCAATGGCCTGATTGATTTCATTTGGTTTAGTATTGCCACATATACTTTCCATTCCATTCCATTTACTCATCCATTCCATTTACTACGTGTCCAATGCGTAAAATTACACTTCGCTGATGGTAAAAGAAAGTTCAGTAGATTTTGGTTTTTTTAAAGATGTTGGTTATTTTGTAAAATCGTTGGATGTTTTAGTTCCTAAGCTATTCACAATAGCAACATTCAGTTTAATCTTCAAATTCAAATATATTTAGAGTGCATTACGCCCTCTTAGTGTATTTTCTTTATTTCTGAAACAATAATTATATTTAAGTAAGTTACAATTTAACCACTTCTAGAGCCAGCGTTTTTAAAGCAAGCCTTAAAAAAAAGTCCCAGACAACAATCTGCACCGAAATAAAATACTCTTCTGGTCGGCTTACCTTAATCCTCCACACAAAGCAACTCAGAACGTACGATATTTGAAAAAGTCAGCCAGGCGTTGTCCATTTGGTTCGTCGCTAAGGGGTCATCACAGCTACCTCGCCTCGACAGAACCCAGCAAAAGCAGCGCGAAGGAACCAGATGGTGGCAGCGGAAACTCGAAACAACAACAAAAAAACGCATAATAACACCAAAGAGCGCTCAGAAATCACTGGGGAGCTTTAAAACCCTCCCAGCATTATATGCGTTGGCTGGCTGCTGCCGAAGAAGGAAATGGCGTCAAATGTGGCGCTTCTTCGACAAACGTCAGCCTGGCGTTGGCTGCCAGCATTTCGGGCGGACCGCAGCCGGGTAGCTTTGGCGAGTGGGCTACAACAATGTGACTACGCTTTTATGAGCCAGCGCAAGCGGTGTGGTGCGGTGGTCGCTCGCCCTGACCTTGACTGTTACATAAGTGCCTGTTTTTGGACGGGCACCGCTTCGGGCAACATGGCACGGCGGGCGAAACGGTGCGAACCTCACACCAAAAAGTATGTTTCCCCGTCCTCTGCGATGTGGAGGTTTTTCACAATTTTGGACACAGCGTGTTTTTTTCCACGACCCAGAAAATGACCCTCGAAAGGGCTTTCAGAGGGTCCGAACGAAATAAAACCCGCTTCTCGAAGTTAACTCGCACGCATACCGGTGCTCCAAAGCGGGCGGAACTGGAGCGGCGCAATTACACCGATCTACTTCAATTTCCATTTTCAATTAAATGATCCAATATGGTTGTGAGGGGTGAACCGAGGGGAGGAATGGAGAAGTACTGTCCAATCAATTCCTCCGTCTCCATCATTAGCGAGTTTCGCGAACTTATGCGCGACTCCTTCTAGCCCCAGAATTGGGGCAGATGGCGAAACTGAGCGACGCAAGGCATTGAAGCGCAAAGATGTGAGATGAATAATTAAATGATCGCTTTTTCTCTGAACGCAAAGTCATTTGAACTAACTTTCCAGCAATTGTGGCTAACAAAGGGAAGATGAGGAGAAGTGTTGTGTTCAAATCTGAGCGATTCTGAAATCACATCGCCATTGACTTGACTGAATTTGAGAAATTTCTGTGCCGTGTGGGAGGTTTAGCGACCAGCAAGAGACAAAAGGAAAACTCCCATCAAAACGTAGACGAACGAGAACAACTCTTACGTTGGACCAAAGAGCTCCTTAACCTTCAAAACTTAAAATTTGATCTAATTTATGACTGAGATGTAGAAATAACGAGCTGCTGGGAACTAACGGCATTTCAAACGCATCATCACCAGCAAAATTTTCGACGGGGACAATGACATTGGCAGTGACAAACTGTGCTGGTCAGGGGAAAGAAGTGGGAAAATTGAATCCAGTGGCAAACATTACCGCTCGCGAACCGGAACTAGAATTTCCTCCGCATCGCGTGACAGCTCGAGAATCGAGTTTGGGGCGATGAAATTTTTAATGCATGCAGTTTTCTGTCCATCCACCACCATTCAGAAACGGTGCTGACGATCTCTACCGGGATGGAAAATCCACCAACCCTACCGGGAAACATAGAAGGAGAACTTTTATCTTCAGACCGCTGCAAGGTCCGGTCAAGACGATACGCCTGTTGACCAGCGCGACAAAATGATCAAAATGAGAATAGAACAAAAAACAAATGGGAAGCAGCGATTCAACGCAGGAAGACAAAGCGCAAACGTAGTGCGGTCGGAAAGAAAACTATAAAAATATTGGCCAACCAGCTCTCCATCATAAAGTTTCCGGCTTCTCGAGCCCGACCCGGATGAAATGAACCGCAAAAGAACCCGTTCTTCGTCTGCCACTTTGCGTGAACGAGCGTTGGTCCGGGGCCAGCGTGGGAAAAGCTTTGCCGAAAAACTATCGCGCCAAGCTATGAAAAACAATGCTTTCGGGAACGGGAGGGTGGGACTTTTACGTTTGGTTATTTTCGGGAAATAGTCCGGATTGTGCAACGGCCGCGGCAAGGCGCCTAGCTACCTCCCCAGAGAGAATGGATCGTAATCGGCGTGAATGAGCTCGTAAAATGCTGGATTTAGAACGTCCGGAAACGAGAATTAAGATCTGGAGCAACGGTGGAGAGCAAGAGAGCGAAATTGGAAAAGGCAACATTGATGGCCCGGAGCTTTCGTAGACGACTGTCTCGGCATGACTGCACAACGTGCAGGATGATGATCATGTTGATGATGTTGCTGCTAACGGGTCGCCTATTACCTCGTTGATTCAATGCTCGAAAATTGTGCCTGAGGCGCGGCTGGAACGAACGCTTTCCATTTAATCATGCGTAGAGCATTAACTTCAATGGGCCAGTTCACATTACAACAGATTATCGGTACTGTTATATTGTTTAGAATGAAGTTCTTAAACATGATGCTACGAATAATAAACGTATGGGGCTGAAGCAAGACATCATTTGTTTCACCCTTATTTTATTTGGTTTTAACCAGATGAACTTAACTGAGAAAAATACGATTTATGTCATAATTCAATGATGCATAAATTTGGTAACTTATCTTTTGGGTAAATTGGCTTATTTTAACTTTACAGAAACTCAAACAATATTTTAGGTTTCGCATGATTTACTAATGCAAATTTTTGTCCTTTCATTATAATTTTGTTATACGTGTTATAAAAACAATATAAAGCAGTCGATTAACATCTCGCCTTACGAGTCAAATAAATGAATAAATTAATATCAGTATCTAAGAGAAATCAAGACTAAATAGATTTTACAGTTGACTTTTTTTAATAAACGAGAAGGAAAATTTAAATAATTTAAACTTTTATTTCACAATTATCTTTTGATTTGTAGCATTTTTAAAAAATTCAAACCTAACTGTCCATATCTAGACGCGGCTAGAGTTTTGTCATATTTTTTAATTATTTAAACTACTTTAAACAATCGAAAACCTTCGCTTGTTTCCTTTCATAGTGAATGATCCTCGCAATGTTGCGGGCCAACCAAGTCAAACATTAGCGCACATTAACATTATGTTGCACTATCGTTACCCCGAGTTGCGTTATCGGCGTTCCCAAAGACGCGTAAATTGTCCATTATGATGCATTTTTCCACCTCATAGCCCACCGTGACCACCATCGAGGCGGTTGTGTATTGTACATAACAATCGTCACACGATCATTACACCGATGCAATCGACCCTCCCACCTCATTGCCGCAAGCGTGAACGCTTTACAGTCTGATCTCGGGGTAAATGATATGGTTTTTCGTTTTTATTTTTATTATTTTTTCATGTCAGTCCAACGTTGACTCAAGGCTTGGCCGAGGGCACAAACCAAGCCCCCTGTGCTCCTGGGGAGTCGAACGAAACATTAAACCGGCGGGAGTCACCGCAATGGTCAGCAAAAGCGGCTCGCGACAACGCCACGACATGACGTTCGACATGCCGTAGAAATGGAGCTCGTACGACACATTTAAAAATGTACCGCAGTGGAAAGGGAGGCTTTTACACGAGGCCTGACCTCGTGGCGTATTCGACTGCGGTCTTGACTTTTTTTTCTCCATCCCAAGGAAAGCACGATCGCTGTCTCGATCTCGACATCGATCGAAACATCGGAGAGTCGGGAGGAAGTACTTCCTAATTTTCCTTTCTTCTCGAACTGCGCGGCGCACGGTTTTCCTTTCTCTAGAAAGTGTGCGTCCCTGGACACGGTTATTTGATAAAATGTCTCGCCAGTGTACCGAAACAACCGAACCGGAACCGATGGTTAACTGCAGCGGAGGCGTCAAATGCCGGGCCGAAGTGACTTCCCGGTCCCTATTGGAACGTGGCGGACGCACCATGGAATTGGGATATTTGTCTTCCCGGTACTATCCGGGGCATCTAATCTACATTAGCATAATGTTTGCATTGTTTTGTGTCGCCGCGTCGGGCGAAAGGTGAAATTAACATGCCCCATTGTCGTGTCGTGGTCGTCGTTCGGTGCGGGAGGCTGGAGGCTTGGCGGCTTCAGGGTCCAACTCTTGTCCCTGTGGTACCTTTGTGGGGGAGGGTGCGGTCTCGGGACGGAAACTGCATCTCGCTGTGCCTGAAGGCGAAGGTTTCGTGGCAGAGTGTTTAGTTTCCCCTTCGAGTGCGCCCTCGAGTGGGGTGAATGTGAAACGGGATCATTTTCGCGGTCTTGTGGGCAGAAAACCATTTTATTATTTCTACCTTTCCCGCACCGAGCACGGGTAATGCAAGCCGGCCGTTGCAGCCCTTGGTACCGTTGCCGAAGGGTAGCCCCGGTTGTAGCGGTCCAAGACCGGGGCGTTGTCGATTGATTTCGCAGCTAAAGTGGTTTCCAGTTTCGGCTTGGTCTCGAATCGGTACTGGATTGACCTAGATTTAAGGAGGTACTGCTTTTCTTTACCGTTTTGCAACCTCCAGCATCGCCGCTGCAGCCTTTGCTGTCGCATGCAAAGCGAGCTGTTGTTATGCTTCTACATGCCCGAACGCACCCTACTCAGCCAGTAACTTATTCCTGCCCCAAGCGAATATACACTCTTCCACTGGACACTTAACGGAACGCTGCAAAACATGTATTTATGCACGCTGCTAGTGCTGCCGGACCAAAAGGGTAAAATGCGCTCGCGATGGAGTGGATTGGCGGATCGGGAAAACCTTGAAAAATTGGGCCCTGCCAGCTGGACACCGGCTCGTCAATCAACGGTACACCAACCGAGTTTGACTGATTGGCTTGATCTTTTTCCGTGAGCCAATAGTCGTTCTTCATGCGCTCAACGAGCCAACTCCAAGAGTGGATTTACGAAGGAACTTCACCCCGGATTGACTAACGAACAAACAGAGAAAGTTCCACCGTTGCTCCCTAGCCGTAATCGAAACATAAACCGTCATATTTATCACCGCACCCCGGCTTGGAGAAGCTGCAGCTCGGATGTTTGGTTGATTAACCTCGCACTTGATGGTTGCAAGTGAGGCGTCAAAATTGGACCAACACCCGAACGACAACCGAAGGGCAAGCTACTCCGTGAAGGCATAAGCTGGCTTCCATTTCTTTTACCACCTTCGACCGATAGAAAGTTGCCAGCATTCTTTTTGCTCACGTCTTCAACGAGCAAAACATTTTTCCTACGGCCATGCATTTCACTCTCGTTCACGTCTGGCCCCGCGATGTCATTGTTGTGCGATCCCCGGGATCGAAATCCGGCGCACGAGCCCGCACGAGCTAAATGATTCAAGTGGTAAAATTAAGATAAGCACCAGCACAGGCAAAAGAGAGCGAAACCGCCTCCACCATGGCCGCTAATAACGGTTAGCACGGTCGTTGTTGGCACTGACGACGGTTTAATGAGCACTTTTAACTTATCGCCTCGAATCGGCCATTCATTGTATCTTACACACGGCTTGGGCCGATCGTGCCGAAGGCCATGATTCGAAAGTGAATCGTACATTTTATGCGATTATTACCCCTGAACGGGTTTATTGTGATCTATTTTTCGGCAAGGGAACTCTGCCAAGGAGCATGCGACGTATCTGCTGTAATAAATACATGGAAACGAGTCTGATCGATGCTGCCTAAGTTCACAAGTTGAAAGGCAAACGAAAGAAAAGCATTTTTGCTAGATCGGCTATCACTACTTCTGTTTATACCGAAACCAACCGAGAGATAAAAATTGAAGACCCTTTCGTTTTACGAGGCAAACGTAATTTACATAAAACAAAACTTCACTCCGAAGGATAAATAGCCCCTCTCGTTACAAGTAGCCAGCGCGTCAAACAGATCCCAAAGAGGAAAGAAAACCTCGTCTCTCACTGTACCCGGCAATCATAAGTGACGCTCCGTCTATAACTGTCGAAATCGCATTCATTTCGGCCCTCTAATGATCCGAAACGATCGCAAAAGAGCCACTCTCCGGCGGAGAACTTTCAGTTTCGATACCGAAATTGGGTCCCTCCGAAAGTGACGGTCGCGCTTTCGTTGCGGTAACGATTTCGGTTGCGTTTTTGCTTCGATTACGCAGGCACGTCGATAATGGGATACACTTTCAGCACAGTATGTAATAGGAGCACGACAAACTCACTCACCCGGAGACAATTAACGGACGGTGGATCCTCCCGGGACGATTGTGGAAGATGGAGAGGACGTCATGTAGGAGAGCTTTAAGTGATGATGGCCACTTGTTGGCTCGCGGGGTTGTTTCGGCGGGTCCGGCTCATCAAAACGGTGGACCGTCGTCGCAGAAAGCACATCTGGTTCACCGATGGTAATAGTCCCACGGGTGAAAGGATGTTGCACTCTTCCTTTCTAAACTCTTTGAAATAGTTTTTCTGGCCACATCGGAACCCGGTGCCGGTGACAAGGGACTACAACGAGTTCCAAATCATCCTAATGCCGTGTTTTTTATCCACTCATCCACTAAACCGTGCTCTAACGTCACACCTGCTGTGAATACATTTCGTTTTTTTTTGTGGTTACCTCGGTGCCGGCTGCATTTCAATGTGCGACCGAAAGTGAACTTTTGGCCACATTAGGGGTGCCGCTTCAAAGAGAAACGAAAAAACGAGCCGAAAAATAACAGAATACCGTGTGTCCTTTCTAATCACACCCCGTAGGGTACAACGGCAGTGAGAGGTACCTTTTTCTTCTCCCCAGCTTAACAGTAGCAACTGAACCTAACCTCAAACTGTAGCTCATCGATCGTTACGCTCAAACCCGATCGAGGAGTTCGTTAAATTTCACTCCCAATTACAACAATTTACGAGCTCTAGCTGTTGACACAGACGATCGCGTCACAATGATCACCTCAATCTCGCATTGGACACCTTTGTGGCTTTAGCACACGCGCTCAACAATGGAAGCGAATGGGCATGATAGATCGATCTCGATTTGACATCTGACAGATCGGTGCATGACCTTTCGAAGCTCATCACTGGATCGACCCGTTGGATCGACAATCAATCAATGTAACGGAGTTTGCTTGGCTGTTCACCTTTTAGACAAATGGATGCATGCTATGGAATTACGTTTCGCTATGATCCAAAATTAACTACACCAATCGGTAAGCTAATACGAGCTACCTGTGTTTTGTCACAAACTCACGTAACCGACTGTTTTCAAAAGCTTCCTTTTCTTCCTCTGAGGAGACCACACTGACGTGATCGTATTTTAAGCAATGACATCAACTTCATTAGGCGCCCGCGCGACTCCTGCTCATCAATAAATGAGCGGTTTGCAACGCCATCGGCCTTCATCACATCCGAAAGCTAGCGTTGTGCGCGTTTCCGAAAAGGGAAAATGCCGCTGAAATGACCCTCGCCGAAAGGCGGAACTGAAAGGCCGACCGGCGGATTCATTAATCAGGCGAAATTCATCGCGGTGACGTGTTGTCGAACGTGATATTTCGTGATGCTGTGGCTTGGGAGGACCGGTTCGTTGGTGAGTGTCGCGAACATTAAGAGGATGTCTTCAGCGGTAGATTTAGTGGTACTTGGCAGTGTATTTCGGATGCGACGGGATGCGTTATCGGTAATGGAACTTTGCATGTGATGACTTTCACTTTAATTTGATTAACTTAAATCGTAAACACTGGGCATGTGTTTTACGGGCAAACAGTCAATCGAAGGTATATTTTGTAATGAGCTGAGCTATCTTCAAAGATTTCCCATGGTGTCTTTTATGGAATACACTAACATTCATAATCTATTTTGCATAAATGATTTAAAGAAAATTATTATTGGTGCTTTGAGGCTTGTAGCAATATATATTCCGTTAAAGTAAGGATTAATGCGCAAATGGGTATACTTTTCATCCATAAGCATCTGGAATAAGTATCTACCATCTTTCTATAGCAAACGATTTTCACTCCAGTCGTTGATAGAATCATCAAAATTAATTATGATTTTCAAACGCTTCCGCGAATCGGCTCGAAACTCAATTTCGGTTGTTCAATCAAATGAGTTCGTGACCAATAAAACCCATTGTCGAGGGGGCGCGAACCCACCCGAGGAAGCAAAAAATTAAAAAAAAAAAGGCTACACTACGATAAATTAATATTTCAAGCTGTACGTTCTTGACTCTGCGGGTTGACTCCGGCCGCCGTCAAACCGATCGATGGTCAATGGTTTTTCTTCTTTCAGATTTCATTCAAGCTTTCCACTCGATTTAAGTATGATTTTTGATTAATTTTATGCCATGCTAGAGCTCTCTACTGCTTGCCGAGCTGACCAAGCCCTGGGTGGTCGTCAACGTAGACTACTTGCTTTTTTTTATATAATGTTAACCCAAAACCACGCTCGAGCACCGCCTGTGTAGCGTTTAGGATACTCATTTCGAATACAATGTGTATCACGCGGTGTCCATAAAAATAAACCGTAATGTTCCCCTTCGATCCGGCGGAGGCTTCCGGAGGAGCGGTGAAATGGGAAAATAAAATCGATAAACACAGCATAATTGAGAGGGGGCGGTACGCTGGAGGGTGGAAGAACATGGTGGAATATTGAAATTCACCCCACAGCCACCGAAGCGGTGTATTGGAGGGTAGTGTGTTGGCCACTAGAGAGAGGACGGAGAAAGTACGGAAGGTAAATATCACTCAATGATTTTAATCACTCTGAAGATGTTCCCACAACGAGCAAAAAAAAAACACCGATCACCCCAGCATACACGGGGCCAAAAAAGTGAAGGTGAACAAGGTGGAACGAAATGAAGTGAATGACACAAAAAATTGCTCGACAAAAAAAAAAACAAATCATCATCATCGTCAAAACTTTCAACACCAAATTCACGGACCGGAAAAAAGCGCCCACGAAGCCGGTGTCTCGTCTTGATGGAGGCCGCGGTTTTGCGTTCGGTTTCGTGTCTTGCACGGTTTGCAGGGCTTCCGTGCCACGACTCTGCTAGTCGAACTTTACAAGCTGATAATCAGAGCGCATAATTAATTCACTTACCAACGGGGTTGGGTTTTTTTCTCTATTTTCCCCCCCGACATTGCAACTTCCCCAGTGGGCTTTTTCGTTACAAAAGTGAAGGAAGGAAGCGACCAAGTGCTTCGCTGGCACTGAAATCGAAAATTAGGAACCAAAACATATAGCAAGCAAGGAACGGGTACGACTGGACGGAGAAATTAAATTTCAAACAAAAAACCGAAAGCGACACGTCCCGGACACTTTAAGCCAAAGCAGCCACTTAAAGGTGAGGAAGCTTTTTTCAAACCGCCAACCGGCAACGCATCGTTTGGGGTTTTTCCTTTTTGCTTTCGGGTCGGTCATAGAAGTTACCTTGGCACACAGACATGGCTTCAAAATCAATAGAAAGCGAAAGCGTACACATTTCTAACAGAGGGCACCAGATTGGGTGTTTGGGCTGGAAAGTGATAACGCATAATGAAGAGAGCTAAAACGAAACATCAAAACCGAGTGTCTGCAAATATTCTCAATCCTTACAAAAAAAAAAACAGAAAACAACAACTAAATAAGCTGGCAATAGAGAAGCCATCCCAGGCGCGTGTCATACTAGAACGGTTTTTTTCTTCCAAAATATATTTACCATCACCGTCAAATCTTTCCGATGCAGCCCGTTCATGATGGTTAATCGACGCGTGGCTCGGGGAAGCAACCCACGACTTGGTAAGGCATCAGTTGCCAACGCAGTAAAAAGATGTTGGCAAAAAAACAGGAAGGGAAGACAAGAGGAACGCAACACCTCAACAGAACGACAAAATAAGACAAAACAAGAACACACACGCGTTCGCTGTTGGAAGCCGAGACAAGACCGTGACGGAACCGTAAGGAAAAAGAAAAACAGGTCGGCACACAGGACCGACCGGCCGGGGGGAGGAAAACGACGGTGGGCGTTAAACCCTCCACGGTCAGGTGCACGGAAACACCGCCGAAGACAAGAACAACCAAAACAAAAGCCCAACCCCGAATGCAAACCCCAGCAGAAACATACACTTTCCATTTGAGGAGGAAACGGCGGAGGAGAGAAGGGGGGGGGGGGGGCAAAGGCAAACAAAGGCGCAAGGGACGATGGCGGGGCCAGAAAGCCAACCATCAGCACCGCGAACGAACGCGACACGAGCTCGCTTCTTGAGTCTTGGTCGTACGTGGTTTTTGGGGCGGGTTTGGTTTTGGAAGTCACGCTTGATCGGCGACCGACTTGGCGATAGGCGGAAGGAGTGGAGAACAGAAATAGAAATGCGCCCCGTGTAGCATGGCGTGGCGTCAGGTGAAGGTGAGCGTGATGGCCGAAATAGCAAACGGGAAGTCGTGAGCCACACCGGAACGGAGCACTTTCCCCTGATTGAGAGAGAATTGAAGTCGCCGATGAAAATGCTATTTCAGTATCTCATCTAACAGGATCTTGTGTCCAAGACTATAGTATAAATCCAGATCACAAAAATATTCCATTCATACATAATGGAATGGACCAAGTTGCACTTTCAATAAAATGGAGATGTGTATGAGACTTTGGGGGTCGATACAGTTAACAGATAAATTCAGTACCTTGGATACAATCCAGGATCGATGACGGTCTTCATGCCACGTTTTTAGTGCCATCTAGTAAATTCAATATCTTCAATCTTTTCAAAATCTCCATCTTCTCCTGCCTGTCGAAAAGAATGCAAATTTAATTTTATTGATAACTTTTATCATAACAGGTTCAAGAAATAATAACAAATATTTTGCAAACGTTTCTCATCGTTTTATTTCTAGTTCATACGGTCATTGGGAAAATATAATAGTATATTGAATATATAATAAATAAAGTATTACCCACACACATTTTTAACTAAAACACCAACATGCATAAAATAAATTATACATTTTTATGTATCGATGTTCGTAAGTTTTTTTCGTTTCTAACTTATGCATCAATTTTCAATTGTATTTTGCGTAATGTGAAACAAAGTAAGCAGAACTTAATTATGCATATTTAAAAAAGCTTGTTCATTGTGTTTAAAAAAATTTTAAATAGATTCCTATTCTGTACAACAATAACAGAGTAATTTAGATAAGATTGCAATGTTTTTAATCATACTGTAAATTAACAAATACAGCTAAAATGCATTCAAATATTATCTCGAATATCATGTTGGACGTGGTCTGCAATCTTGTTTCAAGAATTGAGAAATAACGAGACGCTTTACTAAATCTTTCTAATTAAAGATTGTTTATAGCACAACGATTTACCAGGAAATGTTTTTAAATTGTTAAGGTTTTCTTCGCCTTACAAAAAAAAAAGAAAACATAACTTCTGTTTTATCTCAGCCCTGCAACGAAGTGCGTTCCATGTGTAATCAATTCTGTGGAAAACCAATTTCCAGCAAAACAAATGACATTTCCGTCCCATTCCTTTTGTTTATGTAAATTAGTTCAAATCGTCCTCCGAGGGGCAAACATACAATGCAAAGAAATCATGCATCTTTCATCTTGCTAATTGTTATCGTGTTGCTTGGCCGGCGGCTAGCGGTCTGGCTAGTCTGCCATCTCGATCCCGGTATGATTGCCGGGCGGACTGGGGCGACAATCAAATCACAGCCCAACCTCCACACCACCCTCAGATGGCGTAAGCCGGCCAGCGACGATTCGTGAAAGCGCTAGCTAGAGATAATTAAGAGAAGCAAAGTAACAAACTGGCAACATGATTCACATCCGGTTCGCGAGGCCCGCCGGTCGTTCTTTGAAGCGGGTTTTTCCTCCGCCCACTGCCCGGTGGGTGGCCAACAGAAACAGAAGGAAAATCACTCCACCACCTCCCGCGTGGGGTTGGGAAAAGCGTGGAAAAATACAAAGCACTAGACCGATCGGTGTGATGTTTTCGTGATCGAAAAGAAATGGATCCGGCGGATGGTGGACAATTAGACCTCTGCTCGATTTGATTGCGGGAGGAAAGGGAAAAGAGTGAAATTAATTTAATAATTTTCTCTCGCGAACGAGCAAATAATGGTAATGACCTTCGGGGGATGGCTGGGGAGGAGGAAGTTGGAAGTTACTGGAGTTTACATTTAACGTTACGAAATGCAGCGAAACAAATAGAAAGGGAAGTTGCGCATTAGAGTTGCATAGATGACTGCAATGCTTATCATTTCCAATGGCATATCCAGCAAGAGTAACTAATAAGCTACAATAATAAGCTTCATGCATTCAATTCTTTCGTTTCGTGCTTACTTAGAACGAATCTTCTACGAATTGTTGTGTGTACTTTGAACAAGGGAAAGAACAAACAATCGTTGGAAAAAATATGTTCTTCCAATCGTTCGCAATCCATTTTCCACTCGAATTTGTCGAATGATTGGAACGATGCGAGACCGAAAGCGGTTTAAACGTCCGCGTTGATAAGGTTAAGCTGCGGTTCGTAGGAAAATCCACCACTGTGGCGTGCCGTCTCTCCACTTGTACACACACAGACACACACACAAACATCCCGTTGGCTCACACATATAAACATCACCAAGCTTCCCGAGGTATCCCTCGGCATACAGCATTCCGCGCGCGGGGTGTGGTGCAAAAACGAAGCGCAAACGAAACGATCGTTAAATTTAAATTGAATGTAAATAAATTGAACAAATAATGGTACCGATTTTTATTACCCCACGTCACCACCACGGCCCAGAGGCGGGTTTCGGTGGACTCCGTTTCTCGTTTCCGCGGAGGGAAAAGTTCCACACGGTCGGGAAGCTCGCCCGGAAAGTTTCCATCCTGGCGCGCGGAAATCGAACGAGGTCAAACGGGGGTAAACAGTTTCGGTGCGTTTGTCGCTGCTGCTGCCGCAGGAAACCCGGAAGTGGGAAGATGGCTACGGCGCGTTACAGGATCGCCAGCCCGTCGGTGGATCTCCTCTCCTATCGCCCGGCGTCGATTCCGTTTGCTTTCACCTCCCTGGGGCGTACTTTAACAAAGTATTTTCTTTCCCGCGTCCCGCTGCTCCGGTTGGTTTTTCCTTTCTCTGCTAAAATTACCTTTTTACTGCTGCCTCCGGCTCGCTCGCTCTCACTGTCACATCGGACTGGACCATTTTTTTTTTACACTCCTCTCGCTATGATATGACTATTTTCCACCTCCCCCCTTGTTCCGTACACTGCTGCAATGCAGTCAAATGGAGAAAATCCCATCGAAAGATCGTTAGTTGGCACTAACTGTCAGGAGAAAAAGAATGCACTGCCAACCGACGACTGGTTTTCGGTGCGGTTGCACCTCGCCAACCCCTGCTGCCACGCGCTCCTGTCCGCACTGAACGGGCTGGAAGGGGGGCGGAAAACTGCGGACGGTGAGTTAACTTGCTGGAAAATATAATCAGTTAACGCTACGGTAACTTTCCCGCCGCCAAACGACGACAGCCGAAAAGCGCGACCGGGTAAACAAACCGAACCGAACCGAACCCGGTCCCGGTGTATCGAACAGGTTTACCCCCCGGGGGTGGCCATTTTTCACTGGCTGCTTGTACACTCCCTTCCCCGGACCGGTTTCATTCGATGGGGAAGGGGGAACGCTAAACGTTCAATTTGATAATACAATTCGAGCTCACTCGGCACCGTGGCTGATGTGATTGCATTTTCCCGTCGCTGCGCCGATTTAACTCGCCGTCCTCGATGGAAGTAATTTGCAAATGCACAACTTACTGGGCAGCTTGTGACGGTCATCAAAACCACGTCCCGCGCAATTACGCCAATATTACCGATGCCGGGCATAATGTGCGCCCGTTGTTGCAGCGGTTGGGAGTTGTTGTTTTTCGACCGCTCGCCCTCGCTGCCTGCAACAGATTGGAAAATGAGCGGGCAGCTTTCGCGATGAAATGCGTTTACTGTTGTAATTCTGCATCTGACACCTGCCGCAGTAACGTTTTCCGGTGCATTATGGAGTGGGACGTTTCATGAAAATCATTATCGAAAATTTCATTACCGCGGTGTGCATCGATATTCGTTAAACAGCATCGAAATTAAACCTATAAACTTTCCCTCGCCAGCTAGTTATAAGGTTAAACATTTCTTGGAACTCGTACCACAAATAGGTTGATTCATAGCAAATTTAATTTTCCTTGCATACACAATAACTGAGTACTTCTTTTATAAATACCAAAATATGGATCTTAAAATTACCCAAAAGCATAATGCAGTGCTTAATATCCCGATTGTTGTTCGGAAGCACACATAAGCAGTCCAATGTTTGGAATATGGTTCGATAATAAAAAAGTATTAGGAATAAATAAATAAATAAATAAATAAAGAATAAAGTTGATTGTAAGACAAAAAGATTGGGACATTGCAAGATAATAGGAGGAATCAAAGATCAATAAATATTTCAAAAGAAAATGAGAACCTGTAGCAACTGTTTTTTTCGAATTTTGGTCTCGATGACATCTTATTCTTCTAACAAACCAGAATTGAAACAATATTTTATTCTATTAAGAAATATGTTCCGATAGTTTACCTTTTCTTGCGATCATTTTAATTAAAACTAAATTTAAAAAAATGGCTATCATTTAGGAGCGCAGTGGCAAAACGAAACAATCGTGAAAATTGAGTAATAAAGTAGAAAGAAGATTCGAGTTTAAACACATATTTATGATTTCGTGATTTGATTTAGATTCGCAAAGGTGTTCCTTGAATGTCACTTTATTCGTGAAAGCGGTTGTTATTGTTCAAAATAATCGTATACAACCTAAAAGCACCTCATGAACATGTTCAGTACAACATATAAAAGGAAATAATGTCGAACCCCGTAGCTCACCGTGTCATACGTCATATAATAAAAGGGCATGTAAAAGGAAGCTTGAGTACCTATAAAAATCCTTCCACCCAAAGGGAAGTCAAGCTTACATCACGTTGACGCTGTCCGACGGAGAAACAACAAAGCACCGTCCCAGCACAAACGCTGCCAATCTCCGTGCATGTGCGCCGTATTGTTAATAAGGCTGTGTGTGTTTTTCTGCTTCGAACCTTCGAAGTGCCCATGTGTGTACACTACACTAAAAGCCGATCTTATTAGGGTATTCTCCCTTTGCACCCTGTTGAGTCCGGGCAATTGCTTCCGCTGGCCCGATGCCCTGTGCCCTGGTGAAGATTCTGTAAAGTTAAAATAAATTAACAAACTGTCACCACCGTACCGCACCGATGATGACGGCGACGACGATGATGATGGTGCTGCTGATGGGACTGTGTGTATACACTCCTCGGGAAGCGCGAACGCGAGCGCCCGGGCCGGTCGGGACCACCAAGCTTCCCCGGTAAAGTTCAGCCTTTTCAGCTTTTGAATAATCCGCCTCCCGGGAACCATAATTGAGCAGGAAAAGCCACCCGCGGGATGCGACGCGCCCGAGCGGAAAAACGAATAGACGACCGAGCTGGTGTTTGTGTATGTGAGTAGGTGAGTGTGCTTGTGTGGTTGGTTTGTATGTGCAGTTCAAAATCACTACCATCATCGTCAGCTTGATCATCACACTGCGCGTCGGTCTTTTCCATCGTCATCACACACCAGGAACTTCATCACGAACGTCACTGCCAGATTGGATAAGTCCTTCAAATGCAGTACACACACGTCCCATGGCCCATGTCACACACAGTACCCCAATCCCCCCTTTTCCACGCCCAAAGTACCCGACATTCCGCGGAAGTCAGAGGACACTATATTTTACTGACGACCTACGCTGAAAACGTTGACACGCCTGAACCGGGTGGATCGGTGTGGCTAAACTTCCTTCCGGCATCACTGGCACCGACCGCACCTGCCCTTACCTGCACCCTGTCCACGGTGTTGGGGACAAAGCTGGATCAACCGAAGCTTCCATGCTGTTTTTCATCATCTTCAAAGGCTTTCGCCGTTGGCCTGGTTTGAACGGCCCTTTCCTTCTGGCACGGTTTTGCCTGGCTGAATGCGTTACAGCAACGCTTTTCCCGTTTTCCGGCGCCGGGAATGCATTGTCGTCAATCTGTTTGTTTCTGTGTCATGTACAAGCGATTGACAGAGTCGTATGTTGCCACTCTGGTCATTTGATAGTTTATCGTTGCACTCTAACGTATTACATTTCGGGAAAGCTTTTGTTTTATTCCTATTTCCGCTTGTTTTTGTTTGCTTCAAATCTATTTGTCGGTTGTAGTGTCATGCTTTCTATGTCAAATTGTTTAGGTTACATAATTTTGAAGACCATTTGATGAAGTGGTCTTTAAGATAATTGATGTTGTTTATTACCATCTCAATGGAAATTTCTCTAACCAAAATGTTAGCACAGCAGGAATCTCTATAAATGTCCCGTTGGAAAATTTCAGTTGGGCGCTGCAGTTCATCCTTGCAATCGTCACATTACGCAATATATCCTGTTGTATATGCAAATATGCGCAATATATGTGTATGAGGGGGGTTTCTCTTCGGGGGTTTCTCTTCCCCAGCGTCCTTCTTGGGGTAACATCTCAATATCACAATTTTCAAAACGCTTGGCATTCCATTTTGTATCTTCCTATCTCTTTGAAAAAGCCAGAAAAGGAGCGCGTCGATAGCAAAGCCGGCCCGAGCGAGCGATTGGAAAATGGCATTTTCCGTGATTATTAATTATCGTGACCGCGCTCTTCGAGGATCACCCCAACCCCAGAGTGTGTGTATGTGTGTGCGTGTGCCTTCGTCTACTGCCACCACTGGCTTAGCTATTCAACCCGCGGGCGGGCTTGATCGTTGGGAATAAATTTAATCGAAAGAAAACATGCTCGCTCGAGACATCCCGAGCACGCCATTAGCGCGCTGTGGTGCTGGGAAAATCGACAGAAAACGGCGTGCGCGGAGGGGAAAGGATGGATTTAAGTTATTGAATTTCCCTGCCAGCCACACGGCGGCCACCACCAGCACAACCACCACCGCCACGCGAAGGATACACGATGCCGATGCGGTTTAATATACGAAATAAACTATCGGGGGATCGTCCGTGGAAGCGCTGGATAAGTCGAAGGCTGCTTCTAATAACCCGTCTTGGTCGGACGCCGCAACGACGGTGCCACCGGAGTTAGGCTACTAAACGAGAATAAACGGTGTGGGCTGAGCCCGAGGAACGTCCCACTGGGGCACATCTCTCGGAAGCTCTCGTGGGTCGTATTATTTATCGCAAAGCTGTAAAGATTGAATAAATTAATTTCATACCGCCAGCTGCTGCTAAACCGGGAAAGATTTATTTTTTTACTAACGACGTTTTGGAATGGATTAAAAAGGACATTGGCGTTCACTAATGATACTCATTATTTACATACAAACAGTTCACTGGCATCAGGACCTAGCGGTTTGATAGAAATTCACTTCGGTGCGGAATAAGGATTTGATTCAATTGCGACCGAATCAATATCCCTTTTTTCTTGCTGCTCATTATGAAACTGGAAAGGAAATGAGTTTATGACCTCCACATTGTGGCATACAGGTAGACATGCTTATGAATTTGCCTCGGTCATACCACTGTCCTTTCACTTTTCACCCGCCTTGACCCGTTGATTTAGATGGAGTTTTAGATCTTGTCGGTTCGCCAATAACCACGCGCTTCTAAATGCGTCTCATTTCGTCTCCAAATCGGATTACATGTCACACATCAGATATTTGTGTTATTTATGGTCCCATTAAAGCAAGTGACACTGCATTTACCCGTTGCACGGGAGATCGCGAAACACAAGTAAAAGTAAAAGTAGTTATTAGGTAATGTTGATGCTGGTTTTGTGCGCTATCCAGTGTAGAAAGTGGCAAGAGTGCGGATATTCAAGGTGTTTGTAAAGAATCCAAACGAGGTTTTTGTGTCCGTTTGATCCTATCATGGATCGTATCAAAATGCAAACATGACAGTTAAGGAGGAAAAAAACATGAGTTATTTAAAATTGTAAAAGTCTCCAATAAGGAAGTGCCATGGGAGTCAAAACAAACTCATTTAAAATATTCTTAGGTGTGAATAGAATGAGGAAGCGACACGAGGAAGTCGTTCAAAATGGTGTAATGAATTTAAAAACATTTTAATGAGACTCAAACTGGGAAAACAAAAACTCATTCGAGCCACAGCAAGCGTGAGATTCGTCCAGAGGCGACCACGATTCCACCTCAGGCTGATCTCCCAGGCCGTTTGGAATGTCCGATAGCCTCGAACGCAGCCCACAAACCGTAAGTTTTGCGTCAGCGCTTTTTTGGTAATTACAGGCTTTAGTTTTGAATTTTCATCCACCAGAAACTCGACCTTCCGTTGGTCAGTTTTTGTTCGGAACGCCCCAAAGAAGGCTTAAGCAGCAAGGTTGCCTCACTCCTCAATCCCCCATCCCGGTGTTGGATAAACACAACTGAATCATTAATTAATGTCCACTGGGTCTACTCCACGCCGAAAATGTCAGAACTTGGCCCACAAAACAAGCGGATGGAAACACCCAGCGACCTTCGAAGCTGCCATAACCTCTCGTCACCCACAAGTTGTCGTAAACCTGTCCGACTGTAATGTTTAAGAATTTCCCATAGATCGACAAGGGTGTGACACTAAAACACCGCACCTTTCGCACCCCGTTCGGCTCCTGAAAGAAAATCCTTGATTTAGTGATGCCAGCTCACCGATTCCGTTGTGCGCCATCATCATTATGATCATCGTCTGCCCTGTGGATTCTTGGAGTTTTTCCCGGCAAATCCCGGGCTGGAAAGAGCAGTGGGCAGCAGGCCCATTCTGAGTTTTGCGTTTATTTTCGACCATAATTAATGCTTCTTTGTTCTCTTTTCCGGATGGGTTTTGGGATGGGTAAGCATGCACTCTCGGTCTACCGAAAAGGCGTAATGTACCTTTCGATTCGAGACCATTCACCCTGTAAAAGCGCTCCACCATTTTGCTCCTTGCCAACCCATCGGGCAGCGGGTCAATAGAGGTCGATAATCGGCACCAAGCTTGTTCCGCCAGGAGTCCGTCGAGATTGAGATCCTCCCGAAGCCCCGGGGACGGCAATTGAATCGAGATTAATTGGCAAAAGTGCCGTGAGCCCCCCGTGGCGTAGCCGAACTTTGCCAGAATCCGCCCCGAAGCCTAAGAATCGATGCCATCGCCTATGTGGGAGTTCATTGTGGGAGTCCACACTTGCCGGAGGGATATTGGAGATGTGATTGAATCAGCATCGTTGCGCATCGGGCGTGTCTCATGTCATGTGGGAGGGCACGCAAGTATAAAAAGGACTTCGGCCTTAGGAGCATAAATTATCTGCGTCCATTATAGATAATCACCTTAGGTATTGTTTATCATTAATCAGAAGCATGAGCGTACTTGTACAATGGACCAGAAATCGATGATACCTTAGAGAATTGGAGATTGTTAAACTGTGTCAATGGTGGCCATTGAACTGTGTCCTGTTCCTAATGGAGCCGAGCGAGAAATATAAGTGAGGTTATACCAATAAACGTTAACTACTTGTGAGCTTAACAAGGGTAAAACAATTCACATTATTTCCCATCCGTTTAGCAATCCAAGTGCAACAGTTCTGACAGCAAATTCTTGGCCCACAGTGGTGCAGTTTCCGAACTTTCCACCGTAGAGATAAGCAACATCGCTCGGAAGCACTGACGATCGAATTGATTTACTTTTCGCATCATCTAAAGTGCTCACAAAGCAGCGTCCAGACCGACTAAGTCCTTCTAATTCCACAAACAAGTCCCTAACTCCAGGTTCCTGGTACAGACACTTATCGTCGTTTGTAGTTAATCGGTTCGTCTCATTCCAAGACAAGCTCCATTCGACCACACGTCAGCTGCTGCAATGCACTGCATTGTGGAAATTATTTAACCACCTCTCTCCTCTTCCCGACCCATCCCCATCCTTTCGCCGCAAACCAACATACTCACACACACGCACCCACACCGTACACCTCAAAAGAGACAACAAACCAACATGGCAAACAAACTCCAAAAAAAAAACTTTGTGGCCCAATGGTTTGCACTCAACTTCCAAAATCACTGCACTCGATTAACAGCATCGGGTTGGGTGTGGTACAACTGGATACAACTGGGTGGGGTACACATTCCCGTTCGGTGGGTGTGGTAAAAAACCCCGCCCTCCATTCACTTCCCTTAGCACTATTGATGGTAGTTTCCGTTCCCGCAACAACCGGAAAACTCATTCCCAATCAAAACCAATCCTCCCACCCTGTTGTTCAGAACGGAGTTGAAGTGAAGCCTGGGGAGAAGTAGAAGTTGGGGGGGAACCGATAGGAAAAACTTTCCACACCGAGTGTCAATCGAGCAGATGGAATAAATTTCGGACCGACAGCAGTCGAAAACCGTTCGCTTCATTTGTAGCACTATCATCGCACACGGCAAGCAGATCGACGACAGCTGTGGATTGTGGCGCTGTGTCACATACAAACAGAACACACAAACATATAAGTGCACATATACGCACAAACATCAGCACAACCATTCACCCATCCCGTCACCGACCACAGCTGGGACCGGGAGATGAAAATGCGGCGACGGGAAAAAAAATTGGCGAGCATCGGGTACGAAATTGGAAAATAATACCAAACGTTTACATTTTCCACCGGAAATTTTCCCCTAATACTCTATACAATATGCATTTTTCTTCTTTTTTCCCTCCTGCCCGACAGCGCAAAATAGTTCTGTTTTAACAAAGAACCCGAAGAACGATAAAATCCATTACAATCCATCCCGTGTCCAAATCCTCCCCCGCCCCTCCGGACTTAACCTTTCTTCCGCACGATGGCATGTTTTTCTTCGTGCGCACTTGCACAAATAGAGCTGCCTGCTGGGAGTTGTAGATTGAAGCTTAAACAAGCAAAAAAAACAACCGAAAAAGAATAAACCGGTTCATCGGATTTCGTCGTCTGCCGTCTACTTACCGGAGATAGAACAAGATACTTTGTGGATAGATTGTCGGCATTTGGGTCCACGCTGCTTTTCGGCGGGACGGCTCGTAAGGGAACACGGGACAGAGACCGTTCGGGCCGGCTTTGAAATCAAGTTGCCCCATGCGAAAGCTTATCTCCGACCAGCGACTAAGCCGGCTGCCCAACGGTTGACCAGGTTCAAGTTCTCCGGTGCATCTTCTGCAGCGCGTTCCTCGGTGCGCCTGTTGAAAGTGGACAGATCAGTCTCGTGCGGTGCGGCATTAGAGAAGAATACAGCATAAAGTTTCCCAAAAGTAGCTCGGATGGCATCAGGTTGCTATTGAGGAAGCCGAAAATGTAACATATCGATTTCCTTTCACGGTTCTTACGGTTCTTACAGATTGTAATGTTTTTGATAAATAATTCCTAGTATTTCTAAACGCTTGAATACTTTGTTTTATTTTAATTTCTTAATGGTCAATACTTTTCCTCGGTGTTGTCCGAACCAACCCGATATTGAAGTTTATTGAATTGTCATTGATTGTTTCCAAGGCATTTTTTTTTTTTGATTGATTGTTTCACAATTTTTTTACTTAATGTAAAGAATATTACTATAATTGTTACATTCTAGTAAAAAATAAATTCCTAATCTAAAATAAGTTCTATGTAATGGGTAAACAAGAGATTTAAAAACATTGTTTTACGTGTAACAACATAGTTAAACCCATTACCATCTAACCATAACAACTATTCACATGCCCAGTAATACATTGAGATGGGCGTAACCGAAGTTTAATTATG
Source organism: Anopheles coustani (assembly GCF_943734705.1). NCBI lineage: Eukaryota > Metazoa > Arthropoda > Insecta > Diptera > Culicidae > Anopheles > Anopheles coustani. Next base: position 56,375,198 of record NC_071289.1, read on the forward strand.
TATTTTGAATAAACATCTGAAACTTCACTTCTATTGGTCACACGGGAACATTAAGGCATGATTTTGAAGCAAAGGTGCAGCAAATGAAAACAACATTTTAAGTAAATATATTATTACACATTTAAAAACCAATAAAATAAAAAACAATTTGAATTAAAGAAAAAGGATTAGCAAAAGTATGAGGAATAACGAACTTTTTTATATTACAAGACGTTGTCCTTTTTCATTTTTAAAACCCAATATTTCAAATAATGTATTACGGGACCACAATCTCGTTAAACACATCACTCGCCTTTTTCCACCTAGCTGTGCGATGCAATCTCCCTCGGGAGAGCTTCGCCAAAACCAACCGAACCGAGACAAACCGTTAGTGTAGAATGTAGATGGAAAAACGTTCGAAATTAAAACGTGAAAAATTCAATACACATCGAAACCGGAGCAGGCAAATGGCCGACCGATTCGGCTTCTGGGACGAATCATTCACACGTATCAAAAGCGTGCCCGGTCGGAAATGGTTTGTTTTGGTTGAATTTGCTTTTATTTCGTTTGATGCTTTCATGTCCTTGCACCGGGCACCGTATGCCGTTTAGTCAATTTTCGGGCGAAACAACCCCGATTGTTGCTGAGTGACGTAGAATTTTTATTCACCGCCAAGTGGGTACATGCTTAGGTGGAATGGTTTGGAGCTTTTTCTTGCTTTTTCAGATTTATTTTTTCTGTTGTTTTTTTTTGTGAAAACTTTCGTTCACACCGTCTTTTGCATGATAAAATGTTGTTTTTTTGTGCAAACCAAAAAAATGCTCTTCTCAAACACCGTAAACAAAGGGAGGGGTGCGCGAAAGCCATCGATGCCGACTTCGGGGAAAACAGCAGCCAGAATATCCCACCTTTCAGGGACAAACACGTTTTGCCTTCCCCCGGCCGGGGAAAACCCACCACCACCACTCGGGATGAGGTGGGATTGTTAGGTTTTAGGATCGTGTCTCGTTGGCTTCACTCACGCGAATGATAAATTATGCACGATATGTGCTCTCATCAACCGAAACGACAACCGTTCTATCATGCACCGTTCGATGCCGTCTGGCGGCAGTCGAGGACGGTGCTCGGGCGGGATTAGATCCACGCCCGAACGATGTTAGACAGCGGCCAGTGTATCGTTTCCATCTTGTTTTTCGTTCGCTTTTTCGTCCCATGCTTTTGATGGGGCTTTTTTTTCAACTAGCGACCGAAAATCGCCGTCCGTGTGGAAGATGTTTGCGGATTTGGCTGTTTCCATTGGCATTGGCGTTTTTCTTTTTGCTGCTCCCTCTTGTGCAACGATCGATTGCCCCCCATTCAAGGATGGCAAGGTGTGAACTGGGTCCAGGAAAAAAAGTAAACAAACATGAGAAATGCCGAACCCTGATTCGCAGAAGATGCTCCAGGGAAAGCAAAGCCATCCTTTTTTTTGCACCGTCACGGAGCGACGTTATTCACAAACACCTCCTCCTACCTCTATGGGAGGGAAAATACTCAAACGGTGCTGCTGCAAGTGATTGGTAAAGCCCTCGCAAGTACCGAAGGCCACCCGGGGTTGTAAAGTGCTCCGTGTGTGTATGTGTGTGTGTGTGTCGTAAGAGGAGCCAAATATAAATAACAACTGTCCCGGTAACACCGGGGCGACATCCACGTTTACGACTGCTTCCAGCGAAGCGAAGAAAAAACCAAAACCCACCATTCTGTCACGATCGGGTGCAAAAGGGCGAAACCGGGAAGGTGAGGCGGTTAGCGGCAACCATTTTTCCAAATGTCAACCCATCCGGGCTTCACGTGCCCGGAAATGAGCCACGCGCACGCACACGCCACGGATGAATATTTCATTTCCGCATTTTCCGCGAGCAGAAAGGATTTGAGCATCATTTAAACGTTCGCCATCATTTCGTATGGCGTGCGGTGCTTTTCCAATAAGACTCACCTGTCTTTCGCCGAGCCGAGGGAAAGAAAAAGCTTAAACAGTCAACACTTCAATCACACCCCGCGGAATGCTGATCCGGATTCCTTCCACGTACGGAGTGTACTAATGAATTACTTCTTATGCAAATATTACCATTCCGGCCGTAGGGTTGACAGGAAAGGCGTATGCGTGTAGACATTGTCGAGTGGATCGCCGGAAACTTTGCTGGGATTGATATGCAACTCTTTTTCCGGGAAAAGTGAAATGAAGATATCGTAATTAAATGGAACGCAATTTGCAGGATGAATGAGATTTCGTTGCGTTGGCCCACGTTCAGGGGAAGTGTGTGGGAAAATTCAATTCGAATAAGATTTAGCCAGGATCAATTTCTGAGACATATTTTTGATCAATTTCTGAGACAGAAAAGTTTGCAATGAGCATTTAGAATTTTCAATAGAATTTCATAAAAACAAAAACTCCATGAAGTATGTTAATAACTAGGTTTTTATTGAATTAATAAATCTTGTACAAAAATAGTATGGTACCATTTATGTGTTTATTTCGATATTCTTCAACGTACATGATGTCAATCACATTAGTATTGAATAAAAATGTGGGCAAATGGGCTAAGTTTTCTAATCTTCAGAAATGTTCAATTTTCCAACATTGTGAAATATAACCGGTCTTTTGTCAAACCAACGGAAGGAAATGTATTTGACGATGGTGTTAGCTTGCTTCCAAAATAAAACGCGTTCTTCACATTGCTAAGGAGGAAAGACCTCGATTTAAGTAATGATTAGCACACCGTATACTTATTGTAGGACGTTATCAAGTGATTAAAATATTTAAAACAGTGTTTCCTTTGCACAAATTTTAATTTCTACACACTGAATATATATGAATATTATTTTTACTCCATTACATTCCAAAAGGTCGCATCAGCATCGTTTGGTCCTTTAAATAGGCTTAAGACATCACTTCATTCAATAGGGGAACTAACTCTATTGCCACTTTACCAACAAGATACACATATTGATAAATTTGAGTTTTTTATATTCGATTCGCATATTATACGTGATCATCCAGTTCGATACATCGTTCACGTCGTTTCATATTTAAATTCAAAACAGTGATGGCTTACTTTCCTTTTAACTACTCGTTAAATATAAATAAGCAGAATTAAAATAATGTAATAGAAATTGAAAGAATATCACATAATAATATCCGCTTGTTGAAAATGTTGAAAATGACATATTTATTAGATGGACACAAAAATCCTGCATTGCTTTCAGTGTGTATTGATTCATGCAAATACTCAACATGAAATAGAAAAATGCAAATCCATCCATCTACCACAATTAGCACGAATAAACATTCGCTCAGGTTAAAGACAAACCCACAAAACAAACCCAAACATAACCGAAAACCAAAACAGCGAACTATAAACACAACAATCTCCAACCTTTACCACTGCGACCGGTTGGCTGAAAGATGAACACAACCGCATTCAAACGGTTTCGTTGCAACAAGCCCAACCGTTGGTCGCGAGAACAAACAAAGGCAACATTCCACCCACCGGCCCGACGTGTATATCCTTTTCTGCAACTCCTTTCTCCCGGCACCGTGCATGCGCACGTTCCGGATTATTAGTCATCCCTTATTTTCACTTATCCGCCGTACCGAGGAGTGCAGAGGGAAAATCCTGGCCAGTTGAGCCGAAGCCGGTTGCGGAACTCGATTATCCTCGATTTGCATCGCTGAGTGGGAAGCCCGTGTCGAAGTTGTAGCGTTCCGCGCGCGATGCTTCACGAATCATTTCACTGGAGGCGGTCTGTACTGGAGGTTTTTCCGTTTCTCCTTCTTTTCACTGCTCTGCTTGTGCACCAAGCCACAGTTTTCCAGCAGCAATGTTTTTTTTCCCACTCAACTGACAAGTATGGACCACAGATTCGCTGCCTTTCCTGGCTGCATCTGGCTCGTTCTGGTGAGCGCTGGGTTTGAACAACTTTACGAGGCTTAAGTTATTTTTAAAACTCTGTTGGAAAGGCCAGGTTATCCGCGTTTCGTACGTAGTATGTTCATTTTTGTTCCACCTTCGCGGAAAGTTTTGCTCGCGTGAGGTTAGAATGCACATTATTTCATTAGGCTTACCAACCTCAGTTGTGAAACTTTGTTTCTCTTTTATGACGAACCGTGGCTTCAGTATTTTGTAGCCAAGGTAACTCTGAATGTAGATAAATTAGTTAGATAATTCTAAATTTCGTCTGTTACGTCTACCTTCCACCGAGACCGTACCTCCCACAGGACCTCCATTGTTGTTTTCGCATCTTATCGCGTCGTGTTGCACCGGTTTGGGGGGATTCATCTTCGAACAAGGCCGTTAAAACTCACCCTCGCGCTAGCCCATAAACGGAGCACTTCGAAAACATCCACACAGTTCACGGTTGACCACAATCTAACCCGCCGTGAAACGCGTCAGACGGTCGCGAAGAATGCTCGAGCTTGATGTCCCGAGATGATGGTCAAGATTCACCCGCCCGGGACGGCTTGCCTCTTATCGAACCATGCGTTTTACTCCTTCGCCTTCGTGACCCCGAGCCCCCCGGCCAGCAAAGCCTGCAAACCGAGGCAGGAGGTTTTGCCGTTTTTACTGCCGACTGCCTCGACGAAAACCCGGGCGGTTATAAAATGTTTTACTGCTCGCGATTTCGATTGTTTCGCCAAACGTGGCGAGGGTAAAAAGGTGTTCGCTTTCGAGTACGGTTCGCCGGGCACTACATGAACCGTGACGTGCGAATTGCGCTTTCTCGATCATTACACGATGGGCGAAAAACAAAATGTATAAAATGATTTCCTTTTTTGTGCACCGTTGGAACCAACCGGAGTGCAATTCTAGCGAAGGAAAGTAACGAACCGCCTGCACACCGACCGTGATGGCGAGTTGGTGAGATTGAAATTGCCCATCCATCATTCGACTAATCGTCAAGTTTGCTTTCAATCAAAACCGTCCTAACCTGTCGGTTGTTTAGGGTGCATTTATTGGGAGTCTTCCATAAATCACCGTTGATTGTATTAACTTCACGTTATAGCTGACTGAAAAGCAAGTTGTTTGGAAGTACAATTTGTATGGCATAGGCGAATGGTTCTAGGGGCCCCAAGAACCTGTTTTTTAAGGCCTAAAACATAAACTATAATATTGTGTCACCACTTTAAATACCACCACTTCATATTTAAATGTTTGTAAAACATAATAAGGAACAACATTTGGGTTAAATGACTATTTTTAGTTTATTCTTTTAAACCTTTGATATAAATGGAATATGTCAGGAGAAGAATTTGAAGTTTTGCTATAGCTAGAAGCTTCTTTTATTCATTTCATGATTGCCGACCGGAATTCCATTCAGATTCGATGACCAATTATTTCTATAAATTTATCAACAATATGATCTGATATTTAATTCCCAATTCCTTTTCCACTTTTTGAATATTGTTGTACATGTTTGTAAATTCATCATATTGACCAACGTAACCTAAACAAGTTACAAAACTTCCATATTGTCTGAATCCATCTACTCATGATGGTTTCCAAATCGTCCACCGAGACGGCACAATAATTTTCTATTGGAAACTACTCTTTTTCAAACTTTTCTCATTCTTATTTTATTTTTGTTTACTTCTGACTATTCTATTGTAAACAGAGGATATTGTATGTAAACTGCATCACTTTATCACTTCTGTATGTAAATTGCAAAAAACTATAATCTTTTGTTTTTTTCATGGCCACAGACTACATTTCAAATCGCTCTTTAATTAGTAAATCCGCAGGTACTTCAAACGGAACGATTAAACCAAACAAGGCAAAAGAAAATATATTCTACCAAGGCTAGAAAGATCACAATGATATCAATGAGCAATATCAAAGTACACTAAAAATGTGACTAGAAAAAATTTGTTTGCATCGCTCACTGTTCATATCAGAAGTAAATTTAAAAAAATATGTGTCAAACAATATCGGTATATTCTAAGGTTTTCAGAGCGCCTCGGTCGCTCATTCCGCTCATAAGAAAATTTGTCTGAGAACTTGAAAACTTTCATAATCCTTAAACCATCCTCTGATAAGTTTCTTCTTCTTTGATATCTTCTCAAAATGATCTATTCAATACAGTTGTTACCACTCCGCTCCGACGACCTTGCTATGATCTTTGGCTTAGTTTGCCTACTCTATGATCCGTCTCTGTGCATAGCTTCTAGTTCGCTTTAGTTTCCAGAGGTTTTTCTTCTTCTGCTCTTGCATTTCTATCCTAAGCCTATCGTAAGAATACTAACACAGCTTGTAATAACCAAAAAGGTTCCATTTGACATACAATATAGCGAACATAAGAAAATACACATACCGTCGCGACACGAAATTTTATTTCCTATTACATTTTCGTGAAATTATAGCAAATACAACCCGGAAGTCGAATGCAATGGACGATGCACGATTTCGGCGCTGCGCGATTTTCGTTGTTCTATTTACAAACAATTAACAACACTACCCGTTCGTTTCGGGTAAAATGATAACATCAAACATGCTTCAAACGGTTGGCTTCCGTTCCGTCGTGTGAAAACTACGGGAACTCAGCTAACCGTACGATGGTGCCAAACGCTGGCTGCATCGACATGCCGCGCCAGCAAACAGTGAGCGATGAAAGCACACATGCCTCTCGCGCATGTTTCGCCCATGTCCCGCTGATGAAGTCATTTTAAAATGGTCCCCATTTTTACCGCCACATTCGCTCGGAGGGCGTACGGTGTCGGTGGGGTGGATGGGACCGGATGGAAAACCACGGACCGGAATATACACATCGCCAGGACACTTGAAACCATCTGCCGGGCCCATTATTGTCCGATTTATGCGACGGTTCCTCATTAACCGACGGAACTAACGAGCCACAAGGGTGTCGTTCTGGGCTTTGGGTCCCGTTCGCAGAGCGCACTGGATCGGCTTGTGGCCAACGCAGCGCCAAACCGAGCGACGATCGTGTATCGCTGTGTGTTGCTGTACGCTGCTTACACGAACACGGCACACACAAAAATTCCACGACCCATGGACTCGCCCAACGTTGTGGAAACCAGGGGCGAGAGAAAAAGGCACGGCCCTGTGACAACATTAACCCAACCGACAAAAATTTCCCTCCATCAGAGAACCATACGCCGGGCGGGGATTGGAAGATGGCAAACATTCTCCTGGCCTCCTGGCCCTTCCCCACCGGATGTCCATCCTTTCGTCCATCCAAATAAGGATTCCGCTGACGCATTCCAAACCGAAGCCAACGAGTAACACCAAAATCCCCCACCAGAAAAAAAAGGTCAAACCAAAGCAAATCCTGAATCGAGATAAATTAAATCCCATTAAAAAAATAAATTACCTCACAACATAATTATATCAACAAACCAACCCAAATACTCTCTCGATGGTTGTGTCGTGCTGATTGAGTTTGGGCTTCGTGTGAATGAAGGCGGGGAATGCGGATGGTGTGCGCGAGGGTGGGTCAACTTTGTTTGCATTGAATCTTTCCCAGACGACGATGTCAATCGGAGCCAAACAGAAAGTGTTAATTTGACTGAAATTTTGTCAAATAAAAAGCTAACGAACCGAACGCCAACGAATATTTAAATTTAAACCAGGTACTTATTTGATAAAGCATTCGATAGGCATTTTATGTACCCTTATTTCGAAAAAGGGATCGTTGCATTCATAAAATTTTAAAACGAAATTGATTACAGTAGTCAAAAAGACTCAAGCAGTTTCTAAACTATTGTTAAAACTTCCCAGATCCAGAAAGAAAGCATTTTCAGTTCGTTTTTTACTTATTTTAAAAGAAAGCATCCTTTTACATACAAACATACGCTTTCAAAAATGTATTCCCGCACAAAACTTTAAATAAGTTTAGCTATTCTATTAATAAAAAAATTCTTTATCATTCAGTTTTACCTGAAACCGAAGGCGACACTTTAATTTTACGAGTTATTTTCTTTAATTCAATAGCCTAAAATATTCCCTATTAAAAGCGAATTCGAACAAGTGTACAGTGCTTTAATTCAAACGTTCGTTATATTTTCACCATCAACCATGCGTCTCCATCGGCTTTTACCTACAAATCGTAGTCGATACTACCGATCGCTGTGTTTCGAAACATTGGAATGTACCTTACTTTATATCAACTCACGGATGGAACGGTTTACCTGCAAAAACTTTAAATCAGAACAAGCAGAGTTGACAACGATTGGTTTTCGCATCACGGTGGCTAACTTTCACGGACCAAACGGGTTCGAAAAACATTCCCATCATCACACACAACACACATAAACACACACAAGGTGGGTTTGCTTCACCCCAAGCTACCTCGGTTGACTTTTTAATGGATTAAAACCACGACCAAAACCAACCAGTGCCATTCGTTGCCCCTATCGCCAGCTATCGATTGTGGATTTTGTTTTTTCCAAAGCCCTGTTCCTAACCAGCATCACCTCCGTTGGTGCCACCCGTTTTCCTTTTTGGTTTTTCTATACAAGTATCACGCGGTCACAATGAGGTCAATTGTTGTAATGCCTGCTCTAAGTGCAGAGATAGGCTAACGATTTCCTGCGGTGACGTTGGTCATCCGGTTGACAATGTTGCGACTTTGGTTTTCTACTCGCCTAGTTGCTGCATGGTTGGTGGTGTACCACTTAAATTGCAAAAATATTGTTTTGTTGCAGATTTTACTGACGGATCATGTGATCCGGTTCATTTCACACATCAAAGTCAATTGAGTTAAAAAATCTGTTGAAAAGTTAACTTTGGTTTATGCAAAAAAAGTAAACCAACCATCAATTACTAATCAATTAGCAAATAAACTTATATTTAGCCCTCTTCACTGTACCATGTGAACAGTTTGGACAAGCAAATTGTGGCCGATTTGATGTTTATTGCAAATCATTGTTATTACACCTTTTTGCCGTGCCATTATTTTAAAACCACAATTGGTAAAACAATTATGGTTTTCGACGTGCACTTAAATCAATGCCATTCACGAAAAAAAATGTTTATAAAAACAATCGACTGACCATTAACATTGGAAAACAATGCTTTCTCAGGAATATAATAAAATATAATGTGGCTGCCGGCGAGGATCAACGTTATTTTTTCAATGTCAAATGAACGAACAACAACAACCACTTCTATGCTATCCTTGGTCGTTAATCATCCATTATCCTGAGGCTTAATTTACTTGGCGAAAATTTTTCCTTTTTTTTGCCACAAAATTGCCACGGTGTTGGTAAACCTGTGCATTGCAATAAAAGTAAGAAGTATGCATTTTGCAGAAAAAAGAACTGTAAATTTGCCCATTCGCACTTGATGGTTATCTCAGTCAATAAGAAGACGCAAGGTGAAAATTCACCATAAGGGAATTAAATGGCAAAAAAAAACATAAAAGTGAACAGCTGTAGGCAGGTTGCAGCGAAAGTGTTGGGCTCGCTTACTTGCCGAAGATTTTCCACCCACCGAAGCATGGCAGCATAAGTCAGCCGTTGGTAGCTGGTACAAAAAAACAACTGGGAAGCTGTCGGAAAATGGTAGCCAAATAAAAGCAAGCAACGGAACGGAGTGGGGATTCGCCTGTTGGTGCGAAAAATAAATGCAAATCAAAAAAGGAACATTAGAGCACGGCCAGCGGCATCGTAGGGAAATGATTCGGAAGAGGAAAGAAACTGAAACGTCGTTCGATGTTGTGGGTCGTACCTTTGGACCGAGGACAGGCCACAAGTAATCTGCATTTTCTCTCCCATTTTTCCATGCTTCACGCTCGAACGAAGCTTTGTGCAGCTTCTTCTATTCAACTATTGGTGTTGTTTGTGTGTGTTTTTTTTCCTTCTGCGAAGTGCTTCCCCGAGGCACTAACACGCGGAAGATGAAGCTCAACTCATCAGTCCCTCCATCCGTGGCCCAATATCGTCCCGAGCCCACCTTGTTACTACTATTTTACTGCCAATAGCTTTTCTTCCCTTCCTTCTGTACCATCTTGCGAGCAGGGAAAACGTTTTTTTCATTGTTCGTGCCCACCGCAAACCAAAGCAAGCCATTCGAAGCCACCATTGAACAACGGGGCAACAAGTGCGGCACGATATAATGCAGTACGGGCTGTTCTTTTTCCGAGCCACACTCTTCAATCAGTGCACCTAAATTAGATCGCCCGTTGATGTTGCTGTTGCTGCCGCTATTATGCCACAGAGAGAGGTTTAGGGAACGAGCGGTCGAGGAAAGCTAGGAAGGGCGGAACGCGCACCGTGTGATAGTGTGGTCGAGATTTACCGAGCAGAAGGGGCCACCATGACGCCCCGATAGCAAATTGGGCGGCAATTTGTAATCCGATGCGGTCCGCGTGAGTCAACATTCAATCACGTGCCAAAGGTGGGCTGGGACGTGGTGGGGAAACGGGGAGGGAGGGAAAATTATGACAACATGCAGACGATCCTGCACATCACGCTCATTCCCCTTGGGTGAACGTTTAATGTCCGGACCGGCAGTGGGAAGAGTTATTTGCTGTCCCACTGCTCGCTTTCGTCTTTCTTTTGCTCGGTTTGGCAGATAATGCTAACCACATTCTGGCACGATCGATGCAAAGATGGGTTCCTAACTGTGGCAACTGTGTGGCGTTACGGAAACCGTTATTATATTGCTCGCCACGATAATGAGCTGGTGGCAACGGTTTCTTTGAGCACATTCCCATGTTTGTAAATATGTTCATACAAATAGCACAACGAATCAATTTACTGATTGTTACATTTATTTAGTCAATCAATGGGTTTTAAAATAAGATAAAATTGAGCAAATTTTCTGACGTTCTTAGATTTTTTCTAGCAGGTGTCAAGTTAAATGCATGAAGTTTTTACAAACATTTTTATCTAACTGCTTCCTCTTAAGTTGCACGTGAATTGTTTTTTGTACAATCGAGTATTATTCTGGAATAAATTGAATAATAAGCATCTTTGTAATGGACACTGCATAAATTGTTGGTTTATTATTTACATGAAACGGCATCGTTGGACGTTTGCGAACACCACTTTAACGTTTTTGCTCAAATAGATTTGACAGTATTCAACGACTTGCAAGCATCGGCGCGGATAGATCTCGTTCGTCAGAACCTAATGACGTTTCGGCGTGGATAGATCTCGTTCTGACATAGCAGGCCTTTGGACACGGAATTTCATAACAGAACAGAAGGAAGACAGTTCTGTTTATGACTTGCACGATTTCTCGTACCGTATCGGTTCATATTGATTTCGTTTTCTCGCAAGAATATTACGGCGCGTCATTTGGCGCGCTATTGTTTTTGTTTTTATTTCCCATTTTGGAACTAGGGATTTGTAATCATATGCCAAGAGTTACTTGTTGTTATTTTTATATGATATACAGCTATTCTTATAAATTTTTGAGCAGTTTTCCGTATACTTTATACGTGCATGCAAACGTATATCAACTAAGAAAGCAGATTTCGATGAACTATTTCAATACCAGATGCTTTAGAGACAACAGTTGATGAGCTTTTTCAAAACAAAGTGCGTTAGAGGCAAATTCATCCGCTTTCGAGATAAAGTTGACTGGCAACGCCTGTATTTAATAGTTCGCTTACATCTTCCTCTTATTAACATTAAAATCATAACTGTTTCATTTGAAGGATTTACGAAAAAGTTCGGATCAATGAAAAGTCATAATGCCGCCTAATTTTTCTCCAAAATTTGTGTGTAGTTTTTGTTTTCACATTTATTTTTATTACAAAAGTCGTGGTAGATTTGCTGTTAAGTATTTTGAAAGTGTTGTTTTTCAAATGTGTAATAATCAAAAGTGGGGATTCCAGATTTTTTTTTATTTCTAGTTTTACGGTACGTGCCGTATAGGGATTCTAGATTATCTTGGAACAACACTTCACTATAATTGATCAACAAGCATACATTTACATTGTTTTGGTAATTTTAATACAATATATTTACAAATTTTATCATAATCAATTTTAGGCCTAAACTTCACCATAAAAGGATATTTTCTATTTAAAATAAATGATTCGAAACAATTCAATTATTTAAACTTCCATGTCGAATCTCGAGTAGGAAAAAATAACAACCGAAAGCCTCCATGAGTCGAAAATTGAAAAATAAAAACTGGCACTCACCCGAGAGAAAGTGATCGGCGCTGCATTCGTTCCTCATTGCTGTGCGTTCTCCGTATCGAAGCCTCGAAGCCACTTCTTCCGCACGCGTCCTCTCGTTATGGTTATCACCCGATGTCAAATTAATGACCGATAAAATTTGATACGGTCATTTCTTTGCCCTTGTTAACCGGTAAACCGGCCGGGCGGTTGCAACGGGAAAAAATGGCACATCTCTCCCATGGTCGTTTTCAAAGTGGCGGTAATTGAACGAAATTTAGATAATTGAATGGCTAAGGAAAGGTGCCCTCGTTACCTGACGCCAAACGGTTAACCAGAAGTAATGCCAGCGCAATAATGGGTATTGAAGTAAATGGAATAAATCTGGGCTAAACGACGCTGTTAAAATCTGAAAGGCAAAGCAGAAGGAGATGAAATGCACCGCCGCGATACAGAGCATGACTACCTGTTCAAAGATTCAGCGGAGTTGATAAACAAATGATTGGAAATTTCTAACAGACATCGGGTTTATGTGGGCATAAAAATACAACATGAAACAATAGAACAACCTTTGGGACTATCTTTAGTTTTATAATATAACACACCTTGCAAACACCAACAGCTACGTATACATGCGTTTCAATGCAACAAATATTTCCCAAAGGATGGTTTCCACGCCCTAAGATTGCCCAAAACTAGAGGACTGTAGGCATCGTTGGTTCAGCAGTAAACTTTCCATATTTAAACGATGAATAAATCACGCAAGCAAGCTTTCCCACCTGTCAACAAAGTACTCTCATGTGGCGTCACCAGCAAACCGTCCGACTAATATCTATCGATCTGGTTTGGCAGCGTTTCTGCCTGCGTCCAATCCATGGACACTGGGCTAAACTGAACGTGACACACTGCTTGACTGGCTCGGTCCTAGTACAGAGCCAATGAATACCACGTCAAATATTTCGATATGCTTTAATCCTCTTTCCCAGAGGAACGCACAAAAAACCTACATCGGAAAGATCGACTATGAAACGGGACGATCGATATGGCGCAGAATCGGGATAGAAAAGTAGATCCATCAAAGGTGACGTTGAACGGTTTTCCCGCTTGTCAACAAATCTGAAAACCCCTAGCTTCAGGAATCGACGGTATCGATGCGCATCTGAAGGTTTGTAGTATTTTTTTCGAGTTAGCGAATTATGTAAACGGTGTGACCAGAATTTCGGAAACCAAAATCTCCGGCTCATCGACGAGTCAGTTTTCCCACCGATACGTTGTACAACGCACTATGTACGATACGGCTGTGAAATAATAATCCTTTACAAACGTTGCCAGACTGGGGAACCGTGCGCCACTTCTATCTCTGCACACACATCCTGGCAGCCTGTTGGTGACCAACCCAACACCGTTAGCACTCTCTGCGTGTGTACGCAGCACCAGGTGTGCCTGTATGCAACGTTGTTATTTCATTAATATTTATTTGCAATAAATATAGAATGAAAAATATCTTCCAACCACTCGCATCCGACAACCGAGCGGTAGATGCACAAAATCACCAGCTCTCACCTGACTGTGCGACGACTCGTGCAGATCATGCAAATCGAAATGGCCTTCACACACATCGAACATGCAACATTTTCCACCAGCGCAAGTGGGTGAAGAGGTCAAAATACGATTGGAAAATTCTGCTCGCACACGACGCAGCATTGGCAATCGCTTTTGGTTCACTTTATGTTTTCCCTCGTTCGATATCGTTCGGAACACAGGTGCACACGCAAGCAGATATCAATAAAAGTGCCATACAAGTTTGGATATGTTTTAGTTCAACATTTTCAACATTCTAGCGTATGGGAAAAATCTAAGATGAATGTTAGAAGAGCATGTTTTCCAACAAGAAGCGTTGTTTTATGATAGAACACGTTATCCTTCATAAATTAGTTTTTCGCATCATTTTGTTGATGTATGCCTGGAATAACAGACTGAACTTTTGTCGGCGATGAGAAAAAAAATCACCCAAAATAACTGAGTGAAGTAAAATGTTTAGTAAACTTACATCAGTTTGGCACTTTAAAAACTAATCCGCCAGTCAGTTAGGTTGTCTTCCGGTCCTTAACCGAAACATAACCCATAGCCGTAAAAACCATTTATGTATGGATGTTTTTTAATTGTTGTGTTTGGGCTTTAAAATGTTGTGATAGGTTCTACATGGAATGTTTTTTCGATTGGTTTTAGTTGAGAGGCTCAAGGAGGGAGAGCAGTGTTGGGTGTATTAATTATATTTGGCAGGTTCAACCGCTCCGATGTTCTTTGGGCATGAAATAATGTAGCCAAGAATGTCCAAAACCCTGGATCGTACTCTTCAAGATGTTTTATTATAAAGATGCCTATTTCCAGAATGCACTGCAAATTATACACTACTCCAAATGAAGGAAGTCTTTACAGAAACGATGTTAGCACAGTATGCTCACTGGCATTTTACGGACCCAACAACATTTGAAGCAAACTGTAACATGTTTCAAAAGAAACAAAAAATACCAGTTTTTCACTCTTCATTGCCGACTAGCTTCAAATAACAGCATCTATGTTGGTCACGATGTTTCGTTTTTTCGACATATGTTTCACTGGAGCTTCGATTTTTAAGCTTTCTCCAGAAATGACAGAATACTAAAAAATCAAATTAGCCGAGTTTAAACACAAAGTGTCGCACAAACCTTTAACCGTAGTTGGTTTAATGTTTTGACCAGAACGGATTTAATGTTAATAAAAAAACTACTACTAACTTGTTCTGAACACAAAAAAAAACCACTCTTGATGATGTTTCGAAAAGAAAGTTGCTATCGTTTTTTGTTTTCTGCATGAAAGATCGTTAAAATGTGTCCAATGTTTTTTACGTATACGTTGTTTCAATGCTGGAAACAATCCCCTTGACTCTCTTGGCATGATTTTGTATTTGTTTGTAAAATCTGTTTATTTGGAAACAATCGAATTGAAAAAAACATTCTCTTCCACCCAGTGGCCGACATTTTTCATTATATTTTTATCAGTAACGCGGATCAGCATTCTACGGATGCAAATTAGTTATTCTTAGAAAATATTATCGTGGTGAAAACATTATTTTAACGAGCATTCCTTATCCATATCGTTTCTTCAACAATAACATCACAGTGTAGACTTAAAAACAGAATGGAAGTTTCCAGAAAAAAAAAACACTTTGCATTGGAAACGTGCTCAAATAGCGAATGCAACAACAATCCGCCTTTCGTCGGATTCCCAGTAACGATCGTTGTTGATTTACAAGGAGCACTAAAGCACCCATAAATTACCATCGTCAAGTCCCGATTTCCTGATCAGTCCATTCATCGAGGGATCAGTGCTTTCGTTCGGGCGTCCGGTTGGGGGTTTGGGAGGCACTGTCCAGCCCACCCGGCTGGACGAAAACCCACGAAGGGGTGGGATAAATCGTTTTCCACTTCGCATCCCGAGAGAGGGAGAACCCGAGCAGCATGCACCGATAGGATTCCATTCAAGGTCTTTCCATCGTCGTCGTGCTCGGACTGCATTTTGTTTAGTCACGTAAATCTATCCACCTTCCCTGCCCCGATCCTGTGTCCAACCACACGCAGGCAAGCTTCAGCTGCAGTGAATTAGCGCAAGCATCCGATTTCTGCCAACGGGCGTGATGGAATGCAGAAGCTCCTGCAACCTGCTTCCACCCGATGGTGGAAGAAGTGCAGCGGGTTGGAACTCAAACATAGGCGGCAGGCAGAGGAAGCTACAGATGAACCAAAGCTGACCATAGGGAGTTATCGACACGATTCAAATTATTTGCTGTACTTCATAGAATCTATTTAAAACCAAAGCTTTTCCACGCGCATCAAAAGAACGCTCATCTGAAATTTCCCGGTTCCGGACGCACGGAATCGGTATGCATTTTTCATCGACACGCTTGACATCTGCTACGCGACGCCAAATAGAACATAACCAAAAGAAAAAAAGGATCAAAATGGCGCTGCATATTCCACACTGAAACGCTTGGGAAAAGTGAGACCATTCGGTGCGTAATAATGCTGCTAATCAATTGAGATTGTAATCAAATTACAGGAAAGTCATTTCAAATCCCCGAACCGGGCAGGATTAGCCGATGTAATCGCCAGCTAATCTCTCGGTCTAGCCATGCACGACCACGGAAAGGTTAGAATTACCGTCGACGTGCTTTTAGTCCTACGCCACCATTCGACCATTCGGCAAATTTCGCGCTGGATGAGCACAATTTTATTGATAAATAATTGCAATCGGGCGGCGATGGAACCATATCGAGGAACCTTCCATATTGGCCCGCGCGAACCGCGGCAGATGTCGATTGGCGCTGCTTTTTTTTCTACGCTTCCTGCGATGGGCCAAAGCCAAAGGTCAGTTGTTCGGCCGCACACTAATTTATGATCCCTTTTTTGCGACCCCCGAATGCAATCGATTCGTGAGTGTTATTAATTAGTGCCGAGCCCCGAGGAACAGGGAGTCTCGAATTGATACATAAATTTTCGAACGCCTCTAAATCTCGCCGTTCGAGCATCGGCAAAATTTCGCTACCATAAATATTGCAATATCTAATGCCTACTCGCAACATTGCAAACGCTCACACTCTCTTTTTTTTCTTTTTTTTTCTTTTCCACAGGTAAATTGGAAAGCAAAACGAAAAACCTGGCCACGGGAACGCCGGATGACACTCGTGCAAACGGGCTCAAACCCGGCACCAGCCGATGGTAAAATGTAGCAGGGTTGGTAAGCCATCACCATAGAATGAAAAACAAAATTTTTATGCACACTGAAGGGGTTTAATTTATGGCGAATGTATCGCACATGCTTCCTCCATACGGGGTCCCTCCGCAGGCATGATGTATGATTTTAATGGCATCGCTCTTTCGATCGCTAATAAATTGATCGAACATAAATGCATGCATCCTTCACGTCGGTCCACCACGTGGGATTTCCCACCACCCACGAGAGGAGGAAAGTGCATCGTGAATAGTAGTTAGCCGCCAATAATCGGGTGATTACGAACAGGCTTACCAAATCATAGGCAAGCGGTCAGGCCGGTCGAGAACAGCGAAACCCGACACCGCACACCCGGGAATGGAATTGTTATGTAAGTTTGAGCGCGGGGGACGAAGCTGCCTCGGTAGTGAGAAGCGCCGGAACCGGATTCACACCGGATTCAAACCCGAGAGCTGGACGCAAATAACGCTTGTTGACCTCCGAAAATTTGCAACGCCACTGATTGACCACAAACAAGCGCATTAGGCGGAATAATTGCGGCTTTAGAATGTCAACCGGGTTGAGGCACCGATTCGGAATGAAATTAAATAAATGAATGACACGCCGATGCAGCAGGCGGTGGTCGGGAAATGTTCGCTATCGGTTTCATCGGCTGACCAATCATCATCGGCAAGTTGGCAGCTGACGATTAGCATTTCATTCGCAAGGGATGGTCCAAGAAAACTCGTCCCGTAATGGGCCGGTGGCTGTGGATGGCATTTCGTAGGTAACGAATGGCAGAGGCAAACGTACGCTTTCAAGAGCGCACGGAATGTCACCGATGGTTTTGCAATAAGGAATTTCAATTTGACACATTCGATGTAACTGAATTTCCACAAGAATTTCGCTTCCCCTCGAGGTCCTCCGAGCCCAAGCGGAACCGGGGGCAAATTATGCTAATTATTATCAACGTTGCGGATCAACGGTAGCGTGACCCATGAAGTGGTGCGAATGCCCGAATCCACGTTCACGCCATTTCTCCAACTCCGAGCATAAATCCGCTCAAACGGTTCCAACCAAAACGGATAGTGTGAGATTCGATCGCATTACAATGTCACCATAATGCTGTTGGCCTGTGAGTAAGGAGCGCAATATCCTCCCGTGGGACGGGGCGTTTTGAGTTGGATCACCGGTAAACGTGGTTGGGTTGCCCGAAGTGCGACGAATGCTTTGATGTTGAAACTTCTGCTTCATCGAACGGTCGCGTGACAGTAATTGATTGCCGGTGCATCGAATCATCATTACACGCAAATCGGTCGCGATAAGATCTGTAAGGTGCTGGCGGCATAAGGCTGTAAAGGGTAGGATAAATTGTCGATTGATCACCCGCCAACACCCCCCCCAATCGAATGATAGGGATCTAGGGGGGAGGCAAATGAATTGAGGTTCAATTCGATCGAGTGCCAATTAAATTACCGACAGCATAACGCGTCGAGCGCGAATCCACAATTCATATCGAGCAAATCGGAACGTCGTACCTAATGCACCGAAAGTGACAACAAAGTGGCCACAGGCGATGGTTCAGAGAATGGGATTAAGAAACAAGAAATCTACCTACCAAACCTCATACCTCGTCCAACGGCAAACAATCTCTGTGCAAGTTCTCAAATAACTCAGTCTATTATCTCGGTGTGTATTCGATCGATTGAGGGAGTGCGATTAATTACGCGACCGACCGAAATTCCAGCATGCCGTTGTTCATTCGTTAACGCCCAACCGGCTTCCACGAATGTGCGGTTTATCCGGTGTAGATTATTTGTTGAAAACGATCAGAACGGGGCTATAAATAAGGTGACAAATGATGGCGAGCGGGAAGGATTAAGCTTATAGTGAATCATTGCGCAATGGTATAACATCGCACAGATTATTCAGCTGAGGGATAACATAGCGCGAGAGTCTAAATAATTAAAGGGAAATATATTAAGCAGCGATTCGTTTGTTTATTTGTGCCCCTTTATTTGCGGAACAAGCAGTCTTGTATCATTACTACTTCAATGGGCTAAATTATCTCCCGTTTAAACTGATTTATTAATTTAACATCTACTTGTTCCAGTTCTATTTGTATCCTTCAGTTCGCATGAAAGCGATTCGAACAGATAAGCATGATAGCCACCTAATTCAACTACCTTACCCACATGCAGGCTTGCTCGTGATTTTCCAGTTCTATTGAATTAACTTTATAATAGAAATAACAGACTTTTGCCTCACATTTTCTTTTACTATTATTATATTGCAGTTTTAATTGTTATGTGTTTAGTAATAATAACGTCAACGTGTTCAATAATAAAAATGACAAATTCAGTTTTTTACCCTCCATGGTCTAATAAATTCTGAATTTCTCCCTCCATGATCCATTATAATTGTATGTTTCAATACCTATTTGCGACGAACTCAGGAACAACAAAACTCTTTAACGCCTACGACTTTACGAGTTGAACTCCAAATTAGGGTTTTCATACAAGTCTTACTATTATAAAACATTTAAATTTTTTCTTCAACTTAGAATTGAAATCTAACGTATATTACTTTTTTAAACATGCAAGCAAAATAACATAAAACTTCGTAAAATATAAAAATGTTCCTTATTGAACGAGATTTTTGACAAACTGACAGATTCAAGTTCAGTTGTTCCAATAGCAATTAAGTCAATGAAGATAGCTTCCGAAAGTTCTAAGTTTCCGAGCGAAAGAGCACTAAGTAATACAATAGTGGGGTTGTGTTTTAAAATCGTAATTTTACCCTGCCCCACATTCTTTAGAACAAATTGTGCATTGGGGAATGAGGTAACCTTACAATACAATTTTGAAAATTTTATATTCAAGAATATTTTAGAAAAGTAATCTCTTCACTATTTACTTTTACGTTTCACCTTTATTTGTTTACAAACATGGATTACACAAATCAAATAACATTGCTCATTTTCCTCGGAGAATCCAAAACCCTCCTTGAGCCTACCCTTGAACAGCACTTACGCGACCTTCAATGCTCGGCATGGTGCACAACCATATCACACGGTAAACAATAATTTACAGCCAACAGCAATCAGCTTAACGTTACAGTGTCACAGTCACAGCTCGGCTGGCAGCAACAATCGGTTCCGCTTTCCCCAGGCACGTCTCCTGAGCCGCGGCATCTGTCAATAATGAAGTACAATCATTTATGCTACGTACCACCCACAACGACATTCCACCCTCGGTCAGGATGCTCGGCATGTGCGACATAACAATCAGCACCATCGTCCAAAACCCGCCCGAAGCTTTATCAGCCGCCAGCTGCAGATGGCTTTAGGGCGGGAACGCAAACCCCGCACCAGGATGACGCGTTCGAACGTACACATACATGAATGTTTGTTAGATTCATAAAAGGGATTTTCCAGCCGGCTAGCTTCTTCCGCCCATCTCGAGTGGGGGTCGAATGTTTGCCATTACTGGATGGTAACCGGAGTCCAATCATGCGAGTCCATCTCTGTTAGCCACTCCAGTGCCCTCCAAGGGGCGGCCCTTTCACGCCGCGTGGACAAACATGATAAAGTTAACAATTAATTTTGGGCGAACATATGTAAGAAGCAGCACAACGACACCAGGCAACAGGCGTTCGGAGTCGACGCTTGACACCCGAACTGCGCCGCTGGTTGCAGTTTTAAGAAAAAGGACACCGAGCAAGTGCACGTGGTTTCCAGCCGGGAAACGGATTTGTCGCTAACATGTGCTCATTTTCCTTTTTTCAAACAACAAAAATATAATTCGGGTTTTGTCCACTTATGGCTAAGTTCGTGTACACGTCACATGAATACGGCTCATTTACGTGTGCGTGTATGTGTGTCAGCCTGGAAAGTGATAAAATCGCTCGACTAATTGGTGGACAAATGTTTTGCACTTTAGCACTTCATTTCGACACCTCACCCGTGGGTCTCCCGTACGGCTGCGAAAAGTTGCCATCCTCCCGGCCAGCCGGTCACGCAAGCAACATTCAAATCGTAACCCGTCGGTGCCACATTCCACCCGGCATTTGTGTCGACACTTCACATGCCCAACGGACGAACGCCCTTTTGCCGTATGCTTCGGTGCACCACGGAACGTGATGACATCCTCGGGCCCACCAGGACGGGGAGAGTTTGGGAGGATTTCGTTGCTGGAGAGGGGGTTGGGGATGGAAATTGGAACCCATTTTGAGGCAAAGCATGAAATATCGTAACAATCACGGGACGGAAGGTTTTGTACGCTCCCGAAATACGCACCCAGATTGGACGATCGGGTGCATTTAACGAATTTCCCATCTGCATCCAACTGTCTGCAGTGCGCTCACTCTCCCTCTCTCTCTCGCCCTAGAGTCCTCGCAGCCCCTACGACCATAAATAGGTGGTCGAACGAGCGGTCAAACAAGTGGACCGTACATACGAACGTGACAATATTGTTACACTGTGTGTACATAACATTTCTGGGCGGGTAGTAGTTTATCGATCGTATGCTGCACATTTCGTTTGGACGGTGATGCCTTGATAAAGCTTGAAAATTACAAAGGAATATAGAGCAATGTTGCCTAGCGCAGAACATATTGGTATTCCCGGTCGAGCAAAGGGTATTCATCTCATAATTTGGTCAAATTAAATTTGATGTATTTCATTTCATTAGATTACGCACTTAGGCATTTTAAAAAAATATCCTTTTTAATGACCTGTTTACGTTCAAATTTTTTCTTCTATTTTCAACAAGGAAACGAATAATTTTCCTAGCTATCAACAAGCGATCCATTTTTGATGTGAATCTTCAGCCACGTGGCGCAAAAATTGCAAGATCAATTCAAAGATAGGTGGGGCAAAGCTATTTTCCACTCCGTAATAGTTGTGACAGTTGGTTTAAAAAGTGTTACAAATATACTTGCATATAAAATATTCGCGAAATAATTCATTGGAAATTCTAGATCACAGTAAACAAAATTTCAACCAACTGTCAAAAATTTTCCCATGGTTTTTGGCTCGTTACAAGGTACACTGCGACCTCTTTACCATTGATCTTGGCATATTGGTGAATTTTCAATAACCTAACCACCCTTTATGGTTTTAAACAAATTTGTTCAAAGTACCTTTTTAATAAAGACTTTATTGTTTTTGGATCTGTTAAGCATAAAAAACTATAACATTTATTTCCTCTTTGAATCACCAAACCTTCCCCTGGAGGTTCTAATGATAATATGTTGTCAAACAGAGAATATTTTCATCTTTCACATTGCTGGTAAAAGTTGGAATGCACTCCAAAGAAACTCATTTGAGGGTGCAATTCGACGGAAGTTAAGATTTGACAGGTGCGAATCAATTGCCTGAACAATTTTCCGATATTTATTTCAATGACATTCGTGTTGGGCAAAAACAAGCAGATCATTGTTCTAAACTGCCCGAACGATCGAAGGTAATTTCCCCCACTTTGAGATCGCAATCGCTGTGTATCGCAAAACTCTGCCTCCGACGAATAACTTCCGGTCCGAGAAACAATCAACCGGAAAAAAATAACCGATCGAACCGATCGATCGGAACGCGCAGCTCGGTGATGCATTAAGTTTGATGAATACTTGAGATTATTTGCCATCCCATTTTGTATGTCCGCTGCGAAAAAGGAAACCCAATCTGACGCTGGCTTTCTGACGCTTAGAAGAAACGCAAGGCGGGAAAGCTTCCTCACGGGAGGGAGTATGCAAACTTTCGCCACACCCGGCCGAAAGGCGAAGATCGAAAATGTCTTTCCCGCGTTCGTCAAGCAATAGGCACGAACATATTTTCCTTCAACTTTCCCGAATGAGAGTCTCCGCCGACAATCCGCGCGTCTGGGAGCGCAACGGAATGGAACGGAGTAAAATCGACACCACTCCTATCCACGCCATCGAGGAAAGGTCCGGAGCGAGGAGCGACAGACAATTCTATTTCCTTCCAAGACGAAGGAGTAGAGGGTCTATGAAGAAAAACGGGTCGAAAACGTCTCGCGCCAAGTGACAAACATAAATGCAGACTAATTGCATTTCAAAAAACCCCTTCCACCGAACACCCGCCCTCCCTAGGTGGTAACGCGTCCGCAAATTTATCCTCCGGACCTCCATTTCGGGGCGGCTCGAACGTCTCGTGTGCGAGACGCTGTAAGATACGTAAAGCGGCGGAGACACACCGGAGGTAAGTTTTCCGCCCAGACGATTTTCCGCTTCACGGCGCGTCATTCGGTGATTGAATTATTTTGCGCATCGCAGCCAGTTCCAACCGCTTCGGCGCGGCCCCAGCTCGCTACCTCCGGTCGGGCAGATGAGGAATTAAAAAGAAAACTTCATCCTCCAAGCGCTCACTAGAACCGGGCCGGCTCCAAACAAACAGGAACTAGCACAGACAGCGCGCAATTGCGATTCCGCCAACCGCTCCCGCTGTAACTCCGGATGGCTTCGAGGTCTCCGGAACTAGAACTTGGCAACCGAGGGAATCTAAAGTTATGCCGATTGTCTTTGCCGAAGCCACCCGCGGGCGAACGCGGAAAGTCGTACGAACAAACTTTCGGTTCAAATTGCGTTCATCAACTTAAGTCACTCGATTCCCTGCCCGGCTCGATGTCACGCTGATTGTGCAGGAAAAAGCTGGAATATGCGGGGGGAAAGAAATTGCATAAAGTACCTTTTTTTTATTTGTTGCGTTACGGCATTAACAATTTATGGAAGTTTAGTTCTGATTTCTTCCGTCATTTCCGTCGGGAGAGAAAACTATTTCACCCATTTTCAATTTAAATATTCATCGTTCTACGCTTTCCGCCAAACAGTGGAATTGCTTCATTTTTCGGCTTGATTGTTAATAGTTTGAAACAGCTTAACCTCGAGGGTATACCGAAGGGAATGTTCGTAATTAAATTGTTCATAAATTTCGCATCCTGTTCCATTTCATCCCCCCTTCAAAGTAAGCTCCATTACTGCATTCACTTCCCAGTTGCGTTTTGGGAAAATTGCAACGTTTTGCAAACGTTTAGGTGGCACGCAGAATTACAGAGATTTTGCAAACCATTGACGCAGCCCAGCAGAAAAATTGTGATAATTTGTGAGCAATCCATTTGAAATTTTAAAAAACCCTCTCATCAAATTCCACACTCGAGGTGGAAAGAAGGAAAAATTTAACCAGTGCCTATTATACAATCCGGTGCATCCATTTTCCACTCCATCGCGTCGTTCGTCTGGGAGGTTGGATGGACGCACCGATGTTTAACAACAATGTTCGACAATTATCGGTTGCAAACGTCGTAAACAAACCGTTAACAACACACGGACCCTTTTTGAGCAAACGCAAGCAATAGCTGCAGGGGTTTGCGCCAACGTAGGGCGAAGGGAGTAAACGGGCCGGCCGAGACAAACCGAAACGGATTGGAGGCCCCGCACGAAAACAGCCCATTTGCTCGGTGCCCATTTTGCTGGCACTGCCAAAAAGGTGTTTTATTGCTACGAGCGAAATGAAAATAACTTCAGCCCAGGCGATGGAGGCGATGGAGGCGATGGAGGCGATGCTTGCGTATGCGGAATTCCGAGTTGTAGCGGGTGGCATCACGATACCCAAGTATTTTTCAAACACCCCAAACTGTGACACATATGCGAAAACAACCAAAGCAAACGTCTACCTACGCCGGTAACGTAAAACAAGACTTTTCAATTTAATCTGCCCTCTTTATTTGGTGGTTTAAATAAGTTCGTTCGCCTGAAAATGTTTCACTTTTTTTATGCACTGGCATATATTTTGTCTATCCTGATGATTTTCAGACAGACCCATGTTTCCCTTACATAAATCTATGATTAAAATAAATAAATATCTGAAGTAATGATTACATTACATCTTCACGGCGATCCAAAACTACGAAACTTAGGCGTCGAGACTAACTGCGCGGAAACGAAAAGACACTGCTAACCATTTTTTCGCTTTTTTCAAAGAGTTATTTACCTTTTGCATGGGACAGCGGCGAGAAAACTGACAGATTCTGATGGAAAAATCATGATGGCCGAAATTGTTATGTATTTCATTTGTCGGACAAACATACTACTAAAATTTTGTGTATCACAGGTGTACATGTGGTGTATCAAAAACATAAAGTAAAATTAGGAACACGAAGTACATATAGTAAACAACGATTGTTTTGGAATTTAACTTTCGAATAATGTGAAATCCTGTAGTCCTTCTAAGACCCATAAATTTGGTTAGACATTGTTATGACTACTTATGATGTTAATACAACTAACTAGCTACGTAAATAGACTATGATATGAACAACATATTTACATTCTACAAAGATACTCTTTTGGATTTTGGAAGTCTCCAGTTCAATGTACAAACATTTCACATGATTTTTCTATAAAAAAAAAATTGTTTAAAAAATTAAAAATTAAAATTAAAATTGTATGAAACGATCCAACATTAAAATTGTATGAAGAGACAACATACTAACGATCACTTTAAAGCAAACAAATGTGCAGTTCAGTGTAGTTTATTAGTTTATGTGTAGTTTAGTGTTTCAGTGTAGTTTATTCTTTAAAAAACCATTCAACCGGTTGTGTCTGTATCATTTTAGCTCAAGTCAATTCCGACTAAAACATTTTTTTTTTTCTATCGTTTTCTTCTTACTATGTTATCAGAAGTTAGTTTTGAACTACGCTCGGATTGTGTTTGGTATTTTTTATAATGTGTCGTCTACTTTCCAGTTTTGTTTTTTTCATTACCACTAATTTGGATCACAATAACAAACGCGATAATTTTTATTTTTTTATTTAAATTTATTATATCGTATATGTGCATAGTAAAGTATGTGCATTGTTTAGAATTATATGTGAAACTTCCCTTATCCTTCCGAAAAACTATTCAGCACATGCAGTACAATTTGTTCCATCCCATTTACCCACGATGATGAACGGGCCTAAATGTGCTGAGCGAGTTGGTAAAAACAAAAACGAACCGGCAGCATCGTTTTTCGCGATCAAATCGGCTCGTCAGTTGGCCGGAAGCAGAACATATTAATTTCATCGCCTCGCCTGGCCTCGCCTCACTGCGCCTCCAAGGCTTGCTATCAGCAACGGATGCAACGCACATGCGCCGATTGCAGAAACAAATGGAAATTTTGTTGTATTTTCTTTTTTATTTCACCGAAAATAAACACACTGTTAAACGGTTAAACACTACTATTGGTTCATAGTTGCCCGTTTGGCACGCGGCCGGAGAAATGTGACACCTCGTCGCAAGCGAAGAAACGCACAGCAATATATTTTATCAACGTGAGCGAAGTACGTGTGGCGGTGTGGGGAGGATTGGAAGCTGTAGGATGAATAAAACAAAATACTATTTATGCTGCAAACAAGGACAAAATATTGTACCCACAGTGTCCATAAACGGAGCACAAAGTTCACAGTGTAGAGTGGACGAATGAAAAACCATTACCCAAACTATCTGGATAGGCAGACAAATGAGTGGATGGGAATATGACCAGAATGTATCCCCACCGAGGCTTCTTCCCTGACCTCCCCCCCCTCCTCTCCCCCGTCAACCAACACTACCGGGGCATCCACAAGGGGAAGTGATGTAAATTTTTGGAAAATTTTCTCCAATCAAACGGTACCGGAGCAAAGGGGGAAACGAAAAGGAACGACCGGGGCGGCAGTAACTCGGCGGAGGCGAGTGAAATTTATTGCCAACAAATTTGCGCAACGGGTGGTGGTGAGTTGATTTCATTGAATTTATATAAATATTTAATTACCGACTGCGCTATACGGTGATGGCGTTTGCAGCAAACAAAAAAAAGAGCACCGATACGCGGCGTGAAATAAATTGCAAACGGAACGGACGAAAAGGGCAGTAACAAAAAACAACCCGGCCTACCAAACCTTCACGCAACTGGATCATTATTACAGCGGGGTGGCATATCAGCATGGAAATAAAACAAACAGCACGTGCGTGCGGGTTTTATGGGGATTTTTAGGTTTTGTTTTTGTTAAGGCACACAAGAGAAACACAAACCGAAGAAAAGAGAGACAAAATAGCATGTTTGTTTAACAGAAAATACAAAACAGCGAAAGTTGCAACGAAATGCATCAGCGACCCGAAAGCCTCCCCGGCGCATGGTGGATGTTGCAACGGGAAGGAAACATAAATATACCTCACCAAACATTTGCGTGTCGGCAGCCCGAAAAACCCCTGGTTGAGGCTGGTTGCGAGAGAAAGTGATTTCCCTCGCCGTTTCTTTTCGGTTTTCCATTTCGCAACTCTGGTGGTTGCCGGTTCTGCGAATATTTTATGTACCGATTGTGCAATGGGCTGCAGCAAAACCCTATGACTTAATCCGATCGGGTGCATCAAACAGCAACAATATGCCTACCAGCTGCCCACCCCCGGCCCCCGGGTGTGTGGCCGTGGCACATTCCCCACACACAACTTCCGCCCCGTTTTGCATAGCGCCAGGTACGCCACACACGGATTTTGATTCCACCGGAACGTGCTCTTTTTCTAGTCTTGTAACTAACTGTTTGTTATTATGCACAAACCCCCGCCCCCTCCATTCTGTCTGTGTGTGAAATGCGCTACTACACGTACTGTTTATTTATACCTCCGTGTTTGCAGAATCGGCGTGCTTGGCCGTTTAAACTAGAGTGCTTTTCGAATCTTGCCCTTTCTTCTGCCTCGCCCGTATCTTTATCACCTCGCACCGGCGACGAGGTAGCTTTGGCTATGGGTCGTAAGGATTTACCGGATATGGCGCACTTACACACACACACACAGACAAAAGCCGAAAGGACACAAGACGAGAGTGAAGTCTCATTTCGTCCCGCTCGTGCCGCGCGCGAATCCCTTTGAAGATCAGTTGTTCCGTCGCGTCCTGGCCAGACGACTTATGGGCATACGCAAACCCTGGCGAACGATAGCGAAGGAATTGCAGACGACAACGACGACGACGACGACGATGACGTGACGTAATTTATGGACCGCTGGGTTGAATATCTGCCCGGGTACTTCCTTTCTTCGGTTGGCAAGAATGTTTCACTTTTATGTTCGCTCGCTGTTTATGCTACTTCGCATCCACACTAAAGCTCCAATTGTTCGCTAGGCGTTAGGCCACACTCACTCGGGTGGGTTTGATTATGATAAAGTGAACAGTAAAGAGACGCTCGGTGTTCAGTCTGCCCGACGAGGTAGCGGGATCGTCCGGGTACGACCGACATTGCTACTTCGATTAACCCCTTTTGGACGTAAAGTCTAGGGGCCGGCAAACCAACGGAGTGAGAATGTGCAATGTGCCTCTTTCTTTCGTACCATCTCATCCGGCGCCTAATCGAACACGTACTCGACGCCTTGCATTGCGTCCATGACCCACGCAACATCGTCAGCGCCAACAACGAATGGCATCACATTAAACGGTTACGTTACCGCCTTCCTTTAACCTTGCATCTTTGGCACCCCTGGTTTGTCAGTAACCCGCAAGCTGCAGCACAAATATCTAAACCCTTGAAGGCAACGTTTTTCTTAAGCTTATTTTTGTGGTAATAAAGTACAGCTGATGCATGGATAACTTTAGAAGCATGGATAATACTTAGAAGAAGTGTTTTACTTACATAAGAATTAACAAAATTTACAATTAATTAACAATAATCGAAAATAAAGGATTCTTCAGGGAGCAAAAACAGTCAGACATCCATGAATTTTGAAGAAAATTTCTAAGGTTGTTTGACGGTTATGCGTTTCTGTTTGAAACTCAAATTTTATTAATTGCCCCAAGATATTGCATTGTGACAATACATTTTTAAATGAAACTAAACAGAAAAACACATTGAATTTAGATAAATACTAGAACTGATAAATGATTTTGACTTGCCTGGTAACTTCGAATCGCAATAACCTTTTTACGAAACGATTCCAACAAAGTGAATGTGAGATTTTTACATATTTATTGAAATGTTCATTTCTATAAACTCCAAACAAAAAAGTCTCATTGACATTGAAGAAAAACATGTTTTGAGCAATGTGTTTACTTGAGTAAGTAAAAATGAATTGAGTTACCAGCCCTGGTTCTATACTGCGACTGTAAATAAAAATAAAAACTAAATTAAACTTCAAATATAGCTTCTTTTTTATTCTAGCAATAACTTATCCTTTGAAAAAAGAAGCAGTTAACAATAAATGTTTACGAATTGATTATACCAATTTGTTGCCCGCGTAAAGTGCTGGATTAAAAGCTGTTTGTCGTTCCGAAATGTATTCATAGATTCAACAGAATATCCAGTCATGAATTATGACATTAAATGCTGAAATAATTCTATAATAGTTAGATATAATAGAGTTCCGCTAAATATATAGCAACTCAATGAAAATAAAATTTAAATAATACAGCTGGACTTGAACTTGTACGATAAACTCGAATAACCAAACACAACGAGTTTTGAACCTCGAATCATATTTTAATTACTCTGTTATGTAAATAAGGTTATGGGCAAATGTTTTTTGTGTTTTTGTACTCTAATACTTGTTATGCCTTGAAGGGTTATGAGTGGCACGAAGTATTGGCAGGCTGTGAAGCTTCACATAAACATGGTAAATACATAAGCATTGGAAAATAGGAAGCCGGGTTGGGTTAACGGTATTCTAAGAAAACAAAATCTGTTTGATATAAGGGGCTCATAAACCTGAGAACGTACTACTTTCAATTATATAGGAAAATTATTGATTAAAAAATATCATGTCTCTTTTTTTTACTAGAAGAATGCAGAAATAATTGATTTATTTTTGTGATAGAATTCTTTGGTTTTCAACTAAAGACAAATTTTCGAACAATTTGTTAAGTGCAACAAATATTAGCTTATTCATTTCCGTATGCATATTCCTTTTCCCAACAAACGTCCCAGAGTACAATGCTCAAAATGTAGCAAAACGTTTTTCGTTTGTAAACTATAACCTTTACATTACCTTCTGTCTAAATGACTTGTTTACTCCCGTTTATACGTTTCCTAACTATTTGCATTTCTAGTGGCAGTGAAAAAGACTAACTGAACGTGAGTCTGATTGAAAAAAACTTCCGACGAAAAACTACCGCTGAGGCATTCGCAAACGTTGCAGCATCAGTCCCGTTAGGCTCTGGTTGCAGTGCCCATCGTCCGACCAATGTTGTGTGTTTACGAGCGTGTCTATGTGTGTGGGTTAGCATAACGAGTAGCACACACTGTAACGAAACAGAACTGAAGACGCAGGCAGTTCTTTGTGAGCTCGAAATGGATGGAAAATTACGCTCCAATCGAGAAAAATGGGATGGCTACGGTCAACGTTGACCAACCTACGGAGTGTTGTGTGCAGCTTGGAAGAGCCACAAAAAAGAGTTTGTTCCTTTTCCACCGAGAAGTCCCGGTCGCTATTTGAACCGCAGGAAAGGCTGCTTGGAGTTGTAGACAGCATTTTGCGTTCTTACAACAGCCGGAACTCGGGCGCTGACTGACGGGTAAAGTCAAACGATTTTCCAACCTTTCGGATCCACGGCGCTTCGTTCGTACGACGAAGGACTTGCAATGCGGATGGGTGATTTTTTTATATTTATTTTCTTTTTGTTGCAGTGTTGTTTCCGAGCGAGGTTTTCTGTTGCTGTTGATTTTGCCCCTGTGCGCTTGGTGGGAAGTCTCCGTCGCTTTGCATGCATTAACTTTCCCGCTGATATGCTTCATTCCTGGAGAACGGGCAGCTCAACATCTCCTCATTGCTCACTGGCAAACGATGGACACTTTAATATTCAAATTTTATCGCTACTCCTCCTGGAGCTCAGTTCAAATGCGCCACAAGAACAATCTTCTCGGACAATGCAATCTTTAAATCATCTTACTGTCGTTTAATTTTTCTTTCCCGTTCACCCGGTTGGAGCACTTTTCGTTGATTATGCCATAGTCATTAACCTCATTTCTTATGATTGCAATCGTTGCAAGTGGCCAACGCACGGAACGGAAAAAGTGCTCGACATATTCTGAATTCGGGAAGAATAGAAATGATTAGTGGTACAGTGAGCGATGACGGTACGAACGACCCGATGCTTATGGCCAATGGGCTAGTTTGTACACTTTTTGGCATGCTGTCAACGGATACTTCATGTAAAACAGGAACGAGCGGAATTAATTACACCGTCCAATTGCGGTAATGAGTTGTGTTTCGGCGGCAATTTTAATTTTACAATGGAAACGGATATTGCAGCAATTTGGAGACGCTCCAATCTATCGCCATTTTATGGCGACAGTAGATAAAGGAAGCACAAAATGAATTACTCCTACCGTGAGAGGACTCCACCGCAGGGGGATGTCATAAAAACGGCTCCACGACTGGAAGATACAGAAAGAATTGAAAGAATAAAATGATAAACAGTAATTTTAAATTGAAGAATGTTACAGAAGCCGGAAAACCGTTGATTCAAATTTTATTTCTATAAAATTATAATTAAAAGTTAATAATCACAAGTAAAAATAGACATCATAAAATAATTACTTTTCTAAAAATCAGAACAAAGCACTTTAACTCAAAACAGGAAAAGTTTAACTGTTCTAGGGCACTTTACTCACGGAAATAAATCAGAACTATTATAATGAAACATTTGCAGGTTGATGCAGGCGACAAGAAAAAAGGCTCCAAAGCATAAATTAGTAGATGAACACCTCCATCTAGGTATAAAGAGATAGATTGAAAATATTTCCAATGATATCGATAGGAAAGTGTAATAGAAATTCGGCGTGTAATACGTCAGTTTAGATTTCATGATAAGTCCCACCGCGTCGATCAAATTAGGTTCTGCATCGAGCTACCTTGCCAACTTTTCACGTTTTCGCAGGTTGCAAGTCCTACTCCAATTCTATCCCCAAACCGAAAATGCATTTCCTATACCTTTGTTTCCGTAAGCCCTGCGAAAAAAAGGCAGAGAACAGGAAAACGAGTAGAAAAGGAAAAAATGGCACAACGTGTCAAGTGGTTGTCGGTCGAACGCCGCTAATGCCGGTGCTCGGTTGCAGCACGCCTAATGCACAACTTCAGACGGTGGGTGCGTTTCAGGTGCATTTGTCTCTTTCGTTTTCTTTTTCCGCGACTCCGCACTGAAGGTTTTCTGTTTTTCAACCCACTGCCCGAGCGCGGTTCAACAAACTCCATTCGAAGTCGGTGAACCGTACCTAGCGATACGAGTGTGAACGTAACCGCCCAGCAGGCGTCTGCGGGCCCGCCGTGGTTTGCGTCAAGTGCACGCAGCCACAACCAGATGAAAGTGAGTGGCTACCCGCTAGGCAATTTCGAGCAAATCGTCCTCAAAAACGTCCTCCATGACACAAACATCGAGCAGTTTTGTATGGTGAGGAGGACAAGGAGGACGATTGCTCGAAAAACGTCCTCCTTTTGTTTCATCCCCATACAAAAATGGAGGACGTTTGTTCGCGCGGAGGACGTTTTGAGGACGATATTTCGAGCTGCCTAGCGGGTAGTGCACGTCGGCTGAGGCGCAGTTGGTGGGTGTGTCGCCAGACCGATGCTTATGCTTCAATACCTCGATCGATGGCAGCCGGCTAGTCATTCTCATCCGTTAATGACGCTGGTTGATGTAAACAACGATAATGATGCCGATGATTTGAATCGACATACTCAGGGTAAATAATTCTACAAAAAGCTTTGAATACCAATAATAAAACAACGGCATTCATGCCACAAGGATCGCGAACTTCAACAGTCAACATTAATTGAGTGATGTTCCCCGAAACTCTGGATGACCTAACACCATGACACTTTTGCGGTGGAGTGCACTCGACGGCCTTTGGAATGTGCACGGTACACCATCACTGGCACCTGGAAAACGTCGGATCCCTTTGTGGCACCAATCAACCAAATGAAGCCTCCATTGATAACAATGAGTAGGAAGTGTTGAAAAACAATACAGCTTCACACTCAATAGAATACATGGAAGCTGACAAAACCGCACGTTTTAACAATAGGGGCCAAATCATCTGCTTCAATGTTTAATTGAGATGTCACCCGAATGACACTGCACCAAGCTCTCAACAATGTGTTTTGGGAGGTTATTTTAATGAACAAGTAATAAGAATTTACGAAATTGCAATTCTAGATAGCTTTTATTGTTGCTCAAGTTTGTACGTCTGTTTAAATTTAAAATAATGTAAAAAAAACTGGCATTAAAATATCAACTAACATGCAGGGTGCAGTAAATTTTAAACTGATTGTTTCTCATCTTTGCGTCGACATAACATACTAAATTTGACAGCACTGGAAAGGTTATTTTGTTTGGTATTCTGTTAGGTGAAATATACAGGAACTACTACACATCGATATCGAACTAAAAGAGCAATCAGTTAGCCGCCATAAAAAAAATCTATGTTGGTCAACCTATTGCTTGCTTGATTGGACATCGTTGTGTCTGCTAATATTTGTTTTATTATATTTAATACAATAACATTTCCAGTGCTGTCAAATTTATCAGAAAATTGTAACGCAAAGATGAGAAATGATCCTCAACCCGTCCTCTGCTTGACATTTCAATGAAATCGGTTTTTCATAACAGGATTAACTGAAATTATTCAGAGTTTTCGATTAGTTATCACTCGATCACAAATTCAAGACTAGCGAATGAAACCGTGGTCAGAAAAATAATATTATCTCAATTTGCTGGCCATTGCCGCCACTGCTAGCAACAGGAACATGTTGCAGGAACAGCAAACCACTGCAGAGTGGTTCGTTTTGACCACACATCAAATGTGGAGAGCAAACCGTCTTCTGTGTGAGGAGGAAATACAGTGGACACAAATTCCAACCCCACCAGGAACGGCAATGGAAAATCAATCGGAAACCACAATCACGCACAATCCATCCGGTGCGATATGTGCAAATCTTGCAAATCTCGAACAGCCAACCTTCGCAGTCTGGCATTTGGCCGAAAAATGAGATACCGGGGCGGCTTGGAATTTATCATGCGATCCGGTCAGTGCGTGCGCCCATGAAGTCAGTGAGTTGCGGCTAAATAGAGATGGAAGCGAATATTGGGACGACACATTTGGAAATAGCGACCAAATTCGTTGAATGCACTCAGTCGAGTCCGGTTTAGGCATCATCCTAAGGTGGCATCGCTAAAGCGGTAATTAGTATGCCCCGCCAGAATTGTCGGGTTCGAATGCACGGCGACGTCGGGTCACCGTTTCGGTGCAATGAAATTTAAACGTACTCTAAGCCAAATCGTTACAGTTCGCTCAGCATACAGCTTACCCAAATGAGGTTTACCGGGGCCCGGTTCGAATCCTGCAAGCTGTCGAGGGACAAATGGGTGCATTCTAATCCGGACGGCTACCGCCAGCATAATTTCGACCGATTCTCCGCAGTTTGCCGGGTGCCGGAACCGTTGTGAACACCTGCTTGTGGCCACGATAATCTGACACATGCTCAACAGCGTCAAGGATGGGTAGAGGCCGGACAAAATGTACCATACGGTAGTTTCAATGGGGGAAGTGACGGCTTCATAGGAGCATTTGTTGCATTCAGGGATATTCGATTTCCATGCCATCAAAACCACGCTGGCAAAATCAATCTTTTGCGATCCAACTGACCCACTTTTATTGGCACTCCACCTTGGGACCCCCGGCCTACCCGCAAGATGCATAAAGATTGGCTTTCGTTGCAACGCCACCAGAACGTTGCAGCTTAGGGAAAGTAAACCAGTCCTTGAAGCGAAAAGGGAATAGGACATAATCATCCAGTGAAAACGCGTTTAAATTCACCCTAGAGCATATAATTGACACTCAACCCTCAAGCTGGAGACTAGATCGTGGTGAGGGATGTGGTCCACGCTCGGCAGAACTGCGTTGCACGATAATGGCGCGAACGTAAAAACAGGTCAACTCTCATTTTCCGTCAAGCGACCCCCTACCCTATTGAGGTCCGACGTGAAGCCTTCCCTCCACCCTGTAATCTAATTGACACTTTGAAGGCTCACCTTCCCTGCTCCGATAGATCGATCGATTCGGACCGCTTGGAGAAAGGGAAAAATAACCACGGGGAATAACTGCCGGGAAAAATGGACCAAACTCCCCGAAGGAAAAACTCGCACATCAATTGGCCAATGGGTGCCCTTGCAAATGCAATTACAATGGGTCCACTTTCGCTGTCCAGCATTCCCCATTTTCCGTGCCGCAGGATGTTACGACAACCCTCGTACACTCGTCGCATCCAGTCCCTTTCCTCCGGCGAAACTTTGCACTCCGCCGAGTCCGTAATGATAATAATCGGTTCGCAGTCGGAAGAAAACTATCGCCAGCCGGAAGAACGAAGCGAAACGGTCACGAGCGGGTCGGGAAAACTTGGTAGACCGCAGCTCGGTCGGGTTGGGCAAAGCTGGACCAACAGTGCTCTACCTAGACCGGTTCGGTTCCCTTCCGGCGCCAAAGGGCGACTACTTCACACGCAGAAAGAAGAAACCCAGCCAGGCCGGTTCTTTGTGTGCTCTAATTCGATCCGGTTTCGATTACGGACACCTCCCCTCCGTGGCCGCCCTTTTAGACGTGGCTCCCTTCGGAATGTAGGGTTCGTACTTTCATTTTTCCACCGTGCCACCTAAGTCAGCCTTCTCGGGCACTCCCGGCGGGCGAAAGTGAAAGGAACGTACGGGCTGATGTTGGCTAGGAGTTTTCTTGTGTTTGATTTAACCATCGAAAACGCAGCTGATGCCAATGTGCAGATTTCCAAGCTGGAATGATATGTTGTTGAGTGGTCGCTAATACCCAACGAACACATGTTTCGCACGCCTTGGTACACGCTGGTTAGGTGTCCAACCTTCTTCTAAGTTTCCCCCCTTTGTATACTATGTGTGCTCCTAAGCGTACGAATTTACTTCAGCGCTGCGAAAAACTTTGTCTTCCCGTAAATCCATATCTTCCACAAACAGCGAGTTCATTCGTACGCCACGAAAGTTGAAGAGCTGCTCCAAACCAAGCTCATAACACATCGCGCACGGCGGGTTAGCCGGGTAAATCTCGACAAAAGACGGAACCAAAACTTCCCGTGGCCGCACACCGGAAAACAACAAACCCTGCCCCCGGGAAGCACCAAGTAAATCTAACTTCCAACAGGATAAACCACTCCGACTAACGTAATAACGCGCTGCGACACAAAACGTCATCGCTAGTGTGCGCGCCTAGGACACAAATTTTGGCCACCAATTCCTGCTGACACGAGCGTCGGCAAAAGTGTCAACGTTCGTTCCGAGTAGATGCACCCTTGTCCCAACCATTTTCCCTCTTCGACAGAAAGCGTGAAATTTGCATCCATTGCATTTCTCATCGTGTGGTTTTGGGTCCCATTTTGTACCCCGGGCCATCTCCTCGAGAGGTTGTCCTGCAGTCGAAGCTGGTTTTTCCTTTGATTATTCTAGGCAAGGACAGGTCGCTGAAGGACAAATGGAGCCCCTCCCCGGACTGGGGGGATGGGGAAAAGAACGAAGAAACTCAAACGCAAAACACCGACCGGAGGACTTTCTTCAAGAATTCGCATTCGTCAGCCGCGGCGTCTTTCGCGCGAAAGAAGCGTGAACAACGGTGTCACGGTACAGTGCCTTACTTGCTCGGCCCGCGGGGAAAAAGCGTCGCAAAGTCGGGAACATCGCGGCGTTTGTGAGCTGAAAGCCTGAAGAGTAGACTTCAAATTAACAAAAACTCTTACTCCTGGCACTGGAAACGTCGGTATCCTGGTATCCTCCCATTCATCCGTCCTTCAGGAGTTTTGCTGCGGGAAAATCTATGTCAGCGGTTCCACCAGGGGGCTGGGAAGTTTCCCCCAGGAAGGCTGGTCCGCGCCTTAGACTGAGTGTTTCGTTTCGTACAGCTGCAGCGCCTAAAGCAACTGGCATTTTGGAGTTGGATTTCATTTCTACTGCCTTTCCCAACTCTTCGACGTGGATCGAGGTGGTACTGGGTGACAATTTATCGCCTTCAGCTGGGTTTTCTCCGCTCCCCTGAACCACCCGGGAACCATCATTTCCGTGAAGAAAAGATGATCCGTATGGCTTGCAAAGGAGCTCTTGGGACATTGGCGCTTGGCTATACCCAGGAATACCCGTAGGACTCACCGAAGGTGCCAAACACCACGACAATACCACCGGCAAACGAATGTTTTGTGCCATTCAGCCAAAGCCAAACTCATTAAAATCTGTCATCCAGTGCGACTCTGGGCCTTGGGTTCTGTGTGAGTTTGCGCGACGCCTCACCGAGCGCTCGAGAGAGATGAGCCAAGCCGAAACGAAAAGGCCACGCTGAATGCAGATGATATCGAAGCTTCGTTCGTAGACTTCGCGGAGAGCCCAACATCAGCGTGGGGTTTTTCGCGCATTGAGTTTCTCGAGCAAAAAATAAACCGCTAGAACACAGAAGAAAAGATGTCCTTCCGCAATCGCACAATCACAACAATCTGGCGTCGAATGGCGAGAAAACTGTTTCCGAAACGAAGGACCTACTTATCAAACACCCCACACCACCGACGGCGACCGGCTTGGGAAGTCACATAAACGGCTTTTCTCTGCTACTTTTGGCCCCCTGATCTTTGTCTGTTTTCCCCCAGTACGGGGATTCCTCCTGCGAGCTGCTCTGGTGCGTGGGACAATGAGTCCTTTGAATGCGCGCAAAAGTTTTGAAAAGCGGATAGGATACCGGACCGGGAGTCCGACAAACCGCGACCAAGTCTTGGTGGAGTTTGAGATGTGCAGCAGGTCTCTCCCACCCCTCGTCGTACCGTCCCGGGAATACAAGCTTTCCCGAAACTTTGCGCTCGATTTTAAATCAAGATAATGAAATTAAACAACACAATTTCAAAGTTTAATTGGAATACCGGACGCGTGCCGGGGCGATACAGAGAGAGATAGAGAGTGAGAGAGAGAGAGAGAGAGAAAGCGACTGGGGAATGGGATCTGGCGACACGGACTAACCGCTTGACACAGCCGACCCTTCCCGGTATTCTGGTGGGTGTCAATTGGTGTCGGTTTCAGTGGACGGTGGACGCGCTCTCAAGTTTCTCCCCGGAACTACCCGCGGATGCTTGAGGCTATTCCCGCGTCCTGGTGGACGCGCCCTAGCAAAAGCCGCCATGATGGCCTGAACCAAATTAACCAAGAGGAAGTTGACGGTCGTCAAACGGCATTACGGCGAAGGGTCCAACCCCAGTCAGTGACGGCTGGACCACTTTCCACCGAAACGGCTTCCCCATTCGGTGGCAGCTTCTCAAGCTCCAATAAGTTCCAGTGAAATTACCTTCACAAACCCGCGGCCAGCCAAGACGCTGGGCTCGTTAATGATGCCGTTGAAAACGTCAACCAGTTCATTACGCTTTCCGGCCGGCGGCGACGGCGCGAGTACAGAGACTTTAGACCTTCCCGCTTATGTACCGCACCGAGTCGCGAGTACCACTTCCGTTGAAACCTTTGTTTCTCCCGCCGGGACCGGGGGAAAATCGATACACCGTGAGGAGCGAGTGCTTACGAAGTGCTAAATAATCATATCCGTTTGCGCGTTCGCCAGCGGCACGACACACTACACTGGCCAGTCGTCGAGCTGGGGCAAAGGGATTCAACAATGATCCGCTTGTCCTTTTCCGGTCCGGCGCGTTTATCTTCCCTGGTTGTCTGCATTAGCATTACAAAGAAAAGGCTGGTTGAAGGATGGCGCTGAAGAGTTCAAGGGAAAAACTCCTCCTCTGAAGCGGCCATCAAAGAGCTGTCTCCTTTGGTTTCGTTGAATCAAACATTAGGAAACACGTTTCATCTTATCAATTGAGATAAGTAAGCGTTGGATTTCGCCGTGCTCGGATCCAGTGCCATTGTCAAGCTTACCAAGAAGTAGAAAGTTAGCTTACCATCATAGGTTGTGTTGTAGGAAGGACTATTATTAGAGTATCTTAAGATTTGAGAATGTTCGAGCTTCTTGTACCGAATAGTGCTTACGGCGGAAATCGTCGAAATCTTCACGTTTAACCCTTAAAGGCACGTCAAAAGAAGATCCAAACCTACTAACGCGCTCTAAACACGCGAGTTATTTGTTTAGTGAAAATCAACGAAATTCTTCAAAAGTAAAATTTCCAAATCACTACACATTACAAAGCTCTCATAAAGATAAAAAAGTTCTCATAAAGATACCATTGTAAAATAAGTCTAAAAAACTAAGTAACTCTCTTTCTCCCACTAGAAGATGTAGTGCAACATAAAAGAACAAAGAAAAGTAACAAACTGTTGAAGAGATTCAACTAAAGAGCATGTAGTTTTTCAAACTATTTTAAAATATTGTTTGTGGAGACACCCCAAATACTTGTTCCAAACAATTAAAAATAATTTTGAACACGATTCTTTGATTAAAAATAAAAAATAAATGCATTTCTGATATTAAGCAAAATTTAGTGGAGACATCAAATCCCTGTTCGTCCATGTAATTTAATCATCATCACAAAACACTCCGTTGGACATTGTAGCGAAGTTTCCACTCTTACTTCTCAGTAACAACAGTAATTATTTAATTTACACATTACACATTTTTCTTAAACAACTTTCATTAAATAAATGGCTATAAATTAATCTTTGAGCCTCAATTACGTATTTCATTGAATAATTTTCTGAAAAACAGGTTTTACACTCATATTTTGTTAAATATTTCGTTCGTCGTGACCATACGAACAAAAAAATGTTTTCACGGTTATACAACAGCTTGCATGAGCTGCAAAACAGGCATCGTCTACAGTTACGTACGAAATAAAACAGTCAAAGAAATGATCGAAAAAGCAAGGTCACCACTTACTCATGTACTCTTTTAATGGCATCAGTCGGTACAACGTGTCGCAAAATATTAACAACCAGATAACTTACATGTTTGGGGTTAAATATTAACCACAGAGAGATATGTTTAACTTCGGTGCAGCGGTTTACACAATCACCCAACATATGCTTCCTACCTTGTAACTCCCAAAAACCACCTTCCTCGTTTACCTTCGATTGTGTTCAATAGTTTATTTCTTGTGCTCCAAACCTCCCTACTCAGCCGGTTGGTGTTGTCCTTCACACAATAATTTGTCAACACTGACAACGGACAAGATTTGCAGGCCACAGACAACAGCTACCACCCTTAACAATAATCACCCATCGTCGGCAAAGTCGACTAGGCCGTTTTTTCACATCTCCACGCTTTACGCGTCTGCGGTTTCCTTGCTCACCCGTGAAAATTACAACCACAAAACAATTATGCTTTCCATTGCCAACAGCGCGCCGGTAGCCTCGTGGAAGGTGAGCAAATATGTTCCCAGCGAGCAGGTAACCCATTCGTGGATAGCATTCCATCCTTTTGCCACTGATAAAACATAGCTACGGTCAAAACAATTTCGGACTTGTTGTTTTTTTTTGCCCCTCGCCACACCTTCGGTGGGAAAATTACCGCACCCTTCGCACGCCGGCTCACTTTTTGCACCGAGCCGTGGAATTTTCGGTGCGTCGGAATTGACGGTGGCCAGCCAATAGAGAGGCTAATAAACTTTTCGCTGGTGGTATTGAAAATGAACCGCAAGAATTGTGGTCGCGCCTTTCCGCTCCCGGCACCCGCGCAAGGGTGGGAAAATTCGGAAAATTGCAACGCACCTGGCCATGGCGTCTCAAGGGCACCAGAGGCTTTGTTATTGTTGGTCAGTAAAAAAACTAACCTTTGATAATTTGATAACGGTCCACACAATAACCTCTGCCATCGTTGAAATGTTACGCAATATGATGGTTTTAGATCACAAAAAAAAATTAAATATGTGAGTGATATTTGTTCAACCAATGCCATTCAATATTTTCCTATATTTTTTTTACTTTTTTTGTTATAAGAAATGTACGTGAACAAACATGTTTAACACGTTGACTGCCATGTCACCCAAAAGTGGGTGATAGCCAAAATCAGTTCTAAAAAGTTTTGTGACCCATAAATAAATGAAAAAGCGACATAAAAATCATGGTAATATTTTATATCAATTCTTTGCGAAGCAAAGTTTTTGCTTAGCCTTCAAAAATCGTTTGTTTAATAAATGTTATAAACAAATTATATTGAAAAAGATTGTTCCAAAAAAGTGTACTAAAAACGCTTGGTAGTCAACGTGTTAGAAAAAAATTACACCATAAATCACAAAACATAATGTTCTCAAAGTTCCCTTTAATAAAGTGCATCTTTGATAACGCAACGACACACTAGGACGCAATAGGATAATGACGCTTAAGTCAGAAAGGAATAGTAATGTAATATTCTGAAATGTGCAACTCTGAAAATGATTTTGGATCTTTTTTTACATACGGATCCTTCTACCAAAATTATGTTATCATCACAGGTGCAGCCATTATGCGCTCAGTTGTAACGAATGTTTTTGCATTTAAAGTTGTTTGAACGGACGAACGAACAAACGTGACACAAATCGATAATCCGTACTAAGAAACGAGTAG
This sequence comes from Anopheles coustani, assembly GCF_943734705.1. NCBI lineage: Eukaryota > Metazoa > Arthropoda > Insecta > Diptera > Culicidae > Anopheles > Anopheles coustani. The sequence goes on from NC_071289.1 coordinate 56,416,594, forward strand.
ATAAACTGACCTAAATTGACTAAGCTATCGAGCGAACGGAATCATGTAGGGCATCAAGCGTGCTAGTTTATTAAAAAGTGTAGCTCAGTAAATGGAAATGGAAACGTTTAAATGGTTCCATTGTATCTCCATAGCAGTATGAGTGTTTTTTCACATTTGATTTTTTACTATGAACAAAAGCAAGTTGATTTGAACATCTATCACTTCCAAAGTATTTTACACTATTTCTACAAGTTCCAGGAACTGCCAATAGCAAATCTGTTGGAGTTTTTTACTGCAACAACCAGACCGGCAGCAAATTGCTCATTCTACTACATGGTTATTAAGCAAAGTGCAGCACTGATGGTATAATTCTGGAACGTGCAAAAGCCCAAGCGCATCCTTTGAACTTTATTCGATTTTTTCCGCCTTGCCGAGCAGAATCCTTCACCCGGCCTAGCAAACCCGTAAGCTGTTGCTGACGAGCGCGAATTATCAGAAGCGTCGAGTAATGGGGATTTATTCAATTCCTTTCTGCTCGGCCGGGAGCAAACAAACAGAAAACACTTGCTGTGCAGTTACACCTCACGCTTGAAACACGCCCCTTCCCGGTCGGGGGGTTCAGGGTGGCGTTGGAAAAATTCCACTGCACGGTCGTCAGGGACATGTACAAGCGAGCTGGTCGGGTGCAACATACCCACCGAGGGTAAGATTGAGGCTGTTGTGTCCCAAATGTACCATACACCTGCCGTAGTTTGGACGAGCAGTATATCGCGATATGAAACGGTGTTCTCGGGCGCCACCGGCTCGTAGTTCCTTTTCAACGGCTTCTTCACGTTCACCCGAATCCGTCGAGTTGGGGAGAGTTCAGAGTTCATTAAAATTATGACTGCAACACTCGCGCCCCGTCGCCACCACCGGGAGCAACTGTCATGATCCATATTGTTACCGTGTTACCGTGTCGCCGTCGGGCTGCGGTCCGCACCTGAACTCCCGGAAGGGGATTTGCTACCCATTCTGCACCGGAGGACACTCCGGCCCGCACGCCTTCGGCAGGCTTTGGGCTGGCTTTCGCGAGACGTGTTTGCGAGAGTATTTCCCGTACCCGTTTGAAAGGATCACCTCACCGACACAACGGCGCTGGCAATGCAGATATTTTTCATCCCTCCTGTATTTGGCTCTCTCTTTCCCTCTGCGTACAGCGTCTCTTTTCTCTTATCCCTTGGCCAGTTGACAGTTGCAGATGGAAACACAATTGTCCCCGGGTGCCTCGCGTGCCTACCTGCTGTGACATTCCGGACGAATTGGAGCCCCAACCCCGGGACTAGACATAGTTTAACCGGTTCGACCTGGGAACTTTGTTAATTATTCCTTCAGTGCAACGAGAGATCCAATTCTATTTCCCGCTTCCCTTGTGGAGTCAATCCGTCGGAGTGGAAAATTATGAACAGTAGAAAAAGTTAGTAACACCTAGTGCACGAGTAACCTGCATGTAATTAGGATGCTTTTTCTTCTACGAATCCATTTTTCCACCATCGACTTTTCAACATGCGTTGTTTACAATTTTGTATCCCAACTGGCCACCTCCATTTTTTTAGAGCTTAAGAATTTGGTTTTTCTTTTCCGCCGAAGGACCTGTTTCTTTGCCGACGTCAGCAAAATAGTGAAACAAAACTGCCCCAAGTACTTTTCCGCCGACGAAACTTTCGGCGAAAAGATGCCAAACAAATTAATCCCGGCCTGTGTTTTGTAACAAAAGCAAACAAAAATCGACCGGCACAAATTTCATCGAAGTTCATCAGTCATGTTGCCCACCGCTTGACTGCATCGTAAGTTTTTTTCTTTTTCAAGACAAAGCTGCTTAAAAATAATTAAAGGAAAAACTTTACACCGAGCGTTACCGAGTAACAAACATAATACGGGAGGATGAAAAGTAAAAAGGAACACTTGCAAGCAAGAGTCACGAAAACTTCCTAAACTTTCCCGTTTTTTTACCATCCTTCGCACGATGTGCAGTTTGAAAAGTGGATGATTCTCAATTTATTCTACTGCAACTCATCACCCCCGCACACATACATACACACAACATCGAAAAACAACATAAAAATCCTTCATATAGATGATGAGCATGATGATTGAACATTTTCCGTACATTACCGGGGCTTTGGCATGAGTTTTCCACCGCTCGCCTCTAACTGGCAGTAAGTTTTCTGCTCTACGTCTTGGCTCAGCGAAACTTTTGACCCTGCGTGTGCATGTTTTACAACCAGTTGCACCCCGAAGTGACTTTCGAAAGATAAGATTAGTTTGTTTGAAAATTCGGATTAAAAAGCCATTGATGAAGATCGGTGAGGTGTAGAAAACGGTAGAAAATGTGCTCTTGAGCATAAGAAAAGCGAGCATCCGATTAAGTTGTGCTCCAGTGCCTAAATTTTTCATCTTCTCCACACACTCGCACTCATTCCTGTACCTTTTCTGCGCTCGCTACCTTCGCAACCTGAAACAAAGATCTCAAAGAAATTAAGCTCCCTTGTTTTGACCAACCAGGGAAGCGATGTTGTAGATCAGCGCCGTAGCATCACGCCGACACGGTGCCGTTTAACGGTAATGGCAAATTACAAGCCTGTTTGCTATGCTGTTCTGCAATGGGCCGATTTGCCTATGCGCTACGGGTTGCAGTGCAATTAAGCGCCGTGGCCAGCTGACGGACCGCCTAGCATCATCGTGTCGGAGGCACGAGCGCTCATCAGCTACACAACCGCTTCATGCTCCGTGACCGAAGCCGTGAACAGTCGAGCTGTTCACAATCGCGGGTGGATTACTTATGCTCCAATACGGCGGGAACACAGATCGTTTCCGATCAGATTGTTCACCGCGGATCGAGGCTTTCCGGGCAACCTGACCGGAGGACGGTGGTTCGTACCTCGTTGGACAGCATAGCGCCTCCGTCGTGATCATTGTGTTTTCTGAACGCGGCAGACATTTAACTACATGCGATTAGATCTCGTTTGGCTGCGGAGATGACGCCGGGCAAACACGTGGATGGTTTGAAAACTGCAAGCCATGCTCTGGACCGATGCTCGCCTTTGGCTTTTGTTTATACTGCAATTGGCTTAATAAAGGAGGTACTCAAATCATGGTAGTGGACGAGGTTGAAAGTCAGTTTAAAGCTAAACGCTGTTGGAAAACAATTGATTAGTAATTGCATGCAGAAAAAGCGTCAGTCAGGGAAAATTAATGCTTTGCGATGCCCGATTCCGAAAACTTATGCGAAATAACCTAGCAGATGTAGCGCAAAGTGGGGTAATTTAGTTCTCTCAATTTAACCAAATTCAGTTGGTTTGTCATTTGTCATTTTTTGTAAGAATAGTTCATTCCCTTAAGGATATAAAATTTTGAATAATTTTGTCTTTTTGTTACCTATATTTTATAGTGTTACGCATGATGCAACGTCTGATAAATGCAATTAACCTACTTATACCAAAACAAATAGTGTTTTTCCGAAATAATTACTCAATATGTTTGGACTTCTTGCTATAAATGCTGCTGTTTCTTCACATTCATTTTTGTTGGATCGACTTACACCATTTTTGAGCCAACCTAAACATCTGAAAATGTTCTCTAAATAACCGCCAACCGTAAGTAAACATTTTACGTTCAACTGAATTCGTGAGGCCGTACTAAATATATGCCAGACGTAACTAAACATTGGCCACCTCCAACTGGTGACAAATGTTTAGTTACGTTTGGCATATATACCGTCTCACGAATTTATTTGAACGTCAAATGTTTACTTGTTTTGGCCACCTCCAACTGGTGGCAAATGTTTAGTTATGTTTGGCATATATTTAGTACGGTCTCACGAATTCGTTTGAACGTCAAATATTTACTTATGTTTGGCGGTTATTTAGAAGACAGTGGCAGATACATACATAATCCATAGGAAAATTGAAGTTGTTGTAAAAAACCTTCTTGAACAACATTACCTTTGGATCCTTAAGCCATTCCCGCAAAGAACAACAAGGCATCGACTTTTTCGTTTATATTAAAGAACGCAGCCTTTTAATTCCACTCAATTTTTCTACCCAAATCAAAGGAACTCCCTGTAATATACTTTAGGATCACTGTTGAGCACTGTTTTATCACAGTTGCTTTTATGATGATATATAAATTGATTAATTTTCATTTTAACTGAAAAGATCTATAAACAAAGTTATTGTATGACTCTAATTAAAACAATTTACATTTTTTTTTTTTTTGTGAGAGACAATCCGTTTGAGATAATTTTGGTACAGATTTTGAATAGTTGTAGATGAATATGGCATTTTTTATTGAAGTAGTAGAGTAAAAAACCGTATTCCATGTCATTATCGGATCTCATTTTTTGTATAAATTAAACAGAAAAATATAGACTCACAGACTAAAACAATTTTGTCGCAACATTTTTGATGACCGCCTGCTGAACGGTTTATGTTGCAAACAGTGGAACAAAATTCACACGCAGTGAATAAAAACCGCCCCCTGGAGCAAACATCATCCATTACGGTGCATCTACTGCATGAATATGAATGAACTCCTCCAGCTAGTGCCAACCATTTTCCCTTTCTCCCGCCTGCCACCCGTGGTCCATCGCTTTCAGATAACCGCTCGGAATTCAATTAAGAATTTCATCCGACCACGCACCGGCCCTAAGCGAGGCAGACCCGATGAACTTGTTTTACAAGCGAAAACAATCGCAAAAGGCAAACACTAATAGATCGCATCCTCCGCGCCTGGGAACGGGGTTCTCCGCCAAGGTCCCAACGGTGCTCTTCCTTGGGCAACTTGACAGTGGACTGTCAGCTCGGTCGGAGTTTTCCTTCGTTCGACCCTCTTCAGCTGCAGATGGCACTAGTGAATTCCCACGAGCGAACCATCGTCGTCGTTGTCGGTGGTCCCGATCGCTGAAGATGCATGGGCACCTTCGAGTGGTGCTGCTAAACAAAACTACCCCCTTAACTGGGGCAACCTTGACATAATCCGCCATCGCTTTAAACGAGACCGCGATTCGAACGGGACCGATGCGCTACTGCGAGATCTTCTTTTACGCCGTGAACGGTTCCGGCGAATTGCGCCACCTTCGTTTGGCGTTCCCCCCTGATCACGGAAAGGCACATCAAACGCCGGTCGGAATGTGAAAAAAGTCGCTGAGTTTTCGGCGCACGGCAAGCGAAAGGATTCGACAGGGAAGCGCAGTTACTCACAAAGCATCGGATACAAAGACTACTTCTTAGAAACATCCAAGGCCTTCACTTCCGAATCGTTTCGGCACGCTTCTCAACAGAAAGTGAAAGTTCGCACAAACTGACGCGCTATTGTTTTGAAAGGGAGTACCGAAAAGCTGTCAAGATTTGAAAAAAAAGCCACATCAAAGCGACCGTTGGCTGTCTTATTTATTGCTCCTTTCAACTGGAGCGACACAATCACCCAGCGAAGACGCACTGTCCTCTTGAAGAATAACACTTCAATACCAGACGAACGGAAAAGGCGAAGGGGGAAAGAGAACATCATCATTAGCTAATCGGTGTTACTTTGTAGGAGTCGCCAGGACGGTTTTTTTTTGGCACCAAACGGCCCGTTGATAAATGTCAGCCAGCATCCACGGTGACAGAGTGCCTTTCGATGTTGCTGGCGCATGTTAGCGTAATGTTTGGGAAAAGGATTACATTTTGCAGTTGTTGCTGCAACGTGCTGCAAATTAAGCAGCAAGACAAATTAGATAGTATGCGAACACGGCCGCGAACAACAGCAGCGATTTTTGGATGGATGTAGCGACTGTTTGAAGGGTTCTTAAATCTGACATTTGCTATTAATAAACAATCTAATGGTTCGCAAAAATTGCCAGAGCTACGAAAGTGAGAGGAATCTTTACTGCATCCAGATGATTTTAAACTGGTAATTTGTTATTCCTCGATGCATGGATATGGAAAGAACTCAACTTTTATATCTAAAAAATAAGTGCTTTCGTTGAAAATGAAAACATTATTTTATGCTGACAGTTGTATTGGCGGCCTAAGAAAAAAAATAAAGAACACAACCATACTGTTCGAACCTCTATCAGCATTAGGCTTCAAAGGACCCGGTTGACAGAAATTGACATTGTTGCTGGTACTATGTAGTTCCAGCAAGAGTCCCAGCAATCTGCCATGGAAAAACTTGCAGGTACTACATGACAGCTGCAAAAAATTTGAATTTTTGTCAACCGGGGAGCCTACAGATGTGAAACATCGCCGTTTCAGCACAGGGCGATGTTTTAGAACTTATAAAAGAATCAAAGGAATTGATCAGTACGGAACAAATTTAAACTCCAGACAATTGTTTGCCAGGCCGCATAATGTTAATCACTTAACCGTACCACATTATGTGGATAAAACAGTTATAGGCAAAAAAAAGCTCAAAACTTTTCGCTACAATTACTAAAGAACAAAGCTAGAGACAATCAATTAACAAACACACTTCATGCGCCGAAAACTTTGTATGATTGGTAAATATTAAATAATTAGAGTCTTCCGTAAATAGTCCACTAGATCCTTTTTGTTTGGTATTTTGTTTATCTGTAAAGTATGTGGAACAAATTTATTCATTAAAATGTTAAATGCGTTACTTTATTCTTTTTGGTATGAAATTACCAATTGGTTTGCACTTTGTAATCGTTGACTACATTAAAATGAGAAGATATTTCCAACAGCTCTTTTAAATTATGAAACTTGCATGAAACTAACCCGGTTGACAGAAATTGACATTGTTGCTGGTACTATGTAGTTCCAGCAACAGTCCCAGCAATCTGCCATGGAAAAACTTGCTGGTACTACATGACAGCTGCAAAAAAATTGAATTTTTGTCAACCGGGAAGTATCTTAAAATGTTTCTTTTTTAAGTTTTTAAAAAAGCAATGCTGCCACAGAGTAACGAGGCAATTTTAGTAACCGTGTAGCAACTCCACCAGTTCTGCATGTTTTTAAAGGATGTTTTTTAACTTCAAACAAAGCAGTTTAACCAAGGAATATAGCTGAAATTAGTATCGACCCATCTTCATAGTTTATTTTCAAAAATATTCAACCACGATGGCAGTGACAAGACTACACTTGAAAGAGGATTCTCATCTTCCCATTGATCAAAATATGTTAAAGATGAAGATAAACTCACATTCTATTTTTTCAATCCTGATTTTTTTATGGCACAAATGAATTTAGTACCATTTATGTTGCCATTGATTAACGAAGAAATGGTGGGTAGATATAATGATTTAAACAAATATGACATGGATTTAGCGAATTGCTTCTCAGATTGAATCGTACAAGCTTGTAATTTAATAATAGAAGTAAAATTCAAGCAATGACCACACGCACCATCTTTCTCCCAATTATGATGAAAATTTAGAGAAACCCATCTTTTACTTTCCCTTCGGTAAAAAGAGGCATCAAGCAGCGCTTGGAACTCCCTCTGCCATCTTGCCATAAGCGTCCAACGTCGACTACTTGCCAAACTCGAATGACACTCCATCATTTGCATCACCAGTATTCCCATCATCATTACTCGGCGAACTGCACATTGGCTTAACGCTTACAGCCTGTCGCGGACACGGTTCCAACCCGTTGCTTTGAGTCCCTGGCGTCCCCATGGAGGATTATTAGTTTTCCGTCCCATTATTGTCATTAGCGCACGGTCTGCTTGGCATCGCAGCTTGCCTCCCTTCTTCTCGGGCACTGATGGTGTGAAAGTAAGGCACCTATTTGTAGTTGACGTGTGTACGAGGATGGGACCACTTTTCGCGAGGGAAAATAGATCCTGCTACCGGAAAGCATCCCGTAATCATGATGATGTTCCGCGCACTAAACGGGATGCACCTCGATTTATATCCGACTATCTGCACCGATTTTTCATTTAATCTTCTTCTTCCTTCCTTTCGCTCCCTTTTCCAGATACGCCGAACTCGTCGCGCTGATTGCGATCTCGTGCACACTGTTCCTGTTTCTGCACACCCAGAGCCTGACGTCGCGGTTGCGCGAGATGGAGGATAGATTACAGCCACCGTCGTCCCTGTCGGCCGCCAGCGGCTTGAGTGGTAATTCAATTAGCCAAGGTAAGTCCCCGCACACTCGTCGGGCTTCCGCGACTAAGATATTCTAAAGGGATATCGCGGGTGTGAACTGGTGGAAAAGTGAATTTACGCCCGAGGCTGCACCGTTGAAGCTTTGTAAAAGTCACTTGCAGCGACGTTAATGGTGTCACTGGGAATGCGGGCTCTTATGACAACTGGACGCCACCAGCAGAGATTGTAGTAGATTTATGAGTGGAAGACTCACTTCTGAATATCACTTATCATTCCATTTTGAAAAGACGTACTCCTCTCCGTTGCTGTTGGTTGGGGCTTTGATGCTGAAAATATTGCATGCCACTAGAAATGATTTTTCAACGCAGAAATAGTTTTCTGCGTCAAACTTTACGCCATAAAATCATACCAAATGAATATACCGGCGTGAACAAACCATTGTAAAGCTTGACCATTCGAATTACGCGTTGCGTAACTACCGAAGTGGGTCGGATGATGATGAGCCATCCATATGGTAGATTGACATAAACAGATCTTCGACGGCAACGTCGCTGATGGCGAGTGTTGGTCGTGCTTTGCCCAACACCACTCCCCCTTCGCACGAGGCAGCCATCACACGATGTAAATCTCCCACAGTAACTCTTCTTCAGCTCTACAATTATGCTCAACCGGTGCACGCGCAGCATCCGGTATGATGAAGAGAAAATCTATTAAGAGGGCCACTTTTATGGCACGGTTTGGACAAAAGTTCCATTTAATAGATCTAAAGTGAAGGAGCACCATAAGACACGATCATAAGCTGGCTAAAGTTGTACAGACAAACATGAAACGTACACTGACCCCTCCCAGCAATGAAACACTATTAAAGCATGCGGGTAAGCAAACATAAATTGAAGTTAAGTTGGTCGAGGCCAAACGTGGTTGCCATTTGTAATAACATCGTTGATTTGGGAATATCAATTAGCTTCGATGCAAAATTAGTCGCCTTCTAGTCCTTCACCACAAAAACACTACCGAGAATGTTTGACATTGGTAGCAATAAGTGTGTTTCAGGGAACAAATACAACATCGTCCTAGAAACAAATCGCTTGGAAAAATACATACATATGCATGGATGGAACCCAGCTTCCGTGAACTGATCCAGAACGGCAGGGTAAAAAAGGAAAAACAAGCAAGTCTCTTCATACTAAGAGCAAATGCAATATTTATAATTAAACCTACAGCGTTCACCGTTATCATCGGCAAATATGGCCCGAAGCGTCGCTTCATGTTTATTTGATTGGAAGCGTTCCATTGTGTGTCCCATTTTCGACCCTCGCCCCATACAAACAGATCCCACGCGTGTGTTTACCATACGAACCGGTTCTTTCAGCTCCATTGCATGTGGATTTTTTGGCATCGCAGAATTTCGTTAAATGTCAATCAAAATTCTAATGTTAAACCAAAGGAAAGAAAGTTGGATAGAACCAATCGTGCACACCAATGTGTTGAACATAATTAAATTCATAAATTATGCGCCAATTGCAAACAACAATTCAAATCGTACGTTGATAATAATGCGAATTAACGAGAAACATAACAAAACGACAAAAAGGTAACAATTTGTTGGTAATGATTGAATCATAAATCTGGCAATTGTTTGGTGATGTATTTTTTTTTGTTTTGCATTTAACTCGATATTGAAAATTGTTGCAAATCGAATCATCCTTATGAATCGATGCGTGTGTGGGGTAAGAGTAAACATTTTAAACCGAACCGATCGATTCGTGGAATTAATTCCACTAACAAAATTATCATATTTATTGACCCGCGGCATTCTGTGCTGGCTTTTAAGGCGCATGATTTGGCAATACCGTTCAGCACCGAGAGTGTGCAGTCGAATAAAACGATTCTTCCGACCCGCTGCTCCCGTAAAGGTAGGGCTACCGGTTCCGTACATTCTTTACAGCGTGTGATGCCCACATTTCCTTTCGATTCGTTTTCCTTCATCCCGACTTTTCCTTGAACGTAATTCCACTGTTTACGCAGCCAGTTACCGGAACCTGGCGGCATCGACTCCCAAATAATGTCGATGATGTCGACGACGCGAATTTCCACGCGTCAACCGCAGATAGCAGATGGGGTGGCAGCAGGCACGGGGTGGAATTTCCCCCCATCCCTAAACGTGCTCAACCATCTCCAATATTCATTGCCTGTCAGCGAGCAACTCTCGGCCGGGATTCAATCGAACCAGCCAAGAGCGGGAAAAAACGGCTCCAACCACAAGCATGTACGGATACACATACACACACGCAGGAAAAGTGTATGCAGCACGCGGGCAAACATGCGAATATCCTGCACTGTCCCGGTTTGCGCCATTCCCGGCACGCTTCTCATTTCATTTCAGCTGGAATTTTCCTACTCCAGCCAGCACTCCGTCCAATTGGGGGAGGGGAGGGACGAAATCGTTTAGCGGGAGTGGTGTGCTGCCCGGGGTCACAACACAACACGCGAGCATAAAACTTAATGAAGCATAATATTACAATCCAGCCGGCAAAAATATGTTGCATAAATATTATTACCGAAAAGCCAATCGAAAGCAATTGACAGGCGCGACGACGTAGGGATGGCGTGCTTTTTCCGACGACGACGAAATTCGATCGTGCACGACTTTTCCGGCATCATTTTTCCCCATTTTTGTGGTGGGAGGGGGGGGGGGGGGGGGTAGAGAAGAGAGCACTCTTACACCTTTCCTCCACCAAGTGATGGAAATGACGTTACGAAGGCAATCCTTTCTCACTTGAGGTTGCTTCCAGGTTTTTGAAACTCTATTTTCCTGCTCTGTTTTTGGCAACTGGGCTCGATACGGCGTGCGCGTGTGTGTGTATTGAGCTGGGAGGACTTGATGACATACCGGTAGAGATACACATACACATACAGAGTGAACAGGACATGCTCGGTACTCGATGATGCTACGAGTCAAAACCAATCATGGCGCGACCGGAAGCGACCGGGCGTGAAACGTGCATGGAGTGAAAATTTATTTATTTGATTTTTCCGGCTTCCTTGAGCCAGAACCTCATTTGACCCCCACCCCAACCGCTGGGGTCATTGAGTTCTGTTTGGGTTTCGAACAAGGGGGTTTTGCCCGCCCAACAAAGTTCGCACGATTGGTGAATTTTGCGAAATGACTTCGGAAGCGGAACGGGATATTACAGAGTTCCTTCGAATTGGCGGTGGTCGGGAATCTTTGTACGCGTTTTGTTTTCTCGCTTCCTTTCTTAACCGAAATCAGTGTTCGCAGTGGCAGAGTTACCAGTCAGGCGCCCGGCAGTCCCGTTGCAGGATACCGTTTATCGATGCTGCAGTTGCAATACTCCAACCCGCTGCCAAAAACGAGGTTCGCTGTAAGGAGAGGGAAGGCATTCAATTTATGCAGCGTCTTGGGCACACAAGTGCACCGAGCGCCGCAGCGATGGAACGGGAGCGTCTTAGCGCCAGCTCACAAATCAACAATTTTGCAGGTCCCATATCCTTCCACCGGGATGCTTGTATAGAAGACGGGGAAAATCGATGCCGTTTCCACGATTCCAAGGTGCGGCACACAATTTGTAACGATCCACATCTCCGCGAAGCGGCGTTGCAATCAGACCGAACCCGGCACACGATGGGATAAGGGGCGGTCATTTCGGGCCTTGTTGGTAAGGTAAAGTAAAAAAAAAAGTGTCAGTATTCTAGTGCCAAACTGTTGGAAAATATTTTGTCCTAATGCAATTTCTTGCAACTTTATTTTACTTCAAACCGTGCATTACGGTGTTTCCAACTAAATTGCTTTTTCTAACAATTTTCCTCCGAACGCTGGCACCGGTTAAAAACGGCGTGGGTTCGAATCCCAACCGAGACCGGACCTTCTGTACGAGAGGTCTGACTATCCGCGTACATAAAGGGAAACAGTCTTGTAATTCCGGTATGGGTGGACATGATCAACACGGTCGTTACGCCAAGAAAGGGAACATTTTTCCAACAAAAGGACGTTGGCTTCCTGGGGTGTCTTATTTATACCATTTGGCCTATGCATTAAGTAAACAAGTTTTGCTGACAACGCCTTTTTATAATACAGTTTTTTATGTTATACAATCAGTTTTGATTAACAACAATCAACATTACCATTTTTAAATGTCCGTGTCGTTGTGCTAGCTTATCCCAACGTGCAACGTGTCCACCAGTCTCTTCCACCAGAGTTCGGGCTCGGTGGTTTCCGTTGCTAAAATCGCAGAATCCGCACCGCGTCGTTCGACACCGTGCTCCCCTTCGGGCGGCGAAGTTTTTAACGCACGATCTTACGAAAGCAGTTTTTAATTTATAGCAAACCACAACCCCATTGCAACACCCCGGGCGCGGTCAAAACGAGTGCACGGTGTCTTCCACTCCCGACCTGTATGCCCGCCTGACGGCGGTGTAGCGGATCTTCGGCTTTTTGGCCGCCTGCCACGGTGAATGTTTGCCGGCTGCAAATAATGTGCACCAGGATCCGCTCAGGATGTGCACCACTTGAACAACAAGATCCGTGCCCTTTCTTTTCCCTCCCTTCTCTAATACTCTACTGGGAAAGGGCGCCACCGGAAGCGCGCAGAGAATGCTCGGGCGAATGAAACCAACTTGCCAACGTGTGTTTTTTCCGCACACATCGTTAAAGTGTGCGTGGTAGCTTCTCTAGGACACTTGCTTGCAAGCCTTCGATGCACGCGGCGACCGCAGTGCCAACAGCTACCACATGTCTGCAGCGCGTAACGGTATTCAAACACTGCAAAAGCATTCGTTAATAAAACTCTTAATCTTATGCCACGTCTCGTAACACCAAACGAGATGTTTCACGAGGGTCTAGCCTAAGTGCACAAACTATTTATTATTGGGTGAATCAGTTCACAAGAGCTTAAATAAAAGTATCAACAAACACTAAATGGTTTCCCCCTAGTGAACCAAGCTACGAGCTCGTAATATTGAATTTTAAATTATACGTATGACTTAGTTTTTAATTGGGAACCTAGTAAAGCATGTTAGGTAGAATGAAAGTACTGCTGAGGATATTTTAGTTCTATATCAACGTCAGCAAATGGATTTGGTGATCAATATTCTTTAAACTGAATTATCTATGCACTCTGTGCGTCCGTAAGTATCATTCCGGATTGATATTCCCACCTTCCTACCTTATGATTTATAAACGATGCGTTGTTATTTAAGAAAATAGTGAGTTTTCCAAATTAGGAATGAATACATGAAATACATTATATCAGAATGAGAATGAGCAATTTCCCAGCTTTTGAAAACTAGTAAAAACAAGGGTTTGAAGCTAAGAAAAGTGCGATCATGAGTGATGCATCAAAGAAACTGGATGGAAATTCGAAATTAAATCTCCTTTGAATAAAAACAATAAGTTCAAAAACCATCAAGAGGCAATGAATACAGTAATTTTAGTTTTCCTACGAAAAAACCTAGGACATCCGTTTGGAAAGTGAAGCTGTAAATAAAATTGAAAAAGTTGGTGCTAAAACAGGTAAACCAATTCAGAACAACACCATAACGTTGTTCAGTTTTATTTTTTCAGTCCTTAAGAGGCTTTCCATACATTCGAAGTGCACATATTGAATTTCGAAGCCGAAGCGGTCAATCTATTTCGCGTCTCTGATAACCTCTAAGCATCGAATCGGTTTCTAATTTCCAAAACAAACAAAAAAGTACAATTTTGACCTTGTTACCTATGCCTTATAGTCCAGAGCACGTTTTGCTGCCGTGATGCACCTTTTGGCTTACCGACCATATCCCATCAGCCTGACATTCAATCCGACCCGAGACCGTGGCCAACGGGTGAAACTGATAAAAGCAAAGAAGAAAACCGCCCAGCATCCAATAACGATCGATGACGCTAAATTGATCATATCCGTGAACGGTAGTTTTCACTCACCCCTCCGTTTCCTCGGTTTTCCAGCGCTCTCCAGCACGACACAATATCCGAAATTCGTCAGAAACACGCGTTCTCCAGTCAACAGGATTACGCGGCGTAATGGCGTAAAGTTTTCAGTTTTGCACACACCCCTGCACAGGGCCTCGAGCAACAGCAGGGAACGAAAACATGGGCCGAAAAGTTAAAAAAAAAACCAGGCTACCCGGTGTCGCGCACAATGATCTAGAAGCCAACCACACGGGGGTTCGGAGCATTTTTGCGACATCGGTGAAACATGAATTCAATTTAGAGTAATTGAACGGCACACACGCGCGCACATAGCAGGAGTCGCCCGTGGAGCAACCATTCTAGGACTCGCTCGAGAAAGAGTGCATCGCTCACTTTTCCACCCGGTATATGATGTCCCTTTTTCGACCCCAGGCAAGACGGAAACGGGGAGACTTTTTTCCAAAAGCAGCATCGCAAAAATTAAAATGGCATAACACGTCCCATGTCAAACGGATAAGTTTCAAGAGCAAATTCAGTTAAAGTTGATGTGCATTGAATGATGTTGGATAAAGATTTCCAAAACAAATCGTAAATATGACAGGGTAGCGATTTATTTTTATAAATGTAATTTACAGTTGTTTACGGTGGGATTGATGAATTATTTCGAAAGTTGTTGGAAATTTACAGCTAATAGAATAAAATCTTGTAACATCTTATAACAATGGAATAACATTTTTTTTAAAAAGTTCTCAGTTTAAATCATTCCAAAACTGATCACTAATGTTACCTCCCGTCTGTATGCGTTGCTATTACCTGAGATGTTAGCGAGTGAGAAAAGCTTATTAGTGCAGCTTCAGCACAACAAATCTTGTACACTCATAGTTTCGATCGAAAAGCAGAAACACATTTTTTATAGAAGCTAGTATACAAGCTATATAGTTTGAACCACTCGAAATTGTGCTCAAACAATAAAATAGTTTTTCTTCAACATAGACTTTTTTAAAAGTATTTTGAAATTATAAACGATTTATATTTTTATAAAGAGTAAACTATAAGCTTACAGCCTGATGGATTGAAAATGTAAGTGTGGTGTAGAAATGTACAAAATCTTTATTGAATCTGATACAATCGCTACAAAACTTGGCATTTTACTAGAAGAAAATTTTATGAACACAAGGTATTGAAGTTCATGATCAACTATTCATGTATGACAATAAATTATCAAACATCAAAGCATCACGATCACGAGGAAACACCACGCCCCAGATGTGGAATCGAGTCTCGAGTCTGGCACCCTCCGGTATTACGAACGGTTTACCACCGATCTATTTCGATCTATCTATCTAGGGGATGTCGTGCCATATAAAAAAAGCATCACGATAGACCAATTAATTAAATATGCCCAGTTCTTTCGATTAAATAAACACATGACATAGGGAACCTATGCCAAAGATTTATAAAAAATCAATTAACCTGCTTATGCAGACGAACACGTTTGAAAATCTATGATACATTAAGAACATTGTAGACTTTTCCTCGAAAGAAACAATATATGGATTAGAAATTTTACAAAGAAGGGTTAGAGACATGTTAAGTACGTCTTTTAACCTTACTACTTGAGGAAAGTTGTGGATACTGCCAGATTAGTTTAAGTGAAAAGGTCAAGTAAGGTGTTGATAATAAATTAAAATACGATTATTTACAATACTTAACTGATTTCTAATCAAAGACCAAGCCATGTTTCGCTTTATATGTCAACATTGTAAGGGAATCTGATTTCGTTACAGATTAAAATGTAATCGATTGCATTCGATTGAATTCCAACAAGTGCTTATTTACTGTTATCAACTTCAACATACTGTGGACGTCACCAACAGCGGGCCAACCCGGTGCCAATTATGGAATTCAATAGGAATTCAAAAGGACATGTCACCAGGCCCAACGGGCTGCCATTAACGACCAATACTGAGCAATAAAAGCGGACCCACTAAAAGCCGAGCAAAACCCGTCCAAAGTATCAGTTTGCTCGCCCAGAGAAGCACTTAACGGGGTACGAATGCCGATGGGGTGCGGCCGCAAACTAAAATCCTGCTCCGGAATCCATCCCGGCTCGCACAACGCCACGGCGGAGTAGGCGAAGGGTTTCGGTAATGGATGCCACGGTACGGTTTCTTGCACTTAAAAGTGCATTAAATGCGTCCGGCTGAATTGGCAAATATTTACCTCCACTTCAGCGAACTAGCAGAGTACCGGTAGGAAAAACTGATGGGGTCGGCGGGGGGCAATAGCGATGTTTGATGCGCTTTTATCGTTGCGGGTAAATTAATAACAAAAATAAATTAAATTAAAATCATCCACCTCAACCCGGCAACAGCAAGTGGATCGGCGGGCGAAGAAGCAGAAGGGAAAACCAAACCCGCTTGAAAGCTCGAACAAATGTGGAACAAGGATGATGTTTGAGTAGTAGTTCGGAAAACTCGTAACGCCTCCTGGCCGCTTCCGTCGCCGTATCGGACGATCGGGTGCGCCTGCCAGCCATCGATAAATGTTCGCTTTGCTGTTTTGATGGAGTCATAAATTACTGTTTATACCTAGCTTCCTCGTTTCCATGCTGTGTGTTTGTGTGTCTTTCGATTGTGAGTGGCTAGGAGTAGGAACTAACAACACGCACAAACTCTGGCACCACTATGGGGCCGAGGATACATAACCATCGGAACGGGCCACTAACCAATAAGGAAGTGCAAACATAACCTCAACCGTCTCTCCTTCTATTTCTTTCGTATATGCTACCGAAACCCTATTTGGCCACAAAAAGCACGCTAGGCAGGACTCCTAGACAGCTCTAGACTCGGTGAGGGAGGGATTGGGAGGGGGGGTATTAAATGGCCTTCCGCTAGATCAAACGTCCCGGCCACCAAACCAAGCTCGATCATCCCGATTGACTGTCGTTGCTCTGCGCCACGTTTCTATTCAATCGCACCCATTTGCTCTCCCGGCCGGGCACTGCCAACTTTACTGGCCACTTTTAAGAAGGCCATAAATTGTATCATTGGCTTCCTTTTTGGCTTCGAACACGGTTTGTGGCCCCATCACAATCATTGCTACCAGATGGTTGCAGCAACGAGGCCTTCCGAGCTTCCCGGATCCGTCCATACCGACGGGCGATGGCGCATGTTTTCCCGGCGGCGGCGACAATAAATGGGGACGTCGTTTACTCGCCAAGTACTTAGAATCATCCGTTCGAAAGTGTTCGGCGCTTCCGTTTGCCGGCGAACTGTGGAGAGGCTTCCTTCTACACATCCGTGAAGTAGTTTTACTAGTAGGCACGAGCTAACTGCCAATCGACGGTGCGGGTTTTCAATAAAAGCTCATTTTATAGTGCGGATCCTCTACTATCTGGATCCCCATAGTTGAGGAGCCGCACTATAAAATGGATGCAGCCTTACTACACGACCAGTGAGGCATACGAAAACTTCCCGATTCCATCAACCTCTGTCAAACTCAGTCTGTCAACAATTTTCTCCAAAATGTGCGTTGCGTGACACAACAAATTTCTACTATGTTTATATATTTGTTTCTGTAGTACATGCAAGTGCATTATCTTGTTGGAATTCGCGCCTTGAAGGTAGACACATTGTTCTTAGGCATTTCAATCTTTCATTTCTAAAAAGGTTTTTTTGACACAATCGAAAGATTGATGCTCTAACGTTTATTAAAGGGATCAGTTACAATATTTTATTTTAGACGAGGAAAATTCTTAGAACTCTTTGAGGATTATGGAAATACATGGATTAGTAACAGTCATGTCCTGCAAATATAACACATATAGTAATTTTGCTTATCATCGCTCCAATTTTTATATTTTCTAACATTCCACGACTTGAAATCAACTAAAAAAGTATTGAATTATAGAGTAAAATAATGAATTACTTATAAATTTTGTTCATAGAAAATAATATTTGTGGAAAATTATTCACTTGGAAAGTTATTGATGTTTTCGCATGAAATAAGGCTTTTAAATGGATTTTTTTTCAATTGAATAACATATGGAAAAAGTTAATTGAATTCAAAATTTGATTCCTTATTTTAAAGGTGTGGTGCAATCTAAATTGTAATTTAACAAAATGTTATGTCAATATATAGCATGTTTTTGAGTCCTTCAACTAATAGCTGCTTGGGGTCTCTAGAACGCTTGATCCGCCTCTGTTTGTGAAACACAAGTGACTAGATCGCGTAAATAACAAAGTCCTAGTGGGGTGTGAAGATTTGTGTTCTAATTATCAAATTTGCATGATGCCCTCTAATCGTAACTAACGAACACATTTCGAACATAATGCTTATCGTCACGGAAGCCTAACAGGAAACCGGCGTACAGTTAACTGGCTAATCCCCATCCGTTCCAAAGCGTGCGCTAGAGGGGGAGATGTGGTTTCTACTCTAAATCTTAGCCTATCATCATCGTCTCATCAATCACACGCAAGCAAAGTTTGCCAAGGGTTAGGCCCGGTATTTAACACTTTTATTTTTTGATACTCCCTACCGAACAAGAATTCTCGCACATGGTGGTGTGTGCAGGAACCCGGCCACGAGGGTGTCCTATCAGCCGGGAGCCTTAATTTTAAACCACCAGTAACCCTACCCTTCCCTATAGCGCCGCGCGAATACTGATTAATTACTTGGTGCTTTTTCTCACCCATGTTTTGCGGGGCCCGATATGTTGGTGTTGTGCGATTTCGGTGTTGCCCGTAAGCACGCGTTGGCACATTCTTGTACGGTGTTGTCAGGGAGGCTTAAATTACTTGCTACCGGTTTGCATTCTTCGTCATGTTACTTGTTGCCTTTTTTCGGGCAAGGTGACGGTGGGGTAATTAATATATTGTGTTCTTCTTATTTTTGCGACGCCAACTTCAGCAGTCGGCAGATGACGGCACATGTTTTACACGGCCTGAACCAGTGTAATTTAATATGGGTTTGTCTGCTCGAAAAGCGGCCTGAAACAGATGCAAAGTGTGCGAGCAAACATCTCGTAGGTCTCGTCTTTTCTAGTCCTCGCGTTCATGATAACAATCATAGCGTAAAAGGCGACGACATAGTACATTTAGACCTGCAGCTATCTACAACGACGCGATAATTTTAATTTATGGTTTAGCGAACGATTTAATGCATATTCAAATGTTTTCTTAATCTGCCTGCTCAGCATACCTTATTGTTCAACCATAACAAGCGGTCAATTACGATGGTGGACATTTTAATCGATTTGTTTTATCGTAAATATCTCGACCACGTGTCGTGTGTAGTTCCATGTCCCATGCCTGTTCAAACCAAAGGTTACGGTCAGCAAATTCCGTAGACGTTGAAATTTAGGTCATCCACCCTCAAACCGATCACGGAAGAAGCGCTTGTGTACAAGGAATGAATCAGCGGTCGAAACGGAGTAACCAACGTAAATTTACAATAAAAACATTCTTATTTTCAATTTTCAACCATGAACCAATAGCTAGCTCTCGTAACATTTTGTTTGCTTGTCTTTTCACTAAGTTATACTGCCAAAACAGCAGAAAGGTATCTAATAGTAAATGTAACATTTTCTTTTAAACCGCTGTCGAATATAATAAAATGGATTTTCCCGGAAAACAAAGGAAACAAAGCAGGTTTATAAATATAAATCCCGAAATCCCGGAACCGGTGCCAAAACAAAGCAATTTTTCATCACAACACGTTCCCGATAATCGGCAATCGATCTTATCGACCGGGCAAACCCAGCAAAGCGGAGGGACTCCCGAAAGTGCCTCTCAAGGGCTGTGTTTTATGTGAGTCCTTTTTTTTCGCTTTTTGCTTCTACAACATTTACTCCCTCCTGCAGACGGCGGCAGATGGCGTCAAGATGGCGCGGTTTCGAAATGGAAGTCAAATAAAAATCGCAACGCCTAAAGCTCGAAACGGGACGACAAGGCACGCAATAACGCTAGCTTCGCTCAGGGTTTGCCGGGAGGAGGAAAGTAATATTGAACTAAAAGCGATAGTTAGTTCCTTGCGGAGGTCCTTCCGGAGCCGATTCCGGATGGTCTTGCACCGCCCGGAGCACACTGGCATAGATGATTAATGACACCTACAACTGGTGCCTGCCAGTTGGTCTGGTTGCAGTGTCCTTTTTGCCGGTACCGGATGTTCTCTATTTTTATTTTCTTTATTTATTACCTCCCGCGTTGACTGATGAGTTCATCATATTTCGGCCAAAAATATTGGAATGTTTTCAAGCTCAGGTGTAACGCATATTCTATAAAAGAGGCGCTTTCCTCTTCGATAGTTTGAAAAATTAAATATGTAACTTTAATACAGTTGTACAAGTTAGGCAAGGACAAGAGTAGCAATCAAAACTGTGCCGCCCATTTGTAGCTTAACGGTCCGGAATTTAAAAAATGAAACGGTGGATTTACAGAATTATTTTAATGATTCTGTCAACTGCCTGAATGACTTGATACTTCAATTAGTGAAAATAAAATAATTAAATCAACCCATAGCATGTCCACAGCTGTCATACGCTGTGTACGATGGTAACATTGAAAGAGTTGGAAAACAACGTCGGCTGTTTGGGTTTTTACCTAAACTTGAATATCCATATTATCGAGTGATTGTGGATTTTCTTTTATTCCTATTTTGACTTAAGTGATGAGTAAACATTTATTTTACTTATGTTTAATTATCGCAGCATAAAAACAATGTTTGAACAAGATGCTTCTGGTAAAAAGTAAAAAAAAATATGTTTATTAGGAAAATGTTTCATCAAAACTTTTCCATCAGCTAGATGTCTATATAGAAAGTATTTTATGCATGTTTTTGAATTCCAGTTCCGATGAGAGAATATCAAATCCGAAGGCAATTTTCTTAATAAAAAAGAAAAATGTTCACCCGTTTCCCCGGCACTGTTCCAACGAGCCTTCCCGGGAGAAAGTAATTATAACTAGATTGAATGCATTCTGGGTCGCGCAAGCACAGCTGCAACGCAGCAGCACCCGGCAACCGCTGAAAAACTGCACCTAATTGCATATAGACGCTGTCCGATGCAAATGAACTCAATTTCCGCCGGAGTCGACTGGACGACGGTTAGCAAAACCAACCGGTGAAACTTCTCTAAAACCCTGCTCGTACTCGCCACCCTTCGTTCACAATAGCCCCTTTTCGAACGTAAAGACGAGATGTGTGCGAAAAGGTCTATTGCTGACAGCGAAGCGGCAACAGTTTTCATTATTTTTCCCAACTTAAGTGGCAAACGTTTTGTTTTTTATTCGGAGCGCCTGAAATTGTAATTTCATTGCGAAACAAATTAACTGTTTTTACGCGTAACGTTCCGCTAGATATAATTAGAATGCGAAAACGTAAGAACTTGCTGCAGAAAACCAAATGAGGCGGCAAATGCAAGTGGCAAAAACATTAAGTAACTGCAGCTTAATATAACTTTGGATTGAGAGTATTTTTTTTCAGCTCGATTGGAATCATAAATGACTTTGCTAAACTAAGATCCATTATTAATAAATAGATAGAAGTCATTGATTTCGTTGGCATTCAAAAAAACCAAGTGAATGAAAAGCATTCATTTATTTCGCAAACACTAAATGCAACGTTCGCGATCATTTAAAACTATCAATAAACCAAGCACAGAGAGAAAGATTGATTGTGCTTACAATCGGTCAGATCCCTTGTTTCTGCGCCCATTTACTACATCCTTGCGGGGTTAGCACAACGTTGGCCGGTTATTTATGAACCATTCGGAAAGATTGATGAATTAGGAGAGCACTGCAACATTTTCACAACCGTTCCCTGTTTATGTATTTATTCGCAGGATGGCGTTCTTGTTTCTTTCTGTGTTCACTATCTGCGAGGGTTGGTCCCAACATTGGTTGGAAGTTTTTATTCTGTTGCAGTTGTTCTCTCTCTCTCTCTCCCTCTCCCTTCGAGTGCATTCTCTGCGGTCCCCTTAGAGGCTGACCTTTGGCTTGTGGCCAAACCGTGGGGTATCGTTTTATTTTCTGTACCCCAAAATTGCATCCGCGAATTACGTGCAGCCGACGTGGTTTTTACTGCCAGCTCATCGCCTCCTCCCGCGCCACACCAGCAGGCATCCGAGGTTGACGGTCAGGGGGTGGGACCGGTTGATGATCGGGCCGTCATCCGGAAGCCACCCGATGATTGATGATGATGCCATAAATCGATGCTCCGCAGCCACCGCAAGCACTTGCGCAACGTAATCTCGTCGCTTCAACACACAAATTCACACAAACACTTGACTATAGGTTGGCCCGGGGGTGGCGGTGTTGTCTGGATGCAAGGATGACACGGCACCGATAAGCATAAGACAACTGCAATAAAGTGATTACTGATCGCCCGCTCTAACCGACGGTGGAAAATCGATCAAAATCGACCCTGATAAATGGAGCATTAATTATGCTACTCCGACTTATCATTTGATTTTATCGCAAACGATGCGCAATAGATGTCAAAGCTTGTGACGCATTGTAGTTTCATTTAATATTGATGGATGGATGGAGCCGAAAATAACCATCTTACGAAGGTCTCCTCTTTACGCACAAAAGATAGCTCAAATGGAACACAAGCGAATGGCTGAGACTGCACTTTGTTGCATTTTGCCATGGCACAAAACTTTACTGTTCGCAGTGCGCAATGTAGCGCGGGACAAACAAGTGTTTCATCAGACACAACCCACACACTTTATATGCCAGCTCGAACATAAATTCTGCAGCGCAGCGATCGCAGTTCTAATCCATAAAATTCGTCTCGTCACACGGCGAGACAACGGACTGAAGTAATAAAACATCGAAAAGCACACCGACGCAGCACGGTCGTTGCATCACATAATGTTTCAGTGGAACAGTTGCGGAAAACATGGCCAACGTTTGCCTTCGATCCGACCATTCGCAATTCCCCGATGCATCACTTGACCGATCGGAGGGTTAGCTCTTGATGGGCCAATAAACGTCACAAGCTATCAGCCGTTTTGTGGCCACACGATAAAACGGTTTTCCTTTTGACGCCGCAACCCTGGAGGGAAATATGAGCAGTCGATAAAAATGATGCCTCAACACGGGTTGCTTCAGCTTCAAGGACTCTTCCGTACAGCCAGCGAAACCACCGAACAAATGGCAGTGTTTGCGGTTTACAAGCAGGCGGGGAGGGGCTCAACGAGTGGAAACTCAACCACGATTATGTGGGTTCGAGTGCAATGAATGTATGTTTATGTAATTGCATAAAGTTTCCATGTCATTCCCGCCGACAAAGTTGCAGCGCAGGGAGAAGGTTTTGCTCGTTTGTTCGGCAAATGGAGACAAGTGTGCAACGATACAGTTTTACTTCTTGCGGTAAGGACAGAACTTCAAGACAGTGAGTTCCCAGAAAGGAAACTGTTATCCTCGTCGAAATCATCCTAGCTTCCGTGGAACACGTACTGCAGCGTCGTACGTGCAAAACATAGCGACTTCACCGATATCCTATTGAGCGAAATTCTACACAACACCTTCTAGAAATACCGGTTTCTTCCTGCTGTCACAATTGCACCGGCAAAACTTTCCCTGCGATCGGTGTATCGGTATAGACAGAGGGTTTCTTACCCTCTGGTTGGTTGGTTGTGTGTGATGGAAATGGTGTGGGGCGCATAGGAAGGGAAACTTTTACGCTAACTTTTTAGCTAGATATATACTCACGATGAGGTTTATTTAATCAACCATCGATGCCGCGTGGCTGGTAATGAAACCCGATAGCAACATGCCGGAAATAGATTTATCTGCCCCGAAGATCGTTTCACACCAACGATATAAATTAACAACAAGCCAACTAGACTTGTATAACAGGAAAAAAGGCATTGGGTTGAAATAGGTACTGTAGATTACTAACACTATTTATTTTTCATTTTATTTTTCATTATTTTTATATAGTATTCGTTCGAACAAACAACAAAATGAACGTTTATTCGCCGTTGAATCAATTAATAAAGTGATAGTAAACGATTTTTATTCAATATTTTGGCAATCTTATTAGGGATTAAACTTAGTACATTTTTTCAATTTTGGAAATAATTTCCCAAAATTAGAACAGAGTTAAAAAGTTATGACAATATTCTGAATTATTATTAGTTTTTTTTATAAGAAAAACGTCATCCGCACAAGTAGAGAGGAAGGAAATGTACAATGATATTGAAACAGCCTCTGTTTAATGTAAATTATTGTCAGTTATTGAAAACCCGTAAGGTAAATATTATGTCAATGCAATAACACTTTTATCATTCATTATTTTGAGAAAGCAAAACGATAAATAAAACAAAACCTCGGGGTATAAAACAACTTCTGACAGAAAGATGAAAGTTGTGTACAAATATTTGAATTTAAGAAAATACCTTTTGTCGATGGTCTTTACTGTTATTGTGTATCTCTAGTGCCAATGTAAATATTTGCTCTATCAAGAACAAGAAAATTTTATTGTATGTTTTTTTAACAAATATGAACTGCACAAGTTTCCTCCGTCTAAATTATTGCAAAAAATACTCAAAGGTTGTGATAACGATTTTTTTTAACCTCGAACGCTTATAAATATTTACCTTCTGTGGCCGTAGGGATGGGAACTTTTTATCTAGCCGAACCGCTAATAAAAAAGTTACCTCCAGCTGGACTCAAATCGATCACAAATCACAGAGCTGGCCCAAGCTCCAAATGACCGGGAATTCAGTCACACGGATTAGAATCCGTTTCGGATCCGAATGCAGTGGACCGTTGGTTTGGGATCATTTAAAAGCCGGCCGG
This sequence comes from Anopheles coustani, assembly GCF_943734705.1. Lineage (NCBI taxonomy): Eukaryota > Metazoa > Arthropoda > Insecta > Diptera > Culicidae > Anopheles > Anopheles coustani. The sequence continues at coordinate 56,441,402 of NC_071289.1, forward strand.
CGCTAGATTTAGCCGGACGTTTGTTCGAATCTCCAGGGTTGAATATTGCAAGGCGGTGTGAATTAATTATTGTTCTAATTTTCCACCACCATCGCTGACGCTTAACAGGTCGTATTGTAGATGCCAGTTCCAGGCAGAGATGCACAAAGCTCTTCGGTTACCCTTTCGGATACGGGTGGGTCTGAAGATTTCCCGCATGCCCCACCTCCGGCACTAATTAAAGCGACCGGTAAAATCCCTCACCATCCAGCTGAGCAGATCTAATCGCTTCGGCGAAGGCGAAGGAAAAGATGCAAGCCGTTAAGGGTTCAGAAGCTACCCGCAACATTCTTAATAAATCATCCCGAAAAGTCGTTATCGGTCTCGTTGGTTCGTTGGGCGGCGCGCTTAACATAAGCTTTCGCATCCGAGCTTCCATTACCTTTATCGCGGGTTGCGCTATGCGCGTTACTGGAGAATTTTCCATATTCCACCCAAACTGGACAAGGGAAAGAAGTTCTTTTGTGTTTTTTTTTTTGTCTATAATGCAACAAATGAAAAAAAAAACTCCAGTGAGTTCTAGTCTTGTGCAATTCATGAACCACATAATGATCCCTTTCTCTTGTTTTCTCCCCGCCGTAAAACCGTCTTGCAAAAAAGTAAAAACAATAATTAAGGGCTCCCCAGCTTTTTACACAGACTGGCTCTGTAGAACAACTACAACACCCAGCAAATTCTTCGTCTTGCCGTTGGTTGGAAATGAACAATCTATTTTATTTTCCCCCGTACCTTCCCATGATGCTACACATGAACGACTTTAATTCGTTCTCGCTATTTTGCTCCATCGAGTATAAATAAAAAATAGTGATAAAATGAAAGACTCTCGCTACGACCGCTGCCGGTCCAGCTAATAGTATCATTAAAGCGTAATACCGAGCGTAATTATCGTAACCATCTGCCACCGCGGAACCGACGAACGGGCGAACCTGGCCAACGTCGTTCTACTTGGCAGCTGGTTCTCTCCACCGGGCGTGGTTGTTTAAAGAGCCGCTAGCGTGCCGAACTTTGGCCAGGGAAATGAATCAATTGCCTGGTGCAAGCTTAAAACAAAAATAAACATTTTTTTTCTAGTGAACTACTAAGCCCATGTTTACCCAGAAACACACACGTCGAAATTTTTGGAAATTTTGTAAAATATTACAGAAGTTTATACCTTTAAAGAAAATTTAAAATTTGAAACAGAGTGAGCAATAATGATAATGTTTAAAACTGTCCTCTAAACATAATATTTTCTGCATGGTGGAGATCATATAAATGCTAATCACGTAAGATAATTAAAAAAAGCGATTCTTCATTGGGAAAGTCGATATAAGCACAAAGAGCAGTTAATCACTTTGTTACATTCTACATTAGTTCATTCTATAAAGCCATCTATCGATGGCATTTATTCCAAGAACTTCGTTTGAACAGCGATAACGTTACAATTAGTTGATCTTTTCTCCTTTTGAAATTCTTTTCTATTTCAAAATAAAAACTTCTTCCAATTTAAAAAACAAATAATTTAATTAGTGATGAAAATCGTAGTAACTGAAGAATTTCTCAATTCAACAACTACATTTCGTTTCTCCAGAAGTATACAACGGATAGTAAGGTGTTTGTTAGTTAATAAAGTTTTTGGTTGCACAACATACTTAAATCGCTTGTGACATTTCTTTTGCACAACCTTTTTCCTACCATTTGATAATAATAATAAAAATTAAATAATAGCTCAGAATAAATATAATTTTTAACTTCATTATCCAAACTTTCTTAAATCTATTTTTCATTTTCTTGCATAGATCATATGTGGACTATTTAAGCCTCTTCAACGTACTGTTTCTAGTTTCCTAGTACACTTTCATCTGATGGACATTTTTGTAACTGGTAATCTTGCGAAAATTGAATTACCTAACCACATGCTACACGAAAGAGGGAGAAAACAGAGAGTGGAAAAACCTTATTTCAAGAAACGTATCCCACATAATCCGCTTCGACGGGCGATGGGCATCAAAAACTTCTGCTGGTAGAATGGTAAATTACATTTTCACCTTCGGGTCTACTATGTATTTACAAACCAACCGAAAGAACTAGCCGCAAACCGACTCTGGCTCTCCCTTTTCCATCCTGACACACTGCCCAATGCTACACCAAACTTTCACAGTCACAAACATACACGCACGTGCGCATCAGCTGGTTCTTTCCCTTTTCCTTGTTGGAAAACATTCCACCCATCATCACGGTCCACCTGGAATCGGAAAAACGTTCCAGAATTCTACAAAAAAAAAAGAAAATCGCAAAGCACGTGCACCGTCACTGCAAGGTCGACACGATAGCATGAAGTCACGTTTGTATTTGGATGTAATTTAATTTTTACATTCCACCACTCCTCCCTCCCTGCTAGTCCCATCCGAGGGCAGACCAGCCAGCGCAGTTGAACCTCTAAGAACCAGGTGGTGTGGTCCGATGTAGCTGTGAAAGTGATTGCTTCTGAACTGAAGGAACAGACGACTCGGGGAGCTCATAAAGCGCTAAGCAAAGAGGCAAAGTGAATAAAATCACAACCAAAATCAGCAAAGATGAAAGCGCAACGCTTCGTCGATAATGTAAGCAGCTGACGTTTAATAATTAATGTGGCGAATTTTGGCGATCCTCACCAGTACGCAGAAGGCTCCATCGGAGCCCGGGGCGAGGAGAAGGAAAACTGAGGGGAGAATCATGTCTACCGCTCCACCCGCGCGGCAATTACCAACAGTCGTCCATCAGCATGGAACCGATGGCAGCCCGATTTTCTTTCATACGCGAGAAAAACCACGGCCTGTAGGCGAACCCACATCTCCCAAGCAAGTTGTTTTTGCCGATACTCGGCCATTGCCCCCGGGCTCTCCCGTCTCGCTCTTCAACCGACCTTCTGACTCTTGTTTTCCCATGGCCCCCGGGGGAAAATCGGGACGGATTTTCATCGCCCGAAATTCTCAGATCATTTCCCACCAGTGATTTGCGCGAAACGTGCGGAATCGCCATCCGCTGAAACAACTCCGAGCGCCGACGGTTGGACGGATCATTTAGCCAAAAAGGAACAGCGCTACCGCTACTGGGACGGGGGCGCCCATGCGAAAGGAAAATCAAAACAAAATCCCCACCCAACGAGCGCCGAATAGCTCATCTCGAGTCACCTCAGCGGCGGGATAAGGGCGAACTTTTAATACGACTAAATGGTGTTTGGCGCCTCGGCTCGAAACTGTAAGTTAATCTTCCCTTTCGCTGGAGCGCTCTATTATCATGTGCCGTGCCTAACCGGCGACCGCAACGGTAAGATTTGCCAGCTGAGACCGTCGTACCGCGTAGGGAGCATAGAAGACTCTCGGCTGGGCCGTAAAGCATACATAAATTATATCACCGCATTATTCATTTGTAAGTTGATCAACATAGTGAATTAATTAGTGGGAATACGCTGCACTAATGAAATAACAATCCTTGCTATGCAAAATTGATAACAAACGATCGAGAGCGGAGTAAACAAATATAGTACTGTACAACAATCTAAACACAAGGATCGATTTAGGCGTCAAAATGAAATACAGGATCAATCTTGGCAGATTCGCACCGTAGAGTGCCTTCGGCTACTCGAGATACTGTTCTGTAACAATATCCCCTTGGCTATGGGTCCCAACAGGGTGATACAGACCTTCGACTACTGCTGTGACTTAATCGGGTGAGGGATCTGAATTTGGGCCAGATAGTTGGGCCCCTCAACACTTTTCTGCTGCCAAGATTATGGTTTATTTGCAACATCGTACTAATATGGTTCCAGTTTGACCTAGGAATACAAATCCTTCCTTTCTTAACTTTATCGTTAACTTGTACCAAAATAGGTTGTCAACGAAAAACCACGTTTTAGTTAATACTTGCACCATGACCAAGTAGCAGTATATCCGCGATTTGTCTCACGCGCAACTATCGTAAGAACATATTGCCGATGCCATGGGAATATCCCGGTGGACCGTGGTAAAGGTCTTGGACAAGGATAAGGCTGGATAACTATCATCGAAGGTACCTGCTGGGCTCCATCCCATCCCTCAAAACACATCCAAAACTAGAGGCAGGGACATCTTATGTTCTGGTCGAAAAATATGTGGCCGCCATACTGGATTCCGGGTTACTCAATACGGTGCTTTATGAAAGTCAAGGCTTACTCTAAACGCCAACCAAGTATGACAAGCCTCCGGAGAACATTGACCAATTGACCGACCTGGGACCTGCTGAACAGCAGCGAATGAGAGGAAAAGCAATAGGGTGTCCGTCCTCATTCGATGATCTTCGTTTACCAACACTAAGCAGGCCTAGCCCGGAAAAACGAATCTCTGTTCCAGGTTAGTTTCCGAACTATTAATCATTGCAAACAATTATGCTGTGATTGACACAAACGTCCTTGATTGTTGCTTGTAAAGATGTACAATTAGGAATATAAACCCAGTTTTGTAACATAAATTAAAATAAACAATATTTTATTTTTTTTATCGACATTATAGTAGATAAAAGCGCGATTGAATCCCAACCAAGACCAGATCCTACCATGCACGAGAGAACAGACTATCCACATTCACAAACGGAAAAAGTTTATTAAGCCAAACAGTAGACTATGAAGATAAAATAATCTTTTTTGAAGCCATTTTTTTATTTTCTTCGATCGATCCATTACTTCTTTTACCTTCTTGACAAACAAAAACAAAATTTCCATTAGAAGCGAAATTATACCAATTTTAGATCTTGATGAACATTATAACCAGAGTTAACGTGCTCTAACCAGTAATGGCATTATCTAGTTTGATACTATCAATAAAGTTTCAAAGATGAATAAAACCCTTAAAACTTCATCAGTAAGTCTGAACAGATGAATAACTGACTACTACTTTTACACATTACATTACAATTTTCGGAATAGTTCGCATAGCTACAATTGCCGGATTTAAACATAAATTGTTCCTTTCAAAACTCTACACTAGGTGTTTAAGAGCATATGAACGAATTGGTCAGTAAACGAATTCAATTTAATATTTCTAATTCAAGGTTTTAAATCAAAGTGATACTCTCCAAATTGTTATCTGTTGAGATATTTTTCAGTTTGACGCAACAAAACAAAAATTTGTTATATTGGAACGATAAAATTTGATTGACATGACCAATTGATTTTATAATAACTGGACCCAGTTTAGCTGAACTATCAAGTAAATCGCATTTAGCTAACATATGGAGCCAGCTTCCCAACCATTAAAAATGAGACGATCAAGTTATGCATGCTAACATAAACTATTTTACAATATCAATTCTCTTGACAACTTTGAGCGACATTGTGAACGAAGATTGTGAAATCAACAAAATCAGCAGAAACTAAGGGACTGGCCAGAGCGGTTATCTTAGTTCTTTAAAGCCCTCACTTTAAGAGGCTGAGTACGTTATGTAATCCATTGTCACACACTGTCATTTGTTTGCTTTTTCTTCACCCCCACAAATTACCGTCGCTTCTTCAACTCATAATGATTATCCCCGGGGCGAGATAAGAAGCTCAAAGGAGATATGTTGTCGTTAAGTACCACTTCCAGACCAACCTAACCGCACGCGCTTTGATACACAATCCAAAAGGCGGTAAAATATTTTAGTAATATTGGCTCCAACCACAACATTGTATCCTTTGACCAACGCCACACCGGCCGTTTATTGAAAGGAGCGCATGCAAAGGGAAACGGCACCTCACCTCGCCGGAGAACGCCAGACATTCGGCCAACGGATGCACAATGGCGTAAGGTGACATTGGTAGCCGGGACACGCGCTTGATTACCGACCAATATGTGCGCCCGACCGCAGCCCGATGATGGCCGCCACTCGAAAATGGAGCTGAAAACGAGACTGGGCGAGGCGAGAAAACAGTTGTTAAATTTGCATATCAAACACACAGGACACCTCCTTACAATGCGTCTACGCGACGAGAGTGTGCGAGTTTACTGTCTGCGTTGTGGGGTTGCATTGTTTGCGGTCAACCACCATCATCGTCGGCATCATCAGCATCATCTAAGAACGTGCCCTCGGCCAACTCCACATCCACACTTTCGAACTTCGAAAGGATTCCGATTCCTAGCCCGGCAAGCTAGTGGACATTGCTGAGCCAGCAGAATGCTGAACAGGATCCGATTTTCTCGCTGGTTACGATTTCTGCACCTTACCGGTTTACGGAAGACAGCGTTGGAGGTGCGTTCGGTACAAATTGCCCTACCAGAGTTCGAATTAGGTGTCATCTGGGCGTTCCAATGCTGACAGAAATCGACGTTGGTGTCTGGTTCGTTCTTCTCTAGCTCCTGTTAAACATTTTCTCCTTTCGTTTCCGCTGTCTTTACCTTTGCTGACTCTACATTCTGCGACCAGTGATGATGCGATCTTTCCTTGACAAACCAGAATACACCACAACCAAAAGATGTAGCCCGGTATGAACCGGTGAGATAAAGCGAGTGAGCTGTGTAAATGTTTACCGTATGCATTGACCACCGTAGTACCTACCTCATTGTAGTTCGGTTTCCGGGCTGACCAGAGTGGAAGCCATCGGAAGTCAAGACAGCACACTCACGAAGACAGCGGCCCTCGTGAAGCAGTGCCGCAGGTAGGATATTGATTCAGTTAGTTTGACTTCGCCGGTCCCTAGGACTCGGAAACGGAACCGCTTTTATTTGCAAACGACATTTCCAGCGCTGCGACAGACCCAGAGCGATTAACTAACAAAAGGATGATAACAATTCGATGTATCATGCTGTATTCAACTGCAGGAAACCAAAAAAAACGTTGCAAAATGGCCAAACAGAAGGGTAAAACTAATACCAATACCCCGTTTTTGCCTTATAACTGGAGAAATTAGTACAGATCGCAGACAAAGACATACTACTTTCGACATAACTCAACATTATTAATATTATTTGTCACTTGATAACACACCTTCTATATTTTAGAACTGAAGTTGTGTCTTGAACTTATTCAGATAATATTCAGCTATTTATCATGCAACGAATGCGTTCTAAATTAAATTTTGGAAATAGCGAAAGTAATTACTTATGAATTCTGGGAATTGGATAAGACTCATCAAAGTAACAAATGGATTTTGTGGTTATCTCATTAGCATCCCTAACAAGTGCCAATAACACTCAACTGGAAGGACACCATTTTCCACGAACTCAATCTAGAACACTTTAACGTCCGTCCCACTAGGGAGATCGATATCTTTAAGGGATACTATAATTGATTATCATCTTTATAAAATAGAAATTTCTGTCCATCCACCAACCGCCGCTCGGTTGACATTTTGAAGTTTGAAATTCGAGCCGAGCAGCCAACTCTTCGACGTACAGCGAGACTCGCGACATTACGCAAGCAAATCCGAAAAATACTTCGCCCGAAATAAATTATGCCGGTGGGTTATTAAGCGCTTCCTTCTAAAGCCCGAGCGGTTGAGTGCTCCGGCAGCCCATCGTTCATTCCAGTAGCAGAGCTTCCCCACCGTGTTCAGTGGGTCTTGGGCATCGGCAAACCAATCGCCAGAGCCACTAGAGGCACCCTGCAAGAAGACTGCTTTATAATTGAATAATAGTCCCGGATCAGTTTCTCGAAAAACGCCCGTCCTTGGCTTCGACAGGCAGGCAGGCGGCTGTCTTGAATGCGCCCGGGTTAGACGTTCGTGCGAGTTCCGATCTCCAGTTTGTCCGCTGACGAGATACGCCTCATTTCGGCTGATTTATCGACCGAAATTAATTCACCCCGTGCTTTATTTCGTTTTCCGTACCGTACCGTGGCCGTGGTCGTTTCGGTCCCGGCGGTGGCCGAGAAAATGAGTTTCCAGCCGGATGTCCTCGGGGCCAAAGTCTAGGGCCCGATAAAGTGGAGCTGTTTAGAGCGAAAAAGCTTGCCAAATTGAGGCCGACGTTGCAGGAGACGTTCTCTAAACCAACAGTTGTAGCCATCGGTCAACGAACGTTGTGAAATGCTCGGGCAGGCATGTCGAGTGCAGTCAAAAAGGAAAAGCCTCCTCACAAAAGCCTACCGGGCGTGGGGCGTAGTAAATTGTGTCGGGTGTATTTTGATAGTGTAAGCAAATTTGCTTCTTCGGCCTGCTAAAGGAATCTGCTTTCGATGAATCACACCTGCCAGACCTGCATTCGGGATAAGGCGTTCGTTGGCATTCGAGTACAAATTTTACAGTCAAACCGAACCACACATTGTTGCAACTGCATTCAATCGTTGCAACCATCAACGGTTGTGCTTTGCGAAACCGGGTCCCTTTGTCCATCGACCATTCGGCTCTTCTTGGCGAACCATTATCTCCTCGACCATCCATCTTTGGGCTGCACTTTGTCACCAGTCGCAGGATCGCTCGTAACTTCACCTTTGCAGACCGACGGAGAGTTCACGGTCCGGTCTAACTTCCGGCGTCCGCTCAAAACCCGCTCCAGCGTCGGTGGACTCGGCCAGCATTTGTTCGCGATTTGCGAATTCACATTCCACCAGAACACCAGCTAAGACGACGGTCAGGATCACAGGAAGGTGAAGTAAATTACGACTATTCTTCGCTGGATTCAGATGAAGGAATGCGTTCTAGCTAGCGTGCATTCGAAATTCACCCACGAGGTTACTACACGCTCACTCTACATTGAATTCTGTATTCGAAATGAAAAGCAGAAAAGTAAAATGCAATCTACTGTGGTTCACACAGGAGTTAGTTTTCGGGGAGGATATAAAGCCGAAATTATCAAACTTGATAGTTTGATAATCGAAACTATATTTCGCAAAAACATACTTTACCACGCACAACGTTTTACTATACCATACTAAAAAACGTTGGTTGCTCTTCAGACCGTCATATTTTTATTCAAACTTTCTTGTATTTATAATAATTATTGCTTAGTAATAGAAATCAATATAATTTAACGTCATTTTTCTTTGTAACCAAAACAAGCAACTGTGTCAGGTAGAAGGAGCATTTGTAATTATCATTTTCTCAATGGCTATTGCACACCTTTTGCAACGATCCAAAGTTTGGTAAGACTCAGAAAATGGGTAAACATCTTTCTGGCCAATTATTGGTTAAATTTAAGTGACATTTAAAGAGAACAATTTCACGCTGTCGATGTTTTGTAAGTAACAAGCTTCCCAAATACACAACGTTTGTAAACTTCCCAAAAACATGAATCATGAAATCTGTATCATGAAATCATAAAATATTGGACACAAAACAATGTTTTACTACATACATGGATCAATCGCTTTTGAGACAGAAAAGATGCTTATTAGTTCGTATGTCGGGTAACGTTGTGAAGGAAAAATAACACATTTTCCTTGGGGGAAGAACACGCCGCTTTTCTCGACTTCCGGGGGTGAATAGAATCGTCCGTCATTTTGCTTCCCCCAAGGCCAAAAACAAACAAACAAAATCAATTTATTAATTCTAGATTATCACAGCAACAAAAAACAGACACTCACATCGAATGATCCCTTAATTGACAAGCCCGATTGAAATGTGTATCAAAGCCGGCAAACGTTTGTACTGCCCGAGGGGCCAAACGGAACTAACATCTTCTCGAGCGAATTGCGCAAACGAAAAAAAAAAATATTTCAAAGGCTCACCTGGACTGCTGGCCATACGCATTTTTCCAGCTGCACGGTTGGCCTTGTTGGAGGTAGTGGGAAAACAACCCGGGCGGAGAAGACTCGCATCGGTGAGACTAGATAGAACACATGGACACACATGGGCTTAAGCGCTGCAGGCGCTACCAGCCAGTCAATTTTCATCTAAAATAAAGAGAATGAAAGGAGGAAAGAAGAAAGGGAGCGATTGAAGCACAAAGGGCTGCTCGTTCATTTTCCGAGAGATTTTGATTTATCAGTCCACTGGTCCGGGCTGAGTAGATGATGATTTTTACTAAATGCTAGACAAATAATCCACCCAACCCGTGGCGCATGGCGTAGCCAACGTTCGCAACGTCTGCCCTGGACGGATGTGGACCGAGGAGAAAATAAATGCATCCAGACCAACCGAACCAGGGTCGACTCGAACCGAGCACACATCGTGACATGTGTCCGGCGTGAGGCAGGACACACCGTCTCAGCAGGACACCGTCCACGTTGGCACGTTCCGATTGCATTGCCGTCTCCCCCCTAACGCAGGAAGGCGAACGCGGTGACCCCGGCAGGGTGGCGGGAAAAGCTCGGAAAATCCATGGGTTGCATCAGTTTTTATACGGTTTCACTGTTTTTGTCGCAACATCCAATATCCAACTGGCGCAAAATGGAATCGTTTGTTTTCATTTGACATTGGCTTCGGTCGAGCGACTCGCACGATTGGAATGTCCTTGAGGCCACACTGGCCAGAAACGGCCCCGAGGGGCTGCACTGGGCGGCACGAACATGCTAGACCAACGTCAACTCCGGAACCCGTACACACCAACACACACACACATACACATAGTTATGTACCTCTCTTATGTTCCTGTGGACCCATGGGGTTTTCCCGGGTGCACCCGAGACTCTGCTGTAGGCAATGTATTTTCCTTTTTAATTCCTACCTGATGTCATTTGCCAGATTTTCCAAACCGACCTCGTTAGAGGCCCCGGTGTGCGAGTAAAAATTGTGTTTATGGTCAACTGGCTGGAGCTGGACCCGTTTCCGAACATTGGAACTATAACGAAGCAATCGCTGCAGTCAGGAGATTTGAACCCGAGCCTTCATCGCGCCAGACGATCATCCCTGTAAAACTGGCACAAACTTTATGCAAATTAATAAGATTAGCTAGACAGACCAATCTCCCGCCGGATGGGATGGCTTTTTTAGTGCTCCAGAGGACCAAATGTACGAAGTGCAACGCACACAAGCGTACCACCGGGACTGCTCAGGATTGGTTTGTTAAAAACCGCGCGTAAGGATAATTACTAGCGACAGTGGGTGGTTGCCTTACGGTAAAAGAGGATTTTACGATTCCACGCGGGTAATGAAACCAGCGGAAGGAACTTTGCATTAAAAAATGCCGAACAGAATGAAGCAATACCAAGCGATGGTATTATTAATGAGCAGTTGGATTCGTGAGTTCGCTCGGAGCTTTGGTTTGATTGTTACCACGAAAACTTTTTTGAAAGTAGTTGCGCCAGAAAATCTAAAGTTAACCGCACGAAAAGAACAATCATAAAAATGGCAAATTAAAAACATTCGAGGAGTTAAAAATAACGCAGCTTTAATGAGTCCGCAAATAAACGCCGGATTAAATAGGATAAACTTTTGCTGATCGCGAGCCATATTTCTTGACTAAAGCGAACCCTCCCGCTTTGGTGGTCCTGCATAAAGAGCCAAATTTAAAGCACATCCTCGCAAACAGCAGCACGTCATCCCAAGCGCCGGTACACGTACACCGGCGCGGGAATATTAAACAGTTTCTGTTAATTACACTTCACATCATTACGGCCCACGATTGGGGTTCTCTTGGGTGCCGCAGGGTCCGGGGTTCCGGGCGTGCAGCAAGTGAATCGAATGATTCCGCACGGGCCGCATCGAAGCAGTTCGCGGAAACGGGACAGGACTCCCCGGCAAACGTGCTTCAAAACCCGGCGAGCAAGCGTGACACGATTGCCATTGGCACGATTGCCAAAATGTTTGCGTGCGATAAAGACGGATGTAATAGTTTGACACGAGTACCCGTCGTATCATTTACACCCAACGCAAATGCCACGAGATGTCGTTGGTGACACGGTACGGTGAACATCCTCTCGGCGAAGAAGGGAACCGCCCGCCGGCTTAACGTCCTCCTGCCACGCATCCGTGGGACCACGAAACGCACGAAAGAGATTCTCCAAAATCACGAGAAACAAATCCTTATTAGCATTTTAAATTGGATTAAAAACTTCATGCTAGCATGCGATCATCGCCGGCGACTTCCCGAGTGCCGGGGAAACGTTAAGAAGATGCGGCTTGATTCGCAGACGTCGTCGTACCCTCGTCTTTGTCGTCGTCAGAATGTCGCTTTTCGGTACGCCATCCGGCACAAGTTAAACGCCGGAGCGATAGATCTGCCACGGTGGTCGCACAGTCAGTAAACTACAAGCTCGATCTCATCCCACCGGCGCACGACAGGTTGGTGTGTCGTACAGAAAACTGCTACCGCTAGTCCTGCCCCCCACCACACTTTAAATCCATTTCCCCCGCGGACCCACCCCCAAATGGGATGGATTATGAAGATGCTGGTGGTGGTGGCGGTGGTGGTGCCGACGCCAATGAGGTACCAAAGACCATGGCAGATGCCACTAAAGATCATCTCGCAATCTTTCGGACTGAGAAGCACCAAATCCTTACGGGATATTGAGGCCACGTGTTTAATCAGATTTACAAGTACCGGGTTATGCAATATGGAAATAGAAAAGAAATGTATGAACAGAATACGAAACGAACCGGTTCTTACTTACCCTTTTTATGGTGTTTTCTCAAAAGCCAATATCTTCATCTGAATTCACATGGTGTGATGAATCGAAACGATGAAACTAGAAATATGTAACGACTGATTAATAAAGCGAACTTTAAGAGTATCTTGAACAAAAAAATCCTCGCTTTTCAGAATCGTTCATCTCGGCAATTAAAAATGTCATTTAAACTCTAACTAAATTAAGTTGTTTTTCAATTTGCAATGGAATGGAAGCTGATGTTTATCTCTTAATAGCGTGCTCCCTGGGGAGCAGAATTTGCTAAATTGGTCTATGCCAATTTAAGGATACGTTTGTCTATTTGGATTTAATACTTTTTATTATTTAGCACAATATCCCATAGTGGGCGTGACCTCTTTATATAGACGTTATATTTATAGATCGATGGTGCCCGGTTCGTCATACCGGACGGAATTAGGCTCAAGATTCGATCCCACACCTGTGGTATGATGTTTCCTCGCGATACCGCTGCGCCATGGGCATGAGTTTGATCTAAAGATGTATGATAAAGTTGATTTCACATATCTAAAAGTTTGAGAAGTATGAAAAAATTATATGTGACAACTTTTTAAGAGCTTTCCATTAACTGTGGGGTATTTTTCGATTCCTGTTTATTTAATTTAAACATTTCTGCTTTCATTATCTTCGCAAGACACTGTAAGTTGAAATCTTTTGCACAGGCTCCTAAACCATATTCGATTACGTCATAGTTTTCTCCTGAGCCTACCTCACGGGCCGCCGGCTTATGGGAAAGAACACTGTCGTCCCCACGGGTCCGACGTAGCGCCTAATGTGTTAATATGTACCTCTACTGATTGTGTTAAAGTTTCTTCAATATATCCCAATATACCTTCCTTTAAACCTTGAACACAACAACACTCAGCGCAAAATTGTGTCTATCATAAGTGTTACGCAACGATGGTCTTTTTTTTAGTTTTTTCGCATGCACTCATTATGCACTTGCAATTCCAGTTGTTATCGCTGTATGGTGCCATAATGTAAAACCTTTCAACAAAAAAAATCCGAAGAATGCTTTACATCAAAAGCATTGGCTTTTCTTACCGTACAACTTACAAATGCATTGCGCATTTCAGTACTTTTATCCCGCCGCTCAAGCACCATTGTGTTATGAAAAGACATGCTGTAGCATAACGTTTATTGTACGCATAAACCTCCGATGTTACCCTCGGGCAACCATGAGCAGCGGTTGACTTTCATTCCTAGAAACATGTCAACAATCAATCATAATGGCAACAAAAAAACCATCCGTCGCATCGGTAAAGCATTAAGGGAAGCTCGCCGTCGGAATCCTTTTTTGTTACAGGTAGAAATAATAGACCAACAAGGCTACCAATGCACCAATATGTGTTTGTGTGTGCCCTGCTACGGACGGGTGGCCACGGAACCAGGAGAAAAGCGTGCGCATTAAAGCGATGCCGCAATCTCTGCCCCATAAATTAGTCAACCGAACGCCAATCGCAAAACCCGGAGATCGCTGCACGCGATACGGCTTTTCCGTTCGCTTCTGGAGGTCGCAGGTCAACACGACCGACCACATGGTATAAACAAGGGCAGAAAAATACTCCACTAAAAAGTGAGGCTAGCATTCGGGCACAAGGGAGCTTCTGCCGCGAGTGATCGATTACCACACATTCCGGTGTCGTAACCCGCTCCTGTTGTTGGGAAAACGGCAATCGCGTGATGCGGATTGCAGTCAGTAATTGCAACACTTTCCCGATTGCATTTGGGTGCATTGTTGCACTTGATGCTGCGAACAGTCGCGTCGGTCGCGGTCCGCTAGCACAAACGATTCCGCAATTGATTCCGCCGCTCAGTGCTATCCAGCTTCGCGTTCGGCTCTCCTGCTGTACTCGGGGGTCCTCCAGCAGCGATCCTGATCCGACTGCAGTGGAACCGATCCTACCTCCCGTGCAGAACTGCTGCGGTTTGGTGGGTTGTATGATGTATGCGCTTGCACCCGCCCGTGCGGTCGCTCATTCGTAGCCAGGCTGGAGAAAGCCAACGCCGGGGAAAATCCTCACCAACGCGGAGAAATGGGGAAACGAATGAAATCACTGCAGGATCTAAAATTCCTGGTCCAGGGCGGGCGACCCTAAATCAAGCGGCAAACCGGCAGCTAGGATGCGAACCGACCAAACGGGATTGGTGGCGTGAAAGAGAGGGGAACCATATTTACCTCCAATGGGCAGCAAATTCAAAAAATGAAAAAAACATGGACCCACTATGAGGTTTACGTAGGTAAATTATGATCGCGGAATCGGCAGCTGCTGTTCAAATGTGTGCGTCTATAAATCTATAATGCATTGCACGTTGTACGGTGCACTTTTGCCAAAAGCACTTCAGTGCAGCTGCAATCAACCGTTTGCCTTTGAGTGTAAGTGAATAAAATTCAATTAAAATTATGTGATTTTTAGCTAATCCACAAAATACAGCAATTGAAAATCAGTATCCGGGTGCGGTTACTTTCGACATATCTCCCTTTTTAATTTAATTTTCGATTTCGGCTAGCTCAAATTAGGAGCAAACACTTTTCATACGTATTTCATATGACATAGCCATAATGCGGAAAAAGTATTTTTTTCTTTTCACTGTGAACAGAAAGTGAACAGATCACTTTGTTGCAATTAATGAATAAATACATTACCCAAAATGTATCTCGTACATTCTGTCTCATATAAAACGACGTGTATAACCTCTGGAAGCGTTTTTGTTTCCTTAATCAGAATGCATGTAGTATGTATCCAATAGTTTTTAGTGTTCTGAATATTAATTAGTTAATATTATTATTAATTACGGTACTTGATTCATGTCTTCTTGGTTGCATTATCTTGTTTCATCAGTGGGTTTAGCTTAAACTATGGTTTGGTCTTACAGATTAGCAGGATTATGTTTCTTCATTGTTTTTTTTAGTTTTAAAGTACATTCGTGAAATTCACATATGATGTAATAGATATTAGTTTATTTTAAAATAATAAAATTCAGCTAAAACATGTCGTGGTCGCATGCAGGATGTTGATTTCTTTCAGAAAAAGCAGTGTTGATGATGCCATAAAATAATGTTATTTCCATCTCACAGAGTGTAGTGAGTGAGTTCAAAACATCAGTACAATTGCCCTATATGAAACTAAAATAAGATTTTCAATTCATTGAAAAGTTACAAAAGCTGCGCTTGCACATTGATAAGAATTATCGGCAAACCACAATTTATAGTAAATCCAAATGGCTGCTTATGCAAAACCCCATCTGTCAAACACGCACACAGCCCGTTGATTAATCCCGTGCTCGTGCAATACATCCGTGACGCATTTCACGACCGATGTCGTGCACCGCAAGACCGGCACGCTTCCGAGGGCACAATTTGGAGCGCATTGAATTTGCTCATGGGTCACGTAGCACACCCCAGACACCTTTCACCGAGGCCAAAAAACCGGGCAGTGCGAATTCCCGCCCCTCAGAGTAGCGGCGCCGTAATGCAGAGCCCAAGCTGCAGCGTAGGCGTATGTGACGGACATGTTTGAAGCGAGGTGCTCGGGTCCACATCGGTTGACCGTTTGACATGGCTGCACGACCAATTTGGTCTGAGGGCTGCCCGATTCGAACCTTTCGCTGCCATCAAGGAACTTAGGCAGGAGTAAATTAGAGCAGCGGCCCTTCATCAGGCCTAAAACAATTCCACTTGGCGTTCACGAAATTGATCGATTTGGGTTGACATCTTTTTAACGAACTCAGAATAGTACATCGGTAGGATAATTGGTTGTTAAGCATTGAAAACTGTAATATTAACGAACAACTAACGGTACTCCAGTTAAAATCCTCTAAACGTTTCCAAACGATTGACCGAACAGCTTGTGAAAACGTAATTTTTCTCCCAGCAAATCATTTCCTTGTGAACATATTTTGCCTCCTGAACCCACCGGAGTGAAGCTACCTTCAAAAGCCCCACACTATTATATGGTGATTGAACGACTGAACTCCACTGCTGCTACAAAGCAGATAGTCTCTGCTGGTTTGTCGTGCAATTTTTTCCCCAAACAATCCCCAGCGAACGATGATTGATTGAGCAAAATATGTGTGTGTGTGTGTGTGTTCCAAAGGAGGAGCGCGTCCCATTTTCTGACTTGTTTTCCAAGCAAGCAGATTGCTGTGTTTCTCCCGGAGTCATCGGGGCGACAACAATCACTCGAAGTTCGCCGGTCGTTTCCTATACGCCGGAGAGCCTTGTTCGCGTTTCGGTAGGCAGGCGACACGGCGTACGCCGGCCAAGTGTTGGTGATGATCAAATAATAATATTTTGCTACCAAATTAAAACCCTGTACGAACATCATCGTCACCATCGTGTCGGCACAACACTCCCAACTTGGCGTTTGCCATCCCACCGTTTGCGTCGCCTTCCGCATCGCTCGACTTTCCGTCCCCAATTTCATCAGTTTTCTTTTCCTCCGGGATTTAATACGCCATCCATTCGCTTCCTTGTACCGGCTGACAAATGATGCCAACCGTTTCTCGGGAAACGCCGTTGTAGAATCACCACCAGCATGGCAGCCCGTGGTCAGGACGCGCCAGGCTACAATAGTGCCCGCGTTGGTCGAGGTCGTGGCAGGAACAGATGATAGGGGTTGCGACCGGTAACCGATCGATCGAACTGGCGATCGATTGGAATGAATAAATTATACTTATGCTGACGACCGCGACGCTCTCCCCTTGCCGTGGGACAACAATTTGAAAGTATGATGAGGTATGAAAATCCACCCAGGCGGGTGCGGGTGTTGTTTGCGCGCCATCGAGAGCAGCGGCTCGAGTCGGCTGTTTGTTCATCATGGCCCGGACAGCACCGGAAGCAGCGCACGGACGGAAGGAAAGCAACCGTCGACATAAGCTGTCGGCAGGCTGGACACGGAGCTGTCGCACGATGGCCGTAACCTATTAGGAGGTCCCGTCCATTTTCTCGGCTAGGGATTTAATGTTGTTATCACACATTTGCATCTAATGTGCTCGGGCTTCGCTGACCCTTGGGCAAAGCATATCTAATATAGATAGAAAATAAAATAAAGAAACGCTGGAAACCATTCGATTGCGCCTTGAAAAAGGAGAGTAAAAAGGAGCAGGTTCTGCTTGCCTTTGCATACGAAGGTTTTCTCCAACGCTGCCTATGAGTTACAAACACAGTGGACGGTTTAATATTAAATAAAGTCTTACCAAAACCTGTGCGCTAAATTTATATATCCTTTGCTAAAAAAATAAAGAAGTGACAGCATTATGGTACCAACGAGTTTCTACACTATCTATCTCCATTTGGCCGAAGCCGGAATCTGGACGCACGTTCCTGTCCGGTTAGAGCCCATCACAATCTCGCAACGAATTGCTCTTTTCCAATGGCCGGCTGCTCAAACATTTGCAAACGATTTCATCGGAGCTAATCGACCCAATCATGGCACCGGCGTGTCGTTTTCGCACACATACCATAGTCGATCGTAGACCACTAGCTATCGGCCCCGACCAGCTTTCTTTGCCTTGCTTGCTTCCCGACGGTACGCTTCCCGAAAGAAATGCCAAATCTAATTGCTCTTTGCTCTTTAACCGGAACTCCTTTCTCCGGAACGGAACTGCCATTCTTGACAGCGGCCCTACGGTCTTTTCATTTCCAATCCAGCGTACCTTTCCTACGTGGCCGCACGGATACAATGCTCCATACAGCTTGGTTCCCGTTTCGGTTCTTTTGGAACGTGAGTGGGGGGGGCGCAGGAAGATGGTTGGAAGAGGCAGCAGCACTCATTTATGGCCCTAGAATTGATAATTAATTCGGGCCTTATGCGAGTGCCGGCACCAGCACGCCTTGCACTACGCCTCGACACCAGGGAAAGGAAGGGAAACCCTACAGTAGCCTCGACAAAAAGACAGTGTTGCTACTGCTGCTGCTCGAACGGTCGGCATCGATGCCAGAATCGAACCACTTCGAAATGAATTATTGTGCACGGGAATGTGCAAAGACCTACGGAGCGTATGGGCCAGCTGCACGCCAACACCAGGGTGAACCCAGGGGCGTCCCGGGCAAGGAGGGATGAATCTGCCTGTCAAGCTACTCCTGGTCGGGTCTGAAAATAATGACTGCTTGATGGCGGACAAAGCATTGAAAATTCTACTACGAAGTAATGAATCCTAATGAGTGCATGGCTGGATAGGCGCAACCGGTGTTTGTCCAGAGCCACTTGGAAGTGCTTTTCAGCAGAAAGAGACGCAACACGCCAGGCTGTCGAGTTGCTGTGCCAGAGTGTGTTCGGATGGAATGCAAATCGGCACTGAGATTGGTACACTCATCAGCATCCAAAGGGTTTTATGAATTCATAAACGTACACCGAGCAGCTGTTTGATGGAGCTAGGAAGATCCGCTCAACAATGCATCGATAACGAGTGGCAACCGATCAAGAAACAAATGAACAGGATGAAGTTCTTTAAACAATTTGAACGTTTCGTGTTGTAGAATTCGAAAAAATGCGGATGATAATACACCTTGTTATAAGTTATTAACTCTTTAAGAAAGATAGGGTTTATAAAAGGCCATTCCATGTAAAAGAGCTTTCCCCAAAAGAAAATCCTTATATCGAACCAGTTAGTATGACGTGTTTGGTTCTGTTCGCTGAGTATACGAACATACATACCGGAAGTTGAACCATATGCCAAAAGTTAAGAACCTTGGCTTATTATCGAAGGCAATCAATTCCAGAACACCATTTGCGACCATTTCTAAAACAGTATTCCGTCGCATGCGACCGAATTACGAATAATTGCCCTTTCAGCTACCCCCTCCAGAATGGTCCACGGCCAATGCCAATGCCATTGCCGGTGGGAAATTGATGAGATCATAAATGAGTACTTTTTGCGTCAACCAGTGCATGGTCACCTCCATAGTGTGGGTTCTAAACGTGTCGGAAGCGACAGTGTGCCAGCCGTACAGAACCAGCCCGGAAACCTTTTTCCACCACCAATCCGTACACGATGCTCTTCGCGCCGAGACCTCATTGAATTTTCCTCGACCCTTTTTCCACCGTCTCACCCTTACCTTGCCCACGACGGCCCTGAGTTCTCTGATCTTGTGCGAAAATTTACGACATTACACCCGGCTGCCAACCTAACTCGGGGGGTTTTGGGGGAAAACCGACCCGCAAACGAACGGAACTGCGGCAGCCCGGCCGCATAACGCAGACGCACCGCAGGCCGCACCGAGAGGCGGCCCACTTCCGAGAGGAAACGATCGGAGGCTACGGAACCAGTCTGCACTTTCGACCGGCCGGTTCCGATGCTGCACCGGGGCCGCGTACAGTCCGCACGCGAAACAATGGACGGAAATTAAATTTTATGAGCCCATGCATAAACTGCCCCGGACGTTTGCCGAGATTTGTGTAACGCTCCGGTCCGGTATCGTCGACCATCCGCTGTCCACCGCCGCCGTCATTGTCGTCTGTTGGGTTCTCTGTTTGGCCGGAACCGATGGAGCCCGTTCTGCTCGGGAGGAAGATTTTAGGCTCGCAACGAAACGAAACGAGACGTTACGTATCGAAACGGCAGGGAAAATTGGCCCGGTCCGTTCCGATGCTGGGTTGCTTTTAGCGTTAGATGGTACCGGTCCCAGGCGATGCTCCAAATGCAGCATATCACCCCGAGGCCCATCGACCAGGCCGTAATTGCTTTTTATCGATTCGTCGGTATCAATTCCGAAACGCAAATCGCTCGGCCGGTGTAGCAAAAATCACATTACATCACACCACTTTTTGTGTTCCCATGTTCGATTGCGGTTAATGTCCATTCCTGCGGCATGTAGCGTTCCCCATCATGGTACAGTGTGGGTTTGCGAAAGCTACAAAAACGTTCTGACGGCTAGGACCTGAAGTGAAGGAAAAAATATTTTAATACTCCCACCGTAGTACATCTTCGACCACTAAAACACTATAATTTAACAATTTTCCTTACCATTTACCGTTAGATTGATACACGAACCTTAGAAATGGCCATACTCGAAGCAAGCACAAGGGGACTAAATTTTCACTAGAAAAACAAAACGGAATGCAAGATCAAGGCATACTACGAGTTATCGGTAGTTACAGTTTTTGTCGTCGCAATGCGCATCCTTTGATTAAATTTTCATGCCAACCTGGACCGTTTGCTCGGTGAATTGATCGGAACATTTATTTATTATTTAAAAATCACACTACCTACAGTCGTCTGCCTTCAACCGGCAGCGAAGACAACGAAAGTGACCATGTGCACGTGCACTATACGTCCACCCCTTTGCTTTCATCCTCACTCGCGCGACGACTGGCAACTTCCGGCAACTGTGTACCCACAAACTTTCCCCGGCGCCGGGGTAGGTAAAAACGGCGGAAGCAAAGGTTCGGCGCACGGGTGTGTCTCGGTCTCGATGGCGCCTGCAACGGTGCCCGCACACACCGGAACGTACAACACACGCGGCTACCGACCGCGACACCGAAGGCACTCAAGTGGACGATCGTTCACACCGGCACCAGCTCCGCAAGCGGCCGTGCCGTCGGTGAAAAATTATAATGAACTTGACTGACGGTCGGGAAAACTGTTGAACTGGTAAACAGACCTAACGAACCGTGAATAAGCGAGCATAAATGTTGCTGCGTTGCATGGTTGCATCGAGTGGAGCTGTCAGTCGGTCGATCTGTCCGTCGGTCACCAGGACTTTAACCACCTCAATCTCCCGCCAGCCTTCCTCCTTCTCCGGTCGGTGCACTACGACGGTGCTGCATTTCTGCCCGCAGCCGACCTTCGTCCTCACTACCACCCTATTAGCAGTCCGGGTGTACCGGGTTTTAGTTCCGTTCCGTAACGCTGCACCGTACTGTGTCATGGAAAACCGACGAACCGATGGATGACCACGTCGTTCAGGCGATCCTGCAGGATAAGGGAGAACCCACGTACGGGTAAACCCGTTTACGATACCTCGTTGTCCCGGGTGACTCGGCGACAGCGACATGTTCTGCGGTCAAATGACCCCCTCTCGGCATTGCCATATCCTGCGTCCACCGGCCTGACAAACATTCACGCTACTGCATACGTTAACCATTCTGCCCATCAGGCAACCGAACCGAACGATTCTTCCCCATCGAGGGTGGCTATGAAAACCCGGGGTTTTCCGTCGAGCAGACCGCGTGTCTACGCCGCGAACAGCTTTGAAGTGAACAACTACAGGTTTCTCTCGATGGCGATGAAAGTCAGGTTGTGGAAGTTTGAAGGCAAAAATGTTTAGTAACCTACTTCAGCCATATTTTTATAAATACCAGCACATTAAAAGGGTGCGATGATAGGCCAGCACTTATTCTTCACTCATTCTATCTTTGAAGGCCTTTATTTAAGAAAAATCAATCTTTCAATCTACACAAAAAAGATTACTAGGGATGGATTATATTATGGAAAGATCATAAAGGTTAACACGTCTCCCATGGCCCTCTGGACATTATTCTCTGGAGAAGTAAAATCAATTCTGCACGTACAGTTACTCCCAAATATGAAGGTACAGTGTCAATTTGGTCGTTTAACCCCGATTCTCTTGGTCAATTCTCATCGTAGCCGTAAAATTCTAAAAACATATGATAGAGGAACTTGTAATGCTTCAAATAAGCCTCGAACGAGATTTTTATTGGCCAAGTTGGCTTAGTTTTAAGCCATTAACTGAAAAAACACCATATTGAGAACTCACAAAAGTCATGGTACACGATGTGAACTATGATTAAAAAGGATATATTGACCGCCTTTTAATAGTTCGTTTGGCCTCCTTTGGCATCAATAACAACATTCAAGCGACGAGGCATCGAAGCAACTAGCTTGGTGGGGAATTCAGGTTTGATATTTTCCAAAACTCTAGCTATTTTTAATTTAAGATCACTCTTACTCGTCAGGTGACTTTTTTGGACCCGGACTTTTACTTCACGCCACAAATGTTCGATAGGATTTAGATCCGATGACTGTGGGGGAGTTTTCAGCTGTTTGGGGACATTATACAGCAGCCATTCCCGCACCAAACCAAAACCAATTTGGGATCGTTATCCTGCTGATAAAAGTAAACTGCTGGTAGTCGCAGTTTTGCCGCACTTTCTTTGACGTTGTTTTTCAAGATGTTTAAATACACCACTTTGTACATCGTGGTTTCGATGTATTTCATTTTTCCTACTCCGTTTGAGGACATAGAGCTCCATAACATAACGTTTACACCATTATGCTTGACGGTTGGTATTACATGCTTCGCATCTCGCTCCGTATTTTTCGTTCTCCACACAATTTTTCGCCCATCGCTACCAAAAGGATTTATTTTGGTTTCATCAGTAAACAATACGTCCGACCAAAATTCTATGGGCTGATTAACATATTTTTTTAGTAAATTCCAATCTTTTTGTCTATAGGTAGCAGATATGAAAGGTTTCTATCGTGCTATCCTTCCATTTAAGCCATGTTTTCTTAACACTTTTCGGATAGTTTCAGCAGAAATCGACCTAGAAATAGTGTCCTGCTAGTCTTCGGCTAATTTTGGAGCACTGGCGGTTGGTTCTTGCCGTACTTTTCAAACAATTATTCTTTCATCGTTTGCTGTTAATATTCTTTTTCTCCCAGTTCGAGGACCATTCTTCACTCTTCCTTCTTATCGCCATCTGTCGATGACATGCTGGTCTGTAGAATGTGTCCGTTCAACTATATCACCAACTTTTCGCATCGAATATCTTTTGCAATATAGGGAAAGAATTCGTTTCCCTAATTCAACGCCAGTTTCCTTTCTTGACCCGTCCATTTCACAACAAAATTGAAAACTCCAAGGAAGTTACGTGTGAAACAAATTTGCAAGCTGTCCTGAACCCTATATGACATAATTACCTATGCTTAATTGACAAGTTTCAAGAAACTTCCAGAGGAACTAAACGGTGTACCATGACTTTTGTGAGATCTCCATATGGCGTTTTTTCAGTTAATGACTTAAAACTAAGCCAATTTGGCCAATAAAAATCTCGTTCGAGGCTTATTTGAAGCATTACAAGTTCCTCTATCATATTCTTTTAGAATTTTACGGCTACGATTAGAATTGACCAAGAGAATCGGGGTTATACGAACAAATCGACACTGTACCTTCATATTTGGGAGTAACTGTATACCGTAACGTTCCTTTTTGCATGTCTTACCCATTGTTGATTTATTGAAGAAGTCAATGGAAACGCATGGTCCCAATGAGTAATTTACATTTACATATACAAGTATTTATAACATTCGTACAAAACTTTTATATTCCTATTCATTAAATATTGTGATAAATATTTTAAATTGATAAATCAAACCCAGGTTTTAGTTACAAAGCATAAACTATTTTATTGAACTTTTCCAAGCCATTGGCTGGCTATTTGAGGGGTTTGATATTTTCTGAACGATTTTAAGCAAAAGCGAACCAGTTTAGTAAAATTTCTGTTTAAAATAATCGAGAGCGACTTCATTGGTCGATTACATACAAATGCATCTGCCTTACCTATAGCCTCGATTGATCGCTCAACCCGAAAAAATATTCTGGGTTTCGGGTATCATTCCTTACGAGTCTATTAAAATCCGTTACTCATTAAAAGCATTGAAGATTGTTCTAATGAAACTTAAAAGGGAAATTGAGAAGGAAGGATACACCTTAACTACTTTTTTAACTCCGGTTGAAAAGTTTCCCGTAGAAAAGGACTTCTTCGGACAAAAAGGTTAAAAAAAATTATTCCAAGTCCTTTGGCTCGTAAAATCAACCATCTGTAATGTACTACACTTCGTGACAAATATTGCAACGAGTACCGAACAATGCTAGGCCATCTAACCAGTAACACCAATTTTTGAAAGGAAGGAAGGTTAGAGTGAAAATACGACCCATAAAGAAAAACATTGCCTAAAGTCCGGAACTTTATTTTTTCCATTTTTCATTTCCTTTCCTTGCCGACAATCGTTTGACGAATTGTGAAAGGTCCGTTTGGGTGCTGGAGCTGAAGGGCATCAATAATGAGTAAACGTTTATGCCGTCACGAGAACTTTAAACCTTTCGGTGACCGAAGGCACAATTTCTGGCGGACACTTTTACGAGCCTGACATTTCTTCCCGCGCCAAGGCGTCGTGTCGCCAAGGCAAAGGACAGTTTCAACGGCTTCTATCGCATTCGAGGCACAGGTTTTACGATCAGTAAAACTTTACTGAGACCTTTCAGTGATCACCTTCGTTCGGCCTGGAGAAGTTTGTGAAAGTTTCTCTTTTTTTATGTATATATTCGACTGTTCTCTTGTGCCATGATGATGTTTAAAGATCCTCTTCAGAAGAATAGCCAACGGTGGAATAAATGCAAGTGACACATACGAACAACACCGAGACGAAGATAAAAGTAATAACTG
Organism: Anopheles coustani; assembly: GCF_943734705.1. Classification (NCBI taxonomy): domain Eukaryota; kingdom Metazoa; phylum Arthropoda; class Insecta; order Diptera; family Culicidae; genus Anopheles; species Anopheles coustani. The sequence goes on from NC_071289.1 coordinate 56,466,346, forward strand.
CCAATCATTAGACGACCGGTTAACCTTAAGATAAATCGGTACAATAAGCCAATGTCCCACATTAGACTCCGTTTCCTTCCTGCTTCCACACAGTGGCCTATATCTCTAGAAAAACACGTTCTTCTAGGTTAAAAGAATCCTTTGCTTTCTATCTCCTTCCCTGTGCGGGAACTGGAAACAAACGTCGAACGCTGTTGATGCAATTAAAATCGGATACCGCAAATGGAATATTTTGCGCATCGTCGGACGTCGGCCAAAGAAAAATGATTCCATCCGGAAAAGGATACTAATTGCTTCCTTCCGGGCTGTTTCGATTGTTTCACTTCCTCCGGGTGCGTCGCCGGGCGGCGTCCCACACCGGTTGACCCACCACGTTATACAGCCGTTGTCTTATACCGTTTTCCCTCTTGCCCGTTTCGTTTTCAGCTTCCGCCGGAGCGCCCAACCAAAGCAACCATCCGCATGATCATCTTCATCACCACGAGCTGATTGGCAATCTGCATCATACGTACAACTATCTCAAAAGCACCGGCCAGGTGAGTATTGTGAATTTTTCTTGGAACAATTTCCGAACCGAGAAAAAAATCAACTTCTTCTCTTGTGTGTGTCTGTGTATGTGTGTATTTTGTGTGGCATATCCTTCGCTTCATCCTTCGCCTGTAGGCAACTTGCATTTTTGCCTTCCTTTCTATTTTCATTCGACGATATTTTTTTCGTTCTACCACATGAGTACATGCCGAGAGATTTTTTTTCTGTTAGGGATTGTCGATGTGGAAAACAAAAAAAACGGAATTGGGATTTAGGAACGATTCGAAAATGGCTGCCGGAAAATCTTTTGCAAATTAATCACACATCAATCAGCCAACGAAATGGGTCCCGAAATGAAATGAGTTTCGGGTCGGGAAAAGGATAGAATTTATTGCCACCCGGAGGGCACCCGGAGGTACTGGCAATTTAGATAACACTCAATTCTACTCCACACCACTCCCCCACTCCATCCCCAGTCTTGGGGATGAATGCAACGAAGCATAAAAGAAACAACCGCATACGAATACTTTAGGTTCCTCAGCATAAACACAAACTGTGTGTGTTAAAAGAAAGGCAGCTTTCGGCAGAGTGAACAAAAACAGCGAATTTTCCAATGCTCCGGGCAGACTCCGACATCCTTAACGATATTTGTACGTGCACCTGGGACATTGTGGACCCCCGTTCCAGCCGGCGATGGTTCCGAAATGGGTGGAAAAAGGATAGAATTTATTATAATGTCTCGCGAGCGCGCATGCAATTTGGTGCAAATACGCTATTTCTATTTGTTTGTGTTTCTCGAGGTTTTGCAGGCGTGCCCGAGCTGACTTCTCTCTTCCGCCCTGCCGTTTGGCTTTGGGCCGCATGGTGCCATCCCGATCTGCGCCTCCATCCTGGTGTCGCCACTATGGAACATTTATCTTTGCAAGATGTTTTACCATTTTTACATGCACGAAAATTGGTACCCTTGGTAGTGTGGAGGATTTGACCCACATGCTCACTATTCCTCGCCCGCTTTCGATCTCCGGTAGTGGAACGAAAAAATAGGGTTAAGGAAACCCAAAACCCCAGCCTCCGCCTGGATGCGTGCGTTTAGCGAAGGCAAGAATTCATCCGGTGTGGCTTCGGGTGGCTCAAGTGCACCGAACGACCCACGGTCTGGTAAGTTCCGTGGGTGGGGAGCGTACGATATGCACATTTAAAGCAACCAACATCCGCGCCACCCGGAACGTCATCTTTTGGCAAACGATTTTGACACGTGCAGCCATAATTCAACGGTTTTATGGCAGCCCACTCTACCGGTCCAGCCTGCCAGCGGAAGGCGTTACCCGGATATGCCGAATATATATATGTGTATGTGCCCGTGGCACCACGGTGAATCCCGCTACCGGAAGTAGGTCATCGAAAATGTAGCCAATTGTTAGCGTACTGGAGAGGTCCCATCAAGTGGCGGTACCAGGTGACAACAGTGTTGCCGTGGTTACGAGCGGCGCAGAGCAAATAGAAAAATGCGATGCAATACGTGTCTTTTGTTTTGATCCTCATTAATAACACGAAAAGATTTGTAGACGACACTGGATATTTTTGCACAAAACCATAAGAAAGAAACACCCCACAACAGAAATGCAATTGAAGATTGAAACGAATTAGTCACCACCGAGTGCATCGATATGGAGTTGATACCGATAAACAGCAACACAAAGACATTCTTAGATTTTTTTTCCAATCGTAGATTGTATAATCAAAGATTTCCGCCTACAGATTATAAAGACGTCAAACAAGTCTACTCCGCACCATTGGCCACTTCACTTATTTATTCAACCCTCTTTTGTTAACGGGCTCAGAAATGTTATCGGTACCGATTGTTACAAGCCACTCTTATCTTGAATTTCTTTTCGCAAACATATTGGAGAAACTGACATTGCCGGAATACTGTAAAAGCACCCAAATTAGCTTTCTTATGAGAAGGAAAGGGAAGAAAAATATTTTTTTTAAATTATTCCGTTGTACTAACCATACTTAAGACCATACTTTAAGAAAACTATTATATTTTACTTTTCGTTAAAATTCGGTAAAACTTGGCAGCTTTTGAAACTCCTACGGTACAACCGTCCGCCCGAAGGAGCGTCAGTTCTAAGACCTACCGCGTCGGTCTCTTTTCTTGGCAACAATTAAACTTAAGAAACTCGAGACATTGAATGAATCCTTCTCATTTTTCCGTCGGAGTGTTGCATACGCGCTACAGTCAGCCTCCGATGGGAAGGCAATGTCGGATTGTTCATTGCACGGGAGAAAAAGACCATTCATTTCCAAAATGCAGGTGTTTCTTTTCCCGAAGGTATGGGCACTTAAAACAACCCATAGTAAACATTTAGCTTCCATTTACCAGTAAAACATCGATCATCCCAAAAGCGACACGGAAACATCGTCAACGTCGAAAATCACCCATCATACCCTACTGACCTACTGATGGCCGGCGTTTGTCTTCCTCCAAATATACCTTTCATTTTCGAATACAGCGTCAGAATCGCTGAAAAAATACAGGAACGAACGTTTAACTTTCTCGGCGCCTCCAAGAGAAAAAAAACTACAAAAGATGGTTTTTTTTAAATTTTTATGCAAATTTGCTAACTGTGGATCCTCTTCATTTCGTTTTGTTTCCATTATTCGCGAAACATCCCTTTCTTCGACTATTGGACGCACAGAACACGTGCGTTTCGCGTCTTGTTTAACTCATAAATATGCATGGGCTTTATTGTGTGAAGGCCTTTTTTTCTAAATATCTTTCCTTACATTTCATAATCACGGTGAAAACTATCACTTTCAAGTGAATAAAAAATCACAAAAAGTTTAATTTTACAAATTTTAAGCAAATCTTTTCTATCAATCTGTTAACATAGTTATTTTTGCTTTAATTTCCCACTTTTGTAGATGCACAGCCTGAAGGCCACCGAACTGAACAATACGCGCCGCGCGGAAATCCCAATCATCTTCTTCAACCGTGTACCGAAGGTCGGTAGCCAGACGTTTATGGAGCTGCTGCGTCGCCTGGCCGTGCGCAACGACTACACCTTCCACCGGGATGTAGTGCAGCGGTTGGAAGTGATCCGTCTCTCACCCGAACGGCAGCAGGAGCTGGCTGAAATGGTGATGGACCTGCCTGTCCCATCGGTCTACGTGAAGCACGTATGCTATACCAACTTCACCCGTTTCGGTCTGCCGATGCCGATCTACGTCAACATGGTGCGTGATCCGGTCGAGCGCATCATCAGCTGGTACTACTACGTGCGCGCGCCCTGGTACTACGTCGAGCGGAAGCAGGCCTTCCCCGATTTGCCCCTACCCGATCCACGCTGGCTGAAGAAGGACTTTGAGACTTGCGTTCTGCAGGGTGACCCCGAATGTACCTACTCGCAGAATGCCGTCCACGAGGGAATCGGTGATCATCGCCGGCAGACGCTGTTCTTCTGCGGTCATGGCGAAGAGTGTCTGTAAGTGTTCGTTAGTTATTGTTACAAAAGAACCACACCCCACAAACGTTTGTCGCTTTTCCCTCCCAACAGTCCCTTCAACGGTGTCGGTGCCTTGGAACGGGCGAAGTATGCCGTAGAGAGCCAGTATGCCGTGGTCGGTGTGTTGGAGGACCTGAACACGACACTGACCGTGCTGGAGAAGTACGTCCCAAGATTCTTTTCCGGCGCCAGCTCGGTCTACTTCAACGAGGTGAACATGCTGCAGAAGATCAACAAGAACAGCTTCAAGCCCCCGGTCAGCGAAGAGATCAAGGACCTAGTACGGCGAAACTTTACGAGAGAGATCGAATTCTACCAGTTCTGCAAACAGCGACTCTACAAGCAGTATCTTGCTACGCAACTACCGCTCAAATAACTGTTCCTTTCATCGTGCGTTTACGACCAAAATCGCAGCATTAAACAAAAAATACATGTGAGGGATGAACAAAGTCATCAGCAACACAGTTATAGGAGAGCGTGAAAACGAATAACCACACCGTGGTGTGCATACACACAACAAACATTTTGCATCATTATTTATGTATAAACTATTCATCTAGCATGTAGGACCACCAACCGTAGCAAAGCATAAGCGTTAAGCGATACCCCGAAAGGCCCAAAAGAAGTGCTAACTATTCACGATCGTCTGTTCTCACCGCTCGATCAGATCAGATCACAGAGTATGAGAGTTGATCGGAACGAGGGACGAAGCAGGCGAAAGAAAATATTGTTCTGTGTTCAAGAGAAGAGGACGTGTAAAATAAATAAATGAACAAAACTTACAATTCCATATGAATCATGGATTAGAAGATCCGAAACCAGATAAAATATTTTTGTTTGTAAAATCCAATGAAGATCCAATGCTGTTAACAAACGTTGCCTTTGTTCGTTGAAAGAAAGGGTAGTTCTCTTTCTCAAAGCGTATAATCTTGGATCGTCTTCCGATCTTCCCACGATACTCGTATACGAGCGAATGTACGCTTACTTGAACCACATTGTTGATCGTCGAGTGGCCACTTCAGTGTCCCCACAATGGCCATCTGGATATGATCAAAACATATTTTAACACTCACTTTCCCTCCGAAAAAGTAAAACAGCCAGTAAAACATATAACCGTTTAGAAATTCCAAATACTTTTATTACGAGTTGTTCATTCCATGTTTTTTTTCTAATTTTGCATTATTTTGTGATTTAACGTGAAAAAACTAGTAAAAATATAAAAGGTAAATGATTATAAACATTATTTAAATTTTGATAATAATGTTGTTATTGATTATAGCAAATATTTCTTTTCCTGAGTAAGGTAGCTTGGTTCACACAACCATACCGATGGCGCTAAAATAATTATTTATTTTCCTGCGCTACGAATTCCTGAAGGTAAGTACCACACAAACAATACGTGTACGATAAGATAAATAAAGTGCGAAGCCTCAATGGTTCAATTTAAAATTAAAAAAAAAACATTTCCTACATCCCAAATATTATCGACTAGCTTCCGTTCGATACCGAGTTTCGCAAGTTGATGAAGTAATTCTTGGCATTCTGTTGCACCTGCAGAACTGTACTAGTGCAATAAGTGATGTATTCCTTAATTTCATTGACTGACTTTTGTACATTAATCTTTGATAGACTTCTCGCCTTCTCGATGGAAATAAGTTCCATCCTCCCACCCGGAGCGACTTTATAGAAGGTAACGTTGAAGTTGGTAAACCATTGCTCGTTTGATTTAATGCAACGCGATGCCTGCACCACGATAGGTTTTTGTTGTAGAAAGTTATAGCGCTCCACCTGATTGAATGAAAAAATTGATTTAAACAAGAAATTGTTAAGTACTGTGACAATGGAAGATAATTTAACCACATACCTCGTCCTTCATATCAACAGGAGATCTAAATATTTCTGTGTAACGCTCGCCGCCCTTCAAACGTTTCATTAGTTCTTTGGCTTTCTCCAGCCCAGGATGACTGCTGGACGCTAGCTCATCGACAATAGTATCGTCTAAATACATAAACAGGTCTGGTTGACTATGAACTTTGGAAAGAAGTTCACTCTTGCCATTACTAAATGGTTGGGAATATAATTTTAAATAGCAAAAATTAGTGTTTGATTTAAAGAACCTATGGTAGAACAAACAATCAAATCGAAAATAATAAACGAGATGAGAATGGTGTGCTGGCAACACGGTTACAATAGGGACATTCTGTTTCCTATTGCGCATGCCAAAGGATATGCCAGACGCAACAATAATAAAGTATTTTCAACTGTCAATCAGAACGCACAGAATTGACAAACAAAAAACAATTCATGGAAAAGAGTCACAGTCAAATAGAACCCCTTTCCTCGGTCGTGATACAACAAAGCCTCTGCTTTACTTTCTTGTGGTCAAACCATCGGGTTTTTGTGAAAAACCTGCAACTGTGTTTCTTATTAAAGAACATTTTTAGCATGATCACCGGGCTTCGCAGCAATTTTCTTTTTCACTACGTTGTCTTTTGTCCAACCCTTATCCACGTTCTCGTAACGACGGTTGCAGCAAAAGGTCCACACCATCCTCGCGGTGAATTTAGTCACAAATCCGCCAAGGAACATTTGGACCAACATTTGAAACCAGAGCATGAGTAAGTATCATACCCACTCTGGATACGGTTCAAAGGTTTTTTGTGTCCGCTAACTTTTTTTTGTTTACTGCAGACATTTAGAGGATGATATGAAAAGTCTTCCAATTGGCGATCAAAGTCTCACAGAAATGTCGGAGGATGAGAAAAACTTCTACTACTTTAAGCTGCACGATTCGGACAACAACGATAACTTGGATGGATTGGAAATGCTGCACGCCGCAACGCATCACAATCATCAGCACAGCAATACCGGTGGGAAACTGCATGGTATCGATCGTACCTCGAAACCAATCCTAGAAAATTCTGCTCTGTCGTTAGAGGAAGAAGAATTCAACCACATCGTGGGTAAGATGATAGAATTTTTCAAGATAAATCGCTATTTCATTGCAAACTAACAAGGCTTTTCTGCGATGGGTTTGCAGAAGTTATTGATGATTTTATCGAGTTTGCCGACGCTGATAAAAATGGTCTGCTAAACTACCCGGAATACATAAATGCGATTAATCTAAGCGAACCAAAAGCGTCATCGACAGACACGCTGCATTCGGAAGCTGACTCTCCCGAAGATGAATCACAGCAAGACAAAGCAAACGAAGTTGCCAACGACAATTACAGTGATAGAAGTATTCAAAATTAAATAAATTACATATCCATTCAAATAGGCTCATTTCGTGGAATACATAATGGAATAGGGGACACTTACCGTGAAAACCGAAATCCAACCCGTTCGGCTTCGTGTAGCACATCCAGCATCATCAGCTCGGTTCCGAGGACCTCTCCATCTTGATAGCAGCCGCGATGAAACTCCTGCCGAGCACAGGCCATTTCATACACTAGCGGAAAATCTTCCCAATGATAAACGATTTTGCTTCTGCCATCAACTGTCGTCGCTACGCGGGCTCGATCGAACATTTCACTAAACGGTCGCGACGGTCTAATGATGTTGGGCACGTGGTGCGAATCACGCTGCAAATAGTCACACCGATCGACATCCACATCGCTGCTGACAATATGCGCCAAAAAGTGACGCTCGGGGATTAACAGATCGGATGCTTTGCCTTGTATCATTGCACAGATTATCTCCCTTTGCTGTTCGGTGATGTATTCCATTCGGTCAAGCACTTGACGCACAAGTTGTACCGAGGCTTCCTCATGCTGGAAAAGAAATTGACACATAAAAACAACAACCACTCATTATTGTGCAGAAATGGATGCATCCTCTTACCCTCCAATGGCCACCGTAAACTTCAACAAATTTTTCCCACATGTGCGAAAATGGTCCATGGCCTACATCATGCAAAACTGCCGCCAGCTAAAGCAATCAAAATGAACGTTATTGAATTTATAAGTTCCAAAAGATAGGATAAAAATAATTCAATGCCGTACTAGCTTGCGAAGTAATTTAAAATTAATCAAACATGATAAACTTACCATAACACACATCCGCTCACTTTCGCTTATTGGTTGTTCCAAATGGAGATTTAATGAATCTAGCAGTTTACCAGCCAGGTAGCAGGCACTGAAACAAAGAAGAAATGAATATTTAGCATTCCGGTTAACCAGAAATATGTTGTAACAGAACTTACCCCAACGAGTGTTCGAATCTCGTATGGTCAGCTCCCTCGAAAGTTAAATTAGAGACACCCAGTTGTTTCAACCGTTTCAGGCGTAGAAATTCTTCCGTCTCTACAGCGGACCGAATGTAAGCAGGTAAACAGTAGAAACCGTAGACAGAATCCTGAACCGTTAAGTTAGATTGATCCATTTCCGTTTAATCCTCTTCGAGTGCTCGAGTTCAACGACAACGACGAATGGTACAACTTATTCGTTTGTCAAATGCTTTTAAGGCGACCCTAGAGCGTTGCGTATGCTACCAGCGATAACGTATCTCTTTCGTTCCCGTGCACGATTAAGCCAACTGCGGTGCCCACAAGAGCCTTACCAGTTCAAAATTACGCAGCAGCATGCTGTGCGAGACAATTAAGTAACTGTTAAAAGAACGGACTGCTTTGGTGAGGAATTCTATGGCGATTGCAGTGGGATCTGGCATCGCTATCGAAACTAAATTCGTCGAATCTCCATCACCTCACACGAAGTGTCAGTAGGAAAGTGGATGGTAAACAATCCCCCCACCACCCCAAGCCAACTATCCGGAACACAACATAAACCCAAAACACCGTCACCATTATTTCAAAGGCGAATTTTTCGTTTTTCGATGAAAGTTTGCCGTCGTAATGGGGCTATTGCACAACTGGTTGCTAGGAAACTTGTTTAACAAGTTTGGTAACAACGAATCTATCGAAAAATCGTACCTCCGGCGATGCAGGAATGTTATGACAAGCATTTGACAGAACACCGTAACGAAAAGTGGGCCTGTTTCACGCACTCCAGTTGGCGCGCTCGGCTCTTTTGACGTTTGTCCCATGGAGTCCCTTTTACAAACGTTGCCTTCCAGTAGAATTGTTTGTTTAACAAAAGTTTACATGAATATCCTTGTTTCATAATTCCCTAAACGTTTATCGTTTGCTAAACTTTGTGTTTGTAAATTGTGAACAGTGAAGTTAACGTTTTCTGTTACTATGGGGCCCGATGAGCGTAGTAAGTACGGGATCCGACGGTTGTTCTCCGTGAAATTGGTAATGTTTCCAAACAACAAACAACCCCTTGTTTTAGAACTTGTCAACAAAAAGACGAAATATGCAAACCAGGACAATTACCTCTCATTAGCCGAAACCTGCCAAAGATTGGGCGAGTTGTACAAGGACCGTGAGGAGTATCAACGTGCATTAAACGAGTACAAACTGGCGGCCAAGGCGTATGAAAAGCTCAATCGATTGATGGACCGCGGACTGGCGTTTCGAATGATCGGTGAGATGCATCTCATGATGGGTCAGTTCAAGGAAGCGCTTCAAAATGTCCAGGCTTATTCGCGGGCCGCTCGTAACGAGGCCAACCAGCTAGAAATTCAGCGTGCCAATGTTACCCTAGGTCGCGTCTACCTGCACCGAGCGGAGAGCTTTATTTTGGAGAAGAAAACATCGGATGCCGAAGCGGACCTGATCGAGGCCGAAAAGGCTTTCAATATAGCACTGTCGATTTGCGACAAATTGCAAGGGACGGTGCGGAAGGCTGAATTTATCGAAATGCAAGCCGGAACGTATTTGAATCTCGGTGTGACGCTTGACCGGCGGGGAAAAACGAATCCAGCTCAGGTGCATATGGAACGTGCAATACGGTTAGCCCGTGAGGCAGATTCATTCGAACTTCTTCATACTTGTTATAATACGATGGCATTATCCTGTTCCCAGTGGGAGAAGAACAATGATGGTGAGCATCGTGGTAAAACTTTACGCTTGTTAAACCATGGCCTTGAGGTGGCTTCACGACTTTCGAATCGTGCAACGAAAATGTGCCAAACGTTGCTATTAAAAACGGATTTCTTTCTGCAAATGGGCGACTTCCAGAGCGCTCGTCAAACTCTTAAAAGAGCATATCATCTGAAAACCCCAGTCAGTAGCGACGCAAAACAAATCGCACAGCAACTCAAAGTACTCGTTGCCATATGCCGTACGGAGGACGAGCTAATAACCCTTGAAGCAACGAACTACGAGCGTCGTAAAACTCTTTACGAACGCATGGGAGACGGTGCCTGTAAGCTGCGCAATTTTGTCAAAGCGATCGATTACTACCGGCGAATGCTGGAGTGTGCCGAAGCGCTCGGTGACGCTAACCGGCAGCTGATTCCGTGCTACGTAAGCCTCTACCAGACGTACACCGACAACCAACAGTACGATCTTGCCCTCGAGTACCTCTGGAAGGAGTATGAGATCATCGCAAACGAACCGAAAGAAGCCTACCATACACTGCTACAGATTGCGAAGCTGTATGAACGACAGGAAAAATCCTTTTTTGACATCGAGGACATTTATCGGAGGGCGCGTGTGGAAGCTAAAAAGCTACAATCGATCGATCTGGAACGAGTTGCGGTGCAACGTGCGGTAAAGATGTTACGAAAGAACTGTATGGATCTGATGGCGGACACTCTCGAACAGGAAGCAATTGCCGAGGGAATCGATCTAAGTATCGTCGAACCAGACAGTGAGGGCTTGCCGGATATGGATTGCCTATCGGAGGTAGACGAGGACGATGGGGAGAACGAACAGAACACACCGAACGTGGGCGATGATATAAACCTCGATATAGATCTATCGGAAAATTCGGACGTTGAAGGAGAAGCAAATTTGGGTGGAGGTATTGGAAGTGGTAAGAAGCTGAACGACAGTATACCGGATGCTTTAAACGCCTCTACTTCAGCACAAGGAAGAACGCGCAAACGTGGCATGACGTTCGCCGTGCGCAGAAACAACAAGGGAGAAACGCAACTCCATCAGGCAGCGATCGCAGGTAATACGGTCCTTGTCGAGAGGCTTCTCGAACAGGGTCACCCGGTAAATGTGCGCGATCACGCCGGATGGCTGCCGCTTCATGAAGCGTGCATCCATGGACATGCCGATATCGTTACCACACTGCTTGATCGTGGGGCACATATGAACGATAAAGGTGGAACGAGCTGCGATGGCATAACACCACTTTATGACGCCTGTTGCAATGGCCGGTTAGAAGTGATCGAGGTGTTACTCGATCGTGGCGCAAATGCAACACAACGGACTGATTTCGGGGACACAACGCTGAATGTTCTAGACACGTGGTACTCGAAACGTAAGGCACGGTTATCACTGGAAGAAATCCATCATTACGAACGAGTTCGGGAGCGATTGGTGGCAAAGTTTGATGCAGTAGCAGAACAAGTATCGCCACCGTCCGTAGATCGTCGACCTGCGAAAAAAGATTTTTCTTCCGGTAGTAAAATAACGGTCAAGCAAAATAGTTACTCAAGCGATTCCGATACGCCAACCGATTCCACAGCACACACTACCGGCAGTTCTTCGTCGAAGGTCAAATCACTCCGATCCACTGGATCTAGTTCTGCTAGCTATGGAAGTAAAGAAACGGTCATGCGCTTACACCGAAACGCGGTTTCCAGTAGTGACGACGAAAGATCCCCAAAGCGTGTCTCAATCAATGGAGCTAGTGACGATGAGTTGGACCCGGTTGGCGTTAGCGAATATCGCAGTACGATGTTAGCGCTGCGGAAAAACAAGATCACCGATCATCGAGCGACATCCCTTTCCCTAGCCGGACAGAAGAAACGATTGGCGCACATGGCCTTGGATGAGGTCGATGCCGACGATTGGTTGATCGACGATTTGCAGCAAACCGCAAAAAGAAGTCGTGTTACGCCCTCCACCCTACCCCGTTCGGCTTCGAGTAGTTTGGAAAGGAAGAAATCGTCCTCTTCGTTCGGAAAAAATCGCTCTTCATCGGACCTTACTGGTGTGGACGCAACCCCTCCTTCGTACTCAACTGATTGTGCCTCTGCTTTGCTCGATGCAGACGACGATGATCTGCCGTTTGCAGACGAACCCTACGCTAACGACTGCTGGCAAGAGCAAGAGAGTACTGACAGTGCCTTCAATGTTCTCATGAAAAACTCAGCAAAAAGCTTTCGTCGAATACAAAACCGACGAGGCTCGTCGGAAACCCGTGCACGGCGACATTCGTTAGGCATTGCACAGACATCCCTTCTTGATGCTGGTTTCCAGCGGATAGCAAGCCCATGTTTTGACGAGAAAGAAAATTTGACTCCACCTGAAGATCGATTAAGGACGCCAGTTAAGCAGACGACCCCAACACCCGTGGCACCCTCGCCCCATAAATCACCCGCCGCTCAGCCTTCTATGAAGCAAACGTTCCATGTGGTCCTTGATGATGGCAAAACAGTGGATCTTTTCTTCAACGATCAAACACTCTTCACCACCCGCACGATCGGGTGGTTACAAAATGAGATCGTCAAGCGGTACATCATGTGAGTAGAAATAATAGATAATCGACAAACTGAGCTTTTTCCATCGGTCTGGCGACTTTTGCCTGGGCTATTGTTAAAAATCTTATTAGATATCATCAAAACGATACAAAACAAATATTTTGGATTGCATTAACATTAACATTAACCTTAACTTTGTCCTAAGGATCTATTAAAATAATCAGTTTTTAGTTTTCGTAATTTCAGTTTACTTGCATTTAACGTTTGCATTAAAGAAATAGACAAATTTTCATCGGTAATAAGAAAAAAATCAACCAAGCTAATGGAGTGAAATAAATTTTATTGTAAAATTACGCTTTTCTAGTACTTTCAAAAAATATTCCGCCACCCAGTAAACCGGCCTAACGGCCCTTAGCCGAAACTTCAGTCATAGCCGACACAGCCAATCATGTAACGATGTTTTTCACTTGCTGTGAGGCATTCATGGCCAAATGCTACTCTGTTTGGACTTTAAAACGTTGGAATAGGTCCTACCTTTAAGTGTTGTAAATTTTTATTCGATTGGTTGTAGTTGAGAAACATAAGGAGGGTTAGCAGTGTTGGGTATTTAAATTACATTTGACCGGTTCAACTACTACGATTCTCGTTGCGCATGAATTACTATGGCAGGTATGTCCAAACCAGTGAATCGTACTCTTTATAATGTTTTCTGATAGAGTTGCTTAATTCCGGAAAACACTGCACACTATACCCATCTCCATACGCCGGAAGTCTTGAAAGGAAGAACAGTGACTTGTGCAAAACCTTCTCGCTGGTTTTCACCCACAATATGGCGTTCCATGGGAGTTAGGGGCCCCAAAACATTTTAAATATACTGTAAAAAGCTTCAAAAGCAACATTAAGTACTAGGTTTTTTAACACTTGTCGCCGTCCGACTTTAAATAATCTTTGGTCACGTGGTCCACGATAAAGCTGCATGTTTTAACATACAATCAAACGTAGATGGTTTAATGTTTTGGCCTCGGCGGATTCAATTTAAATGATACAGTTGTCAAACTTGTTCCAAATTTTAAAAAATGCTACTCTTTATTTTGCTTTTAACAGAAAGTTGCTAGCGTTTTTCGTTTTTGAATGAGAAGCCGTTGAAATTTTTCTATTTTGTTATTGCAAAAATTTTTATTATTTAGTTTTGGAAAATTGCCAAATTGCGAAAATTTGTCAAACCTGATTAGGGCAGTTAAATCTCGGTGCCAAATCGATAAACTCCGATAGGGTATTTTAGAATTTTATTAACAAATTATAAGTTTGGAAATCGGTTTGTGTTGACTCTTTAAATTGCAGATTATCATTGCGAAATCTTTTATTCACAGGTTTCTCGCAGCCATGTTTTGTTTTAAGTTTTTTTTCCATATTTAGAATGGGATGTTTCCATTATTTAATTTTTTTAACAATATTATATTATTTTACTTGTATTTTATCCTAGGTGCTACGGAAAACGACCACTGTTGAAGATAAAACAATCAAAAGATCTCCATGCGTTTTCTGAAAGTGAATATCTCAACGTGTTAACAGAAAACAGAGTACCTGGGTTAAACACGGAAATAACTGTACATGGCATGGTCCGCGGCTGTCAGCATGTAGATTTCGCACAATTTTACGAAGAATACTGTCAGGAAAACAAAAAAGGTAAGTCTGGTGAACGCAACCCTCTAGGATGATGATTATAATCATTCTGTTTTCAGTGAACGACAAGAATCTTCAAGCAAGGCTGATAAAACTGGAACGTACTGGTTCAATAATTTTGGAACCCGACTTTGCGCTAACGGTACCTTCACAACCACTTCCCGCTACCGATACATTATCGTTCGTTTTCTTGTTGGTATTCTTCCAACAGGACTGGTTGAACCATTTAGATCTGTCGGTGAACGGAATCACCGACAACCACATGGAAACACTGGCTCGATATTTACCATCCTGCAAACATTTGCGTGTGCTGCGACTTGCTTTAAATCTGCTCACTAGCCGAAGTGTTGAGATGCTCTGCTATGGCGTGAAAAATCCGTTGGATTTGGAATCATTGAGTGGTTCTTTGACGGTAGGTGGGTTAAAGGGCAGCGGGCTAGAAGAATTGGATCTTAGCAGTAATCCTCTCGAAGACGATGCTATTGCCCCACTGTTCGTTTTGTGCAATGAGTTATCCAATTTACGTGTCCTTCGTCTCGGGTCAACCGACATAATGACCATAGACGAGAGTAATGTTGGCAACTTCGATATTTCGCGATTGGAAACGTTCGACGTTTCGCAAAACAAACTTCACGAACATTCGGTGCAGTATCTTTTGAATCAGCTGTCCGAGGGCCATTTGCGGGATGCTAGCTTCCATTCGCTCGCTGCACTTTGCACTGATTTCAAACCCAAACTATGGCAAACCATATCCAATACCCAACTGGGAAGCTTGCGGGCTCTCAATCTTAGCAACTGTCGACTGACTGACGATGAGATAGAAAACACACTCCTCCCATCCCTCGGACGGAACTGTGAAAAGCTCGTCCATCTGGATTTATCAGTCAATGTAGCCCTCACAAAGCGTACCTTTCTTTCCGTTCTACGACAGTGCAACGGCGCCGTCTTTCGACTTGAACAATTACACTTCCGGCACAATGTCCAACTGTGGGTCGAGCTGGATACGATCGCACCGGCAGACCAGCTGAAGATGATCGAGTACAATCCGTCCGTTCAATACCCTCGAGAACTTCTGGCCATGCTACCGGTTGGCGATTACACAGTGCACCAACACGAAACATTGCTCACCGTGGTCACTAACCTGTGGCGTACCTTATGGTCCGCAAGAACTCCGAATTTAACTAAGCACGACGACGGTTTACACATAACGTTTAGTGTCGATAAGTAGTAGCTTTTTTTAAATTATATCAATCAAAACAAAATTTGAATAAAGCATGTAAAATAATAGTGAATTAAATTCACAAATAGATTTTTTGTTGACAAGTCACAAACATTGTTTTAAATTAAAGCAACAAATTTGTAGTTGTTTCTATCTGTAAATTTCAGTTTTTTACTGCTTTAAGGTTACTGCTTATTATCTCTAGGTCGTCGTAGCGTTTACAATTTTCCGTTAAAGATTGGTGAGAATAATACTACTGTGCCATTAGATTCGTTTTTGGCTACTGAAACCAGATTCACTCTACCCATATCGTTGCACCCGAAAAATACTTTGCACAATTGTCGTGTCGCTGTACGAACGCTGTTTGATTATCACTGCAATTGACTACGGTACTCTAATGCTGGTCCCCGGTTTTGAGAGGGCGCAATACTTCTACTGGCCGGCAGAGGGGGGCAGATAATTAGGAGTAGACCGAAGAAGCAAGTTGCTCGTAGATGCTGGTCAGCTCATTGTACAGCTGTTTCTTGAGACTCTTCGAAGCGCCCCACGATCGGCCGGCGTCAACATCGGACCTGCTGCTCGGCCGTGCGCAACGCTCCAGGATGCGAAGCAATCGGGTTGGACTTTTCTCCGTCACTAGGATGCCCGGCTCGGTGGCGGTCCCGCGGAATATCTATCGACAAGGTAATGAAGTGAAACCTGTTTTGCACTAACCAGTAGAGATTACTGCATTTCATTCAACAAACACATCCAGCAGTGTACCTGGATCGTATGTAATAAAGCACAACAATCATTCATGCGATACCTGTCATTGCGGTCGGTCCTAGAATAATACGGATTATCTACTTTACTCGTTTGGAGTTCCTAGCTGTAAGTTTTGCGATTCACCATAAAGTGCTTTATGGTAGGCTCGCTTCATCGTTTCCCGATCCAAGTATACTGCTGGATTTTCGTGTTGGTTATTAAAACGCTGTAAATACTATTGTTCAATTACCTTATCACACACAATTTGCAGATTGTTATTCAACAAACCGGCGGTACACTGATGGACGGTGGTGTTGCAGCGACTACGGCAATCATGGAAGCTACACTCGGCGTCACTAGAGCACTCGCGTCCATCGGACAGCATCCGATCGATCGACACCTCGGTGCTTATGTACCGCAGGTCGTGATATTTCATACGACTGTCGCTGATGCCGAAGCCCGCTAGCAGCACCGAGCACATCTGGAACTTGTTCTGGCCCATCTCCTCGAGATAGTCCAGTATGAGCACGGCCACCTTGATGTGGTACCGCCACTTGGACAGATCGATGTGATTGGTGAAATGGTACCGCCGTTCGTCAAACTCGACCGTCTCCAGCAGCTCCGTAATAAAGAGATCACCGCACGTGCCGACCACCTGCGGGAAGATCTCCTTCTCCTCGTACAGCCGGCTCAGCAGGTACTCGTTGTTCTGGATCAACGTCCAGCTGTTGCGCATGCTGGCGTGAAACAGCACGTGATTGTTCTTGTTCTTCAGCTTGAGCAAACTGTTCAACTTGTCGAACGGCAGTTGTAGGTTGTACCGCAGTTCGATGTATCGGCGCACGATGCCGACGTACTCCGTCTCCGTTGGATAGTGTTCTTCGTGCCGGTGGCTATCGATCCAGGACAGTTTTTCGTAACTATCATCCGGAACCGCATGCTGCAGGATGAGAAACCGGCGGTTATGTTCAACACTTTCAAAGACGACATTAAATTTTTAGGTAAGTACGCTTACCTTCACGACGACTAACTGTTGAGCTTTACGGGCCAAAAATCGATTCGGATTGAAGGGATTCAGCGAGGTCTGCTTCGTTGAAGGGCAGTGAAATTCCGAAATGGTATCACCAGCACATAGTTCTGGACACATGTAGCCCGTAATTTCATTGCTATAATACTGATTGCACTGTAGAAGTAAAAAAACAAATTTAAGAACTTTACTTCACCTTTTTTCGCTGTATATACTTACAATTTTTGAAATCTTCCATTCGACCAACACGTCGAAGCAAAAGTGCAGCCTGGTCACGGCGAAGCCGATCACAGCGAGCACCAAGAGCACCAACAAGGTTGCGGAAGTAATGGCACAATAGGAGCGGCGTCTCGGTGAAAAACGAAACCTTCGGGTTAAACTTTTAAACCGACCCTGCATGGCCAGCAGGCGGCTGCTGTTGCTGATTGTCATTCTCGGCAGGTTCTCCCACGCTGCTGCCAAGTTTAAAACAGGTAAAAAAGAACTTTTCATTGATTCGCAAGTGAAGCCAATCCAAAATCGATCTCAGTGACACGAAATGCTTAATTATGCTTTGTTTACTACTTGCTTAGCATCCCTTACCACGAGCGACAATGGTACAATACTAGCGCCTATAGCCAACCTCCTCGGTGGAGGATGTGGACACGTAAAATTTACTGCTATTAAGATAAACTACTCACAAGACTACAAACACAATGACCGGTGCGATGGCTCCGAGGTTGGTGACGCCCGTCGCTGTTACATAAAAACAAATGTCCGCCCAAAATGTCACCGTCCCCTAGTCCAAGGACACCGAACTGCGTGCGTGCGCCATCGCGGTTCTAGGTTTGTTTTGATGTGTGACGTCATATCTTAAGGAGCTCGCTAGGAGTCTGGGTCACAGTGCGCATGTTTCCTTGCCATTTTATCTACATATCCAATGGACCGATTCTTCATACCCTAACCCTGAGGCTCCCTTTGTAGCTTCCGTTTGTAGACAGTCGTTAAAACGAAGGAAGGATTCATTCAACTCTTGAAAACACGTGGGTCGGGTTTGCACTTCCCATACGCGATCGAGGTGTTTTCCCGCGTTTTGGTGAAAACTGCAACATAGCCTTTTAAGTTTAAGTATATTAAAATATACTTTATTTTAACTGCAGTACACGTTCACTTTCTTGTTATGGATATAACATTAGCTTTTAAAAATATTACTTTTCCTGGTCTTTACGCTTGTGAAATTTGATTAGTTTTTGTCATAGTTTCTTATTATTTGTTGTTTTAGTGTTAAATCGAAATAGCAAAATTATCAACTAAAAAATTGAACAAAAACTTTCGTAGCAGCTTTCGATAATACTTTTATTTCCAACCTACCTAATCGCTACAATTTTACAGAAAAATGCTTTTATTATATTTCAAAAAAGCAATTCATTAAATATACATAAGATAAAGTTAAAAATGTTGGCTACAAGACCAGTTGACATGCCGGAGTTTAAGATGTGTTTGTCCAGTTTGGAACTTAATTTAATCTATTGTTTCAAAGTAACAAATTGTAAGTTGGTTTGAATAATTGATTAAAAAAGGAAAACAGTTCCGTTCAGTTCGTTTATTATCTAATAAGATTTTGGTATGTGAGACAATGATTTTTGTATCTCAAAAGTATACTAACAAAGGTTATAATCCTTAATAATAATGCCATTTAGATTGCAATTATTTTCTATGCTCTGAAATGATGCAACATTATGGGAATTATTTTCTGCGTGATGCAACATTATAAGAAAAAAGGACTCAGTGATTGCACCATGCTGATGCAATTTTCCTCTACAATGCAATTTTATTACACCTAGAAGCATGAAAAGTTTTTTTTTGCAGCACTAGATGCATTAAAGTGCAGCTAACCTGTAGTTGGTTCTTAACGAGGTCATTGCACTGCATTATCGATTTTCGTTCGTTGACCTAGTTTCAAGATTCTTATTTGATTTTTTAGTTGCACATCCCAAGAATATTCTGTTTGAAATTTAATTCTTATTATTTTCGAGTGTGTGGTAGTTATAAATATTGTTTGTATCGTTCATCGTTATCACTTGTGTTCGATTATGTGTAATAATTGGTTATGAAAACTCGATTGCATCGAATGGACCTGTTGCAATCCGCGTTAGGGTCTTTACATTCCTTTAGCAATTCGGAACACAGTCCTAGCCAAGCAAACCCCGTGGGTCGCCGTGTTGATTAAATTCACCGTTGTAGTTAAGCTATTTTTTATGAAAATATTTTTGCTCTAAGGGATACCAACAGTGTGCAGCTTTCAATTGAATGGTTGAACAATCAAGTTAGTATGGCAAGGGCAAGAGAAACAATGAGCATCCCTTTGCGATCGAATGAGCATGATTGAGAGAACCAAAAATCGTGGTCAATTCTCGGAGAAGGAACGAGAGTGAAAGTTTCGTATCAACTGTGAACGGGTGGGAATTGATGCGCGCGGGGAGAGATGCTAATGTTTACGTTTTGTCGTAGGAAAAGTGCGCCTCAAAGGGAATATCCTACTAGTGCAGGAGTAAAGAGGAATATTAAAACTTTTCAGTGTACTGGCAACGAAATCGGTAGGATTGCATAAAAAAACACTAATTAGAATAAATATGCTGATAATATTAATATTTTTTAACGAATATAACACCCTTACGACCAGATGGGCCACCGCAGACTTCAAAGACTTCAAAAAGAGCCGGCACATATGTGTGTCTGCCTTCCTTCAATGCAAGAAATGGTACCACATAACGCATGCGTTTCGACTTTCTCTTGCGCTCTTGGCTCATTTTTTGCTGCTCTTGAGAGCATTACCCCCCGAGTAGGGGAAGGCGGTGGAATATACCCTACCAATGGGCAAGATAATCATTTTACTTAAACATTAATTTCAATATTTATTTCTTTATTTTATTGTTTGAGGATTATACACAATGTTTTTGATATCGCTAGTTGCTGAATTAACAAAACATTCACATGACGGACTTCGATCGAATGCATCCGATTGAGTTGAGCTGACAATTTTCATACATATCACGCCACACGTTTGGTTCCTTTCGTTAGGGGCAGTATGGTGTGACATTATCACTTTATGGTTTCGGAGAACGGTTTAATTTAAATTTGGCTTCTTTCCTTTCTGCAAAATGTTTTTGCAGGAATCAATGTATTTTGGAAGGTAGTTAAATGATATTGTTGAATATCCTGTTGCCCTAGCAAAAGTTAATCCCAATGATAACAATGGCACTGATTTTCCATAAAATGCGACATTGAAATGATCTAGTGCCCTGAGGGATCTTATTACTCCATGTTCCCCTACCTCTCTCCGAGGGAAAGAGATAACGAAAACGATGAAGAGATACCGCGAAATCGTTGATAGCAGAGAATCGCTGAGAGCTTCGAGATCAGCTGCTGAGCATGGGGGAGTATGGCAAAACAACGCGCAACCGCCACCAGCACGCCGAACCGAATGCCCATATTCTATCATGCTCCCTACGATGCCAAGAGCTCCTGCTCGCGGTTCCGACACGGGGTGGTAGTAGTTGAGCACGCGACCTTGCAACGTCCTTCTCTTGACACTTTGGTTTGGCTAAACGACGGGCCCGCTACACACCGTTTCGGTGCGAAGGAGTCTTTGCCAAAACGACGTCCGGTGCGGAACAACTATCGGGCTCCTCCGTTTCGGTTGCCACGCTGCTAGGAAGCACCGCTGTACCCACCACCTTCCAGATTTCCCGGGAGAAACTCTGGAGCCGCTGGGAAGGGGCGTTAAACTTCGGATCCTCCGCTGGCGAGCATAGACGGTCGAAGAAGTAGCACCCTCCAGCACGGGGTAGGCAGAATTTGTTCCGAGCACCAGTCCGACAGAGGACCCGAGGAATAACCTGCTAGTGATACGGAACCTTCCCGGAACCGGATTGGCCATCCGAGGCCAGTTCGATGTTGTGACTTCTGATCAGTTATCCACTCAAGCAGTAGCATTTTTCCCCGAATTTGGCAACGCCGGTAAGCTATTAACGTACCTAGTAGAGGGTGTAAAGTGTCATTAGGTGGTAATTTATTTTCTCCCCTCAAAATCTCGATGTTACATTCGGTAGAAGGTGTGGTGATAAGTGGGAAAAATTACATTTAGTGTACATTTAGTGTGTATGTTATATGAACCTGTTTTGGAACATCACAATCGCGCACGTGGGTGCTGCTTGTGGGACTTTAAGTATGGCCCAAACCAAATTGGTTAAGCAGAGACAAAGGATAGCTGTAACCAAAGTCGTCCCTTTCGTCCTTTGAAGAAGAATTCCATCGAAGAATAGAAACCTCTCGATATACGGCAACTTTCCATTGCTTCGAGAAAGATATAAGGCCCAGAACATCCCCGAAGGAACATACCATCTGCCGAACAAACATTGCTGCACCCTTTCCCTTTATCGTCTTTACAGACGTCTTTCCTTCTGCTGCTTTCGAATTCGAACCCTGACTGGCTGTTAATCTTATCCAATTGTTTTCTTTTTCCCTTTCCCATCGCTTCGTTCGGATGCGGCCTAGGAAACGACCCTGCACGCAGAGATCTTCAGGGTTCCCTGTTGATTCCTGCTTCACACCGCTAGCTGCCATCATTAGAGCATCATCCGTCGTACATTATTCTTTTGTGCCTTTGGGTAGGGTAGTGTGTCCAGCTATCCTTTCCCAAACGGTACCCAGCTTCCAGCCGAAGAGCAACCGTCTCTCGTCCGGTCTCTATCCGAGAGGCAGCGTACGAGAGCAGCTTCTTGCACCAGATTTCCAGCGCTGGCATCCAATGGTGGAAATTTAGCATGATCAATAAAATCAAATGTGAAATAAGTGATACAACAGCTGACCACCACTGAAGAATAAAGATCACTTGATCGTGCAAAGTAACGTAAGGCGAAGCGTACTGCTATCCTTTTGCTATACGAGTTTTTGGTGCTGGTGAATCGGATTTGCTCCTGAAGATCAAGTGTGTATTTGTGAGTGTGTGAGTGGATCCGGAAAGTGTACAATAGAGGTGTTTAACACGTTAATTGGAAGCGGAAGAGTTCGGAAAAATACTTCCTAAAGTGTGTGCATAAGTGCTGAAGTGAGGAATAAAAGTCGGGAAACATCAACGGAAGCGAAAAGTGAGGTTCTTTCGTAAAGGATTTTTGTTTTGGTTTTGTTTTCACCCTCCCAAGAAACCCTTCGAAAGTGCAACAAGGGAACAGCAATTTAAGGTTGATTCCAAGTCTAAGTTCAAATTTCCATCGCTCTCATTTCCACCGGCATAGCTTCCTCATCTTATAGCTTTGATTATCCTATTGGTGTTGGTGATGGTGCATGTTTCAATGTCCTCCTGTATAATGCAATAGTCTCACAGTGATATTATTCATCTCCCGTGTGTCGGTGGATTGTGGTAACGTCGTCTATCGTTCTACGTGGGTGCACGTGGTCTTACGTCGTAAACAAACCGAAACCCCCATCGGGTAGTGCAAAGGAATTACGTGCACGCTGATCCCTACACGCGATCACCCCAAGTAAACGCCGTAGTGGCCAAAGGATCCTCATACCAGCAGCACCAGGAGTGTGGTTTGCAGCACTGTACACCAACGAAGGCAACGACAACGACGACGTCGACGACGACCACGACGACATTTTGGCAACACTGTTCCAATACCAGCGACCCAAGTTCCCCGGACAGTTTCAGTTCGTCCGGATTTCTACGGCCGAACTCTTCGACCTTCACCTTACGGGGTTTTGCAGTCGAACAGCTGATCCGGCATCTGTTCGGCGCCGATCAGCCCACCATCATCGTCACGGTGACAGCGATTGTTATTGGACTTCTTATAGAGCTACGGTAAGCAGGCGAACTGACGAGCAGAGATCAGGAGTATTGGGATATGCTAGAACTCCATAGGCTTTCCCATTCAAAAATAAAAAAAAATGCACCTTCAGCAAATCGAATCAGAATGCCCTCTATTTGAACTCCGCCAACCAGCTTAGGCTGTCCAATATTCCCCTATGTCGTTGCGTTCCTTCATAGTCAAGTGGGGCGTAAGCTTGGTCACATAAATTGATTAACGATCATTCCAGCTGCCTCTCTCACTGTCTGGACAAACTCTTACCGCAATGGTTGTTGATGGTCGATATCTGACGTCACATCGGGCCATCAAGATGTTGCTTGTATGACGTTCAAATTGCTATCGATTTCCTATAACCAACTACTTGAGTAGTATAATAGAAATATACTACTCAAGTTAAAACCTAAGTATTTTTCCGCAAAATCTTTTATTTTGCCAATGGGCTTAGTAATAATTGATAAACGTATCGCCCCTTTTCAGAGAAATCGACTTCAATCAACATTTGCGAAATCTTATCAGTACGGAATTTTATCTCTCTTCTCGATTACTGACAAGCCCACTTTGCAGTGGTAAGCCATTGACTGTTTCCTTGTTTCCTGTATCGATACTTTTCATTTCATGACATTTTCATACTTTAGCTCGATTACTGTAAATCTAGTTGCAAATAATCCTTAGCCGTTTGCTAGCATAAAAATCTAATATCGCTAGTTACAAATTGGTACTAGTTTGGTTTAGCTTATTTATTGGATAGATACAACTTTGTTGGGCATGATAGTAGAATTTATTGTGTGATTTTAGGCAACTCCTATAAATATTGTAGAACGTATTATGTCAATTTTTACATGTTTTTCAAACAGTTTGTTTAAATCTTATGCAAATTGAATTGATTTCAAAATGATATTGATATCTTTCATAAAAAAAACTTCTTTGAATTATTTCACTTTCTTCAAATTTGACAAGTAACAGAAATACTATATTACAATCGCAAGCATACAAAATTCCCTTTTTCTAAACACATTTCCCTTGAAACTTCTTAGTTTTACAAAGTGCCAAAGAAGGTGTGTGGAATTTCATATGATAACATCATTAGTAACGTATTTGCAAGTCTTTAACAGGTTGATTGAGGTGAATACTAAAAATGTATAAAATAATAAGTTTTAACTTTGTCTGCATTTCATGCATAGATACACATTGTATCTTGTACCTCAATTAAGTTTCAATCCAGTAATAAATGGCGCCATCCAAGCCGTTTTCGAACAAACAGCGCTTAGGGTGAGCACATCGTGAGTCATTTTAAAATAGGTGTACTTATATGTATATTTCCAATCTTTTTTCAAATTTGTAATACTTTTGGATATGCAATTTTATTGTTACAAATTATGTATATCAATTAATATTAGAAATCGTTCTTCCGTCAAATAGTTTTTGATAACTTCCCTAACAAATGAGCAGATTTTAATTGTTTTTAACTTCATTCAGTTAAAATCACATTCTCCACGGCCATTTTGAATCATCTTTATGATCTTTTTATCATTCGTTAACGACCTGCGCATTGTCAGTGTACAGAAGAATAAACCTACCTCGTGCTACCGTTTTGTTGTCTAAACCATCTTCTTACCAAACACATAAAAGAGCCCAGACTCAGTTTCACACATGCTCTTTATTTATTTTTTTTTTTTTTGCCCGATGTTAATTACTTTCGCTCATCCCGTTCCGTTGTTCCTTAATGATCGTGTAACTTTCACTTAAAAATAAATACTAAAAAAATCGTTTTACTCAACCATTCTTTTTGATGCTGTTCTCCTCCGGTTTGGCACATAAGTGTCCTTTTAAAAATAAAGATAATCCAAATCAATTTCGCTTTGTCTCCATTGCACCAACGTCACACGATCGCGATCGTCGCGATAGTTTCACTCGATTCGATTCAATGGTTTTTGTGCCTACATTTTATCGGAGGATCTACAGCCGTGTGCACACCTACAGCAAACGTGGCCCTCGGATTGGTAGTTTTGCGCGGTTGCACCCAGTGCCCTCCCATTTATTGCATCTCGTTTTCATCTGCTGCTGCAGGTGTCCGCGACGTCATTACTCTTTTAGGAGGAGCATGAGAGTAAAACTGGTCATTGTCTCCCGTGCACAGGTAGCGGGGAATCGTTTCGGTGCCAATCCTCCAAGGTTGCACAGGTAGCACGAAGGGGTCACATAACGTTCGAACCGTAGCTTATAGAATGCAGCGGACGATCAGGTGATGATTGACGATCGCAGGCGCGTTAGCAGGCCAATGGCCGAGCTTTTTCGCTTCTTAGCAGCACATCAGGATCAGAAGGGAAGAAACCTATCAGCTGTGTATTGGTCAAACCCCGAGAGGGAGCGATTTGTCGCCCACACATTAGTCGGTATTTTCGAACGATCACCCCACGGGGACACGTTTAATTAAACCGACCGCAACGAAGCAGCTGACAGGCGGGCGCGAGAAATGTCGCCTTCTGCTCGGAAAACATGGCGCCATGTTAGAGGTCTGATGACTGAACTCGAAAGAGGTGGACACTACTGTCGTTTACAATTGATATCTAGTCGATCACATTTATGTATTTATAAAATTATGTCATGTCAATCTTTTGATAAGATTCATGCGTAGGATTTCTAATTGATTCGAGAGTTTTACGGGCCAGTTCCAAAATTAACAGTTTTTAATCTTTGTAAGCTTAAATGGCTACACCGTTTAAAAAAATGTGAACAATTCAAATTCTTCTACTCATCTCAATCAATATGTGAAAATTAATTAATCTTTGTGCGAATCTTTACGAATCTTTAAAGAATAAAATTTATTCTTTCCGCAGTTTAACTCGGATTCGTCTAATTCTGAACTCTCTAAATCTGTATTATGCAACTCTGGTGGTATGCTTGGAGACGAAAATAAACAGATAGTTTTCATAAATATTCTAAAAACTCTAGCTTATTTAACGTTTGGAATGAAAATTATGCTCTTTAGAAACACATACACTTTACTTTCATCACAAATGGATCTACAAATTATCATTACAGAGGCATGTTCAATAATAAAACTTCAATATCGTTATTCAACATGGCGATTGATTTGTTTCGTTTTGCCTCCGCCATATTAGTCTACAATATTGATGTTTAACGGTTTTGAAGATGCGGAGATACTTTGTTGGTACCGCTTTTCCATCGTGGATTACAGCGCGTTGCATGCCACTTTAAATGGTTTTATTTCAATCAACTAATTGCAAAGGGGAAACCGCTTTACCTTTTTACGCCACTAAGAGGTGCGCTGCAAGTTACGACGTTAATGGTTAACTAAATCATACTCATCCTATAACTCCGTGCCATCGCCTTCACTTACGTCCCAAAGACCAAGAGAGAAAGGTGAAAAGGGGAGTAAATAAACGCAGTGTAATATATCTTTCGACACCATCGGCCCCAGTTTGGCCAACCAGCAACCAAACAGAGCACCGTTCTCGGCAGAAAGTCATTTGAAGGTGAACATCGTTCCACAATATTTCCCGGCGCGTCCCGTACCGGCTGCTGTCCGAATTAACGACGGCAAGTGACGTTGTTCGACTCCAAACACCCCTGTTCATCCGACGTTGTCTCGTCGCGCCGGGAAAATGACCTTTTTCACCAATCTTCACCGCTTTGAGCTGCAATTCAAACTGAATCGGGGATAAACGACATGTATTTAGAAGTCAAGTGAATAATCCCATACCTAAATAAAACCATCTCGAAGTCGAGTCGCTCCCGAAAACATTCTATTCTCTCCTTTGGCCACTGCAACTATGGCTCTCCAAACGATTTACTCGCACGAAAACCCGTCTTGGCCCCAGCGGCTTTCGAGTTGCAGTTTCGATGTGCGCGAGGTGTTATTTCTTTCTAGCGACGATGTTTAAAATGTGTCAAGCGAGACACAGGACCGTGTTTCGTGTGCCCTTGACCGTCGCTGTCAAATCAGATTTGTGAATCGGCCAATTTGCTCCAAATTGCTAACCCCCCCTCGTTCGCTCGGAGTGTTTTTCGATTCAACGAGAGCCGTTCACAGATTGGACACCAGGCGTCTCCATTGAGCTTTCCTTCGGTAAGAAGCTTCTAAGTTTATATTTTGCTTTACGAATCTGGGTAACATTTTGATTCATCCTAGAAATTTCTAGCAATTTAGTTAAAATAGTTGTTTTAATTTTCAAACGCTAGATTTTATTAAAATAAATCACAAGCTAAAATGACATTGCGCAACAGGTTGGAGACGACTCAGCAAAACGGCGTAAAACTCATTTGAACTTCCACTGGCAGTGTCTAGACACAACAAGCTAATTGAAGCAAATTCATGTTAAACCTTAACAAATCAATACCGTCTGAGGTCAAGATTGTTCGATCGAATGAATCAATCATTACGAAACATTTAGTAAGCTGATAATTCGGTGCATTTGTCGCTACAATGTTCTGTCAGGCTCAAATGTAACTTATTAGCTATAATGGGGCACGCTGAATGGCCCGTTCAGTTTGTGTATGTGTGTGTGTGTGTGAAGGGTGGGGTAAAAATCATGCCACCCGCTAACGGAGCGTGTTACGGATGTGGACATACATTTCGAGTCGCACTCAAAGACGACGTGTGCATTAGATTCCCTTTTGGTGCATCTGCGCTTTTGTGCCGTTATCGGTTGAAGCCCCGTCAGATGGTAAATACCGACGCCCGGCTCATCCCATCTTATCCCGTGGAAGGAAAACGAGAAGTCAAGTGAGCCCCGGGTGTAGGTGGCTTGGTGGCTTCATTAGCATAACCAACACGGTGCCGCTGATAACGACGGCCACTGTTGACTGTAGCGCGCCTGATAGGGCGTTGGGAAAACGGAGATTACTCCGGGCTCCGATCGTTCGGAACGGAACGTGGCACGTTGTTGTGGTTGTAGTCAGTGTATAGGAAGTAAACGAACGCCAGCCGAAGCGCACTGTTAATTGATCGTCTCGATAGTGGCGTCTTTACAAGCCGAGTTTTGCCAATGCCATCAATTCCTATCTATTTACTGCTGCTAGTCACCTTGGGGGAACCCTTCTGTGGTTCGCTCGCAAACAGCCATTGGACGAGCGTGATGCATGCAGTAAGCATGTGATGATCGCGGGAAAAAATAGGGGCAAAGAACATGTTAAAATTACCCTTGCTACTCGGAACCAACATCACGAGCATGTAATGTAACATTTTATTTCATTGAAACGTTTGGCGCACAAGAGCTATCTCAGGATTATATCAAGATATTTCGAAGGCATTTTTCGTTGAGGTGATAACAAACATTACTGGCCAACATATTCATTTATTTCTGTTAAAAAAAACTCTATGAGAATGTTAGTATCGAGACGAAAACGGGTAAATGTTTCGATTAAATTTGGCATTTATCAAAAAACAAAAATCATTTTACCTAACAGCATAAATTAGCTTGTTTAATTCAAGAGAATAATATAGAAGAATGAAAAATGTGGATAAAACTAAACGAAGTCTTAGGTATTGTTGGATCCTTGAGAAATTTCACAAAACGTGAAATCAAAATTATCAATTTAAGTCTTTTCTTAAAAAACAAAATAAAAATGGATGCCATGCCTTCTAAACCAGCTAGGTTAGTATTGAGCGATTGAAGTTACTGATTTTTTTTAATTCACTGTTCGTCTTGAGTGATTCATTCGCATACTCTAGATTCGATGCGTAACACTTGACGTTCTTTATTTTTATTTAAAGTTTGTTGTTTGCTGTAAAAATCTATATACAAAATTTATTATTTATTCAACCATTGTGTAGTTTTTCCCTGAATGAATGCTAGGATGGCGTAGTCCACTGATCTATCTTACATGTTTTACAAATGCCCTCAATAAGTAAACTATAACATTTCCTACATTGATAATTTACATTGTCTCCGTTTTTTTTTTTTTTTTTGGTGAACCTATCACATCGTGTTAGGTAAATTAGTTTCACGATCTCCACCTATTTAAATTGCTCCGGTGTGAAAATGCGTATAGCATAGGACAGCATTTGTGTCGTTAGTCCAACACTGCACCTAGTTATAATTAAATGGATTCTCAAACTGACGCCATCTGCGTCTGTTAGCATTCAAGCCTGACAACTCTAGTAGTGGAGGTTTATTAGTTACAGTACCAACATGGCAGATGGTTGAGGAATCGGTTAATCACCAAGCAGCTTGAATTCAACTGTGGCTACAAACGTGTACTCGCTCGAACGCGTGTGACATTGACATTAGTCTGTTTTTAGGATGTATGAAAGTCGTCACCCGGTGGATCCCGCCACATCGCCACCAACCGCATCCACCCATTGATGGGGCCTCACGCTCTTGAATCAATGACACGGGTCGCAAAAGTTTCTCTTCAATCCGATCCGCACATTGCACCCTGCCGTTTGTCTAGGCCTTACACCCCCGCCGCGTGGCGTCTTGAGATCCTTGCTCTCCGTACCCGTACCCTTTCTTTCCCTCTTCCATCGTAATTTTGTTGCGTGTCGAACTCGACGGCAGCCGAAGGGTTTTGTGGTGCGAGCTAAGAATAGCATCGAGTGGTGCGGTCTCAACCGGATTTTCTAAATTCTATCCCTTACCCACCATCGCTACCATGTTTCCTTAACCTTCAAGGTGGATACATTTCTCGTCAGCTGACATCCTGTAAGCGTGTGTGTGTGTGTGTGCATGTGTTTGTATGTGTGTGATGTCAAAGCTCCTTTACGCAACACCATCCAATACCGTCGGTTGGCTAATGGTTGTTATCCAAGTTTAATTTCGTTCTATATCCTATCTCTTCCAGATTTCATGAAGCCTGGTCACTCTACGCCTGGTGGTGGGTCATTTTGATCAGGTTATTATTTTTATTCCTTTCACTTGTTCAATTGCCTTGTACCAACTTTTGTTTTCTTATGTTGTTGTTTTCTTTCTGCTTTATTTGGTTTCCACCTTCTGTTCGTCGTTTGTAGTTCGTTCTTGAGTGATTTACTGTTCGTTGGCCTTTCGATGCAATTTCTGTTCGATTTGTTTTTCTCACCCTTTGTTTTTTTTTTTGTCCCTTACGCTTTTCTGCACGATAGCTGCGTGCGTTTAACACGCGCAACAGCACAGGTCGTTTTCAAACAATGAAATTTTCATTTCCTTCCCGCACCACAAGCAACAATAACATTAACAAGCGACACAAAAGAAGAGTCTCCGACCACCCTCTATGCAGCATGTGGTGGAAACAGATGAATCTGAAGATCGCTTTGAATCGCACCTTAGCGTGGACGATCGCACTCGAGACAGGGATCGAGTCCACAGGGAGAATCGAAATCGAAAGTTATCTTTTCCTTTGCTCCTGTTGTGCTTGTCTACCGGCGGCTTCAATAATGCAAAAACAAAAAAAACACACAAACACACGATCATCTTGCTTGCACGTTGGCGCACGCAAAGAAGACGCCATCGGTCCGATACGTGCGTTGTTCATGGGGATGCGAAAGACTTATTTATAGAAAACCAGTAGCCAGTCAAAGAATCGGATGATGATGATTTTCAAGTTCGTCTTCGAAGAAGCCTCTAATCGAAAAATATATAATTCAAGTAGCACTCGGGCGAGATGAACCCGGTGCGCGATCATAAAACATCCGGTAAGCGGTTTCAGGCGCAAGGGAGGTTAAAGTCATTTGCACGAAGGAGCTCTTATGAAGTTACTTGGTTAAAGTTAAACAATCCTGCCAAATTTGCAAACCGGTCCTAACAGTAAGCAAGAATTTCAACGCATATCCTCGGCTGGACCCACATAAACAACGTGAAAGTTTCATTCAAAGTGCAGCAACCTTACCGAGTTCGGCCAAAGCGCCACTCAAGAACAACGCCGTGTGGTCAGGGAACGAAAACATTCCCACTCTACATTGCACGTTCCCTGCACATTCTGTCTGCAAGAAGATCATGAAAATCATGCGTCAACAAAATCGCACTACGTTCGCAATCGGTGCGCAGCCATTTGTGCCATAAATAAATTTAATTTAAAATATTTTCAACACAAGGAAAAAAAGTGCCATCGTTCTCTTAGCTCCTTCTAGTGCTCGGAAAGATACATTTTCTTTTTTCTTTTTTTTTTAACAACTCCCACTAGAGCGAACGAAAAAGTTAAGGCCAGGGGGGGAGGGTACCTTTTGGCAAGCGGTATTTTGGCAAATTTACATTTCCCCAATTTTTGATCCTCTTCCTATGACGTGCCAGTAGAAAATTGACGATTTGCGGAATATTGCGCGGCGCCATCCCGAAAGGAAAACATGTGACCGATGCCGTCAGAAGCATCGATTCATGGGCAAGAGTCTTCCGTTTATATATTTTGCATTCGAACATTACTTTACCAGCTGTGAGCCGAGTGGTTAATGGACCGATGTGGATAGATAAGCAAATTATCTCCCATCGCTGTACGCTGCATCCGTCTCAGCGAAAGCGTGTAATGGAAATCAATTAGCTCTGGAATGTGCTTAAGAAAAATGCCACACATGGTTTACGGCACCATTGCTCAACTTTATCATGTTAATAGATACAGATTCGTAAATCATTCTATCCACCATGGCTTGAATAGCTGTCGCTCTAACAACTGCATTAATAATTGTGTATTTTCGGACAATAGACAGCTAATTTTCTTAGCCTTGGATTTGTTTATTTGAATATACCATATGAGCACAACCCAGCTTTTAATTTAACATTAATTAATCAAAAACCATTACACAATTCCAAGCATTAGAGTTTTAATTGTGTGTAATAAGGGTTTTCACTCATACATAAGTTTGTGTTCAGGAATCCCTAAATGTAATCCCTAAAAACCAAATGCAGCTTAATCCTTAAAAAGAGAAAACAGCCAGCTTACCTTGGAATTTTCCTAGGGAGTTCTCTATATTTAATCCAATGAAATACAATACATACAGCGAAAGGAGCACTTGATGATTTGAAAAGTCGTTTTCAGAAAAAGTTTAAATACATTGTATTAGTTTTTATTTTCCACGTGTAGTACGTCCTACGAAATTGTTATTTATGCATATTACGTATCTCATGAAACAAACCAGGTTTGAGCACAACCCAGCTTTTAATTTAACATTAATTAATCAAAAACCATTACACAATTCCAAGCATTAGAGTTTTAATTGTGTGTAATAAGGGTTTTCACTCATACATAAGTTTGTGTTCAGGAATCCCTAAATGTAATCCCTAAAAACCAAATGCAGCTTAATCCTTAAAAAGAGAAAACAGCCAGCTTACCTTGGAATTTTCCTAGGGAGTTCTCTATATTTAATCCAATGAAATACAATACATACAGCGAAAGGAGCACTTGATGATTTGAAAAGTCGTTTTCAGAAAAAGTTTAAATACATTGTATTAGTTTTTATTTTCCACGTGTAGTACGTCCTACGAAATTGTTATTTATGCATATTACGTATCTCATGAAACAAACCAGGTTTGTTTATTTTTTAAACCCATTTTTAAAATAAGACTTTTACCATCTCATTTTAACTGCGCTTCACTAATTGGCGGCTAATTCAAACTATCAAGTTTCCAAAACCCACTCTGTATATTATTTGATATAAAACACTCTTCGTATTAAAATACTACATAAAACAAATATTTTTATTACCTAAAGTTGAGTGTTCTTTGCAAGTCTGATATAATTCGTTAGTATTTCTGCCCTTTGGTTTTTCGTTAGGTGTTTAAATTGTTACACATGTTTTACACAATAAATAGCTATGAGACTCACGTAACACGCAGATGCAATTTTAAATTTGTTAAGTGAATTCGAGCATAAAGATTATTTACAAACTTGGACCTCCACAATGAAAGATAAATCACTGTTTCACTGTAACATAATTAAAACCTAACCTTCAATATGAAATATAGAAATAAGTGCATTCACTTCTTGACCCCTTCTCAAGTCTACTGATCAGTTACGATTTCTCATTTCTTTACCGCTCCAGAAACTGCCTTGCGTCCATGACAACCCCGGGCGATCCGTCAGCAACTGGACCTGACAGACCGTGCGGGATCACCGCACTGCTCCCGATCGGCATGTCGTGCCGGGGCCGTGCCGAGGCCTTCGCTCGGAGTTTGCAGTCGCGCTTGCGAAATCTTGGCTCACAGGTAAGACTGCATGTATCCGTACATGGGCCTGGTCTCTCTCTCTAGTTGTTGTCTTTACTTGGCGCCATACTGATGCTCACCAATCTGTCATTGATATGGATAGGTTTTAAAGATGGAAGGTATAAAACATTCGAACGAACCATTTAGCAAACCGACGATTAACTTCGATCGTGAGGCATACTAACCCTACGATAGACCTTTAGTTTTAGTGTGCCGAGCTTTTAGTGATTTCAATGGATTAATTTCTTTTTAATTTTTACTTGTTGCAGGGTAGCGGCGGTGACGATGAAGAAGACGATGGACTTACGGCGACGGAACAGCAGCAGCAGCATTCGGAAAACACCTGGCTTGCGGCGAATACGGACGAGCAGACGGTTGTAACGAGCCTGCAACCGCTACGGATGGTCGCAAACGAGGCGGATTCATTTTTCGACTTCGGCCTGGAAGTGGAAAGTCCCAGCTCACCGGCGGAGGAATGCGAGTACACGCGACTCATCGAAACGGCCACGGCAACACCGACGGGCGTTCCGACCACGTCCACGGTAGAACCGGTAGATCCAGCAACACAAGCACCCGAATCGGGCTACGTCTGTTCGTCTCCCTGCTCCACACCCCAGGGTTCTGCCGCCAGCAGTAACAGCAGCTCGACCGACTGTCAATTCTACGACCCGGACAGCTCCGATCCGGAACAGCGTTCGGTCAGTGGTGGTGAATATTTCGATTGCACGATAGCACCCCCCGGGCCGGCCTTCCCAGCGATTCCTTACCATCGATCGGTGGGCACGGGTCGACGCTACGACTCACCCTCAGCCTCACAGACAGTGACCGATTCATCTGGCCATCACACGGTGATCGCGGATAGAGAACGAATTGAACCATTAGCAGCTACCTCACCGAACAATCCGTTCAGCACAGCCGTTACTAGCCACAGCACGGCAAACGGACACATACCGGGGTACACGGCAGCGAGCGCGTTGGATAGCGACAGCTGCTCGGAATCGCTGCCACCATCTCAGTCGACGGAATCGAACCACTCCACCTTCACGGGCATGAGCTCGAACTCGAACAGCACATTGCAAGACGTCACGATGGAACCGCTGGAGGAGGAAGAACAACAGACCGCCGTCGGTGCGACGGTGATGGACGTTCCGGACGGTGCAACGTACCATACGCCGCAACGGATCGGAAATGGGCACGCCATTATGCCCATCATCAATGCCGACACAGAAATTGAACTGATCATCCATTCGGATGGATTGAAGTACGAAGAGGATGACGGTGAACCGCACGGTGACGATACGCGTCCACCGTGTGCGGTCATTCAGATTGAGGAAGTGGAGAAGATCCTTAAGGATTGCACCATGACGCAGACGGCGGAGTGTGTGGCTAATCTAAATGATCACGGTAGGGAGAATGCCCTCGATGTCGATGAGGACGGTAGGAAGAACGATCGGAAGTCGGCCATGTCGTCGGGTGACGAGGACGAAGAGGAGAGCAAACCACAGCGCATACGGCGGTGTTCATCGTTGAAGACAGGCAAGACGCCCCCGGGTACGCCAGGTCGCAAAAAGATCGTCCGCTTCGCCGATGTACTCGGGCTCGATCTGACCGACGTGCGGACATTTATGGACGAGGTTCCGAAGGTACCGCAGTCGGCGTTCGAGGACCTAACGATCGTACAGGCTACCGAACCACCGATGCCAGAATTGAGCCTCGGTCCGAAGGTCGACCGTGTGCTGGTACCACTGTTCCAGCAACCGGGTGCCCTACCGTGCTTCCTCGATCGTGTGCGCGAGAAGCAGGTCAATCTGGAGAACGCGGCCGTCACCGATCCGGTCTCGCTTACCATCACCGGTACGGTGCGTGTGCGCAACCTTGACTTCCACAAGTCCGTCTACGTGCGCTACACGCTCGACAACTGGCGCAGCTACTCGGACCTGCAAGCGGTCTACGCGGAGAACTCGTGCGACGGGTTTTCGGACAAGTTCAGCTTCACACTGTACGGCAACTCGGTGCAGGTTGGCCAGCGTATCGAGATGGCGGTACGGTTTCACTGCCGAGGCGAACAGTTCTGGGACAACAACTACGACACCAACTACGTCTTCCAGTGCTTACCGATCACGCAGCCGACACCGATGATCTCGAGGCCGGTTTCAGTGCCGTCCGTCAACCCGCTCACCCCGGAAGCGTCCTGGTCTAGTAGCTTCTACTAGGTGCCTCAATCGGGAAACCCATTCTCGGGCCCCTCAAATACTTTGTTGTGTGTTTATTATATCATATTTTATTTTATTGTTTGGTACATTTTCTTTACTAATCAAAGAACCCAAACCAAATTAAAGCAATCCGTAACAGCTACCTTCTAATCTCCAAGCGAAAGATAGATGATGATTAGCCGTCGTCTTGGGGTCGTGTAGAGTAGCAATAGTGGTAGTATTATTGGAAATTGCTAATTCGTACCCATCAACAACCGTTGAATGGCGATGTCGAGATGGTTATTTATAAAAGTACCCAATGTTGGTGATCCAAACTGCATAACGAAAGTGAAACATGAACAAACAAACGAAGGCAAAACAAACAAAATCAACAAAAAAGAAAAACACATCTTCAAGGAGCAAATCCTAAATAGGGCAATTAAAAAAACCAACCTCCCCACGAAAACCATAACTCGAACAAAGTCAAGTACTGATTTTACGCGAAATTACGGTAAACCTCGAGCGAACGCTAGTGAAGTGAATAATGAACGGAAAAAATACACACAATATGCGAACTGTTGGATACAAGCTTTAGTAGAATAGAGACAAATGTAGCGATTAGGAGAGAAAACAAATGGAACTGAAGGAGGGAAGCCGAAGGAAGATTGTTATGTTTGCAAAAGATGTTTTAGACGGAAAAAGTAAATAATGTAGAATATGCGTGGTGGCCGAAATGTTGTGTATAAATAACGAAGAAAATCAAGCGTCGATAGGAAGAAATGGAAAAATGAACATTAATGGAGAAAACTAATTTAAACCAAATATCCTAAATCAAGCTGCAGTCTTAGGCAAGGAAGCCACGAAAAGTTTAAAAGTAGTGTAGAAAAGTGAAAGAAAGCTGAATAATAAGAACGATCGGACACCTTGTCGTGATGGGGAAACATAAACGACGTTATAATAAACATTGTGTCTTATGATGTGAAATCAGAGCATTGTAACAAAACTATAAATCCCGTTAGAATGTAATATCATCCCAAAGTCTAGTAATGGTAGGCATAGCAATATTGAAATCATAATTATTTTACTGCAAACTCTGGCCCCGATCGGAAAATGATCGGGAAGTATAGGAATTCAAAAACAAATAGCACGATACATGACATCAAGCACGATGATAACACACCACACCAGGCGCTGTTGGGGAAAGTCTGTACCGACTATTCTGTAAAGAGGCCAGTTTTACTCAGTTTAGAGTTGAATAAAGAGATTATTATTTAATACTACTCAAGGTAGCAATATATATATATTAGCAAAACAAGAATACCCAAGTTGAGTTGATCTACACTTTTACTTTTATTTCACTGCGTTCCTTCAATGCACCAAGCCAACACCTTTCGTGCCTTCCTCCTGGTCCACAATTGCATCAACATCCACTTTTCGAATCGAATGCTGCCTTTTGTGCTTGTGACGAAGTTTTGGATTTTTCGTCTTTTCAAACCCTTCCGCCTGTGGTTCTTTAAACTGCTCCCATGGATGCTCGCGCACGATACCGAGCGCTTGATCCAACGCTAACCCCTGCAATCCCATGTGCTCACGCCACGCGTCCAGCTGCATGCGATACCGGTTGTACTCCATCTTGAACTCTTCGCGCCCCTTTTTGCGAGGTTTCGCGTCATAGTCACGGTCTTGTTTTTCGCACACCTTCGAAAAGGCCTCCAGATGGCCAAGAAACTGTTCGTTCGGTTTCAACCGTTCGCGACGCACAATGTTGAGAATTTCCGTTACGTAGCGGAAGTTCTTTTTGGCACAGCCCTGGCGCAGCATGGCACCAAGAATTTGTATATTCATGCGCACGTCTGCATCGTGCATCATTTTTAGCAGCGATTTCGCTTCCTCCTGCGTCTGGCAACCGAGTGCAAGCACACCGTATGTGACGATGTCCGGTTCGAGATTTGCTGCTTCGATCATATATAGTACTTCCTGTAGCGGGAACGGAACATGAATGACTCTGTTAGGTATTTTCTAATCGAACCAACAAAACAAAATCCTTGAGCCAGTCTTATAATTTATAGATAGTTGCAATATGATACTTGATAAAGCAAAAAATAGCTGTAAGTATATTTTAACTGAAAAAGGAAAACTAGCTAACTATTTTATGTCACACAAAAAGGTAACTTTAAAATTAAAGCTAAAAAAGTATTGAACCTGTTTGAACTGAGCGGAACGGATACTGTTTAATCAAGGTTGGAAACACGCTTCAAATCGAAACTGGAACAAATACTTACCCGAGCACCCTCATAGTCGAAACGCATTGATCGTTTCTTGATTAGGATATTGAAAAAGTCCACGTCACATCGGATCTTTAGTTGCTTGATCGTTGCAAGCAATTGTTTTTCCGCGGCATATGTCGGAGGAATAACATCCAACAACTCCGTGATGGTTCGTATATCCGGTTCCACACCGCACCTTTTCATTTCTGCAAACATATTCGATGAACCACCGAGAAGCAACAGCCGGTCCTCCGATTTGCGTACCTCGCCAAGCTTAACCAGGCTTCCTAGATGTGGGACCGGCGATAGAAGATCCGGCGCACCTTCATGCCGAAGGCGTTCGCTAAGTTCTTGCCGGATGGTGACCACTTCCGACGAGCTGTCCACCTTGGCGGGGAGTGGCATCACAGATGTCTCAGAAGTTCGTTGCTCGTTTTCTTCGGCAATCGGAAGTTTTACCTGACTCCTGCTTCCAATACTATCGCTCAAAATTTGTTCTATCACTTGCTCCGTGGTTTCCAAATCTCCCAGCTGACAATCACGTACGCAGCGTAGCAATAGATTGAAAGAGTAGCGATCGGGCCGTATTCTCATTCGATGCATCCGATGCCATACCAGTAGAGCATGCCGGAATCCATACTCATGATCACTGATACACGCTTGCAGCAGAAAGTTAAACGTATCCGTGCCGATAGATAATCG
Source organism: Anopheles coustani (assembly GCF_943734705.1). Classification (NCBI taxonomy): domain Eukaryota; kingdom Metazoa; phylum Arthropoda; class Insecta; order Diptera; family Culicidae; genus Anopheles; species Anopheles coustani. Next base: position 56,504,701 of record NC_071289.1, read on the forward strand.
CCGAGCTACCATTTCATCGACCAACTGGAAGGCCGTTTTGAGGTCCCCACATCTCCCGTAGGCTTTGATCATAGCATTGTAGTTCGACTCGTTTGGCTCGTACCCTTTCTCCAGCATAACCTCCCGCAGGTGATTTGCTCGGTTTAATCCATCGCCAAGAAACGGTGAATTCGCGCAAGAATTGAACAGCGAGGTGTAGGTCCCACCGGTCACCTTCAATCCGTGCTGTTTCATCTTGTTGTATAGCTGAAATGCTTTTTTGCTGTACCCTACACGGGCGCAACCACCAATCAACAGGTTAAAATGGTAGTTGACGGGTTTCACTCGATCCTGCTTCATTCGCACCTCGATCACATCAAGTGCCTCGCGTATGCGATTATTTTTTAAGTGATCCTTTATCAAATCCGCATACTGTCGGACGGAAAGCTTTTGAGCTGTGGAGGGTTTGTTTTGGAGAAAATCTTGCTCCCGGAGATCACCTTCATCGAGAGTTTCCGGCTCGTCCACCTGGGGTGATAATGTTCCGAATTGATCCGGATTGTTGGTAGCTTCCAAAAGGGAGAAATCATCCTTTATTGTGTTGTTCCTTTGCGTAACGGCAGCATATGACACTCGTAATCCTCTCGACAAAACTGTGGACGGTCTTTGAAGAAACAGACCCCGGAACTGGCTTAGACACTGCCTTCGAATAGTATTAATTACTAAAGAAGACATTTTCACTGATTACCGATCACTAAATCACTGGAAACCCATTTTCTTGCTTCCGTAAGTGAAAGCATGTGTTTATGTTTATAAATTTGACGTTGCAATGCCGGGGAATGTAAACAGCTGACGTACGTCAAGCTCCCCGATTAAAATACGTATCAAGGTTTAGATATGTCGATTCGTTTTAGCTGAAAACGGTTCTTCAATTCTTAATTAATTGTTTAAAATTCGTAAACTGTTTGCAAAACAGAGAAGTATAAATTAACACATAATTTTGCTATGCAGAACCAGATGTAGGACCCAAAAGCAGAAACAGATGTAGGATTTTCTTCGATTACCTGTCGTAAGGTTTCGAATATGTTCACCAGTGTACAAACTGTCAAGCTAACCCGCAAAAACAAATTACATAAACAAACCGGCAAAACCGAAATGCGTAAACATTTTGCGTTTATTTTAAAGTTCGTGATTGTAGCTTTTTGCTATGTTCAGTGTTTATCGAACATTCCGTCATCTTGCACAACGGAAACTGCATAATTCATCCCGTCTTCCACTATCAGTGATCGTTAAAAATGAATTTTCTATTGCACGACTGCTTGGATACTCTATCGTAGGTTCCGTGGTGTCCGGAACAGTCTACGACGGCGCTGTGCACGAATTCGAAAACATCCAAGGAGCACATCGTTTCCTCCGATCGCTTAGCATTGGTCTCAGCATATCCCTCGATTATGCATGGAGCTTGAAAGGTCTGAACGAATGTGATGACCTCTATGAAACGGTCCTACAAAAAGTTCATCTACGGTCAGCTCAGAAACTTCTCGATGGATGTCTCGCCAACGGAGGTCTGTACATTAAAATTGGCCAAGGAGTGGCCGCCATAAACCACATCATACCAAAAGAGTACGTTCAAACATTACGCCAACTTGAGGACAGATGTCTTACTCGCCAGCCCGATGAGGTACGTTCGTTGTTTGTAGAGGATTTTGGAGCTCCTCCCGAGGAGGTGTTTGCTAGCTTTCAGTACGAACCGATTGCGGCCGCCAGCTTAGCGCAAGTGTTCCGTGCCGTAACACACTCTGGCGAAAAGGTCGCGGTCAAGGTGCAATATGCCGATCTGCGCAAACGATTCGACGGTGACCTGAGAACGATAATGTTCCTTCAGAAGCTGGTCGCATTGATACATAAAAACTACAATTTCGGGTGGATCATCGATGACCTTCAAGGAACGTTGCGAGAGGAGCTCGATTTCGTTCACGAGGGTAAAAATGCAGAACGATGCGCAAAGGACCTCGAAAAGTGTGACTTTGTCTACGTACCTAAAGTGTTCTGGGGCTTTACGAATGAACGTATCCTGACGTGCGAGTACATCGATGGATGTAAAATAAACGACCGCCAGTCAATAGATGCACAGCTTTTCAACGTTTCCGAGATCGATCGTCAACTGTTCACGGCTTTTGGACGACAGATCTTTTCCACAGGTTTCGTTCACGCCGATCCTCACCCGGGTAATGTCTTCGTGCGTAAAAATCCATCCAATCCCAAACGATTGCAACTGGTGCTACTAGACCATGGATTGTACGAGCAGCTGCCACCGGACGTTCGGCAAAATTTATGTAGATTTTGGGAAGCGATCGTACTACGTGATTACTCAGGAATGGAAAGGTTCGCAAAACTGCTCAACGTCTCCGACTATCGTACATTTGCAGAAATTCTCCTGCAACGCCCACTGCATCTCAAAGGGCCGGCTAAAACACGACTCACCGAGCAGGACTTGGCTTATATGACCAAGCAGGCGAAAGAGCACTTTGATCGTATTATGACTACTTTACGATGTATGCCTCGCAATCTAATCCTCGTCATTCGGTAAGAGCTTGTGAAAAGATTTTTGAAGCACTCTGTCACACCTAATAGGGGTTTAATAACAATAATTTATTTTATTTTCCAGCAACCTCAACACCATACGCTCAATCGCCCGCGATCACGATGATCCGATCGATCGACCAACCATTCTAGCTCGCTGCGCACTTGCAGCACTCTGTCCATCGCGGTTGGATGTGCGCAATTTTGTGTGGGTCACCTTTCGACGGTTACGCTTCGAGTTTATACTTTGGTAATATTTGTTCATAGCATTTTTAGATGGGAGGAAGTCTCTAACGTTCTAATATGTTCCACCCATTTTCTTGTCAAACCATCTCCTCTATGCAGGCGGCAATCATTTCATTACTGGATCGTAAGCAATTATCTCCGGTTGTTGACTAGGATTGGTCGCTCACCTGATACCTCCCACCTGATGAATATTCAGATAAATGTCTGATGACCAATTTGCAGGTTATTGATCGTTCGGATCTGCCAACGGTCGATTTGCAGCTCAGACACAACACATACGAACCGCACAGCAATCTTAAATATAAATGTTGTTTTTATGACAAGACTGTAGTTGAATAAAGTCCATAGATTAGTTTATGTAAATTTTCTTTAGTATTGATTTATTATATAGAGAATACATGCCAGAAATGTTTACTATTTTAATCAATGTGAAAATAACATATGGTCTTCTTCTTCTTCTTGGCGTAACGACCTCTTGGTCATGCCTGCCCGTTAAGGGCTTACGAGACTTTTTCCCTATATGTACGTGGATAGTCAGTCCTCACGTACAGGGGAGGGTCCGATCTCTGTTGGGATTCGAACCCACGCCGTCGAGGTGTCGAGGGGTCTTTACTCTCTTGAATTTAGCTCAATAACTATAATATTGAAATTAATTTTTTCGTAAGTATATACATTTTTACAAACATCACACATAATTACACAATTTTTAAGGTAGAATGTAATTGTAATCATTTTGTATTTTCCGAAATTAAAGTAACCTACCATCAATTCTATAAATACATATATATGTATAATTTCATATATCTTCTAACCTTTGTAACTGGAATTCCATTTTAAACGCTTGTTGCGAGTTGTATTTATACGATATTTTTTGTGTAAGGTTTAACTTTATACATCTAGAATGGTTTAGCAACGATCAAATGTGATAAGCCCGTCCATTTGAGTAATGAAGTCAGTTTAGTAATGAAAAAACCTATCCTTCTCCTTTCACCGCGTGGGAGCGTTGCACGTGAGCACAAGACCGAAAGTGATCAACCTGCTAGAACGATTAAATCGCCCTCACCATTAACCCTACAGGCTATAAAGAACTGTGCGCACACGCCGTTACCGAGTTCCGCGATTACGGTGATTATCAGGTGGCGCACGGAGCATACTGCCTCCATCACCCACGCCTTTGCTAGAACTAGCCGGGCTCCATTACTTCCTTGAATGAATGACTTGTCGCACGCGGACTAGGTACAGGGTAGATCCTGGCTCCCCACGTGAAGTGGGCTTAGTACGGCGGTATACTTCTGAACAGACGGATTCAATCAGGTGGAAGCACCACGATGCTGCTCGCAATTCTAGTGTTCGTTTTGGGAAGCTGCATTGCCGTACTTCTGGTGCGGGATTATCAGTCCAAGCGTACGGATGGATACCGCGCGGCACAGCTCTATCCAGGTGGAATGATGATCCCGGTGTTTGGAAACTTGTTGGAGTTGCTGTTCAAAAATCCAGGTATGTTCCCTTCATTTCCTTATACGAACTCCCTTACAGTTGACCTTTTTTGCAGTGCAAACATTTCTGTACGCACGTAAAAATGCCCTCCGGTACAGCGCATCCTATCGTCAGTGGATCGATGGGAAGGTGATTCTGAACATCATCCGCACGCGGGAAGCGGAAAAGATCCTATCCAGTACGCAGCACACGCGCAAGAGCATCCTGTACAAGTTCCTCCATCCGCTGATGGGCGATGGTTTGCTGTGCAGCAAAGGAGCCAAATGGCAACAGCGCAGACGGATTCTGACGCCCGCGTTCCACTTCAACATACTGCCGAAGTTTTTGGTAATTTTTCAGGAAGAAAGCGAAAAGCTCGTCCAACAGCTGGGGCCCTTTGCGGACGGTGCCCGAGACGTTGTCCTACAGCCGGTGATAACCAGTTTTACGCTGCACACAATTTGTGGTAGGCAACGGTTTGTGGGCCAATTAATTCGAGGGGTTTAGAGCGTGTGTTTAACGGTGAATTCTATCGCAGAAACGGCAATGGGCGTTAAGCTAGACGCGTACAACGAGGCCGACGAATACAAGAAGAAAGTGTACGAAGTCGGTGAGATGCTTGTCCACCGGACCATGTCACCGTGGTTGTACAGTGATCGGATCTACAACCTTCTGGGGTACGATGGGCCGCTCGCCGAGTCCTTGAAACCGATTCATCACTTCACCCGCAGTATCATACACCAAAGGCGCCAGGGCTTCCATGAGAACCAACAAGCTACGGATGTTGTAGCCGCACAGGAGAATATGTATATGTCCCCCCATGAGCATTCATAGTAGTGAATTTATAGATATATTTGTACGCTTTACAGATATTTTGGTAGCAAACAACGATACGCCATGCTGGACACGCTACTGGCAGCGGAAGCGAAGCAACAAATCGACGAAGAAGGTATACGAGAAGAGGTGGACACGTTCATGTTTGAAGGGCACGATACGACGGCAGCGGCCATCATGTTCACTATCCTTTTGCTTGCAACCGAACACGATGCGCAGGAGCGTTGTTACGCCGAGGTGAAAGATTTACTCGATCGACTTTCTCCGCAGCATGTCAAAAGCATACGACCATCAGTTCAAGACTACCAGAGCCTACCCTACCTGGACCGTGTTATCAAGGAATCGCTTCGTCTCTATCCACCGGTGGCATTCATTTCCCGGGCAACCACCGGGCAGTTAGTTGTTGGTAAGCCTTATTGAATCCAATCATTCGCTCATCACATTTCCACTACAGATCCATTTCCCATACCCCCTTCAGACGATGCCAGCTTTCCCCACAACACAATCAGCCACATCCATATCTTCGACCTGCACCGCGACCCGGAACAGTTTCCCGATCCCGAGCGATTCGATCCCGATCGATTCCTTCCCGAGGTGGCCGAAAAACGAAACCCCTACGCCTACGTTCCGTTCAGTGCCGGACCAAGAAATTGCATCGGACAGAAGTTTGCCATGTTGGAAATCAAAACGGTTCTTATGTGTCTGCTACAGCATTTTCGATTTAAACCGATCACCAGAAGGGAGGAGATTGTGTTCATGGCCGATCTGGTTTTGCGTGCAAAGACGCCCCTCAAGGTAGGATTGGAGCGAAGATCAGCCGAGAAAAGATCTTAAACCGGTACCATTGGAAAGAAATAACAATAAGAAATATTTCTCAAGTTGTTGCTGCACCAACGATGTGCTCGAGTCGCATGTAAAGGGTGTCCCCGAAAGTATAAGCACGATTTCAAAATTAGGTAAAAAATACAACCTGTTCCAGAAACTGAATTTTTGTTTCATAAATTGTGTTTGGGTTCTGTTCTGGACTATATATCATGAATTTAATCGTATGCTAATGACCGCATCTTTGATCTGTCGCCTCCGATATGGCTCAGTACAGACTTGTCATGAACGGTTTTCGACACTTTTGAACGGTTTTACAGTTTTTTTGAAAACTGTCCATGTTTTCCACAGCTTTAAAATGTTTTCTCAAGTGTGCCTTCGTTAGCGCCCAAAATATCTCAATTGGTCGGGTCTTGGTCGACTCTTCGTCGAACTGATGCATGAGGGTTGACCACACAGCAGCTTCCCTGCGAACGGTTTTGTTCGAATCAGTTCATTTTACAGGCGAGGGGTAGGGAGAATCCCATCGCGACGACCCTCTACTGTGGACAAGATCGATATAGCTGCTATTGATGCTATGCCCTGACTCTTTCTTCCTCATTTCATAAAAACCGGTTGATGGTGTGCGTGAAGCGGAAGGCATGTGCATTGTATGCGTGTTGAGGATTCTCTTTTAAGGCCGCGTCCACACGGCATCGTAGCGTAGCGATTTTGACACTCCGTCGTAGTGTCAACTATTTTTTATGGCCGTGGCTAAGGCCTCTCGACCAACATTTACACTACGACGGAGTGTCAAAATCCCTACGCTACTATGCCGTGTGGACGCGGGGTAATGCTTTCTGCTGTGTGCAAAAAGAGCATGCCTCAAATGTGCTATCTCTTTCACTCTAATTGGACCTTTGTTTGTTTGTATGTGTTGTGATTTTTTTCTATGTTATTGGCACAGCTGATTGCTGAGCAATGTGAATGTCTCCAGATTTACAAGCGTTCGAAATTGGTAGCAATCGCCGTACGGTTCTGTTAGTTTCAATAATGTGAATGGCGATTATTAACCAAAGGCTTTGGCTCACTTCTTTGAACCGAAATCCAATGAACCTTTACTCAAGCTGATACGAGCATACGTAAATTGAATTTACCTTAATCAACCCGTACAACATGCATACAGCGGCATTATTGAGGTTGTTGTGCTAATGTGATAACGCATTACTACCATATTTCAACCCATTGCAATTTCATTTCTTTCACAGGATTCTTAACTGGTTTACACTTGCGGTTCACGATGCAAAAACACGTCTGGAACGGTCAAAGTTTTGACAACGACTCACTAGACTCACACGATTACATTACGATCAGATCGCTGACGCCCGCTACGCATGAAATCGCCTTTTTAAAGTTGGGTCAACCGCTGTTTGCATTAACCGCGAATCAACAACCGCCCGCGGCTATAAAAGCCGCAGATTTCCACGAATTCGCTCTTTTCTACCTGAACCACCAAACTGGAAGGAAGGAAGACCTCAGTGACCAGCAGACCCGAAGTAGTGCACCAATGGCACGCTATACGCTACGAACGCCATTGTGAGCATAGGACATGGTAGTATTCCGATCAGAGCGACCATGGCTTCCGCTTGTAGCGTATTGTGTTCGCCCATTTTGGCAACTCTTCTGTTCATTGTCCTTCTTTTGTTACTTTGGTTCGTTTGGGATGTGATCGATAAGCAAAGCCCCCAATATCGGGCCGTGCGACAATTTCCCGGCCCTCCGGTGTTGCCCTTGGTTGGCACGGCCTATCACACACGTGGTTTAGATCCGGCTAAAACCTTCGATGCCTTCCGCCGTTATACTCAGCTATACGGAGGATCGTACCGGTTTTGGCTTAACACCCATATATTTGTGTTGAACATCACGCGGTGCCGGGAGGCGGAACCGTTTCTCAGTGGAGTGCAAAACACGGAAAAAAGTCAGCTATATCGCTTTCTGCATCCGTTCATTGGTGTTGGTTTGTTGAACAGTAGCGATGAAAAGTGGCTGCAGCGAAGGCGCATCCTCACGCCGGCTTTCCACTTTAACATCCTTAACGGTTTTCATCGAACGTTCTGTGAAGAGAGTGAGCAATTGGCGGCACAAATCGACAAGGCACAGCAAACGGATAGAGCGGGAAGCTGCATCGAGCTGCAGTCTATGATGTCCCAGTATACGCTGAATACTATTTGTGGTACGTAAGGCAAGTCGGCAGGTGAGTTGATGGTTGAGCTACTTGACAAACTCATATGGTATTCGGCAGAAACTTCGATGGGTGTTAAGCTCGACTCGATGCATGGCGCGAAGGCGTACCGTGACGGTATCTACAAGGTCGGTGAGATGATGCTGATTCGCGCGGTCCGTCCCTGGCTATATCTGGACTGGACGTATAAATGGTTAGGCTACTCCAGCAAACTTCAGACGCTCCTCAAACCTCTGCATCGCTTCACAATCGGCATCATCAATCAACGACGGGAACTGTTTCAACAGGGCAAGCTAGATGATTTGACCCACGATCGGGGCTACGATCAAGGCAACACCGACAGCACCTCGTTCAACGGGAAAAAACGTTACGCCATGCTGGACACTCTGATGGCGGCGGAAATTGAAGGACTCATCGATCGGGAAGGTATCCGCGAGGAGGTCGACACGTTCACCTTCGAAGGCCACGATACGACCGGTGCGGCCCTGGTGTTCGTCTTCTTGACCCTTTCCTGGGAGCATGATGTGCAGGAACGCCTCTACCAGGAACTACGCCAGCTCAAAGACGAAAAGTCACTCGACGATTCCGCTCACTTCTCTCCGGGCGACTTAAACTCGCTGAAATACTTCGACCGAGTCATTAAAGAATGTTTCCGCCTATGGCCACCCGTTCCTTTCATCTCGCGTCGTGTTACCGAGGAGGTGGCGCTTCCCGACGGTCGAACCATTCCGCGAGATTGTATCGCGGCCCTGCACATCTTCGATATGCACCGCGATCCGGAACAATTTCCTGACCCGGATCGCTTCGATCCCGACCGCTTTCTGGCGGAAAATGTGGCCAAACGCAATCCGTACGCGTACGTACCGTTCAGCGCGGGGCAGCGTAATTGCATCGGGCAAAAGTACGCCCTGCTGGAGGTGAAAACAGCTGTTGCTTATCTGGTCCTCCGTTATCGGGTGCTGCCGGCAACGAAACGCTCCGAGATTCAGCTCATCGTCGATTTGGTACTGCGTGCGTCTACGCCGTTAAAGGTTCGTTTTGAGCGACGAAGCGATTGACAAAAAAAATGTTACTTACCTACTTACTTACACAAACTTGGATTCATGTTGTAAATAAAACAAGGAGACCCTTGTGCCGTAAATGGCACAGTTTGCCAAACCGGAAAAATACAGTTCAACCGTTTCATTACAATAACTCATTGCAGTCTGTCAACATACAGTGTTCCGGCAGATATAGCAAACGTTCTCAAGGAGATCACTCTCTTTCAGAGACCCGATTCTTGTATAATCTTTCGTTTACAGTTCGGGGTCAATACTTGCGGCTATCGGAGCAAGTTATTTTGCATTTCATTACATTCCCTCCCGAAAGAATCGCCCTCGTATCTCCTGGAACGGATGGAGGGTTCAAAGTCTTTGAATTGTTTTTCGGCACCGTTTAGTGTCTTCGCAAATCCCCTTGAAGATGGACCTAATTTTAGTAGTGCTCCTGCTGGTTGTGCTTCTGCTGCTCGCACTGGAAGTACGGGTACAACTGTCCATCGCGTATCGTGCCGGAAAGAAGTATCCCGGAGCCAAAGGAGCGAAAGGAGCGAAAGGAGCGTAAAGGAGCGAAAGGAGCGAAATGAGCGAAAATGTGCAACACTTTTTAGAGCTAGCTTCGCTCACAAATGAGGAGCGATGTTTTCGCTCCTTTCGAGGAGCGGAGCGAGGTTGCCAGCTCTTTCGATCCTTTCTCAACACCACTCGAAACCCATGAAAATAGTCGGGTTGTTACTAGGCATTGACATGCTGAAGATATTCAAAGTGCACTTGAGAATCGAGTGCTTTTGTATACAGCACGAGATGTACTGCAGAAACACCCACATGAGATGGTCCCGTCCACGGCGCAAGTTACGTACTGCAAGTTTCTCATACAGGGTGTTTACAATGTTTTTAAACGTTCCGAAATGAAACAGCTCAAAATAGATCAACTGCGAGCTGAGATGAGTTGAATATGTAAACGTAGTTTGAATCTCTTTTATTAGCTGACCAAAGTAACGACTGCTTTCACTCGCTGCTTGATTAAGACTCAACTCTTCAACACAAACTAAAGCTACTTTGATTGCTTCTTCAACAAGATCCAACCAGATCCATTGCGTGTGGCTTGCAACATCGTCGTGATCATTCATGCCGGATCCGTCCGCATTTGGACCGCCTGGATTTCCTTCCTTCTCTGAATATTCCATCGCGTTCAGCACCGACCACACTAGCTGCTCCTCGAGTGCAGCACACTTCTGCTTCTGCTGCTTTTGAAAGTTCGGTCATCGAGCAAACCATATCTCGCGAGTATGGTTGCTGCAAGACAAATCGCAGCAGACGCGCTTGAGGCTGCAAAAGTTCATCGTCGTATGGAAAATTACCACGCAGCGAAAGTTGCTACCATGGATGGTTTCATACAAGAAACTTATCAGGATCAATAGTCATTTTATTTTAGTATACAGGCCCTTTAGGACTCCACAAAAATGTATAAAGGAAACAAATTTAAATCGAAAGTACGTGTTCCAATCCCACCAAATAAAATTGAACATATTAATTCATTTAAAAAAATTAAAGATATATTTATTGGGAAGCTGCTTATTACAATTCCTTTTAGGTAATTGTCAGACAATTCAAGAACATTCTCTTGATCTCAATCTTTCATTTTGGAAACGTTGCTGATAGTCCACTTTCACGCCATTGCTTTGTTTCCAATCCTATACACTGTACACCAAATTTCAATTTAGATTAAATCACACATTTTTAATTCAATAGCAATGTTTTCATTGCCAAAAACCTGATTTGTAAAGCTTTATTTCATGAAAAACTATCAATAAATTTTCAAGAGAATAATTTTCCACGAATATTGTTATGGTTTGTTGGTTTACATAAAATGATTAAAACTTTATTACTAATTGCGTACAAAAATTACATGTTAAAATTATGACGCGCGTGTGTATGTATCCGGTGTATTGCGGCCAGCGCTGCCGTACGTCCGTACCGGTGCGCGGTTGGGAAGCGAGCTAGCTCGGGGCCGATCTTCTCGAGCGCTCCACGGCAAGGACTCTCCACATCGAAAACCCAGTCAACAAGGACAGGGTTGAGCGGAAGCGTTACGCGCGCGCCCAAGGTGCCTACACAACAAATATCATTTTCTATGAACCAAATTTGATAATTTTTAGCCATTATCCTCTAACTATATGAAGAATGTTCTTCTTCTTTAATACACACTAAATCTTCACAATGTTCACCTAGTTCAGTGCAATCTCATATTTTTCCCCATAAAACACGTTACCTTTTCTGCATCAACACAATTCCACAAGTTGGATCATTCTCGCATTTTCATACAGTAGTCTTTTATTAGTTAACTCAACATAACGTTGAAAATTTTGAACAAGTTGGAACTTCAGGCGATTCTTCTACTAGCCTTTTTTGCAGTTTTTTTTTCAAAATCTTCTTCTTCTTGGCGTAACGACCTCTTGGTCATGCCTGCCCGTTAAGGGCTTACGAGACTTTTACCCTATATGTACGTGGATAGTCAGTCCTCTCGTACATGGAAGGGCCCGGTCTCGGTTGGGATTCGAACCCACGCCGTCGAGGTGGTGAGCCCCGGCGTTCATGGGACGATTTTCTAACCGGCGCTACCGCTCGGCTGTCGCGGACCCCCCCTGTTTTTTATATCGCTTTTCATAAAAAACTCTCCATTTCAATTTGTGAATGTTTTTGTAAGAATGGAACCGCAGCGAATGTTACGTGGTTGGGCAAAAGTTTAATGGTGTTTCCTATACTTTCAATCGCTGGTATCTAAAAGTGGAGGTTTTCGCTTATTTCACGCTTCGTAAAAGCAAATGAATGCTTCCATTCTAGTAATAAACCAGTTTAATGCTGTTTTTGATTGCCTTTGAAAATAAGATTCAAATGTGCCTTATTTAGATAAGAAAATAAAAATGCTTCCTGATTGGAACTTATTTAGTATTGCCGGCGATAGGCATATGCAAGTGTAATGGAAACTGCTGTACAGTTGTATTTGGCACGATGCATTGAAAACTGAATGCTACTTACGTTTCCTGATTACCCCACACGCTTTTTGAAGTTCATGATTGTGTAAACGGACAACTGAACTGACATCGCCTTATCAAAGCCGCTATACGCTACGAAGGGCCATCGTGAGCAAATATGCATATATAGGACATGGTAGTATTCCGATCAGAGCGACCATGGCTTCCGCCTGTAGCGGATTGTATTGGCCCGTTTTGGCAACTCTGCTTTTCGTCGCGTTTCTTTTGTTACTTTGGTTCGTTTGGGATGTGATCGATAAGCAAAGCCCCCAATATCGGGCCGTGCGACAATTTCCCGGCCCTCCGGTGTTGCCCTTGGTTGGCACGGCCTATCACACACGTGGTTTAGATCCGGCTAAAACCTTCGATGCCTTCCGCCGTTATACTCAGCTATACGGAGGATCGTACCGGTTTTGGCTTAACACCCATATATTTGTGTTGAACATCACGCGGTGCCGGGAGGCGGAACCGTTTCTCAGTGGAGTGCAAAACACGGAAAAAAGTCAGCTATATCGCTTTCTGCATCCGTTCATTGGTGTTGGTTTGTTGAACAGTAGCGATGAAAAGTGGCTGCAGCGAAGGCGCATCCTCACGCCGGCTTTCCACTTTAACATCCTTAACGGTTTTCATCGAACGTTCTGTGAAGAGAGTGAGCAATTGGCGGCACAAATCGACAAGGCACAGCAAACGGATGGAGCGGGAAGCTGCATCGAGCTGCAGTCTATGATGTCCCAGTATACGCTGAATACTATTTGTGGTACGTAAGGCAAGTCGGCAGGTGAGTTGATGGTTGAGCTATTTGACAAACTCATATGGTATTCGGCAGAAACTTCGATGGGTGTTAAGCTCGACTCGATGGATGGCGCGAAGGCGTACCGTGACGGTATCTACAAGGTCGGTGAGATGATGCTGATTCGCGCGGTCCGTCCCTGGCTATATCTGGACTGGACGTATAAATGGTTAGGCTACTCCAGCAAACTTCAGACGCTCCTCAAACCTCTGCATCGCTTCACAATCGGCATCATCAATCAACGACGGGAACTGTTTCAACAGGGCAAGCTAGATGATTTGACCCACGATCGGGGCTACGATCAAGGCAACACCGACAGCACCTCGTTCAACGGGAAAAAACGTTACGCCATGCTGGACACTCTGCTGGCGGCGGAAATTGAAGGACTCATCGATCGGGAAGGTATCCGCGAGGAGGTCGACACGTTCACCTTCGAAGGCCACGATACGACCGGTGCGGCCCTGGTGTTCGTCTTCTTGACCCTTTCCTGGGAGCATGATGTGCAGGAACGCCTCTACCAGGAACTACGCCAGCTCAAAGACGAAAAGTCACTCGACGATTCCGCTCACTTCTCTCCGGGCGACTTAAACTCGCTGAAATACTTCGACCGAGTCATTAAAGAATGCTTCCGCCTATGGCCACCCGTTCCATTCATCTCGCGTCGTGTTACCGAGGAGGTGGCGCTTCCCGACGGTCGAACCATTCCGCGAGATTGTATCGCTGCCCTGCACATCTTCGATATGCACCGCGATCCGGAACAATTTCCTGACCCGGATCGCTTCGATCCCGACCGCTTTCTGGCGGAAAATGTGGCCAAACGCAATCCGTACGCGTACGTACCGTTCAGCGCGGGGCAGCGTAATTGCATCGGGCAAAAGTACGCCCTGCTCGAGGTGAAAACAGCTGTTGCTTATCTGGTCCTCCGTTATCGGGTGCTGCCGGCAACGAAACGCTCCGAGATTCAGCTCATCGCCGATTTGGTACTGCGCGCGTCTACGCCGTTAAAGGTTCGTTTTGAGCGACGAAGCGATTGACAAAAAAAATGTTACTTACCTACTTACTTACACAAACTTGGCTTCATGTTGTAAATAAAACAAGGAGACCCTTGTGCCGTAAATGGCACAGTTTGCCAAACCGGAAAAATACAGTTCAACCGTTTCATTACAATAACTCATCACAGTCGATCAACATACAGTGTTCCGGCAGATATAGCAAACGTTCTCAAGGAGATCACTCTCTTTCAAAGATTCGATTCTGGTGTAATCTTTCGTTTACAGTTCGGGGTCAATACTTGCGGCTATCGGAGCAAGTTATTTTGCATTTCATTACATTCCCTCCCGAAAGAATCGCCCTCGTATCTCCTGGAACGGATGGAGGGTTCAAAGTCTTTGAATTGTTTTTCGGCACCGTTTAGTGTCTTCGCAAATCCCCTTGAAGATGGACCTAATTTTAGTAGTGCTCCTGCTGGTTGTGCTTCTGCTGCTCGCACTGGAAGTACGGGTACAACTGTCCATCGCGTATCGTGCCGGAAAGAAGTATCCCGGACCAAGGGCGTATCCGCTCTTAGGCAATGCGCACAACCTGCTGTTCAACAACCAGCAGCAAACCTTCCAACTACCACGCACCTGGGCGAAGCGGTACGGCGACACGTACCGAATTCTGGTGCGCGGATTGCTCAACCTGAACGCCATCCGTGCGAACGATGTCGAACCGTTACTGTCCAGTCCGAAGCTGATCGAAAAGGGCCTGATCTACACGCTGTTGCACAACTTCCTTGGAATAGGGCTGCTGAATAGCACGGGACCGAAGTGGCAACATCGACGTCGAATCCTAACGCCGGCTTTCCATTTCAACATTCTGCCCAGCTTTTTGCTAACCTTCCAGGAAGAGTCCCGCGGATTGATTGCGCAATTGGGACAGTTTGCTGATAAAGGAACGTCGGTGGCATTACAACCGGTGGCTACCAAGTTTACGCTTAACACCATCTGTGGTAAGCATCTCTAAGGGAGTGTCGCCGGACGGGGTGCCGGGTCTAGTTGTGGGCAGCTACATATAAAAAAATTAAGAGCTCAAAAAGCTTATACACCAGCAAAAAGGCTTCTAAACAAAACAATTCGATCTTATAGATAATTTCATTGCCATTTTATGACAGATTTTTCATTTTCTATCAGTTTTTTTAAAGATGCCCTACAACCAGATACAACTTTTGCCAAAAAAAAAAAACAATTTTTCCTGAATTTAAAATAATATAGTTCCTACAAAGAAAAGTTGCACCAATGCATAATGTTGAGTACAAAACAAATTTGGATAACCGGATTGATTCCTATATATTTTAATCCACTCACTCTTAGAAACGGCTATGGGTATCAAACTGGACTCGATGACAATGGCCAATGAGTACCGCAGCCGAATAGAGGGTATTGGAACGATGCTGCTGGAACGGCTGATGAACCCGTGGTTGTTTGAGGACTTCAACTACAAGCTGACGGGACTGCAGGCAAAATTCAACAAACTGCTACAGCCCGTCCATGCGTTCACCCGGTCGATAATACAGCAGCGACGCGAGCTGTTTCATCAGAACGTGAGAAATCTGGGCGATTTTTCCGAAGAAAACATGTTAGTGAATTTACCCTTTTTTCATGATGGAGATTGTTTGATGATGATTTTTTAAAACTATAAATCCCACTCAGCTACACCAACATCAAGCAACGATACGCGATGTTGGATACCCTACTGGCCGCGGAAGCGAAAGAACAGATCGACGAAGAAGGCATCCGCGAGGAGGTGGATACGTTTATGTTCGAAGGACACGACACAACGTCAGCCGCGATCATCTTCACGCTGCTTCTGATTGCCCACAGTCCCGATGTGCAGCAACGGCTGTACGATGAGTTGCAACAGGTCGCCGTCTCACGGACCGATCCAGAAGAAGAGTTCACCCAACGAGACTACAACGAGCTGAAGTACATGGACATGGTCCTGAAGGAATCGCTCCGACTGTACCCCCCGGTACCGTTCATATCGCGAAACATCTCCGAAGACACGTACTTCGGTGACCGGCTCGTCCCGAAGGATACCCTCTTCAATGTGCACATTTTTGATCTACACCGAGATCCGGCCGTCTTTCCCGATCCCGAGCGGTTCGATCCGGATCGATTTTTACCGGAGAACGTCGAACGGCGCAGCCCGTACGCGTACGTACCATTCAGTGCGGGTCCGCGTAATTGTATTGGGCAGCGTTTTGCTATACTCGAGCTGAAAACTGTTCTCGCTGCTATACTAAACAATTTTCGTGTGCTGCCTGTTACGACACGTGAGGAAATTATTTTCGTGGCAGATCTGATACTGCGCACCAAGGATCCAATTATGGTTAAGTTTGAGCATCGTCGTGGAGATAATTCTAGCTAAGCTAAGGAGACAATTCAGGAATATAAAATGTCTACCGAAGGCTTTAATCGGTTAGAAGGATTTTTCTACACAAGAGATTTATTTTTTATGTTAAACATCGTTCAGACGTATACACACTTATGTGAAGGATAAAAAAATATAAATGTATAAGTCCATTTGGACCCGGTCAGTTCCATCTTCTCGGTGGTTTTCAACGTTCTAGTGATGCGCTTGCATACCTTGACCCATTTGTTGCTGTTGCTGAAGTTGCTGTTGTAGGGCTACATTTTGATTCACGACTCCACCCACCGCTTGTTGTGGCATGGCGACACCGCCCGTTGCCTGTGTTGCTTGCTGACCCCCTATGCCAGGGGCATTTACTGCACCACCACCACCAACAGTTCCCACCCCTGCGACAGCTGATCCGGCACCGGCCATCGTTGCTACCGTGCTTTGTCCTTGTGCTGTGTTTCCGACATTCTGATCAACACCGATTTCATCCACATTAAGGCGCGTAATAAAACGCAGCCGCATCTGTAGCGCAGGTCTTAGTCTACGGATGATGGCTTCCAGCTCCGGCTTCATTGTATCGCCGACAAACATGTACTTGATGTGGTAGAGTAGATCGCAAATAGGATCCATAAAGCGTAACGGTTGCGACGGTTGCGCCTTGTCGACCTGTTCGAGCAGCTCGTACAACATCAACGTAATGTCGGAGACGGCTCGCGCACGTTCGACGCTCAGTCGATTCAGGAACGGTCCCACCACGTGGCAAAGGTAGATTAGTTGATATTCCGTGTGAACCAACGGTTTAAGTTTTTCTTTTAACGAGCTGGAAAAATGGGAGAAAATGACATTTTATTTAGATAAGTAAACCACATTCAATTACAAACGTGCACGCACTCCGTAATGGTTGCCAATTGTCCGATGCCAAAGTGATGGAAAATACTGTGCGCAATCGCTAGGACCGTCACGTAGCTCCGGTCAAGCATCGCCTCTTTCACCACCTTGAAGTTGAACATCTCGAAGGGGCTCTGCCGGAAGGCCCATTCCTTCATAGCATTAGAATTGAGCGCTTCCTGCATACGCTCATAGATGACGCTCCAGTAGGCTTCCGGTAGGGCCGCCATTATCAAGCCTATCGTGTTGACCCAGTTATGGAAAACGGGCGACGGCACCACCGTGTATCCTTTGACCAGCACGTCGATGATACTGTTCGCTACTACATTCGGTCCGACCGGAAGGCCGAGCAACTCCACGCACGTCACGTACAGGGCATGTGCCGGAGGATTTGGAAACTCATTAAACCGCCAATCGGTGCCTGAAAATACATTTTTGCCATCCATTGCTGGTAAAGGAAGGGAGCAAAGAAGTTAAGGAAAACCTAATAGCATGGTGCAGTAATCCCAAATCTGAATCTTAATAAGCGATAAATAATTATTTCCATTTTAAAAAGGATACTGTCTTGCATGCGGCGCACTAGATTGATGTAGTAGCTCAGCTCCGGAACCCAGTTTACGTTGTCGTTTTCCTTCTTCATCATGTACGCTTCGTACGGTTCGGTAAGCGCCCAGTGCTCTGGCCGCACAGATTCCAAAGATCCAACGACAGTGCCAACCTGCGATATGTTTTAAATGAACGAATTATTTTCTTTTCTACACGCATTATGTTTTGCTTGATAAATTATATTGAATTGACCCTTGTTGTTACATGATGTCATAATTTATCGAACCGTTTTTGTTGTTTTGAAAATAAACAAGTGGAATATTTCTGTAAACTGTTAGCTGTTTGAATAAATTATTCTTTTTGTAATATTTTTTTAATCCTACACAAAAACGGAAAATCTAAAACATTAAATTTTATTAAAAAAACAAATCCGTGACTCATACGCCAATAAGTGACATAATATAAAAATCAAAATGCACTATGCTTACCAATCGTTTCTTTAGCTGTGGGCGATCACGCAGCTTTCGCTCGTAGTAGTGCAGTGTGTTGTATAGATAGGTTATAGGTCGATCGTGGAACTTGTACAGCGAGCCGAGATGATCTAAGATTACGTCCAACGTTTTGCTCAACTGCGTCGGAACCTCTAGGTATCGGTGCACGATAATGTCCAGCACCGGAAGGAACCGCAAACACACGTTACCAAAATACACCGGCAGCGACGGATGCGAAACGGACTCATCCGGAGCGAACTTTTCCGGGAACTTCTGATGGAACGCCAGGTGACGCTCGTGCCAGTTGTTCTGCTTCCAGTGCTCCGGTGAGTTGATGCTGATGAACTCCTGCACACGATTTCTAAATTCGGTCGTCTTCAGCAACAGTAGCTGGATGATGTAGAAGCTGACCTGCGCCTCGTTACCGTCCAGCGTGCGCAGGATCAAACACAGCACCAACCGGTCGATGGTAACGATGTTGTACTTCCAGATCATGTCGTTGATCGTGTCGACGCACTTGTTGACGTGTGCACCACCGCCAGAGTTGGCCACCTCGAACAGCAGATAGTCACACAGCTTGCGAAGGTGGGTTGACAGGGCACGGGCTCCGATGCGTTCAAGAATCCTTTAAGCATTGAAAATGGTAAGTATGTTTTAGGTAATGGTAGGGTTTTTAAAGTGTCTCTAATGCGACTCCCCTCTATGAACATGCTACGATTTACAAATATTGATACCATACTTAATAGTACGTAAATATAAAGGTAAAGGATAGTAAATCTAAAGGCTTTCAAATATTTTTTACAAAAACTAGAGTTCAGCTTTTGGGTAGGGTTTTGTTTTGTCAAGAGTGTCACCGTCACGACGACTTACTTGTACGCAACTGGGCTTATCGCATCCGTTTCGATGATCATCTTAAATACAAGACACAAGAACAGCGGCGGATTGACCGCCATTCCGAAGTGTGCGATTATGTCGTTCTCGTTCGTCATCGACGCCCAGTTACGGAACTCTTCGTCCACCGTTTTCTTCAGCAGCTGTTTGTTCTCCTTCGGGATGTTGTGCTGCATAAAGAATTCGTTCAGTACCGGTGGAAAACAGAAGAGCGTGTGCTGCGGCCATGCGTGCGGTGTATTGAGCATTATATTCTGCAGCAGGTCCTTGCACCATGCGCTCGACTGCGGATCGTTGCCGGTGCCAGTGATGTGCATGGACCGGGCAAGCGTTAGAACGAGTGCCCGATTGAGTTCTTCACTTTCTGCCGACACGATGTTACCGGGTGGTTTCGGTTCGCTGACGTAGCGAGACAGCTGCGCCTGCACTTCGACTGAACCGAGGCCGATGATCAAACGAAGGGCAGTTGATTCGACACTGGAAAAGGAAAGGAAATTTATTCTTGGCGATTGTTTTCCTTGTAAACAGGATAAGTTATGATTACGTTTCCCTCTTACCAAGAGTGTAGCTGCATCTGGTTTGTATGAGGAACCGATGCTAGAGAGTGTAGATGCGTCAACAGTTGCACACGGTAGTGTGAATGGATATGATGCATTCGGTAGGAGAACATCTCTAGCAACGTGTACAATATCCCCCATGCGTGCGACTTGAATACCTGCGGTAAAAGTTGACCCAGGAATCCCTTGATGCCCAGTGACTCAATCTCAGTGTACACGAGCAACCGTGAGTACGTTTCAACCAGTGCCGGAGCCATATTGTTTCCATTCGGGATGGCACTTTTATTCTGTGCCTGTTTTATCATATGCATCACGATGCTATGAATGAGCGACATCTTACTGTGAATAGTCAGGCTGTCTAGGACGCGCATCGAAAGAGGAGCGGTTGGTAGGGGCTGCACACCACCGGATACCATGGCCTGGGGGTTTTTACTGTTACCCAGAATGGTATCGATCAGTGCCTGCATCGGCCGCGAGAAATAATCCGTCTGCGTCGAGTAGGCGTTGCATAGCAACGCAAACCGATACTCGGAACCCATGAAGAGGGTCGGGTTGTTACTAGGCATTGCAAGATGCTGAAGATATTCAAAGTGCAATCGCAGAGCGATCGGTATCGGGCGGTTGATGTTGTAACTCTCTGTTTGGGCCCGCTTCATCAGATGAATCCAAATGCAGGTTGGAGCCATCTGGTGTGTGCAGTAGGGATTGTTATAATCCGGCACCGGTAGTGGCTCCTTCTCCGGATACAGTATATCGTACAACTTCAGTATGGGCAGGAAGTTGAGAATCGAGTGCTTCTGTATACTGCCCGAGATGTACTGCAGAAACACCCACATGAGATGGTCCCGTCCACGGCGCAGGTTACGTACTGCAAGCTTCTCATGCAGGGTGTTAACAATGTTCTGAAACGTTGCGAATTGAAACAGCACAAAATAGATCAACTGCGAGCTGAGATGGAGCCAGATCCACTGCGTGTGGCTTGCAACATCGTCGTGATCATTCATGCCGGATCCGACCGCATTTGGACCGCCCGGATTTCCTTCCTTCTCTGAATATTCCATCGCGTTCAGCACCAGCCACACTAGCTGCTCCTCGAGTGCAGCACACTTCTGCTTCTGCTGCTTTTGAAAGTTCAGCATCGAGCAAACCATATCGCGCGAGTATGGTTGCTGCAAGACAAATCGCAGCAGACGCGCTTGAGGCTGCAAAAGTTCATCGTCGTATGGAAGATTACCACGCAGCGAAAGTTTCAGCGTATCCGGGTCAAGCTTCCAGGGAATGATCAGATTATCGACGTACGACGAATGTTCCACGATGGGCAACATCGAGGAGTGACCGATGATAGACAGCATCTGAGCGACGGACACAAACTCCTCAATGAAGTTTGCAGTCAAATTTGACACCCGCCAGTGCATGTTCTGATAGTCTGTTTTCTTGATTTCATTTATGATAAAGTAGGCCGGTAGTAGGCACGCGTTTCGGTTGAAGATATGCTCGATCAACTCGACCAGCTCAAGCAGCTGCGGAAGAATGTTGACACTGACGTTTGCCGGAAACGAAAGTGCCTTTTCCTTGCAGCACTTCATGATCTCCCGGACACCCTTGTAATCCACGCCGCCGATCACTTTTCTTATAAGCTGAAACGCTTCGATCCAGAAGCACGGGTTCTTGTACGTCAGCTTGTCCGAGCACATGAGCTGATCGCACAGCAGCTTCGCCGGTATGATGTTCATTGCCACCATCCGGTTCATCACGTGCAGATAGTTGTGCACCCGGTTCTGGTGGTGCACCGACGCCACGTAGCCGAGGTAACTTCGTATCGAAGCTTCCTTCACTTCTGGCGTCATCGCACCGAAAAGCGTCCCAATCTTTTTGAAACCTTCCTCGGTGCGCTTTCGCTGTTCTTCCTCATCGCAGCTGGGCACGATATTCTTATCCTCCTAAAACAATAAAGAAAAAGCGTAGGTACAACCTTCACACAGTCCTCCCCAGAAATCATTCTTTCGCTGGTTCCACTCGAATGCACAGCTCTAATTACCAAAACTTCCTCAAACAGCTTCACTATTCTTAACTCTGCCGACATGTTTTTCACCCTTTTACACCTAAAACATAGTTTTGACTCACAAATTACTATGAAATTCGCGGCGACGCGAAACTTTTTGCTATGTTTACTAAACACCGGGGATTCAACTAGTGATGGCAGAACAAGGTTTCGAAGACTCAATCCGATTTGATCCCATTTGATGGACTCATGATTCGTTTGGAATTTTATTTTATTCAACTGAATTTAGACTCGAATCGAATACACGAGTGTGCCACTAAACATATCCAATAACGATCCAATGAAGGATAAAATAAATTATCACATTTTCAACAAAGAGATATGATAAAAACCATGCTTATGATTCCAATCATTCGGAGATCTGGATCTCAGACCGGATTTGTTTACCAAAGATTCGAATCACTGCAGAAATTTAATTTTTCTACCTCTATTCGAAAGAAAACAATCTTGCACGCAGCCATTTAGGCTGCGATCACTTTTAAATTTGTGCTAGCCAATTTCACCGGGCAGTACAAGTTTTCAAACGGACAGCGCAAAACCGTCTAAATTTTTCTACATTTTATAAATACGATGTTAGAATCCTTTACACATATGCAATTGAAAGATACTTGAAAATCAAAGAAATCTGCAGAACGAGCGACTCAGAACATTTGTCACCTAGCTGCCTAGCACCTTCTGGGAAATTTTTCAAAATAAATTAAATCGGTCAACGCATTTGATACGTTCTCCAAAGTACCGACGAACTGAACATTCGATGGTAGCTATAACATATTGAAAAACTGAAACCTATAGTCACTTATTACTACATTTCATATTTGGAAATTTGCTGATTAAATAGTTTTAAATAGGTTCTAAAATGAATGGCTGCAGACATAAAATGAGCAATCTTGAGTGTTATTGGGGAAAACACGCCATGAGAACATAACGTGCTCATCAAATGTGAATTTTTAAAATTTTCGGAAATGCAATGATTCAAGCATTTTTATCAGGCATCTTATGTTTCAAACTTAGTCATCATGCTTATTGAGAAGTCTCCAAACTATTTGGCAACATTTGTCATACACTCTATAAAATTACTGTAGGATCACCTTGATTTCCTACAGTAATCTACTACATACAGTTGGACGTCGATTATCCGGGGCCGGATTAACCGGGGGGCGGATTATCCGGGTGTCTTGCAACTGACAACTGCACAACCGGGTTGAATTGTTTCCATGAATATCAGGTTGGTTCACAACATTTTTTTAGGAATAGTGTCAAATAAAATTTGTCGGATCGAAATTAGCAATAAAAATTTCCATAAAAAAAAATTCGGTAAAAGAGTAAATGAGGCCCCGGGCTAGATTCTCCTCTTCCTACTGGTTCACATTTAGCGCCTGAAGCTATGCAAAGCGCGACACATGCATTCGTTTCGAATTTTTGAACGCTAACGATTCGCTTAAAAGACCATAACGGTTTAAACTAATCACGCAGTGGAGGTTGAATGCGGGTCAATATACTTTTACATGTTAAGTTACTAATAAGTAAACTATACCACACATGCTGGACAGCATGAAACAATGAGTTTAGCCGAAGAAATGATTTGGAAACGGCGGCGCGCCCGCAGCGAGCGAAGCGAGCGGACTGCGCTAGGTCTACCGAAAAAGAGAGTTTGTTATAGTTTTGAGAAATAAGGGGGGCCCGTGGGCCCCCCTCATACCGCACCCCTAGGTTGATTGCGTAGCCGAAATTAACGGTACACACTACGGTTCAAATACTCGTAGGTTGAATTTAACGAATTAATGTATCACCAATTGCATACATTCAGTTTAAACGTCCACAAGAGGTGTAGCCACGATCGAAAACATGGCGGCCGGGGCCTCATTTACTCTTTTACCAAAAATTCAAACATATTTTATGATTAATCAACTAACTGGAACTGATCAAAAGTGAACTAGCCAAAACTCAAACCAGGTATTATAAACGTATTTTAGTATGTGTTCGATTATCCGTGGAATTCGATTATCCGGGGACCTCCCGGTCCCGACACCCCCGGATAATCGACGTTCACCTGTATTTTAGCTTTTTTTTATGTATGGAGTTCTGTGTACACTAAAAACTCGACCAATACTGAATCGTCGCTTCTGAAACTTTTAACACATATAGTTTTAGCACTGCAGATGTTATTGAAGGTTTGTTTGATCACTATGTTTTGATAAAATCATCTAAATTTTACAATTTAAACTCAATTTTACTAACACAAACAAAAACAGGCATGTAAACAAATGTCAAGGTGTATCCAACATAGTTACACTAAGGTTTATACATTATGGGGAAAATGATGAAATAACAAACATTTTAAATATGTCGCTATTGTAACTATTAAATTCAAACATATCTTTCAAGTGTTAGTTAAAACCACAATTCTTTTCTCAATCCCTTCGTCACCGAGCAACGCCAGGGCGTTAAGCTAGTATTAAATATTATTGGAAATAAGCACGCTCTTATCAACGTTTTCGTAAAAAACTAATAGTCTTACGTCACTAATAGACTAAGAGTCTTTTCTATGATGGTGTAATTTCAGTAGTATTCTTCTTCTTCTTCTTCTTCTTCTTTTTCTTGGCGTTACGACCTTGTTAGTCATGTCTGCCCGTTAAGGGCTTACGAGACTTTTACCCTATATGTACGTGGATAGTCAGTCCTCTCGTACAGGGGAGGGCCCGGCCTCGGTTGGGATTCGAACCCACGCCGCCTAGGTGGTTAGCCTCGGCGCTCATAGGCCGATTTTTCAAACCGGCGCTACCGCTCGTCTGTCGCGGACTCCCCCTTCCGTAGTATAGCTAAAAGAAATAAAGACCACTTGAATTACGAGGGTTGTACGTTTCTGGCCTTCGTATTATTTCAGATTTATAAAAGAAAATTTATGCTAAATATGTATTTCAAACTATTTTCAACAAGTTTTATTAAGGAAGACATACGGCCACTCGAAAATAAAGTCGCAATTTTTTGGGGATACTTAGTCTGACAAACAATAAGTACATTATTTGAACTTGACGTATCGGACATATGGTCTTAGTAGCCGATCTTTAACTCCTTAGAACTCCTTTAACCCTGCAGGTTAGCTTGCAAAGGCCCAGGGGTGCTAGAGTAAACCTCACAGACGTAGGAGAAGAAGAAGAAGAGCTGAGCAAACCTTAGACAATAGTACTATTGGCTAGTTAAGCTCACATAAAATATACCAGATTTATGATATGTTGCGGATTGAGAAAGTTATTTACATTAACAAAACTATAAATAATACTATAATAATACATAAGTTTACGATGGTTAATAAATGTAAAACATAAAACCCAATAAAACATATTTTATACGAACGCAATGTGCAATGTTCCAGCATGCGGCCTCACCTATATAAAGTCCCGCGGGCTGTGGCCGCCTAACCAATTGCGATGCCAATTGTGGGGAAGATGGCCGTACGATTCCGTGCAAATCTCAATGGCGAGTAACGCATGCTCAAGTGGGGAAGAAGCGGCTACTCTTGAAATAAAGGATTAATGATTCTTTAACTGAGAATGAAGGGCGGTAAAGTTTAAAATGATTAAGGACGCATGATTTCTTCATGAAAATATAATATAAATATGGTATACAATTGAACATACGGTCTTCAAAGTACCAAATGCATAAGTAAGAGATATCATGGCAATAGACGCACATTGCTTATATAACAGAAAACATAACCGCGTACATACATATTCTGTACAGAACTCTGGTTTTAAGTGATGGCCGGCATTGTCTGGCAACATTTTAATTGCAATTTTATCTCGACCTCCTCAGAAAAACCGCTTCAAACTGTTTTGAACCAGCCACCATTTAGCGGGCGAGTTTTCGTCAGCCGCATGTACGACATGACGATCGAGACAGAGACGATTTTTGTCTTTCATTTGAGCTTTCTCGCAAAGAGAATACCGTGTGAGGCATACAAGGCGGAATTAGGAGGATCGGAGCCAATCGACGTCATCACCTCGATTGGCGTACCGTGGTCGACAAACTTGTTTGGTTACTATACCAACTAGCAACCGAGTCGGAGACAAAGTTTGGTTTAAGAACAGAGTATTATTTCAAGCTTTTTCCTTATCCTTATCACTGACCGAATGTTCAAACTAAACTTTTTTGATTGTCAAAAGGGTTTTGGTAGCCAAACAATATATTTCTTAATGAAACGTGTGCCAATCTAACAAATAATTTTGGACATTTAATGGACTCCACCTAAAACACCTTGGCAATAGCTGGGTATCTTGCACTTCGAGACTTCGAGTTAGAGTGCGCCACACAGACATCGACCGGGTGTTCGAGAACGTGACGTGAAACGAAGATGGAGATCATGCTGATGATGCAGCACTCCACGTCGTCCCCGAAGGCGAATCAGAAGAAGACGTACCAGACTCGACAATCGACCATTAGATAGAATCTGCTCGCGATCAACGGCGCTATCGGTCGCGGTGTAGTGGAGAGGACTCCGACGCTTAGCAGGACCGGCCGAGCCCAGAAGATCGGGAAAAATGACACTCGAAAAACGCTCTTTCGGCCACCATCGCGTTTAGGGTTTTACATGCTACAGGACGGTCTTCGATTTCGCGGCTTTGAGACATGCCGTTCGGAACAGTGTTTGTGGCAAAGGAGCGCAATGTGAAAAGGGCCTGGAGAAGGCGTGCGGATGCGCACCTCACCGGAGCACGCTCGAGGCGGCACACCGGTCCTTTGCTGGGACACGGATGCGGGGTGAGGGAAGGTGAGCAAGGAACGGCGGGCAAAAAAAGGTGGAACGGTGAAGCCAGATAAAATGGACATAAAAAAGGCAATCGGAGGAATGGAATAAATAACCTGTTTTCTACCTGTCTGTCGTGTGTGATACAGCCGTGATTTTAGAGTGGTGATCCCGAGCTGGTAGACACTTTCCGAAGGTGCTTGGAGCATCCCACAAACACGTGTGTACGTATGTGCACGCACACTATTCATTCGGGGCAGAATGGTTTAGCATAGCCGGGAGTACATAAAGATAAGATTTACGAATTGTTTAATGAATTTAAAGTATGTATTTTAGTACGACTTGTGGTGTTAAGTTAGGTTAATTAATTTGAACATCATTTTAATCAAACACAAAAATAAAAAAATATACTTTAGCCATCATGATCCCGATGAAGAAGATTTTAATAAAGTTTCCAACGTGTCCGAAAAAAGTGTAAAAATAGTGAATCTTTAAATGTAAATTTTGATCGCCGCAACGAACAAAACTTAAGAAAGTTCAGCATAACGATCATGCTTCTTCTGGTTTATCTTTGCTATATCGTTGTCCCTGGGTAGATAGTACAAGTAGAAAGAGAAAGAATTGAATACGTGCAAGAAACAACGGAAAAAATCTTCGGTAGAAAATGATCCAAAGAGGCAAAGCCGAGACGGAATGAAAATGCGTGAATGAGAGAACAATTCTGAGAAATTGGAAGCAACGTAAGAGCTGCATCAAGGCAGCGCAAGATAAAGATTTAAAGGACCGCAAAGAGGGAGAGAGAGAGAGAGCTAGAGAGAGAGCGCGAGAGCTTCTTAATCACCGTCGCACCTGTAGGATGAGGCCAACGAAGAATCACTAGCGTGATCCCCTCCTTCCATTCAAACGGCGAATTCACGAGAAGAAAAGTTGATTCACACGATGTCCCTTCTGTAGGTAGTAGTGCACAATAGGTCCGGTGCCTGCGGTGGCGAACAGTTTGAGAGGTGTCCATACACACCGCAACAGTTGTTTGCGCGAATCGATCGCAGAGTAGTTCAATTGGATAGAACAGGGATATCCTCGCATCACGAAATGAACGCCAATTGAACTGAACCTGGTAATTTGCACAAACTAGTAAGTCTTTTGAAAGGATTGCAGGTAAACGTGGTGGTTAAAAGT
Organism: Anopheles coustani; assembly: GCF_943734705.1. Classification (NCBI taxonomy): domain Eukaryota; kingdom Metazoa; phylum Arthropoda; class Insecta; order Diptera; family Culicidae; genus Anopheles; species Anopheles coustani. The sequence continues at coordinate 56,532,481 of NC_071289.1, forward strand.
TAAATCTCACGAGAAGTTGGTAAGCAATTTCCATCTTTTATGAAAAAAAAAGATGGTCTAATATAATGACTGAAGAATGGCATAGTATAGTAACCTTCTGAAAAACATTTAACGCTACAGTTCATGTCATATGTTATTGAAAAGATCTACATGGAATAAAATCACCGGAGTGCCGATAAATTGAGGTAAACTGAGCAAATTCAGTACAATATATCGTCCTGGTGCTTTAGAGAACACGAAACATAAATCCCGCTCAAAAAGGGCTGCAATTTTAAAACTTTGTCGCTAGTTGCACCGCGAACGCTTCCCGGCGATGGAACACACAACATTTTGGACGGTGACAAAGCTTTTCGAGATAACAAAGCTTCTCGAATATTTCCATTGGATGCAGTTACAGAAAACTAATTCATTTCTAAATGGAATTTATATTATGTGTCATTCGCTGCCACTAATTGACAGAGAAATTAAGAAGCAGCAACAATTCTCTTTACTTCTTTTAAAAACCAGTTTCCCAAGTTTTCAATATTATTTTATAGCAATTCACACATTTCTACTAACTATGATAAGCGTTTTAAATGATCTGAGATTTGCTCCGTTTGACGAAAAACAAACTTAGTATAACTTAAGTTATACCAATTGGTATCTCCATGGGAATGGATAAGATCCAGCTAGGGCTAGCTAATGTTTTAAGACGTTTGACATACACACACACACACTTCTAGCAGCTGTTCAAAACCCAACGACTCGCTACATTCATTCTATCGGGGATGATTGTTTATTTTTTTAAGCGAGCAGCGATTTTTCAGAGCATTCGCTCTCTCTCTCTCTCTCTCTCTCTCTCTCTCTCTCTCTCTCTCTCTCTCTCTCTCTCTCTCTCTCTCTCTCTCTCTCTACTCTCTCTCTTCTCTCTCTCTCTCTCTCTCTCTCTCTCTCTCTCTCTCTCTCTCTCTCTCTCTCTCTCTATCGTCCAAGCTCGTGGGGCTCACCAGCCATTAAAATAAAACGCCACCGATCGAAGCCTTCCGCGGGGTGGCGCTTACCAACACCATCAGCCCAGGCCCAGAAGGGCCTCCACACACTACCCGCTGCGCCCGGCAAAATAATAGAGGGAGGCTTCAACCCGTTCCGCGATTACAGTTTGTTTGGTGGAGCAGCGAAAGATTGTCGTGGCGCGCACACACATCGACCATCAACTTCACACACGCGAACGAAAATGTGTAAGCGTCCACTAGTCGTGGAAAAAATTGGTACTCGGATCAAATCATAATTAGTCAAGTGAAGCCCGCGGTGCGGTTTGGTCGTACGTAGTGACTGCAGTCGCCAGTTTTTTACCGATAGTGCAACCCGAGAAAAATCAGATCTTGCGATCTTCTTTCATTCCCGATTCGGAAGAGTCTGGTTGGCAGGTTTTTTTTTAATTTTATTTTTATTTTATAGAACGTCAATCACATTTTCAAGCAAAAGAATTTCATAGTAGATTTCACTTATGGTTGTCAATTATAACTATATGATGAAAAGAATTACTTTGCAAAATTTCAAGAATAGATGTGTTAAATTTAATGACCAAAAGAAGGCAAGAGAGCGACGGTAAGTTTAAAAACTTATCCGCTCAATCTTAGAAGTGCACTTGGTAGATCATTTTGTGTGTCTTTGTGTTTTTACGATGAACTAAGGTGACAATTCATTCTTACGTGTGAAAAAAGTGTTATCAATAATTTCAATTCAATTAGTAGAAAACAGGGTAAAAGGTTTTGTTTACATTGTTGTAACTTTTTATAAATACGTGTTGCTTTACTTAAAATTAGAACTCATTGGAAAATTCCCCTTGAAGCAAGCAAGCGCCATCCTATGATCCGAACGGAATCGAAACCAAAACCAAAACCAAAACCAAAAAAAAATCAATACAAATCTATGAATTAAAAACAAAAACAACAACCACGTCAACAAGTCAGCAGAAAGGCAAAACGCATTAGCGTCAACCAGCAGCAGTCTGCGCCTGCGGAGAACCCAGAGCAGACCGAGCGAACAAGCGAGCGAGGGAGCGAAGCTTAGAGGCTTGAGAAAGAGACAATTGTGAACGAAAGGGCGACTGCACCGTCTGGGCAGCGTCTCAGGTACGAATGGATCGAAGAAAGGTGTCTGTGCGAGGACCGAACCAGGAGACAGAGAAAGAGAGAGTAAAGACAAAAAAAGCAAACAGGTATGATCGCTAAGAAAACGGCGGAGAAGTTGTTCAACTCCTCGACGACGACGCAACGTCGCAAAGTGCCTACACACCACGGCGCAAGATCGCTGCACCCTCCTTCAGGCCTCCAAGGCGACCCTCCGCGAAGGGCGGTGCAAACGATGAGAAGCGGGTCGATCGGATGGAAGCGATCAGTCGTCTGGGAGTCGTCTGCGCGATCAGTCGTCTGCGCGTATCGTGAGCAGCGTCGTCCAAATCTCTCCATCCGTCTCTCTCTGTCTCTCGCTTACTGCTTTACAACGGTAACCTGTCGAGAGGTGTAGGTGTTTGTGTGTATGTGTGTGCGTGCGTACGCAGGCAAATGTGTTGCGTGTGCAGCAGCGATTGATCGTGATCGTGCTTCGCGGCAGCTCCTTGACTGGAGCTATCCTTCTACAGGATAGCGTGCCTTTGTCCTTACGAAAACAATAAACAAAACATTTAAAAAACACACTAAAGCGAAAGCGAAGATCGCCGAATGCGCACAGAACAGCAGGAGGCGAAGAACAAGTGTGCGTTCGCTGGCCCGTGCATTGGTGTTAGTGCGTATGATCGGTTGAGGAGGGGTTCCAAAACTTGGGATGCTGGGGATACACAAAGTATCAAAATCTAAAAGAGAACGAGAGAGAAAAACACGCATCGCGATCATTGATTGTGTGGTGTACGTGCAACGAAATGTGGCAGAGAAAGAAGCCGTGAATGACCGAAGAACAAACACAAAACAAGCGAGGAAAGAAGGAAAACCGCCTGCGGAAAACAGGCCTGCGATAGAAGAAGAGTGAGAAGCAAACGATGAGAATGGGAGAGGGATTCGCCATTAATCAAAGTGGCCCCCATCGCCATGCATCCACCCTCTTCTGTGTAACCTGTAATGACGTTTGCACAATGCACTGGAACTCCAATTGCGCCTTCGGTTGTGCGAATTGGTGTAAATTGTTTGGTTTTCCAGTGTTTTTAAATCGTACTTAGTACAACAATTGAATAGCGATTTCATTCATCGTTTGCTTGCACAGAATATTCGGCCCATTGGCGTTAAGGCGTGTGTTTCACAATCCCGTTCGAAAGAGGTTCTCTGTGTGTGTTTCTTGGAACATTAGCAGGCACTAGCTTAGGGCCATCGTGGTGGATGTGGACGCTGAAACGCTGGCCACACACACAACTAGCAGTGGTAGTGTGCCGCGATCAGCGGCCATACATGCATACACACATACACTGTATAGACGATCACCACCCCCCGAAAAACTCCCAACTCCCATACTTGCTACCGGAAAGGGTTCAAAAGCACCCGCTCTGTTCGTAGCGCTCTTCCGCCCATTCTAAAGCGCGAGAAGCGGTCCAATCAGCAACATCGCGAGTAGTGTTTGTGTTCTCGCGGGAGCGTCCGCGAGACTACTTGCGCCATTAGCTCGCTATTTTCCCGTTGTTCCGTAGAGCCGCACGCCACTCGAGTGTCAGTGTTGTTCGTGCACGCAGCGGAAAGTGCGATCGATCTCTTGGCCCAACCTCGATCGCGAGTTGCCTGATTGATCATAATTTTCTTGCTTCTTAGTTTGCAAAGCAGTGTGCTACAATGTTTAAATAGACATTTCTATTTCGGAATCTAATTTTAAAATAAAAAGTATCATGTCAATGAAGAACTTTCTTGGAGTACAAAGTAAGATAGGACAGATAATGTTAAAATCAGCGATTCGTCCTGCCAATCGACAGCACTTCTAGTGCCAACCCCTGTCCAGTTTGTAGATAATCGTGTGTGGTTTTACCCCTTACTTCAAAACAAATAACACACTAAAACGCGGCGAATGCGAGTGGGTTTAAGTAAGAGTTGCACTGCAACACCGCCACCAGTGAAACAGGAAGTGAAAAATCACGCAATCGGCTGCGTTTCCTCTGGGGGAACGATCGACCGCGCTAAAAAAACACACGTACACACATTCACACAAACACACCGTTGACGCAATCTTTGAATCTGCTGTAGCACCAGCAGGTTATCTTCTTGTTACATTTTTTAAGACAAATTGCACCCCAGGAGCAAAACCGCGGCAAAGAAGAAACCAAGGGCGAAAACGAATAGCCCCGCCGCGAGGAAGTGAATCCGGCTCCCATTTTAATCCGGTATTTTATTTTACAGCGAAAATAAACATCGACAGTTTTGGTGGTAGAACAAAAACGATTCTCGATTATAATTTTCCGTTCGCAAAGTTACACCAGTTGACGACTGGTGGGGAGAGAAACGAAAGTTGAGTGCATCGTGTCCCGCGGTGCATCGAAATCAAACATGTACAAAGGTGCAAAAGTGAAGTGCAGTGTTGAATGTTAGAAGGAATTAGAAAGAGGATTTAAAAAAACGGAAATAGTGCTATTACTAGAAGAAGGTACCAAGTACCCTTAAACCAAGCAACCACAGTGAGCCTTCAACTCCCCTTAAGCTTTCGTTAATCAATTCGCCGGTTTGTTCGGCTGCAGTTAAACAACTTTTCAAACAGACAACAACAACAAAATACTGCATCTCTGCCACAGTTTGGAGTTCCACCGAACCACAGAAGCAAGAAGCGGGCAGTTCGCACAGCGCAGTGACCACCACCGAAAACGGGTTGTGCTAAGACAAGAAGGAGACAGAATTACGGTGTGCAAGTCCATTAGCCAGAACCGGCCAGAAGACTCGAACGACTGGTGTTACGAGGAGTTTGCAAACGCTGCACTCGCCGCTAGCTAGCACTTTATCAACATGGCATACAACGCGCCCGGGGCCGGTGGTAGTGGGGCGGGTGCGGTTGCGGCCGCGGTGGCAGGGAACGGCACGGAGGACAACGAGCCGACCGGCGCAAGCAAAAAGAAGAACCTGATCATCCTGGTCGACAAAGATTCGAACGATAAGCTGAACGAGCTGTTCGACAAGACGCTCAGCAACAAGCTTCCGCTGCAGATCCCGTACCGCATGCGGAAGCTGCCGGAGTCGTTCTTCATGCCGCCGTCGTCCGGCTCCAAGTCGCCGTCGGTGTCACATTCGCGCGAAAACTCGGCCGACTCGGCGTTCGGCTCCGGCACGACAATCCTTGGCGGCGTCACGGGCGTCACGACCGGTCCGAACGGGCTGCCGATTCATCACAGCCGCGCGCACAGCAGCCCGGCCTCACTCGGCAAGATCCCGGTGGGCATGGGCGGTCTCGGGGGTGGTGTGGTGGCAGCGGCCGTGGCGGCTGCAGCAGCGGCCGCGGCGGCCAGCGGGAACGGTGGTAATGGCGGTGCCGGCGGTGGCGGCGGCGGAGGTGGCAGCGGCGGTGGTGCTGGCGTCGTCAATGGGCAGAAGGCGGCGGCCGTGGCAGCGGCACAGAATGGCCAGCAGAACGACGCTAGCAGTCTTGGGGCAGCTGTTCTGCAGCAGGCCGCCCTGTCCAAGGCGGCCATACAGCATTTGCACAGCCGCGGTCGGTCGTACGATGTGTCAAACTTGCACGCCAACTTCGGCGAACTGCCGCCCGGCTGGGAGCAGGCCAAGACTCAGGATGGTCGAATCTACTACATCAAGTAAGTACCTTCATCATAAAGCATTTTCCTTTTCGTTGAGATTTTCATAGGAGAGCTCCTTTTGGCTCCTTTTGGGTATCGAATGCATCATCCTTCCTTCCAGTCCAAACTGCACCAGCTGGCCAACGAGGCTTTTCTTCTGCTAGCGAAGTTTAAAGGCTTCCAGCTAAGAACCCTCCGATCAACTACCCCCAGTACCGAATAACCTGTAATATTTCCTTCATTCTTGAGAAATTTTCCATAGTTTGGACATGCAGTTAACGTTTATGTAACTGTTGACTCTCTATCCCAACAATATAAATTCTCTTTCAGTAGTGTAACCAGACAGTCAAACACACTTGAGTGACTTATCAAACTACTTATCCAAGGTGGAGTTTCTAAAAGGATTTCAGTAAATTTCTTAATGACAAAACAATAACGTCCCGCGGGATGTACTTTACGGAAAACTTGATCCATGCAAAAGTTGATCTCAATGAACACTCTTATCTCGGCTGTCCTTGACCATTGAATAAAATTTGTTATTCAAGGGATCATCGTTTGCGACAACCATGAAAACAACGATCTCAAAGCCGATGTTATGGAGTGTGTACAAAAGCTATAAATAACCATTGGTATAACGTTATCCATGTACTCTTCAGTCGGAAAACAATTCAAGAGGTTTTAGTGTGCCGACGTTATTATTAAGCATGTTTGTCATAAAACACTTAGCAATGGTTTTATTAATTTCTATGTTGCTAAGCTGGGCTCAGGCCACTTTCCAACTTCCGAAGGTTCCAAGTGAGAACGCCAGAATTTTCCATCGACACGATGTGTCTTCATTGCAAACGGCCCTTATGTACCTTTCTGTCGTTTCACACACCGAGCAAGACACGCAATGGCACGCTCGCTCCGGAAACGCTTTAATTTCGACCGCGACATAAGCACACAAACACACACTCACCAAGGATGGCAAGTGTTTTTACACTTGTTTCTTGTCCCGATTTAGGGCCCCGCTCAAGCGCAAACTAATCAAACGGAACAGACCGCCAGCTTGGGCGACGTTTGTTTCGTTTTTTAGCACATTCCATCATTTTGGGGCGCTGTTGTTTGTGTGTGCCAATTGATGTCCAATTCGTCCATTTCGCCCTTCCGTTTTGGGTTGTCCCTCAGCCTTCGCATGGCTGGGCCAGCTACGAGAGACCATAATTAAACCATTCACCGAGCAGAACAACACTCCCCCTTCGCGCGGGGAAGCCTTTTGTGGCATGCCGCGGTGTCCTTTAGCCAATCCAAGATGTCACAAGAAGACCCTCTTCGGTAGAGTAACGCTTGCCCCAGCATTGCTTTTCCATGCGAAGGTGGGAGATGAACTATTTCACAACCACACGAAAAAGCGTCCATCTACCTCAACGCGGCTCCACTAGCATGTTGCACAAAAAGTGTAATACACAGTAATCTTCCTCACCTTCTGGATGATGATGTTTCTTAGTCAAGCACCGATTGGTTTGTTATAATAAATCCCGTTTCAACACACTTGTCTACTTGTCGAGGCAAATCACGTGCATTGAAGTTGGCTAAACCTAACCCCTCTCTCTTTCATTCTATCACTCGAGACTCTTAAGCCGTTCATGTGATGTAGCGCCTTCAAGAGTTTCGTAGCCTCGGGCTACCGCGTCACCATCATAAAAAGGTTAATTCCTCAATCTACCAATGGTCAATGCCCGTCTGCTCAAGTTTTATGAATGGGATCGAAGTGAAGAGGGCGAATAACTGCTCTCCGAAGCACCCATCAACTCCACCAAGCTGGAAGTTTATTCTCTTGCAAGTTCGTGTCACTGTAGCATCTGGTTGATGAAGTGTGTTGAATTTTACATTTTTACATTTAACTTCCTAATTTCTTGAGGTCTAGTATATAAGGTCATATGTGGAACTTTATTCCACATTTTGGAACTTAATTCCTTAGAGGTCTAATGTATGAGGTCATAGGCGGAACTTTCCGGTAAACCTTGACCAATCCCAATTCCAGAAGATTGAAGCTAAGGTGTAGGAGATGCTACCTTTGTCGCTGAAGTCTGAAACACCATACGTAGAAAGTTCTGAGTGCGACTCCCCCTGTTGTTGGCATATGACTTTATACAGCAGTTCTAATAACTACCGCTTCCTTCGCTTCCTTGTCCATGTTCAACCGTACCATTGCCTTTTATAACGGTACCCCCACGGCCTGGGGGCGCTGCTAATAATCATAATTGAAAAATATCAACTCCACAAACGCGAATCGTGGCGGGGAGAGTAACGACCGGTTTGGTGGGGGCGAAAGGGAGGAGGGAGGGTTGACTAGCCCTGTGTGTTGTGTAGGTTATCGCGATGCCGTCAATGATGAAAAGAGAGAGAAAGAGGCCGCAGATCGGAGAAGATCGAGGTAGGTCAGCATCAGGGGACGCGCGATACTTCCCGCCCCTCGCTGTATGGCGTAAAGAACATCGGCCCCCACCGGGTCCGGGACTTCCTTCCTCCTCGCGCATCGATGTTGCTCTGATTATCAGCCCAATCAGTATCATCACCCTTCGCCCAGAGTCGCTGCCTCCAGACGGTATGTGTTAGCTAGTAAGAAGGGTGTGGTAGCGGTGACAGTGACCTCACGATGACGGAAATAGAAGATGCTGTAATTTGTATCGGCCCGGTGTATGCTAGGTCCTAGGAGGAGTTGCATGTTTTGCCTTCTGCCCGCCTGTCGGTGCTAGCCCGTGTACATACGTCTGTATCTTTTGCGAGTCGCCGACGGCGGGACCTGTGGTGCTATCGGAGCGATGCGCCATGTATTGGTAGGTGGCAAACCATCGCGCACCGTATCTTACCGCCGATTCCGCTGACCTAACGCCTGCTGTAAGAACATGTTTTGGAGGCGAGCAGGGAGGACGGCACAGAAAACACACAAAACTGGTTGTTCCCGGGTGATAAGATAAGAGTTGTCCGCCTTTCGATGTCTGGTGTTTTACTCAAGGTGAAACGCACGCCCGATTGCTAAAGGAACGGTCAGTAAAAAGGTTTTTAAAGGCACACACAACCAAACACCCATTCGTTACGATCGTAACGATCAATCATTACACTCCGTGATCGTTGGTGGTCGCTCTTCGATTGAACCGTCACACGATACGCGATCCCACTGGTCGTTTGTGATTTCGGTGGCTTCTGGAACCACCACACTCCGGCCTTTGATGTTTCGCACTCGTGACTCCTCCCTCGGCTACTCACCTCTGACTTCATTGAACATTGGATCAATTATTTTTAATTAAAACCTTTTCGGTAACATCAAAAAATTTAATTAAACTATGCCTACCAAATGCTAATCAACTCGTCGTCGCGTACAGTGCGCGTGATCCCGTGACGAAACGATCGCACAGACAATCACATCGGCATTTCGGTGGAAACAGTAATAACAGATGGCTTCGGATGCCTTGGTGTCGGTTAGACAAATGTCTACAAGCAAGCTGGCCGCGTCGGCAGTTTAACGTTAGGTTCTATCGGACGTGCCACGTCACTGCTCCAGGTCCTTGCCTGTTCCATATGTCGCTCTTTTAGAGTTGTGTAATTCCGATTCAGATTGATGAAAGTCTGCTTCGTTTTCGAATCCCAAACAGTTTTTAATGATATAATAACAGAAAAGAAAAAGCCAAAAAATATTAAGAGAGACACGTTTTGATGTCGCTTAATCTAAGCCAATGAAAGAAGAATAAATATTCGTGAACGATTCACGAAAGATTCACTAAGGTTTCGAAAGATTGATCAATGTTTTAGATTCAGATCCCAAAAGGTTCAAGAATCAATCTGAATGAGCTATAGATGAAAGATTCATATGAATGAATCTCGCCTAAAGATTCATAAGGTACAACACTACTCTCTTCCGTTAATGTTTCCTTAGGCCAAGACCCGCAAAGGTAAATAATTAACACCGTCAAGTGCACGACGACCAGGGGAGGAAGCTAACTCGCACAGCTACGGGAAGAATGTTAAGAAGCCGTTACCGCGGCGGTTACGGTTGAGATTCATACTATCCCCGCTTGCTCAACCCGCCGTTAAGAAGAGAGCCCCAAAGAGATAGAGTACACAGTCCGGCCGGTCCGATGCGTCTCAAGTAGTTTTCCTGGAAACCTTTCGAAAGCCCAGAACACCTGATACGTGGTGAAGGAAGAAAAATGCGAAGACCCTGGGACACGCTGGCGATGCTGCTCGCGCGGACCGTTTTGGAGATGGAAGGACCTGCTGGCGAACCACCGTTGGTACTCTGAGGTTCTTGAGCGCAATGAATCAGCAAAATGATTATTACCCCTGAGCCCAGGTCCGGTGCGTCGGTCCAAGTGCGCACTATGGTGTGAAAGGGTTTAGGAACTTATTTTTTTGTTCGTCTTCTCGTTCTTAAAAAAAGATACGCGCAACCACAATCGGTGGTGCCATGACGATGGTGGTGCAGTGGCCACATGGAGGGCTACTACCAAGCCGCCCAGTGTAACCGGATACGCGAGGAATTTACCATGAAATGAGTCTATGGGAAATCCAAATCATGCCGACCTGTTCGGGGAGGGTATGGATGCAAGCGGAGCAAGTACCATGTTACATTCTTGTACTTATCCGGCTGCCCGGCATCCTGGTATATTGGACTGCAGACGCAAGTAATATACTTGCCGAAGTATGAAATAGGCTCGTTCATATTTTCTTTAACTCAATTCTTCTGCTGCTTGTACGTGCAAAGCCCTTTAAGGTGGGGTGGCAATGAATTTCGGAACCAACACGAGGAGGATGAATCCGTAAAGGGCAGTTAAAATTTATCAGTGTACCGATTTATCTCCGACCTAGCTTAATGATGATCGATCGATCGTTTGTTTTCGACGAGTGCTCCACATTCGCACGCGTACGACGTCATCATTACTTTCGTTACTTAATCTGAACTGTCTGAAGCTTAGTGGTACTGTAAAGACAAAAGTAAAGACACATCGAGCTTGCAAATGGTTTTAACCAAATTCCCTCTGACTCATACTGTTTGAGTTATCGTTCTTACCCCAAGAGACGAAAACACTTCGCCGCAAGCAAACCGTTCGACTTCCTTTAATCCCAAATTTCCCACGGAATGATCGCGAACAATGGTGAGTTGTGGTGAACGGAAAAGGGAGGTATACCAACACAAAAAACAAAAAACAGGGACACGCAGGAAGCGACCATTTTGAGCACACCTCATTCAGATCGGTGCAATTATTCCATAAATTCGTTCCAATCCATTCCGTTTTATGGCGATGTACACGACGTAGAAGCGCGCGCGAGAACACGAACGCTTTATACTTTTCGGGAGTAGTCTTTTCTATTACTTTTCCCGTTTTTTTTCGTTGCTATTTTTGCATGGCTTGGCCAGCTTACAATTTCGTGGAATTTTCTCACCAAATCCGTTACTCATCTAATGTGCTGTAATTCATAAACCGCCTGAACATATGACGCGTGAACTCGGAGAGCATCAAAGAAAACGGAAGGAATTCAAGATATGGGCCAGTAAATAACAAAACAACCAAACAACCAAACAACAACAAGTCTTTAAATCAACCACTTGCTGCCTGCTGGCGCCGTGGGAATGCGAAAATATTCAAAAAATTTCAAAGATTTACACTCACACGATACGCTTGATGTGTCACTGTGCCGGAATGCTTCTCAAAAGTCGCATCCTGCCAAAACCACCCGCGCCAAGCGCAAGGGACAGGTTCGTGGAAATTGGAAAACTCAAAATGACACACATCCAAGGTGGAAAAAAGAGAATCAACGGTCGCATCCATCAACTCCAATTTTATTGCAGACTCGAACAATTTTTCCATACTTAGGTTCCCACCGTGCAGAACACCACGACCAAAAGTCCACTTTTCCGCTCCCCTGCCAAAAAGAAACCCCTAGTTTGGTTCCTTTCGTTAGTGGTTTCGCGAGATCAACGTTGGCGCCCACCGGAATGGTTGTTTTCACGGGTTTATAGGCATCCGGTCTCATCGCTAACACAGCAACAAGACAAACCGAGAATTTTCTTTCACCCAGCCCACCTCCGCGCATATGTTTTTCCCTCGCCGGCCCCATGCCATCTTCTATCCACATTTTCACTACTTGCGGGGAAAAATATTTCCGTGGAAACGGACTTCAATCAACCAGCCAGGAGCTCCTCTTCCGTTTGGTGACAAACAAACGCTTTGCGCGAGTGCCGCGCGCCAGTCGGTTATGATTCGGACATTCCACGAATTCATCTGATGGTGCTGAATTATGTGAAAAACAAATAATGCCGGACGGAGCGAAGAACTGAATGATGTTTCGCGACCCAAAAAAAAAGTGATCCTCGGGAAGATAATAATAATAATTGTGCGCAGGCACTTGGGGAAATGGTCTGGTGGTCATCTTCAAGATGAAAACGGATACCTTAGTGACAAATAAAATAAAGGAGAATTGCATTTTTACCACCAAACGGTGTCGTCCTAGTTTAGGGGAAACGTGAAACCAACGAAGGATGTGGTTGTCATTTATCTGTCTTTTTACCACGAAATGAAAGAACGATGAATGATTCACCTGTTGATGGATTGCGTTCCTGGTATCATCTCCCTGATATCATCAAATAGTTGGGAATGAAAAATGTATCCAATACGTAATCGTTTTTACGCCACGTTGAAAGATCCTAAGATGAAATGATTGTATTGAATTATAACCACTTTAAACAAAACTGACGCTTGCTTCCCCGGAATACCAGTGATCTTGAGCGTTTAACTTCCTCATGTTTTGGTGCTACCTTTTTATCAAACTTCTCACCTCGTAGCACGCGCCCTCTGGGAAATTCTACCTTTCGCTACGGTGCCATAATATAAATGGACGCTCATACTCCCACCGGACGTCCCCCGGTGTCAACCTTTAACGACCGAACCGAACTGGGATGCGATTCGCTGGGTTGCGTTTGTATTGCTTTATTTTACCCTCCATCCAATCACCTGTCGTTGGCGGTTGTGTTGACATACGGCTAAAAATAACATTTCTGCCCATCATCTATCTCCATCCCATATATCCTGCGGTATTACAGACAGAGCATATACATCTACGTCAGCAGCGCGCGTCGTGGCCCGCTCGGTACTAAACGCGGAAACTATAAGACGTGGGCGGGGGGACACTTCTTTGGACGCTTATGGAGAACCTCGCCTCCCCTCCCCCCTTCCCTCCACCACAATCACCATTGGTTTGATCTGATCTGAAAATCGGAGGTGCAAAAATAGAGCATAGAGCCTGGACGGTGGATGGTTTTATCATGGATTTCTTTTTGTTTTTGGTAGATCGCGATGGCACGCGGAAGTGTGTGCTCCTAGTTTTTTGGTAGCAAAGTTTTGATAGGCAGCCAAGGTGGACGTTCAGTCGATTGAAAATCATTTTCTCCATGCTCGTTGGAAGACGGTTTCTTCTTTATCGATGCTTCTGCCTAAGAGAATACAAATAAACATACAAGTAAATCCGACCCATCACATGCAGCACGCCACCGACGCGCGGCATATCGAAATCCAAATGAAAGAAAAACCAAGCAACGGGATGCGGTGAAAAAGAAAAGACCAGCCGAAACGCAAATATGCAAAATCGAAAAACAAAACAATCTTCTATTTTCGGGGTGACAGAAGATTGGGGCTTAAATATAAAATTAATTTAAATTTAAATTTCTTCTCGCCGTCTCGCCACCACGTTCCCCAGCATTGTTTCCCCCCACCACTATCCCGTTGCCAGGCCGGTACAACACAGAAGTTGGACAGGAATTCCTTTCGCCAAAGAGGCAGAATTTACGGACCTGGGGGGGGAACGCAGAAAACCACATTTTGTCCACATTCAAGCCTTGAAGTAATCCAACATTTTCATCCGTAGGATATTGATTTTCTTTTTGACAAATGTAATTTACTTTGAATTTACGATTTTCAATTGGTGATTAACATCAATCAAACATGCTAAAACTGCCTTTTGCTACTGCTGACGTTTGCTAGAATACGTTCTCCTTCCGAGAAAAAAAAACAAACCAAACCCCATGAGACACGTTCAGGCAAACAACTGTAACTGTATATTTTGCATTTTACATGTGGCAGTAAAGTGTAATCAAAACTCGTCCGCTCTTTCGAATGTATCAAATTTTGGCGTTCGGTGCAAGAGTTTTATCTTCCTCGATTTAATGATGCGCTAAATTCAACAAATCGTGACAGTTTTGGCCGTCGACGGGCAACAAAGAAAGAACACGGCAGACTGTGTAGTCTTCGGGTGTTTCTACACCTTCACCAAACATACCATTAGCACCGGGCAGAAGCAAGCGGGCGACATACATTCCTGTATTTCGTTTGGAAAGTATGCTCCCAACGCGGTGTACGTAAACGGTGTCTGGTGTGAGGATGAAGCCTCAGTCTAGAGGCGATGCGTCGATGATCGTGTGAGTGGTTTTTTATTGTAGCTGCAGTCGCCCGCTGCACTGTGCACAGGATGAGGATGCATTTATGCGATCGCGCGAATGCTTGCCTCTTGCTTAATATCGCAAAAAAGCCACCGACGGCGAATGGCGAAGGACGTGCGAACGGTTGGGACGGATACGGATGTCTGGAAAGTGCAACCAAGTGAAGAATTTAAACCAGGCACGCCGGAACGAAAAACGAACTCAATATTCTGACGGCAAACGCATTTCGCCCGCAACATTCGGGTGTGAAGGGAGGGAGAGACAGACGGGATACCAAAGAAAAACAAAGCGAAAAATCACCGCCATCGCCGATTGTTGTTCGGTGGAGTCGCGACGATCTGGAGCTCGTATTACTTACCCAGCTCGAGCTCCGCAGACATGACAATGCGCAACGGAAAGCGGCTTTTCCGAAGGGTGCATCGCGCTATTTGCCGCGCACACTGTTGCTCGAGCCCAACTGTTCGCGGTCGAAAGTTAGAACTACGCTGTAGAAAATGAAGAACAAAAAATGTATAAAAAACGCAACTGGCAACGCAAAACCAACGGAAAAAAGAAAAGACATTCAGATCGTACGCTTGCTCGCGCACGTGATCGCAAAGATGGTGGTAACGATTTCTTCTGCATTTTTCTATTGAGCAGTATGTTTTTTTTCTAATTAGCTTTGCTTTCCTGTTTTGGCTAATTAAATAAAAAACTACACAGTTTTTATTTCTTTTTTACAAATGTACAAATTATCAATCTAACTGATTAAACGTATATAAAATCGTCAAATTGCACAAACGTTTGCTGAAATCCAAACAAGAAAATTAATCAATGGTTTTCATACCTTTTAGAAACACATAATCAAAAATAATTATTTATCTCTATGCTGAAAGCATGATCAGGGTGATTAATTAAAAATCAATTTATCTAAAATTTGGCAAACCCACCCTAACATTAGCGCAATCGGTTGCAGTGGAACAGTACAGAATAAAGCCGACCCAAAACATAGGGCCCAACATAACAGGACGCACGGAAGCCGCGGCCACGCGCACGGTAACACCCAATGTTCCCTCACACACTCATGCGTGTACGCGATCACGTTCGATTATTTGTAAACACGCACGATCACGCAATGCGCAGCAGCTACAACGCAACGCCGCAGGCTGCGCAATGACGCAACGCTTACTTTGTCGCGCACGGTCGCAGCTTCACCGGAGGAGATAACGCAAAAACACACACAAACACCCACGCAGACGATGGGAGAAGAAATCTGCCGAGCGAACCGACTGCCATGGAACACCACCGTGCACGTGACGTCAAAGCCTCTCAACTCGCGGGACAAGCTTTCGGAAGCGCCATTATGAGTCAACGCAACTTCCGATTTCCGACGATTCGGTTTGCGTTCCCCCTGGGCTATCCCCTCCCATCTCCCCTTGCGGCTGTCCTGGGCTGTCCTGGCATAGCCGTTCAACTCTTTACTGCAATGACTAAAAATGGACCGCTACCATGTAATGATGCCGATGACCGCTGCCGAGCAGTTGTCCAAAAACATTGTTCCTAAGAATAGGGGGTCGGGTCGTGACTTTGCGAAACACACTCTCGGTACGCCATTTCAATACGGCCAAGTGTCCGACAGTGCTGGCGAACGTGCGTCCTACCAAACGCCAGGTCAGAGTGAAGTCGGTCGCAGACCCGGGGTCCCGGCAAAATGAAAACCCCTACTAACAACAGGCAGGGTTCAACTTTTGGCATTTGGCGCACCGAAGATTCGGAAGCCCCTTTCTTCACCGCTCCACTCCCTTGCTGATTGTTTCCTGCGCATTCCGTGTCGCAGCTGCCCATCAGCTGCATCTCGGTTTCGGTTGAACCCGATCGTTATTGACAGCGGATGTTCAACCTCCGAACACAAGCAGCCTACGCTTATGCGCGGGAGGGACGAGGGACGAGGCAAAGGTTTAGCGAACGTTGGTCCGGCCGACGGTGGACGCTTCTCTTGGGTGATCGTCAAAATTTTGGCAGCAATCGTAGGCGCACGCACGCCCAACCGAGGTTCTGTAGCCGCTATGAATCATCTAAGCGCTCCCCTTTGCCAAACCGAGAGACAGCCGCCGAGGCGGGCACGGTGTCGAATGAAAATAAATCAAATCGCAGACTCTTAACCCCCTCTCCATCCTCCCTTTGCAGCACTTCGGTTCGCTGCTCTTAGGTCTCTAGCACACCGAGCCGCACAGGGTTAGTGGCACTAAAGTCAAGCTCTTAACACTGGTATTACGTGTGGAACGGACACTTCTTCTCTTTCGATTTTGCTGGCCTAACTCACGGCATGCGATGTCTGGGGTAAAGTAGCTGTGTGAACGCTACGGACGAGCGTAAGCAGTCTCACGGATCGCAGGTATCGAACTTCTAGTCCATCCAAGAGTTCAAGATATAGGTCGTGCGCTCGACCGTACATTACTGCGCACTAGAATAACGTCCTGTCTGGCCGCAAATCCACCGCGAGAGGTTTTTCGTCTTCGTCTTCCAGCTCCTGAACTAACTACTGGCCGGCCTATTCAGTACCCCGCTGGCGCCGCGATTGCGTACGGACCCCCGTCGATAGTTTGCGCCGGGAGTGAACGATATTAATCGCGAAGGCGTTCTCTTTCCCATCACCGACCGCATGCTCTCACTCTACCTCCCCCGTCCCAGGAAATCCAGCACCACACACGCACAAACTCACACATCTACGTTGTGGGTGGATGCTGTGTTTGGTATTGCCGACAGGGGGACTCTCTAAAATTAAACAAATAAGTCCGTGATCCTAACATATTTTTCCATTGCTTGATTAAGTCATCTACCGAAACTCAATCCAGAAACTGGAAGTTGGAAATTTAAGCACCTCCGGAACGAGGTTATCCAAAGTGGAACCGAAAGTTTGTGGGGATCCATCTGCACCAAGAGTAGATGTTCCTCTGGTCATTTCATTTGTTCTTGATGTGCGATTGCTTTTTATCCAAAATGTCTGTCGAGCTAGTCTGCCAACGTTGTCGGTTATGACTATATTGCCCTTTCTATAGTCCTCTACTCTTGATGCGATGGCCCCTCTCTGGCGTGTGAGCTGGCACCCACTCTATGTGTCGCACGCACAACCGTTTTCCAATGTTTTAGTTTTTTCCTCCGTTTTGTACGAATTAATCTGCCGAAATCTGTTCTGCATGTGTTGCTAAGTCTTATGGGGCCGAATGAGACTGAGACCGGAAGTTTGAGCAATACCAAACCCACCGAAGCGGCGCCGCTTTCTGATGAGATGTATTGACTCGCTTTCGAGATGTTTACACACACGGGTTGCGTTGGAGCGTTTACTGCTAAGGGCCTTCCTTATATGGGCCGTTTGGATCTATACTGTTTGAATT
Source organism: Anopheles coustani (assembly GCF_943734705.1). NCBI lineage: Eukaryota > Metazoa > Arthropoda > Insecta > Diptera > Culicidae > Anopheles > Anopheles coustani. The sequence goes on from NC_071289.1 coordinate 56,550,059, forward strand.
CTGTATATGTTCTTTCGCCGATGATCGCAGACCGATCGCAGAGATATTGCTTATGTATATCTGTACTCTTATTAGGGGTAAATTCGCTATACAGTCTACTGTGCATAACCGTTTCTAATCTCAAAGGATCAGTTTGAGGATTAAATGATTTTCACAGGAGAAACTGCGTTAAAGTATTTATAAACAGTAGCGATCGTGATGCTTTATACATTTCTTGGAGATTTTGATTATGACGTCAATGATCAATGACGTAGAGCCTGGTTCGCGTCGTTTGTCATTTCGTGCGATATAAAAGCGATGTCCAAAACAGAACATCAATCCGCTGCTGTGCGATTTTCCCCAAATTATCTAAACAACAGTCACGTTTCTTCCGTCTCACTCAAAACTCGTTCTAAGCGTTGGGAGTTGGGACCGCACTTAGAATAAACCCGAAATGAACGGCAGACCCAAGAGCATAACATCATCAACCAGGAAGATACCGCTGCGAAAGAACGACCTCACCATTAACATCTCGGTGTTTTAAAGGGGCAGGCAGAACGGTACCCCCGTGTCACCCATTCCTTCCCTCAACCAGGCCCAGTCCCAGTTTTGGCAAAGGATCATCCGCCAAGGTGAGGTCCCGTTGTCAGATTTATGGTAGCTTTCACGGCGCGTTTCAAGAGCAATTCCAATTAAATTTAACTTTCATCCGGTCAGTTTCCAACCTCCCCCGTTCACCCCGACTCCGACCTGTGCCCTCCCGTCCCATATGATGCGTGACCGATGGCGCGGGTTTCATCCAAAGCCTCTGTGTGTGTATGTGTGTGCACAACGCCGCACAACGTATTTATGGTTTGTTGAGGTGGCATTTTGTGCTGTGTTTTTTGAATGTTCATTACGATCGTTCAGTGTGTGTTCCGTGCATCGGAACCGGTTGAAGAGGGGCATCGGTTTTATTATTGTTGTTAATATTGCTATTATTATTATTGCTGTTATTTTGTTGTTGCACCACCCATTCCACCCACCCAACGTCAGGTCGCGGCCCATCTCTGCCCCGGGTTGCACGCGGCTGTTGTTGTTTAACGTTGTTTGGCAGCGGAATTCGGTGCCACTTGAAATATGATCGCCCATCTCAATCAAGATTTGGGTACGATCTCAGGGCGGAAAGTGTCCGACCGAGGCGTACGTCCACGGTTTCTACTGCTGATGCTCTTGTCAGCTCGTCACCGAGCCTACCCGGTGCGCCCCGGAAGAGATTTATCGACAGCCGGCGCGAGCTCCTCGTAAGTCGCAAGATCTTCCACCCGCACCGGGGGTCATCCGTGACGGCGCCGGGAGGATAAAGTTGGTGCTGAAAAATGACCGCTATTTCGTGGATTGATAAGTGGTTCTGGGACCCTCCCCTTTCGTCTACCCTCTTTTCGGCGGTCCGACAATCTTTTTCTTCTGAGCTCCGATTGCATGATCTTGGGAGTTACATCCGGTACCGGCACGTGGATCCTGATGGAAGCTGTTGGTGACCGTTCCGCCATGTTCGCGAGAACCAGTTCCGACAACGAGGACGGAAGTAATCATCCGCACGCCAGAATATGTTGTTCGATATAATTTACGCGATCGTGCCTCAAAACCGAAACAGTAGCCGCTCGCGGACGAACTCTTATCCTTCTAATGCGCGAACGGATCGCTACCTGTCAAATATTGCTCGGTCCGGTAGCGCAGCGCTGGTTGGCCGTTGGCGAAAAATTAGATTTCTATTTCTGACAAGACGGCCGACAGCTTCCTTCTTTCTCCCGCCAGAACGGTGTGTCCACCCGCGGGCCCCACGCGCACCCCTTAAAGTAGGTTCGTTCCGTCCTATCATTAGTCAACTCGTCTGTCGCATATTGCGCGTTTTTCGCGGCACGACCATCTCTCGGGCGGCAGAGTTTGATGCGGTAGAGCTTCATGTGGACGAACCGTCCCTGCCCTCGGCACTATGGCGTCTCGACGGGAAGGTAGGTAGGCCAGGTGGACTGGCGGCCGAAGGTGTGTCGTTTTCGATTTGGCAAATAGCCCAGTCGCAGCGCGGAGTGTCGCAGCGAAGTGAGTGTTGGTCAACGCCACAACGCCAGACGCAGTACGAGCGGGAACGCATTAAAACAACCGGCTCCGCCGGGTATCCCTCCGCCCGTCGGATCTCGTCGATTGGACCAGAAGAAAGCTAATGTACACAAACACCCAAGACACATGCTCGTACCTCGTCCCTGTGTGTAGACCGGCCCAGTGAAGATTGGATCACCCGATCCGGCGGCGGCGTCTCTCGAGTCCCTCGCCCGCTAACGCTTGTCGGTATCGCGCGTTGCGTCGTCTGTGCTTTGTCTTTCGTTCACCCACTACAAGCACCCCGCGAGCTCAGAATTAACAACAAAATAAAAAAAAATCAAACATCCACTTTCTGCCTGTGTCCGTGTCCACCGCCAGTGACCATTAGATCTAGCCGACGACCGCCGGTAACCGTCGGATCGAGAGCGGCGCATGGCAAACGTCCACCGTTGGTCGCGCTTGGCTGGCTTGACTTTTATTTTTATTTACGATTTGTCATTCAACTGGCGCTGGCTGGCGCCTTCGCCGATTTCGACACGCCGATCTCACGTCCGTGGGGAGAGGGGAAGGGCGGTCGGGAGTGGTCGTCCTGACTGCGAAAGATCCGAGGTGAGGTAAAGAGAGCACTCCGTACGGCTCCTCCCGTCGACCAGTTTGCGTTTGGAGAGTGTTAGTAGTGCTGAGTAGTAGTAGCCTCTCCATTTTAACACCGCCTTTTCTGCTCCAAAAACGATTTATAATATTAGTGTTTTTAATTCGTCTCTCAAACACATAGAAGTTTTGAACTTATATCCGACGTATCCGTGCGAAATATACTTTTAATTTCAGTTAATTCGTTTAACATTTCTTTCACTATGACTATGAATTTCTAATCCAGGTTTTGCGATTTACATATTTTGATATAAACAACATTAACATTCCATTTATCGATGTTTTTTTTTCAAATCGACAATTGGTTTGTAGCTACGATTCAATCCTGTTAAACTGATATAAAGAGCTGTAATCAAAGTGAGAAAACGTATACAAAGTTTACGCTTTGCGCTTTACGTGTTATGAGCGTTGATCCTATTAAAAGAACTATCTTCAGTATAATCCACCATCATAGGAACAGAGTGTACTTCTCACTGTAAATCTCAATCGCTTGAAGATCCGAGTTGAAACATTAGTTGTCGGAGTTTCAACCAACCAACCGTGAGGCATCATCGGCTGTGGCGCTATGAAAACATGCAAAAAACAAAGATGAACGATCGCGTGCGCTCGATCGTTTTGGACCCGCCAGTGATGACGTCCGACTCTGTTTTTCGATTTTTGTTCCCTTCCTCGATACCTCACCGGTTGTACCAGCCGTTCTCAGTTCGACTCTCAACCACATCATTAACCTTCGAAGGAGTAGAAGAGTGAGCGTTCCCGATGGAGGACGATATGCCGGTCAAAAGGAAAACGTCGTCGACGTCGTCGACGTCGTCGCCATCGTCGTTGTCCGCAGCGACGATGATCATGTTGATGATCGTGACGATCTTCATCGTCAGCCGGCGGCGGCGTGCAGATACACACTCGGTTTGGTCGTATTTAACTTCTGGTTCTTCTTTTCTGCACCACGTCAAACCAGCCGCCAGTGCGGCCGTGGGGAGTGTGCACGGTCGGTCGTCCCGATGGGTGTATGAATTATTTTTAAACACACATTGCCAGACTCTTCTGCTTCGATCCAACCAAGCGCGCTGGTCTGTAGTCCGCTTGTTTTGCCGCACGTTCGCCAAGTAACGTCTTTTAACTTCACAGCTTCTTCCTCGCCACTAGCTCGGCTTCTGATCTGGTCTCTCTCTCAGACGTTCCTTTTCTCGGACGCATTTTCATCTATCCCTTTAGGTTTGGGAAAGTCCAAAACACAAAGTCCTAACCTTCGGTGATCGTATGGAGCAGGGTTTTCTTCAACTGCCCCTGGTGCAGCTTCACGGATGAAGTTTACGATAGATGTCGCTAGTGGACACCAACTTCTCAAGTGGTCAGTCTTTTGCCCAGCCCCATTGGCCGCAAACTGCTCGCCCAACCACGAAGTAATCGCACCCGCACCCTTTTGGCAAAAACAAAACACTTCAAATGCTACCCAGCAGCCTAGTCGTAAATGGAAAACCTCAACCTAGAGCGCAGTGATCCGGCGAAATGGCGCTGCTGCTGCTGCCCGTCTGGTGCCTGCGCTGGTACGTACGTAAACGGGACAGGCTTGATGGAGATCATGGACATTCCAATTATAGCCCGGGACTACTTACCAAGTCCCGAACGGCAAGTTCGCTCCGTACGGGCCGCAAACGACCGCAAACACCAGTGTCTGAGCCAAAGGTGGCGGTGTTGATGACGATGGTGGCCGTGGTGCTGGTGGTGGTGGTAGTGGTAACGCCAGACGCACTCTTGCCATAATGCAGTTGATGAGTTTGCAAGCGACAGTTTTCTGCGCCCATGCAAGAACCATAAAGTTGTCGGCGACGATCGTTAGCTCGGGGCAGGTTCTTTCCAATTGTGCGCATACTAATCCTTCCGTCGAAACCGGGAAACTCCGATGGGACCACCGGATGACCCTGAAGCAAGGAAGGAATGAAACTCTCCAAAACCCAGCGGAAGACCTTACCTGAGAACCTACTGGGGCGCTGACGCGTACCTGTGCCCGATGAGAGCTGGTTCCTGGAAGTGTTCCCACGCATCCCAACACAGTTCCTGGAGCGGCGCTCCCGAGGACTAAATGCTCACGACACACAGAAATTGATCGTCGGACGTGTTTCTTTCCGTATGTTTCTTTCTTCAAGCGGTACATGTTGGCTGAAAACAAAAACCTCGCAGCTCGATGAAGGTGGCGTTTCATTTTGTAGGCATTCAAATTGCCTTGGGATTGAATCTCTCGTTTTCTTCCCGGAGCCGTTACGAAACAGCTCAAAAGCTCATTCGCTCAATCGTACCGGGATTTCTTATTTCATGGTTTTCCCAGAATCTTAATAGAAATCAGAAAGCGAAAGCACGGTAGAACGGGAGAGCGGTCGCATCTTGCATGTCGTAGGATTGATGACATACACAGCCAGTCCTGGGGTTTCTAAAGGACGGCTGGGCATAGAGGATGAAAGAAAAGGTTCCTTCAGGTGGTGGCGGCTTCGAAGGCGTCTGTTTCGGCGTCTCCGAGAAGGATCGTCTATTGGTCTGATTGTTCAAAATCGTTTTACCTTTTGGACTCGCTGCAGCCGACCTCAGTACCGCTTGTTTGTCTCTACTTGAGTAACGTTAAACGATGGCGCGCCAAACCCGTTTCAATGAATCGCCGACGAGCGGTTGGGCAGAACATCCTTTATTTGAGGACGCAAAGGACTATGGCCATTGTTTGTGATATAAATTATTCGCCTGTCTTTCAGAAACTTTCCCGCTCCTGCCGAGGCATGGCACTTGAGAAACTGTGAACTGTTGATCAACACCACTAGGCTTCGGCGATGATTTTCTTGTCTTTAGTGTTCTCGGAATCGGACCGGACGCTCATTCATTGACATTTTCTTGGCGTTTTTCCCATCTTGAAAAGGAATCCCAAGATACTGCTTGTGATGAATGTTGCAGTTCTAGTCGATCAATGAAAGGAGGGCGGCATCGTTATTCTTTCATCAGGTGTATAACTTGTCCCTTCAGGTAATACTACAATTGACTTTTTGTGAGTTCATTCATAGAGCACACAGAAGGATTTGTGGTGCTGTTTTCCTGTTTTCTGCACAGACTTATCGAACGACCTGGTTTCATCTAACTTGTAGCGGAGTCAAATCAAATATCCATAATTAATCCAACCTTCGGTTAAGATGCAGACATTATCCGGCTGCTTGTTATAAATGAATTCATTAAAAATGCGCATCGCTGTGTTAGACACGATGCATTTCTAATTATTCGCACAGCTGAACGCGAATGGTACTACCTACGGAGGACACCTTTTTTGCCAACCGCTACGGAGCGTCACACTAGGCTTCGACGTCGAGTCAGGGGTCTTTGGGACTGTGACAAGAAACAAGAAAAAAGGGAAATACACGCCACCAACTCGTTGCCGGCTTTTGCCAGCAGCGTTTACAGCTCGGTTTCGCAATGGCTCCGGCTCCCTGAAGCCCTGCCACGGAACGATCGTGCGATAGCGAAGGCATCCAGCAGCCACTGGCTCACGGTGGGATAAGAGGCGGACATTTCGAAAAAAAATCCAAGTGTTTGTATGTTAACGGTAACAAGCTTAAATCAGTCAGATGATTGACCGAGAAAAAGCCTTAGTATCAATTCTATACATAGCTCAATGTTATAGCTGTGATATGTCAAAGTTGAAAAAGTGTCATTTTTATTTTGTATGTAACGCCATTTGGAAATACTTGTGGCTTATTCGATTTGAACTGTATTCGATTGTGTTGCTTCTGTAAGCATCGCGTTAATTTTTTTTTTTTTTGTGTTACGTCACTTGACTGTTAGTACTAATTTTTTTTATACTAGGGTAACGGTACCAATAGTGGCACAGTTAGTCACGTAACTAACAATATGGTATAATTTATACGTGTTAAGATCATAATATTTTACATATTTATGATCGAAACACCCCTTTTCTTCTGAAAAATATCTATTTTTGTCGTAAACCATACAAAATACACGAAAAAAGTGTTATTTTCTTCCTATCCAGTTTTTCCTATAATGGTGGTATGTTTCCTATAGTTGTAGTATCGTGTTCCTATAGTGGTGGTGGTACTTGGAAATGACTGAATATATTTTGACTGTGACTTATTTGAGCCATATTGCAAACAGAATAGCAAAATTACTCATAAACTAATGAATTGTCTTGGTCATAGACCACTGCATTGGCCTCATAGACTTCTCACAAACCAATGCATTTTGCAGTTATTTATAGCCTCAAGGAAATCATGGCATACCTGATAAATTCTTAAGAAATCCAGCAAATTACTACAACCTGTTAGAAAATATAAATTTTTGAATATTAATTTATTACAGAATGAGAAGGTTTATTTTTTAAACACTCTGCAGAAGATCAAAAAACATTTCATAGAAGAACAAATACCTCGATTGTATTTAGTTTGTCGAAGAGCATGGAAAATTTACTGTTTCATGCTTTGGAACCAGTTTTGGCGAAAAACAATCCATCTTGTTGAGAAATTCTTCAAAAATTTGAAACGTCCAATTTTTTTGTTCTACCTTTCTTCCCACTGTGCAGGGAGACTCTTAGCACCGGGGATCTTAGCCACCTTATGTGGCCTCTCGGTACCTTTTATACGCTCCACCAGAACAATCCCACACTGCGGCAACGTAGTGCGCAAATGGTCGCGCGGGCTCTCCTTTCTGGTTCGCCTGTGCAGTTTTGTGCCACAGCTGTATCTCTATCGGACAACTTCCCGCCGTTTGTTGCCGTTAGCATTATAGCAGCCCCCTCCATCACCCTTCCCCCCCAAGAGTGTGTTGGCACGCTCGCAAGGTCGGGGTATATGCATTGGCAGAGCAATACAACTGCGGGAAAGCAAGAAAAACTTGTCCAGCGGTTTATTGGTTTTGCAATAATTATTGTAACGACGCTGTTCGGTGCCGCGACCGGCGAGCCAAACACTGACGTGCGGTGTGATTATGCACAACTGTGCCACGGGGAGCGTGCGCTTCAAGCCAACGGCTCCAAGGAGCAGGACATGTATCCATAAACATAGCTGTTTCCTCAATTCGTGCGTTTTTCTTTCCACTTCCACACGCCTCTTATGTATTTATTTATCTGTCCGCGTCTCACGCGTTCAAAACCATGTGTGCAACATGAGGCAACTTTACTGGCAATTTTTCGGTCCACCAAGCCGCACTGGCCCACTCCAACTACCGTTTGTGTGGGTGTGTGTGTGTATATGTCAGTGTGTCTAGTGCGGGAACGGACGAGAGGTGTCTCTTCCAGTTAAGAGATTTGCGCAACAACAACATCAGCATCTCGCAGTTGTGCGCGCAGGAAAAAAAAACATAATCCAACCGCGGCGGTCTCGGAGTTCGAACCTACCAGCCCGCTGTTGGCGGCTTGGTTAGAAACTTCTGATTCATTAGCTCCAGCTGGTGCGCGGTGAGTTGCAATCGGCTTGCAGAAACCTCGACGATAAATTATCCCACGGACCGCGTGTCCACGTGTCCACATGAGTTCGACATACTTGGCGTCTCTGATCCTTGTACCTGGGAGCCGGGTCATATTTATTGGTAGGTCAAGAATCATAAACGCCTCCAATTGGTAGCTTTGGCAACAGGGCTCTATAATCATTGGATTAGTTGTGGAGTATCATGCCGTTTGTAGACGGAAAAATCTGGAATGTGAATTATTGACCTGCTCGAGTTTGGGAACCTCGAGAGATTCAATGTTTCTGCAAGGTTTTAATTTTTAGTTTGACTCAAATTAGGAAGGAATTGAAGTGGGATAGGGGTTTCTACCCTCCCGATAAAACAAGTTCTACCCGATGTCAATACTAGGAAAGGTTCTAGATTGGGTCCATAGATACCGTCACGTAGCAGGATACCCCAAAGAAACTTGCTTCGCTTTTGAGTGTTAGGCTTAATCCACTAAACACAATTATTGCCAGTAAAATCATCCAATACTACGCTACGGAGTTGGTGTTTTCCAAACGACCCATCTCGGCAACAACTGGCATCACTCACCAGCGTGCACCAATCTCTGGGCAAAAAAGATAACGAACCTTGCCGCGACACCGCACCACCCTCCGCAGGTCAGAGGAGAGAGAGAGAGAGAGAGAGAGAGAGAGCCGTGACGTGGTCGTTGATTTACTGTGCGTATTTTCACGGTGTTTTTCTTTTCTGGCTTTTCCGCCGCTTGCCGACGGCTGCCAACCTTTTTTTTGCCCACCGAGACTCGCGGACGCGGCTTTGCACGGTTGCTACGACACTCGGTAGAGGGCGGCCCATGGAAGCAGTGCGGTGGCGGGCTGTGTTGCTATTTTTGGAGTTTCGTTGAGAAAATCTAAAACTGAATCAAGCTACTAGGAAAAGCGGTTCGCACACTCGCGTGCTGCGCTGATCTGATCGAACCGGACGTGAGACGTTGGGAAGGATGCGGCCATGGGATTGGGGGGCTGTTTTCGTGTAAACACGTACAGGTACACACACACACACACACACACACAGAAACATATGCACACATCAATTGGATCTGTGATCCGCTCGGTCGTAGGCACCCGACGCACAAAGGCAAACCGAGATAAAGCGTCATTTTTCAGGTGCGATCAGATCGCATTTTCCGCTTGTTTTCTCTTCCAGAAAAACTGGAGAACTTCAATCTTTCATATGTAGTGAAAACGCAATATAATTTGTCACCCACAGTGTATCCGGGTGATACACAGGGATCCTCCTTTAAAGCACCGAGTTTAATACGAACGTCTCCGATACGGAAAGGGTGGGTTTTCTCCTCTTCCCTTCGTGCCGTGTCCCGTGGAGCTCGCCCTAATGGCCATTGCTCTTCCCGTTCTCGAAGCCAATTTGTTGGCAGCGTTTAATTTCGCCGTCTGTCAACAAAACCGCCGCCCACGCGTTCTATTCTCGGGATGAACTTCTGTATCGAGGCCCGGTTTGTCCGCCAGGGGTTCCGAGGCCGAGGCGTGCGGAGGCGCCAGTGAAAAGCGGGCGAATTTCGAGACGGCAACTGCGTCCACACGACGCCGCTGGCTGGCTTTGTGACGAGCAATCCGACCGGGTAAACAGCACGTTCCAGAACTGGCCGGATTAAGCTGGATGCTTAATAACCTCTTTCGGTGCGGTGTTGTTTCTTCAGTTCATTTCTTTTCTACTTCTCTGTTTATCTCAAGGTGTCAATCAAAAACGGTTTAGAAACTTGGCGTAAGATGTAGACGGACAATTTCGCATAGAGTTAGACATAGGTGTACAGCTCTGCCGGCTAGTTGCACTCAATGGGGCATGAAAACCCCTTATTATGGCACCTGCTACAATGTCGGTGTCACGGTCGGTGCGCTAATGCTACAAAAACACCCACCCATACAAGAAAAAAGATGCACGTTCCGGAGGGAAAGTGTAATGTCTGGAACATGATGATCGGACTAATCGGATCATCACGTGAAAAATAGAAACTGCCTCCATCTTCATCAGTTTGCCATCAGCGATCGGAACAACATCGTTTGGTGGGGGGGAGGGAGCGGAAAGGGGCTAAACATAGAAGCAGCGTGGGCAATTACAACGATATCAAAACTAACAAAAAATTCGCGATTGCCAACAACATTGGATAACTAAACGAAAACTGAAATGGAAAATGAATCCCGGTGCCATGCAGATCGTTTAAAATGTTTCCCATAAAAACAGGGTTAACTATTTTGTGTTTCTTTTTTTACGTTTTTCTATGTCATTTCAGCGCACGGTTTGTGTTGATTGTCGTTAGAGCGTTAATGGGAAATTTCACCAACAGTGTTCCTACCCCTCGCTCACTTGTTTTGATACGATCGGGACGCGGGGGAGGGGGGGGGGGGGGGGAACATCCTACACTCCGATACACGCCAACTACTCACGGGCGCGGTGCATTAAAGGGCGTTTCCTTTACGTTCCCGCTATCGGCTCCGTTCGCCGACGCTCGATCGCTTTTGATCGATCGAGGATCCGGTGGCGCGCACACATTCACGCCAATAAAAGTGCGTGCCGGGGCCGTTAATTGATTTATAATATACAGTGACCGGCAGGAAAAAGTGCCCACTTAGAATTTTGTTGATTTTCGCTCAATATTTTTTTCTCAATCAAACTAAATATTCTGCAAGTATTTTTCGTATATTGATTTACATATTTCATATAAGATCCACTAATGAGTAACCAAAAACAAACATATTTTGATTTTGAGAAAAAAATAATAAAAAAAGTATCTAAAAAAACAGTGACATGAAAAAGTGCCCACTTTGAAATTTCGAGTTTTGCATAAAGTTTTGCATTGAGGGCTAACCAATTTATTGCGTTTTAATATTTTTTAGGTTTGTTAGCACTATTTCTGACATTTATACACGTATGATCACGTTTTTAATTCATGTTTGGTTGTAAATATACAATTTGTTTATATTAGGTTTAGGTATCTCATTAATTTGAGTGTTACAAGAAATTAAATAGCATAAAATATGTTTTATGGCACTTATCTACATTAAAGTAACTTATTCAAAGCACGAAATCCACAACGCAGCGGTAGGAAAATTCATAGTTACATTTTAAACGCACCGATCGGTGGAGGATCGCCCTCGTAGAGGAGACAAGCTCAAAACAGATGCGCGCATGGACGCTAAGATCATTCGTGAGGTCAAGAAAAATGCAAAAGTAACTGTCAGGGAGATCATGGAAATACTTCAGCCATCAGCTTTTGAAAGAATTATCCGTCGCCGGCTTGTTGCATACGAGTTAAAGAGCAGATTTGATAGGCGGCGCCCTTATATCAGCAAGGCCTATAAGGCCAAGCGTCTTAAGCTCGCTGAGGAACATGCTGCTTTGCCTCTAGAGTACTGGAAAACGGTTCTGTGGTCTAACGAATCAAAATTTGAACGTTTTAATCGAAGATGGCATGAACGTATACAGTGCAGATCGAAGGAGGCAATGCTGCAGGTTCGCCACATCCAGGGCACAATATGCCATGAAGGAGGCAATATGGTGGTCTGGGGTTGTTTTTCGTCCAGTGGAGTGGGGCGCCTTGGGAACATTAACGGTGTTAAGACTGCAGATTACAACATAAACATAAACATCCTGCAACAAAATCACTCACTCGGAGATTTCACTGATCCTGAAGGGCCTTGAAGAGAAGTTCGTTCTCCCGGCGGGGGCAAGTTTGACGCAGCCCGGCGGGGCCAAGTTCGACGTCTTGTCGGACAAAACTGTTGAAATGGCCGCCTCAGAGCGCGGAGATTAATAATTTGTGGGCAATTCTCGATGCCAGGGTGGACAAAACTGATGTATCGAATAAAAACGACAATTTTGAAGCTCTAATGCGCGCATGAGAAGAATAAAATCTCCAAAAACTAAAAATCCTAGTAGAAAGTATGCCAAAACGCCTTCAGCAGGTTCTAAAAGCTAAAAGAGAACACATAAAATATCAAAATGGATTTATTATTTCTTATTTTTATGTATAATAATGAATAACTGAAGTGGGCACTTTTTCTTGTCACTGTTTTTTTAGATACTTTTTTTTATTATTTTTTTCTCAAAATCAAAATATGTTTTTTTTCGCTTACTCATTAGTGGATCTTATATGAAATATGTAAATCAATATACGAAAAATACTTGCAGAATATTTAGTTTGATTGAGAAAAAAATATTGAGTGAAAATCAACAAAATTCGAAGTGGGCACTTTTTCCTGCCGGTCACTGTACATTTCCATCACATCTCCGTTTCCCTGGCTGGCAACCTTCAAAAGGCAAACGCGAGGCTTGCGAGAGCCCTTAGCAATGGGCGGGTGGTGGTGGTGAGTGGCTTACATATCAAACCTCATTAGTGAAAAATAATAGGACAGCAAAACAAAAACTAACACGAAATAAATATATGTATCATAACATGATCCACCTTAGGTGGAGAGCCTTGATGAAGCCGATGCAACCACCCTGGAGCCACCATAGGAAGGCCAGCATTGGTCAGATAAACAGAGATAACGGTCCACTTGATGGAAAAAATATAATGCGTGACTAATAAGAAAAGAAGCGGGAAATCCAATTACATTCGTTTGCCGCGATCAATTAACTTCATTAGGATGGTGAACATTACGCCGCCGCCTGTTGATACCTGTCCATCAGAAAGTCCGATAGCGATCCGATCCAAAAGAGAGAGAGAGAGAGAGAGAGAGAGAGAGAGAGAGAGAGAGTGAGTGATCAATGTTGGAGCTAATTTATTTTCAAGATGCACTCGACGCATAATGAGTAGGTTCGATATCAATAGTACGATTCCGAACGGATTGTATTTCAACATGTAATTGTTGTTTGGCGTGCTAGTTAGACTGATTGGTTTTTGGATTCTTCGAAGCTGCATACGCTGTTTCCTTGGACCACGGACATGTGCAGTTCCCCGGGAGTACAACAATTCAGTTGTTTCCTTGCCGCACTCCGGTCGTAAAATGCACTCAGCACGGTACGGTTTTCTAATGTCTGTGTTCTCTTGGCAATAAAAACACGATCGTGATCGTTTCGGCCGACGCTAAAAAGCGCAATTCTCTACACGAGGTCATTAATGTGGTCATGTAAACAACTTTAAATTAAAACCAGTAGAAAACGCATTTGCCTTGCAGGGACTATCATCTACTCGACTGGATAACAAAATATAGCAACCGATGGACAGTTGGCTAAACAACAGCGGCTCATCTGATGCCTACCGCTCGCGCGGCGTTTGGAGTAGTTGGGTACCACTTCCCGTGGTGCTACTCCAACCTTTATCGGCACGTCCTTCCGCGACAAGGGACCACATTTTATCGGAGGCGTTCGTGGCGCCGGCGCAGACCGTCATCGGCTCTGGTAGCACCTCAGTGACGCAGCGTCGTCGGCCTTTCCGTGTGAGGACCACCGACCAGGCACGTACTTGCCACCGATTGAGCGTGCCTTCGATGGACCTCCGGATTGCACTTCACCGTGCGAGAAGTGGATCACTTTGGCACGTTGCAACGATATGGCTGCGAGGTAGGCTAGGAATAGAGTGTGTTTTCTCCATTGTAACACCACTATCGTGGTGTCAAGCAGCCGGTATGAGGGAGGATGATTATGGCCTTGCAAGGTAGAAGCGATCCTCTCTTCCCACCGAGCGGTGGGACTACTCCTGCCATAGGGCACAAGATCGACAAGAGCCTGACGTAATTTTTTGATCACGGGAGGGCACACGTGTGCACGCTCGACGGAAAGCGTCCACGTCCAGCCGTTTGATTAACGATCCTGCACGACATGCGGCACGGAAATGCACGGGGTACGGTTGGGAGGGCGGGCCAGATGTTGGCGGTGCGTGTCGCCAGCTCAAGGACGGAGAGTTGGGTGATAAAAATATGAGAAAACCAGGCACTACTCCTAGCACATCTAGTTCTAGCGATTGTGGGGTGAAATCCATTGCCATCAGCCCTTTTTTGCGAAACAAACCGATAGTATATACTCACAAACACACCGTGAACAAGTGAAAAAAAAATAACACGCAAAACAAAGATTGCAAACAGTAAATGCAAACGGAAGTCATCTAAACCGTACCCGAAGGACGCCGTTGAAATAATAATAAATGAACACAGAAAATAAACAAATTACCTTCATTACCGCTCCTTCGAGCTGTACCTCCCAAGCCGATGGCCTCGACAAGCTACACAACCGCACTGGGACCAAAGGGAATTGGGAGCTTAAGCTGCGTACGATCAATAAAGCGCGATCTCGACGATAGAACACGCCCCGCGCGGAACGGCGCGGGGGTATGTGTGTGGAAAAGGGGGAAAGAAAATTGTATCACGATCGGGCAGTAATAACAACTGCGATAAAAGTGACAAACAAAAACGAACGCTTCTGAAAGAAGTGAGCAAACACTCCCCGAAGCAAGGAAATAAACATGGCTGCCGCAGGAAAAGCAAGCCACGGTGGAGCCAGGTATTGGTGCGCAAGCAACCCGCTTGCTAGCTGGTAGTGGTGGTGGACGTCGGTTCTGCAACCGGGACTGCGTTTTGATTTCGATTCAGCACGAACATCCCAAAAACGAGCGTGGTGGAGTTTATGTTTTTCTTTTAGCTTTCCTTGCGACTTGGCGTCTAAAAATAAGCCGCCATTTCACGCATTTTCACCGCTTCCGATTCGAGGCGAGTCCATGCGGCGGGAAAACAACTATGCAACATCAACAACTTTGGAGTACATTAGGGTGGAAGGGCGTAGGCTGAAAATCTGTAGCAGGGAGTTCTGGGAGGAGTTTCGGCGTAGACGCGTAGGAAAACCTGACGACTCATATAGAAGTTGATCGAAGGTCGATATGTACTAAGATGTTTGGAGCCAAAAAGCTATTTATTTCAGGACAACGTGTAATGCACGAAAAATAAACTAAAACTAGCCTGATTATTACACCTTCTACACTTATAACACCTACTACACTACTTAAAAGAAAGGTTCCGGAACGAACGTATTACTTTCGACTCTCCGAAGCATTGGTTGACCCAAACGGATGTAGAGGTATCTGCCAGTTTTGGAGCTTCAGACATCATATAAACAACCATTGCTCCAATGATGCATCAAACGAGAGCCAAACTTTTAGTACCGCAGCCAAAACCACCTGGTTTGCAGTCCGCATGGCAACATAGACTGGAGATTGGTTAGTAGCGAAAACACTAGCGGCCAACCCAGCCGAAACTATGTTTGGGGCTCTGCTTGTCGTTTTGGAGGAACTGATTGGTGGGCTAATGATCTTATATTTTACTTTACAAAATGTACATCAAAAGCTTAGTGGTAACTAATAATGGTGAAAATTAAACATAATTGCTTTGTTATTAAAAATTTCGTTTTAATTTAAAAAATTACACATAAAAACATTTTCTATTACCGGAGTTTTAACTGATTCTTTTAACATACTTGTGGCGTGTATCGTCCATATCCTAAGAAAAGACTATTCATACCATATATAAATGTAAACAATCAATCCCTTTGATCTTGAATGCCGCATTTGTTACATTTTACATTTAAATATTGATCATCGAGTTCGCTTTAAAATTTAGAAAAAATGAAAATGAGTTAAAATAAAAACGGTAGTAGCACGTCAAACTATATCTCCTAAGACCTGTATTTCCTTCTTATACTAGTTCAAACGATAGGCAATGGTATGAAAACTATGCATTCTCTAACAAAAGAGATTCATTCGAAGAATTATTTTGCAATCAACACTTGAGTACACGGGTTAAAGAATGAAAAGTGTATCCCCCACCCGCTGATGATCAAAGAACGTGGTAACAATATTGATTCGAGCCAGTTCTCCAGGGCCATTTTTCCATGTCCAGCAGAACTGTAGACGCACGAGGTAAAACACCTGTTCAAACCGGGCTGCAGTACGGCGCATTCTGCATTCCTATCGCATGAGCCGGCCCCTCGTTACCGGTTGACCTTGTTTCGGGAAAAACCCAAGTATCATCGGCGGGCGCCACCACCCGTCCCGGGGCCTACCAGCGTGCCCTGCCTCAAACCAAATTCTAGACAAATCGCTCCATATACCAGGTCCATGTCAACAAGTCTCCGCTTCGGGTTTGTTGTGGTCCTCCGTGGAGGGAAACACGAGTGTGTTTACAAATAGTCTGTTACCAGGGAGATGATGAGTGCTTACAGTCAAGAGAGGGTGGCCACGATACCACGTGTGCGCATATACAACGCTTTGCGTTCTATTCCTACCAACTAACACTAATGTCTGACGTTTCTCCTCGCTTTCTTTCGTTCGCAGTCACAACACAAGGACGACCACGTGGGAGGATCCGCGCATAACCGCCATGCAGGAAAGCCTATTCCAGCAGCAGTCCAGCGTAGAGACCCTCTTCAATACCGGCTCACAGACCCTGCTCAGCCCCACGATCTCCTCACCGACGCCGACCAACAATGGTAAGTTGTGCCACAATCGCAGCCACAAACTCTGTGTCCGATCGGGTTCATTCTAACACGCCCGTGAGTTCGTTCTCGAAACAGCAGTAGCTTTCTCTGGTCTATACTTGGTCCGAATTTGAGACATCTGGGTTTTTCAGTTTATTTTTATGTTTTTGTTAATTAATACATTTTATTTTGTTTATTACCATACATAATTCTTACTCCCTATCCTAAGTGGTAGGTTTTCTTATGTTCGTTGTTTAATCCCTCTTCAATTGCCTTTCCACCGATCTATTGCACCTACTTAAGAAAGCAAAGGAAATAGTGATAGGAAGAGTTAAGCGCACTGTGACTAACCGAAATACAAAGATTTGCTAAACCATTATACGCAAGGGAGATATAAATAGACAGAGTGCAGGTATAGAAACATAAAAAGTTATAATATATTTTTTTAAATTAAGCAAATTAAACAGTACCAAAAAAGGAACGTCAAATGTACACTACCGATATCTACCACGTAACATCTCTAGAAGGTTGTTTACGCTATAGCTTGCAACCATAAGTTCATGTAAATTGGAGAAAAAAAAGTACTATCACCATCAACCAAACGTTTTCCACGAAAGCCCTAAAATTGGCAGACAAGCCGTTGGGTCGTCAATGTGTGCGATACCGACTGCGCCACCACGAGACGAGTAGGTCAAGATGTTTATGTTGCTATTTTAGTTACTGGTGGCGACGGACAGCTCCTTGCATTTGTCATCGGCCGCGTTGTGGTTCAGCAGCAGCAACAACACAGAAATCTGTTGTCGCAATTTCGCGCGATCGCGGATCCAGTGGTCCGCGTGTCACGGTACGGCACCGCCATACTGACCAAACCCTGGCGGGAGGGGGGTTGGATGTGCTGGCCAGTTTTTCCATTCATTTTCCTTGCTTCCGCTATCGCTGTGTTGCCGGACAGGGCAACATTGACAACATCTACACCGGATGTAGGTCGTCATCATCGTCGTCGTTGCCGTCGTTGTTGCCCTCAAGTGGCTTTGGTCATGCCTGTCTTCAGCACACCAACCTCGATGGCGTCGCGTTTGCACCACCGGTTGGACATGTCCATATCAGTAGTCCGACGGAATAGAGACGTAGCTAAAACTAGAGGTAAAGAGAGAGAGAGAAAGAGAGAGAGAGAGAGAGAGAGAGAGAGAGAGAGAGAGAGAGAGAAAGAAAGAGAGAAAGAAAGAGAGAGAGAGACAGAGAGAGCGCGGAGACAAGCAAAAAACAAATAAACAGAAAATGACAAACAAACAAACCCTACAAAAAGGCTAATACTGACGATAAGGGCACTCGTAGCATGTTTAGCACGGTAACTAATGGGTCGAATGGTGCGAAAGAGGGGCGTCGAGGGTGGGCACTGCAGAGAAAGTACATCGATAGGAGAGAGACAGAGAAGCACGAACATCGAAGATACGGACAATCGATGGCACAAGAAACAACGCTAACAAAAAAGGCCCTATCTGGAAAACTCGACGCCGATCAGGAGGACGTCGAGGAAGAGTCACGTCCGGTTGTCGCACGGATCGGAAGTAGCTCACACAGGCACATTCGGATGGCAAACGTAACCAAAGCAACTTCCCAAAAAAAACCCTAACCGATAGGGATAGGGAGGAGCACCTCTCCGCACCCAAGTCCCTTGGGTATTGAAGCTGTACTCCGAGTCGTACGTTCGTTATCGGGAAGCAAATAGAGTCATAAAGTTTGTTCATTCATACATTCAAGGTGGGCAAGTTGCTCGTCTCAGAGAAGGTCCCGGTGCAGGAGATGGATGGCATACATTTTCGACTTTCGGTTGCGCCGATGGGGTAATTAAGCGTACTCCCTGCCGGCGTAAGTCTTCGCCCACGACAGGTAGCGAAGGGTATAAGAAGGCAACGATCGGAAATCAGAATTCCTTTTTTCGCAATTTCTGGCGTCGAAACTAGGTCAGCAGAGCTCTATGTTACAATGTTCGGGAATTTTTGAAAGCCACTTCCTTGTTTGGGAAAAATCTCATCAACACGCATAAGCTGCTGCCGTGAGTCGTCGTAACCATCCTATGCTTCGCATACCCTCTGGCAGCGATCTCCGGTTTATGTAACTATTATCGATGTACCTGTTCGGTCCGCATGACTGCACTGCAAGTGACTTAATGTCGTCTTTCAACTTTCATGCCGCTGCACAACGGGCACTCCCTCATCCGGCTGGCGGGTGCAGTGTTTGATTTTATTTTGCCATTTTTGTTCACCGGGAAAAAAGGAAAGTCTCCAGTCGAGTCGCCCGCCTCCCGCGGGGTCCATCCCATGCATCATCCAATGACACCAATCAATCTCAGCCACAATCGTAGTACAATCCCTTCGGGAAAGCCCACCTTCCCTTTTCGGTGAAAAGGGTGCGTACAGCCGAGTATGTGCATGTGTGTGTGTTTGTGTGTGCGTGTGTGTTTGTGTGTGTGTGAGTGAACGTGAATAAATAATTTAATAGATAAAGAAAATAAACACACTACACTGCGGCCTCGGCCGGACCGCGCGAGCATCATCAATGGATTGGGCTGGCTCAATTGGTGTGGCCAGTGTTCATTCATAAACCCAAACCCTCCGGGGCGTGCACCAACACCACGCTACACAAGCCAGTGTTCCCCACCCTAATCGCCGCGGAGAGCGTTGTTGCTGTTGGCTGGAAAGTGCAAGTGCAAGTGGTGGGGGAGAGGGAGGGGGAGAGGGGGGGGGATAGGTAAAATGAAGACAATTTTAGACCGGTAAACGGTTTCTATGAAACCAAATGACTCTGTTTCCCATTCGATTTGATCCAGAGGAAGGATTTTTTTAAGTGGTGTGTGGTTGGGTTTAAAATAAATTTGCGTGCTTAGCATAAAAAAGAAAATAAAAATCATAACATCATTGGATGGAAATAAATTTCCAATTAATCAATCGTATAATCGCACTTTTTTATAGTCTAATTTTCTTTCAATATATCCCAACTATTCGTGACGTAAAGTTCATAACTTTGTGTTCTTGTTTACAAATAATGTCCGATGGACCTACAAAAACAAACAAATAGTATAGCACCTTAATTACACGATTGCATGATGTTTTGGTGTGATTTGAGAATTCAGCAATTTTAAAATGAAATATATTAAGCCTTCAATCGGAAGCATTGGAAGTTCTACAAAAAAATAAAATAAAGTACGAGGACGTAACCACGTAACAGAATAATTTTACAATGCACTTACAATGCACTTGCACTAATTCTTGTTCAAATAGACAAAACATTATTCGAGCGTTGTCAACTGCTGTATGAGAGGGGTTAATTAAGTACGTATGATTTTTATCTTTTCTAAAGCGTTTTCTTCGAAAAACATTGTCCAAAGCGTGACCACAAGGGCCTTTAAAACAACGCATGATTAAAATACTTTAGTTACACTCGCTCCTCTTTGACCTCTAGCTAAATCTTGTTTTTTCGCAAGCTAACAGTTCACATATGGTCAGTGTCAGGATTCAGTGTGTACTTCAAGCGAGTAAAGACTCGCACATGTGTTTACCATTTAACAATTGTTTATTTATTTACCACTTGTCCCACGCTCCCACCATGACGATCCCTGCCAGATTGGGGCAGAGGGGATTCATTCATCGCTTCATTCATGCATATCTGCTCTTCCCTTGGGGTGTTCAGGGTCCACTGAAATTGGAGCAACATAGAAAAAAAATACTCCATGCCTTCCATTCGCCGTCAGGCGAGTTCGTACCTCTTCGCCCCCTCTGCTTCCGCCGTCGCGAGTCGTCTGTTCGGTTTCGCTGATTGATCAAATGATTAATCGTGCTGATAAGCGTGCAGAGTAAACATGTTCCTCTCGTCTTAACACCCGTCCACGATATCATATCTTTCCCTTCTCTTCGCTCTGCTGCAATCCACATACACGACCTGTCTGAAATCAAACGGCGCGCCGGAAGTGTGTCAGCAATTGACGTCGAGCCACAACAGAGCGACATCTCGTTCCCTTACATGGGGAGGATATCGCACGGCCGGAAAAAGGCGCCCGCTCGGGTTCCGGTGTTTTTTTTTACAGTATGACGTTTATCAACAAACTTTCAATAACTGCGCCATAAACTGGAGTAGTTTTCCCAATCAGTAAGGTCTAAGCGATGGTAATTTGTATCGTAACGTTGCCACATCGGAAGTCACCAAAGAAAACTCACTGAAAACCTTTGCACTACCAGCGCTTATGAGTGAACAGAGGAGATCGTTGCAGGCAAAATAAGAATCCAAGCTGGGTTTGGTGATTCGGTTTATCACCGAGTTATCTGCCCTTGCCATCCGCTTAATTTGCGGACGATTATGTGATGCTAGTTATATAATCTTTCTTAAAGTCACGTCTACTATCAATTGCAGTATTTTTAAGCTTGTTTAAAAATCCCGTTCACACAATGGCAAACGAAGTTGTGAATCAATATCTTATGAAGCCCATAAACTTGACCAGAGAGGTTTATTTCATACGTTGAATTTATTGGGGTAAATTGAGTTTTGCCTGATATAATTACTACCTATTTTTATATTTACACCTGGCCAAAAAACAATTTAATATTTTTATATTGAATTAGTACAAAAAGAACAAAATAGTTTTAAACATATATTAATATTATTAACCAAGGGATTGTTTGAGCCAATGTAATGCAAACTTTTTTACAAGTTGAAATTGACTACATTTAGGAAAACAAAACCGCGAAAGCATAAAAAAACATCGAGGCCCAAGTGATCACAAAAATCTTGTCACTGTGCAGGCTAGTCAAAGTGCTCTTTCCTTCTTTAGGCTCTTCTGGAAAAAGATTGCCCATTCGCGGTCGGTCGCACAGTTTCAAACCGTTTGTCCATTTCGTCACAATACCTGCAGGGAAATTCAAAGGCACGATAGAGAGATATACCACAACGTTGGCGGCCAACGTGAAACGGATCGGACAGAGAAACTTTTACGAAAACCTTACCACTAAGAAAGCAAGCTGAATGCAAACTCTCTACCTCTTGTATTGTTTCTCTCTCCAGTGGTATTTCCAGATGCGATTCAAATGACAAATGACACTCTCGCGCCGCCGAACGCCGCCGCACCGGCATCGTCGATGCTGCCCGCCGGCAGCAGTGTCGATCTGGGCCCACTGCCGGAAGGATGGGAAGAAGGCATCACAGAGAAGGGCGAACGGTACTATATCAATCACGCGACTCGGTCGACCACCTGGAGGGATCCACGATTGTGTACGTGCCACTTAGCATTCTCTCTAATCACTTTTTTTTGTTTTCTGAACCCCATAGTCATCGATAAAAACTATCCCCACCCATTGTATTAATTTATGCACTTTATGCATGAGCTTGCCTTCGTGCATTTAGTCACCGATCGAGTTTTACATTCATGGAAAAATGGGTGAGAAAGGCTTAAGATAGGAACACGAACAACAAGGACTAGCCGGAGAGTTCTAGAAAGTGAATTCACTTATCGATCTTGAGTGCGTCGCTATTGTTAGTGCTGAAAGATTTTGAAGTAGACACTAGAGGCTAGCGATTAGTGTAGGTACTAAACCACTCACATGACTAACTTTCCATGACCTGCGCAAGTGCGTCCATTCAACCCATTAGTGCTAACCTTTTTTGCTAGCTAACCATCCGATACCAAAACCCTAAGCTAAATCAAATTTTTCAATCCTTGGCAAAACTCCTGCTGACGATGTCACCTGCCCGATCTAGCTCGTTGCGCAGTGAATAACGTTCTTGGATTTCATCTTTGACACCCATAACTTAAACCTTCGGAACATTTTTGAAATCCCGAAGGAGAAGGAGGAGCACCTCGAGGAGCACCTTATAATCCATTCAATGTTTCTCTTTCCGATCTCTATCCCATTTCCCAACGAGCAGCAAACCAAGATTGGGCAGTGCAGGAGCAAACTGTCCGCCTGTACAACCTACAGCTTGAGAGGGAACGACTTCGAAAACGGCAGCAAGAGATCAAATCACATGTAAGTACATAGTTTCGTGCCGAATGTTGGATCGGTTGAAGTGTTTATGATCGCCACACCTACATCATATCGTATCTACTGTCTTCCAGATGGGAGACGACCCGTTCCTGTCCGGTATTGCCGATCACACCCGCCAGGAGTCCGGTGACAGTGGCCTGAGCGAGTCCTCCATGACGCAATCTATGCCTCACACACCCGACTTCCTCTCCAGTATAGACGATAGCATGGATGGTTTGAGTAGTAAGTGCAGCTCCAAAGAAAGTTCGCGACAGGACGCGATGGAAGAACCTTTTCTCAAAGATTAACACATTTATCTTCTACTTTCGTATCGTTTCAAACCAGTGACGGACAACACAATGGACACCATAGCGTTTGGAGATAACCTGGATACGACCGAAGGATTTATGGTATGTAATTTTTCTCATTACTAGCTTAAGCTAAAATAACAGGCAACCAACAGTTTTTTTACTGTTGTACAGGCGCAGTTAACTAATTGGCAAAATTAAGCTCAACATAGCTTCATATTTTACTAAAAAAAAGTATTTCCAGGCAAATGGAACGAAACGAACGATCCCAAACAGTACCGAGAATGCTGATTACCGACAAAATAGCTTTTTGTGTGAGCTCTAGTAAATTTGGAATGGAACCCCTTACTACGCAACATTCCGCAAGGTCGTCGTCTTTCTCATTGTCGTTGTTGCTGGCGGTGGTAAATGTGCCCCCGTAAGACATGTGGGTGAGATAGTTGCCAAAATTGGTACAAACTTCGCCGCAATCAGCGATTTAATAGTAAATGCAAATCATGGATATAACGTGCATCGTTAGTTAATTTTGTCAGTTCGTTCCGTCAGGGACTTAAATGTATCCAAATAATAACCCCAAGCAATAGAGAACTGTAATGGTTCCCATCTGTACCGACTATGTTTGTGTAAAATATTGATATTCACTATCCCTTTTACTCTTTTCCATTTAAACAGCTGGACGATCCGATGCTGCTGGAAAAGATCGACGCCGTCACCAGTTTGAATCTGATAGATCCTACGAACAGTAAAACGGACAACACACTTTACGACATCATCTAACGTTCGACGGTGCACAGTAGTAGTCCACTACAGCACTACCTACCAACACCACCTCCACAATAACCATCATCATAATCACCATCCGGAACTTATGCCACCAACAAACAAAACGGAGAAAACCCATCCCAAAATCATCATCGACCATTTCGGCGCGTCTCTGGAGCAGCATCGTACTACTTATTGGGCTGAATGAGTCACACCTGTACAACCCCCCGCTTAGACAAAACTGGGGTCAGGTGGCTTTACGCAAAAGTGCCACCGCTTGCCACCATCACCGTTGCCGCAATTATCATGTTTCCACCCTTCAAACGCAGTCTGCGGGCGGACGGGGTGGGAGAATCGGTTCGATATCAGTGGCAGTGATGGTGGGAAGCGAACCGATCAACCGATCGAAGAGAAGCCCCGATCTGTTCTTTTCACTCTAGGATCTATTTTTATTAGGGGTATTTTTACCTTCTGTTTTGCTATTATTATATTAATTATTATTATTATTGATACTGCTATCCATAGTCTTACGGTTAGTTATTATTGTAATTTTTATTTTTATTTTTTTTATTATTTCCAACGTTTTGTTCAATTGGAAGCAAACACCGACGAAAGCAGTGTTGTATTAGACTCAACATTATGAAACACAGCAGTGAATGAAAACGGTTCAAGCAAGAATACACAAAGTGAGATAAATCTTGATAAGCCTAGATAGACGAGAGGAAAATATCAGTTCAAGAAGCAATTCAAGTGCCTTAATGAAGTTGTGAAGAAGTTGAATCGTGATCAGACGATAAAGTGTGCGGTGATGTATGATTGATTTAATAATCGTGAATTGATTCGGCGTATACAATGGCAAAAATGTATGCGTCTGCGGTTATCGCGTTAGAATGCATTTTACAACGCCGTACCGGTGTTCTATGCCAGAACGTAGATTTTCCGCTGATGGCGAGTGCAAAAACAACGTTGTGCAGCTTTGTAAAAGATAGCTATAAAGAGACAAGGATATCGATAGAAAGAAAGCGCGACAGTGAGAGAGAAAGAGATTATAAGGGAAAAATTATCTGAAGAAGGATACAAATTGTATGAACGTAGTTCTAGTGCAGAGTATTCGAGTGAGTGAATGAGAACAGTTATGACTGAAAGCGTGTGGGAAAAAGCATGTACGGTGAAGCATAAGGACACTTACATGTTAGTAGACAGTCGTGAAGCCAATTTCCTAGATTAAAGGACGTGGCGAAAACTCTGTGTATCGGTAGAAAACCCCTCATCAGAATCGAAAGCATAACAGAGCGATGCGTCTAGCTTAATGAAAATTCATGACGACCGACGACCGTTTACAGGGTTCTGGGGAAACTGGGCTTAGCAGTGGCATGGTGCATTTATTCTGCATCGGGAGCAGCAAAACAATATTCACTAGATCCGATGCTTCACTCGCGGCCCATTCAATGGAAGTGACTAATCCCTAGTGAGAGTGATTTGAACACAATCCACGCAAAACAAGGCATCAGCCACCACTTTTTCGCTTCCACGCATGGGAAGACACTGCATGGGAAGACGGCAAGGATGCCGCGTAATAGTAACTGTTTATCTCTGTTAACTTTATCCCTCTTTCCGACAAGACTGTTTGAAATGGAACATAATATGATTCAAACGCCAAGTAACGCATTTTTAATGCAGTTCTGTAGGTCTGTATTTTCATCTTTCAAAAACTGTGGAGGCAATTTTTGGTGCCAAACCGTGTTGCGAAATGGGAAGTAAGGCAGTGTATTATTCATGCTCACGCACGTGCCCCGGAATCACCGGCCAAATATTGTGAAAGTAAACAGTTTTTTTATCGTTCTGATGCTATTAAAAACTAGATGGTAAGCAAATACTGCATCGTTTGCGCGAAAGGAAGCAGTGGATGCAATTTATATAAATTCTATTCTACGAGCCTTTCTTTGTGGCCTTCGTTTTAAGATTCCCGATCGATCCCCAAATCGATGCTAAACAAAGCAAACAATATCGTCCATCAAAACTATCACTGTAAAGTCAGTTAAAACGATCGTTTACGGTAAGGTAGCGTGTCACAAAAAGGAAAGGTAAAAAAAGAACCCCTGTTGAGGTATTGAGGGGGGGGGGGGGGAGGGGGTACAAGGATTTATTTACCTACTTATCCAACTACTACCCAGGGTTGTAATGGTTGCGAATGGCGAAAGTAACGCACGTTACAAGCAAGTAAACTATCAGCATTGGTGGGAGCGATTTGGAGAATGGAGAAA
The DNA here is from genome assembly GCF_943734705.1 of Anopheles coustani. Lineage (NCBI taxonomy): Eukaryota > Metazoa > Arthropoda > Insecta > Diptera > Culicidae > Anopheles > Anopheles coustani. The sequence goes on from NC_071289.1 coordinate 56,576,033, forward strand.
AAATTGCACCACACCAAGGCAGTAGTGGATTTTTTAAATTTTTCATTTCGTTTTCTACCCCTCTTCAATTCAATCGTTCGTAAGAGTAGTCTAAGGTATCTTTTATATCTATCCATTTTATTATTAGACCAGTATCTTCTTATCTGTTTCCGGACTATTTTAGCAAATTATTAGAGTTTACGGTTGGTGATCGTGCCAGAGTTTTACAGATTTTAAATCCCAACAACACAGTGAAGATCATTCACCTGGTCGCTGTTGTTGCCAATAATTGTTAGTAGAGTTAATAAGAAGTCTACAATTAAACATTAAACGCAGTCTGCGTTGGTTTTGATATTTAAATAATTTGTACAACAATTTAAAACGCTAGTAACAAACAAGTTTGTGAAAGCTGACCATCCCAGCTTACAGCAAGCATAAAAAAACCCGAAAAACATCATAGGTATTAAAGTATATTTGAAACTACTTAACGAACGTTGGTTGAAAGGAGTGGATTTTCTGGCTAGTAGTGTTGAAGAAGGGCATTCTAAAATAATCCGTTTTGTTTTGCATTATATGGTTTGTGTCCAACTTTCAGTATTTTTTACGACGTAAAAAGAAAATCCCTCTTGGTTGCTTTGGATCGATGGAAAAATCCTTTTTCCACATTCTGCTCCACCGTGTGTGTGTGTTTTTATGTGTGCTCTATTGGTCGAAATGCTTCTGATTATCGGAGTCCGTTTGTGTTTATTTTTTATGTTGCAGTTGCCGTCCACTTTCATTTCTATGCAACATGAACGATGCGCAAAATCAGTTGTAGCAAGATTCTTTCGTCTGACAACCTTAAAGGTTCTCCCAAACAGTCAATACTGATAGTGAATACATTGCCAACCCTGTGTAGTAGATTTGAAGACCTTTGGTATAAAACAATCTAAGACCCGGTCGAAAGCGTCCACAAAAATAGTAAAAATGCACCGGAAACGCAACACGATATCATAGGAACCTGATCGCCGTCCAAAACTGCATCGAAAAGCAATCACACGTTTAACTTGTAAAACGGTAAACCTTCGGCAGCAATATAGTTGTTTAAACTAGGAAAATTGTGTAGAAAAAGATAGGAAAATTCAAAACTAGATGGAAAAACGTGTTGACAAATATAGTTGAACAGTTAGGTGGTGTTACAGTTGTACAGCTCAACGGTACTAGCAGGGGTGCACGAAATTTAGAAAAAGAACGATATTGATAAGTAAATTCTTCCGTATCCTACTTTACCTGGCAGCACTCATCAAGCAATATTTGTTAGAAAATATGTGTAGCGTTGATGAGCTAGCTCCCACAAAGGTACATAGAAACTACTTGCACGCTTATCAGTTATCTGTTTCAAAAACCATCTTTCGATGGATTTTTTTTATCGTGGATATAGTGAAAGAGGACATATTTAGTCATCGTTCACGATCAAAGGTGCTAAAATTCCTACTTCCACCATCTCAGGAAGCAGAACCCAAATATCTGACACCTATTTCTCTATGTTTTAGCCGAGGCGGTGCCTTAAGGGCTCTGTACCAAAGCCAAACCAAGTAGAGGAACTAGCGTTGTCTGTGAAGCACCAGTGCACTGTATCATGTGAAACAAACTATAAGCTATAAATTAATACTAGCTCAAAGGTATATGACAAAATTATTTATTTATTGAAAAAAAAAAACTATTCACAAGAACGTACGCCACCAACACTGCATACTAAGGAGCAAATTAAATTTGTTTTGAAAACATTCACAGCAATCGTGTTCCAGGAGGAATCGCGTTGTGTTTTTGTGCAACAAAGCAATAAATTAAAAATATTACCGAAAACATCAGCACCATGCTAGCAAAATGTGTGACACAAATGCTCCAGCAAGCGGCGGGCAATAAAGTCAATAATAAACATCGTACACGGAGCTAATTGTATCAAATCTGAAAACTTAATCTTCGCCGATTTGTAGAGACGGTATGCAATGTATAGCAACTAAATGAGAGAAGAAAGATGCAAAACAGTCTGTACTAAAAGTAAAAAAAATCCGTGAAAAAAATTGCAAAATAAAATGAAATATCAACCAACCAGAACCATGGTAGTTTTCTTTTGTGGTGCCTACAAACCCTTGCAGACATGAGCAATGTTTGCGCCAACTTTCACTGTCAATATGCAGGTTCTATGGTATCGCCATCTATCGGAAAAATTTGCAACTTAATCTTGCTCAACCAAAAAATTTGGTATCAACTCCGCTTGGCAGCTCGAAATATCGTTCTAAAAACGTCCTACGCGCGAACAAACGTTCTACTTTTTTGTATGGAGATGAAACAAATGTAGGACGTTTTTTGAGCAGTCGTCCTACTTCGTTCTACTCACCATACAAAACTGCTCGATTTTTGTGTCACGTAGAACATTTTTTAGGACGATTTACTCGAAATCGCCTAGCGGGAACCTCGCCAATGTTTGACAATTCAATATTACCTAGTACAGAAAAGGTAAACAAACCAGTCTACCAAGCTTAAACAACCATTCGCATTCAAACACAACTGGTGTTGTTTATTTTGAATGAAAAAATGTGTACAGGATGGCCCCGGTTTTCGTCACCAAACGGGACTTTGACAGCGACGAAAACCGAGGCTAGCGGACTACAGTTCTTACATTTATAATACCTACTCAAGACTTGACTGATTCAAAACAAACGTTGGATGTGATCATTATTCTCGTCTGAATTTTTAGTGGTTGATATGAAGGTGTTCTTGAAACTATAACTAATGAGGGTATTATGATTGGGAGCGCGGAAACGATAAACTTCTCGACGCTGGCCCATACAAAAGGTAAACAACACTTTGAAAAAAGCGAAAAAATGGCTGGGCGTCTCGACGATCCAAAACGACGCCACCTGCGTGTCGAGACGATGCGCGGATACGAAACGACGCGCGTCGTTATCGTCGAGCAGTTTCAAGCACCTCCTGGTCGATGGATCTCTATAGACCGTATGTGTCCGAAGCATATGTGGGTTCGGTAAAATCCCAAATGAAGCCCCCCCAGCCGAAATCGCTGTCGTGGCTTCACCATTTGTGAGCAGATGTACCTTAAAGGTATGCAATTGGTGAAACAAATGCCGTTGTGTGAACCGTTTGAATTGAAATCTCGTTAAATTAAAGATGATTATTATACTGGATGCATAACTTGCATGAGTGTATGAAAATTCGGCTACGCCATCAACCTAGGGGTGCGGTATGAGGGGGGCCCACGGGCCCCCCTTATTTCACAAATTTATAACAAACTCCCTTTTTCGGTAGACCTAGCGCAGTCCGCTCGCTACGCTCGCTGCGGGCGCGCCGCCGTTTCATACTCATTTTTTCACTCCGACTCATTGGTTTATGATGTCCATCTTGCTCAGTTTATCCGATTAGTTCAAATCATTACAGCTTCTAACGGAACATCAACGGTTCAAATATTCAAACTGAATTGATGTGCCACCTATTGCATAACTTTCAGGCGCAAACGTGGAAAAAATGATGACGATGCGGCGCCGGGGGGGCTTCATTTGGGATTTTACCGTGGGTTCTATGGATCTTGGTATTTACCAAGAACATGATAATTCAGGATGCACTTTTCATGGTAAAATCCCAAATGAAGCCCCCCCGACGCCGCATCGTCGTCATTTTTTCCACGTTTGCGCCTGAAAGTTATGCAATAGGTGGCACATCGATTCAGTTTGAATATTTGAACCGTTGATGTTCCGTTAGAAGCTGTAATGATTTGAACTAATCGGTTAAACTGAGCAAGATGGACATCATAAACCAATGAGTCGGAGTGAAAAAATGAGTATGAAACGGCGGCGCGCCCGCAGCGAGCGCAGCGAGCGGACTGCGCTAGGTCTACCGAAAAAGGGAGTTTGTTATAAATTTGTGAAATAAGGGGGGCCCGTGGGCCCCCCTCATACCGCACCCCTAGGTTGATGGCGTAGCCGAATTTTCATACACTCATGCAAGTTATGCATGAGGGAATTTATGTTGTACATCCTTTCCAGTATAATAATCATCTTTAATTTAACGAGATTTCAATTCAAACGGTTCACACAAAGGCATTTGTTTCACCAATTGCATACCTTTAAGGTACATCTGCTCACAAATGGTGTAGCCACGACAGCGATTTTGGCTGGGGGGGCTTCATTTGGGATTTTACCCTTTTCATATCAACGTTGTGTTTAGACAAGTCACTTTGATTTATTTAGCCATTTAGCCATAGTATAAAACACACCAATAACTCGATCGTTTTGAAAATTGATTAAAAATCAAAGTGCTCGAAACTTGTTAAAAACTATATATTTATATACCTTGAAATACTTGTATAAATACCCAGGTTGCTATTCGAGCAAATATGCGGAAACTTTCGAGCAATAACGCGGAACTGGATCATAATACCCTCATAAGTTTGTGTGTCACGTTGACTGCCATGCCCAGCGAACGGCGGTACACTGAATATCGAGCAGTTTTTTGCCTTTTTCTTTCGGACCCCCCGATATCCGCTTAACGGGGGGTCAGATTACACGCACACAACGTTGAGTCAGAGGTGACACGCACACCAAGCGCGCCAGGCAAAAAAAGGGCAAAAACATAGTTGCTCTCTTATTCCGCTCGCTACTATGCTCAGCCCCCAAGCTTTCTCCCAGCTCGTCTTCAATTCTCACCAATGCGTCTTTTTCTACTATTTAGTCGTCATGTTGTCTCGATAGGATAAGTCAGTGCAATAATCACTCTGGGCTATTTGTCAGTTGGCGATGCCCGAGGTTTAACATCCAATATTAACCTAGGAGGAATGGACATCGTTTTCCATGACGTTCCATTCTCTCTCCCATCATGGCGCACTAATTTGCTCCGCTCAGGTGTAAGCACGGATGGTTTCGCAAACAGCTGTTCGTAGTCAATGATATGAATGGTGTATGTGTTCGATGCATGCATGGGGATTGTTTTGATTGCGGAATGAAATTGCGTCAAGCTAATGTAATGAAATTGCATGCATGAAACTAAGTAATTTCTTTATTTGTCGTTTTGCTTCTTCATTTTCTTTGTTCTTCGTACGTTTTACTATAGAATTGAATGAATGAAAGAACTACATTAAAATAACGATTAAAAATTTATGAATTGCAATGGGTTGAAATATGGTAGTACTGCGTTATCACATTAGCACAACAACCGCAATAATGCCGTTAATCGCTGTATGCATGTTGTACGGGTTGATTAAGGTAAATTCAATTTACGTGTGCTCGTGTCAGCTTGAGTAAAGGTTCATCGGATTTCGGTTCAAAGAAGTGAGCCAAAGCCTTTGGTTAATAATGGCCATTCACATTATTGAAACAAACTGAACCGTGCAGCGATTGCTACCAATTTCGAACGCTTGTAAATCTGGAGACCGCTACATTGCTCAGCAATCAGCTGTGCCAATAACATAGAATAAAAATCATAACACATACAAACAAACACAGGTCCAATACGAGTGAAAGAGATAGCACATTTGAGGCATGCTCTTTTTGCACACAGTAGAAAGCATTGAAAGAGAATCCTCAACACGCATACAATGCATATGCCTTCCGCTTCACGCACACCATCAACCGGTTTTTATTCCGCATTAACAGCAAATGCATGACCCAATGAGGAAGAAAGAGTCAGGGCATAGCATCAATAGCAGCTATCTCGATCTTGTCCACAGTAGAGGGTCGTGGAGATGGGATTCTCCCTACCCCTCGCCTGTAAAATGAACTGATTCGAGCAAAACCGTTCGCTGGGTGGCTATCAATTTTGATAGCCAGCTGTCATTAGTTCTAAAAAGTTTTTGGCCCATGAATAATTGAAAATGCAACATAAAAATTATAGTAGTATTTAATATCAATTCATTGGGAAGCTATGTCTTTGTTTAGCGTTCAAAACCCATCGGTTTAATAAATGTTATAAACACATTTTTTGAAAAAAGATAGTTCTAAAAAAGTATGCTAGTTAACACGTTGACTGCCAAGCGTTTTTAGCATACTTTTTTAGAACAATCTTTTTTCATTTAATTTGTTTATAACATTTATTAAACCAACAATTTTTGAAGGCTAAGCTGAAACTAAGCTTCCCAAAGAATTGATATAAAATATTATTATTCAATTATGTTGCATATTCATTTATTTATGGGTCAAAAACTTTTTAGAACTGAGTCTTGCTGTCACCCACTTTTGGGTGACACGGCAGTCAACGCGTTAAACATCAAATCAATGGCCATCAACCATTTTATATTACGTTTTACTTCTTTGGTTTCCATGCCGTGTAGGTTCACAATAATACATTCAGTGCTTCAATTGGAAGATATTTTTGATTGAGCAAAGTAGTCTGAAGCAGAAAACCTGCACCACTCGTTTATGAGTCCATGTTCGGATCTTGTGTCATACAAAATGCATTGAATCATATGAGTAAAGAACAAAGCACGCTACTATAAACCAGCATCGAACGATTTGTCAAACGACGAAAACCGAGGCTGACGAAAACCGGGGCCATCCTGTATATAATATTTTTGGTACAACAAGTATTTGGAGGTTCCCTCGGAGGTTTGGATTTCTCGAGAGAATCTACCGTTTTTTATTTGATCCAAGTTCGGAGTAACACACGAAGTAAGAAACTGAAAATGAGGCACGCGGGTCTCAACACCGGTGGTGGAGAACGATCGGACAAGTGATAGAAAGAAAAGCCTAGCACGCCGGTCCCAACACGGATGACGGTGGAAGGTCGGACACGAAAGAGCCTTGAAGGAATAATCAAGCACGCGGGTCTCAACACAGGTAGTGGAGAACGATCGGACGAGTGATAACTGATAACTAACTGCTAACCGACTGAGAGAGAAGCGCAATCCGCTACGCGCTTTTATAGAATTCCGGTGGTTCCCTGGTTTTCCGATAGGTGGCGCGTGTCGAGTCGAGTCGAAGTCGAGTTTCCACAACGCGGTCGTTTAGCGCGACCGCCACAAGTACAATACGGCCTGGCCGTCCAAATATATACGAGGGGTGACCCACAAGTAACGGGAATGTTTTAGTAGCGAAGGGAGGCGGGAAAAGGGATCGGGTTCCATTTTTTTTTAAAGCTTATCATTTCGTTGATCAGTACGCAAAGTTTGGTTGCTGTGAGTGCATCCGCTCGCCTTTGAAAATTTTTCCAGTGAAACGGTTTTCTTTTTATCGGCGATTATGTGAGATGGCCAAGTGGAACTGAGGCCAACGTCGTTTTGGGCGCCCCCCAACTTCAAAAACGGACGAAAATGTTCAAAAAATCTACAATTTTATTAAGAATTTGTTCCTACATCCAGTAAGGTAAATGGTTAAAAGAGTAAACCTGTAGGTCAAAGCTTTCCGCAACCGCATGCGGTTGCGTTTTTGATCTGTCAAACGAGCACAGCTTTTTGCCAAAAATAATACTTTTATGTTTGAATATACCACTTATATGAGCATACAATCTCATTAAAGTCTACTAGGAACAATATTTACTGTTGGCATATAAAAACGCAAGAGTCTGCGGCAAGAATCAAACTCGTTTGATTTTTTAGTACAGAAACCGCAAGGTCTTGCGTCTGCGGTAACAGCCCATGACAGCTCCTATCTCTCCCGTGGGAAAAAACGCAACCGCATGCGGTTGCGCAAAGCTGTAACCAGGGGTTATTCGAAATATTCGAAAAGAATGCATGCGTGGCCCGTGTCCGATAGCAGCGCTTGGATCGACCGACTCGGGGTGGTTAACCGGAGCCGGGTTAACTCGCACCAGACAGTAAGTACGTGTGTAAGAACCCACAGCAGAGAGTTCTTACTGATGATGATTTGTCCGCACTTTTCACACATTTCAGTGTCTCGTCATCGTACATCGAAGGAGCCTGCTACGATCCGTGGTCGCTGTTTGCCAGCACGAACTAGAGGAGGCGTCGGACGATTTCTGAACATTTCCCCTGATTGCCTTCCGAACCGAACGATATGTATATAATATTATCGATGTATCAAAATAATAAACCATTCGACGTTTGGCCTCCGACGGACGAACACGTCTTTAAGTTGGCAGTTAACAGCGAGTATAATTATACAAAGCGAAACGGTTTAAAATCCACAAAGCATCAAAGGAAGAGAGAAAGAAGGAAGGAATTAGGGTAGAGAAGTGCGTTGGAAGGACATATTTTTTGACCAGTGTGAGAAGGAAGTGAAAGGAGAAGAGGAAGGCAGAAGAGATGGGGGTCCAGGACCCCGGCGGGGGGTTATTAGCCAATAACCCCTTCAGCATTTTGTCCGAGGGGACAACGATAAAAAGAAAAAAGACTACTAAACAACAAGTGGACATCTATAGCTCGGTCATGAGTACAGAGGACCAACAATTTTTGGTAATGGAAGCAACGACTCCGGGTGAAAGTTGTGACAGGCTGAACCCGTTTATAGTTCAAAAAACATTCGAGTGTGCGATTGGAGACAAACCGTTAGAAGCAAGACGCCTACGAGACGGCAAAATGCTGGTGAAAGTGAAGTCGCAAAAACAGGCACAAAAATTGAAAAAAGTTACTAGTGTGCAGTATGGTAACGGACGTATACAAGTAAAAGTGGTGGATCACCCTACTTTGAATGTAGTAAAAGGAGTGATCAGGGCGTACGACATAGCGCATCTCAAATAAGAGGAAATAGCAGAGGGGCTGAAGGACCAAAAGGTCACGGAGGTTCAAATCATCAAAAGGAAAGATAAGGATGGTCAACTAGTGAACTCCCGCATGGCTATCCTCACATTCAAATCGGCAAAACTACCTAAAAAAGTGGACTTTGGTTGGTACCCGTTAAAAGTAGAATTATATGTCCCAAGGCCGATGCGCTGCTTAAATTGTATGAAGCTAGGACATACCAAAAAATGGTGTAGGGGGGAAAAAACATGTGCCAAGTGTTCGGAAATAGATCATGAGGAGCCCTGCAAAAGAATAAAGTGCGTATCCTGTGGTGAGGAGCACCACACGCTGGACAAGGAATGCCCAGTGTACAAGGATGAGTGTGAGGTACAGAGAATCAGAACAGAAAAGAAGATACCATATATGGCAGCAAAAAAAATTGAGACGAGAGGAATGTCCGATCATTCCGCGAGTCTATACATACAACGGTAGAAGCTACGCCCAACAAACAGCAGGCAGACAAAACTATAAAGAAATAAAAAGTTCATCTCAAGAAAGAAAGAGTTTAGACATAGACACCAGTAACAACACAGAAAGAAGTTCAAATGATATTAGTACACAGAGAATCACAGAAACAAAAACAGAAACGACAACAACAAAAAAAACGGATAACATGAATACTAACGAACAAGTGATAGAAACATACGATAATGTTACTCTTACGAACGATGAAGAAGTTGCCTTCAAGGCAGGAGCGAAGGTATACATCGAGGAATTTCTGATAGAAGCGGTGGAGACATCGACGATGGAGGGCATTATAGATGAGGAGATATAAAAGATGACGCATAGTCCGCTCGACACAAAAAAAAAAAAAAAGATAAAATAAGAAAAGGAAAAAAAAAATCGTAGGATCATGGCTAAGATAATACAGGCCAATGTTCAAGGATTGAAGAACAATGTAGAAGAAATTCTTAGAGTGTCGATAGTGGAAAAAGCGGACATCCTTTGCCTCCAAGAAACATGGTTGGGAGGTGCTAGTAATAGAAATGCCAGACTGAAAGGATTTAAGTTGATAACTAGTAATAGATCTGATGGTTACGGTGGTAGTGCTTTGGCAGTAAGAGACCACTACAAAGTGAAAAAAAATAATATTAAGGATCTGAACAATGAATATATCCAAGCGGTTGCAGGACAAGTAGAGCAGCTGAAAATGCTAATAGTTTCAATATATGTAAAACCAAATACCCCCAAAGAGGTCTTCCGGTCGTGGTTTATGAAGACGAGGAAGATAATGACGAAAACCAAAGATCATATAAAAATTCTCGCTGGCGACTTCAACGCCCACCACGGCGCTTGGGGGAATGCATATGAGGACGCGAAAGGAAAAATCCTCTTAGAGGAGTGTGAGATAGGGGATCTGTTGATTCTACAAAATGGGGAACACACCCATGTAAGTCACACCGGAACAAACACTGCTATTGATTTGACATTAGTACCAATAAACATGGCACATAGGGTACAAAGAACGGTCACGGATAGGCATATTGGTGGGAGCAGCCACAAAATGATTACCATTATAACTGACAAAACTAGTGTGACTAAGAAAATAAGAATAAGCGATAGGAATAAGATAATTAAACAAATTCAAGAACTTAAAGTAAATCAAGAGACGAGCTTAGCTAGCATAACCAAAGACATAAATAATATTAAAAAAGTAAACACAAAGACTAGCACAATGGTCCCTAAATCGTGGTGGACTAAGGATATAGAGGCAGCACTAGAGAGAAGGGATGACTCGAGAAGGAGATATAACTGTGAGAAGTCAATTGAGAACCAGATCATAGCAAAGAAGGATGCGGCAAAGCTAAGGTTCCTCATTAAACAAGAGAAAAATAAACAATGGGAAAGGACGATAGATAAGATAGATGCTAACACGTCCACGTCTGAATTATGGAGACTGGTCAGAAGACTAAAAGGAGCAAAGCAACGCGAGCAAGAACCTAACGTGATAGTAAGTGACAATCGGGCAGCAAAGGAATTCTTGAAAAAGAATTTCAATACCGCCGGTCCTAAGAAGATAGTCATTCCCAACGGATTAATATCAGAAAATGTGATACTAGATGTAGAGAAATGGAACGCCATTCTAAAAAAAAAAAAGAACACGGCACCTGGGAAAGATGGGGTTTCATATGAAATCATTAGACATTTCAATACCAAAACGGTAGAGGCCATAATTAAGGATATTAACAAAATGTACCAAAGAGGGAAAGTAGAGCAAAAAATGAAGACTATCAAAGTAGTAGCCTTAAAGAAACCAGGGAAAGATTCGGAGTTAGTAGAGGCATACAGACCGATATCCTTGCTCCCAACTTTCACCAAAATAACTAACACAGCAGTATTAGATAGAGTAAGGATGCAGCTAGAGAGGTACCACTCTCTCCCAGAAACCAGCTCTGGCTTCCGGAAAAACAGGGCCACCACAACGGCCTTAAACCTCCTTGTGAGTATAATTACGAAAAATGGGAGAAGTAACAATCATACTGGCGTAGTTTTTATAGACATAAAAAACGCGTACAATTGTGTGATAACGAATAAGTTAATAAGCTCTCTAGAATCCTATCTAATATCTCAAGAGGATATAAGATGGATAGGCGACTTTCTATCTAATCGTAGGCTAGAACTAAAAACGGACCAGGCGATCATAGTTAGAAAAGTATCAAATGGACTGCCACAAGGGGATGTACTATCCCCCATCCTCTTTAACATCTACACAGCCAAATGCCATAGTATAAACAATGAAAAAATTAGACTGATTCAGTATGCGGATGATTTTGCCCTGATTGAATCAGCAAAGACGTTCCAAGCTATGGCAACCAAATTACAACGCTCTCTTGACTGGCTGATCGGGTCACTCAACTCTTTAAATTTTACCGTTAACACAAACAAAACAAAGGTAATGACCTTCCCTAGCTGTGATATTAAAGTAAGATTAGATATAGGACAAGAGACTATCGAACATACCAAAGAGCACCGATTCCTGGGGGTGGAAATAGACAATAAGCTGAAATTTAACAAGCACTTGAAAGGACAACGCGATAAAGCAGCTGGCAGACTAAATGTGATGAAGGCTTTATGTAATATCAGGCATAACATTAACCCCAAAAAAGGAATGCAACTCCATAGGGCAATTGTGAGGAGCAGTGTTGAATATGGAATTGGCCTAAGCCTAAATGCTCAAAAATCTGTCCATAGTTCCATTAATACTGTACTGCATCAATCGCTGAGAAGGGCAACAGGGTGCTCAAAAACTACCCCGATCAACACCCTAATGGCTTTAGCAGGTGAAGTTCCGTTCCACATAAGGAGCAAGTTTCTAGTAGCCAAGGAAACGGCAAAAATGTTAGCCTACTCACCCCCGAATGCGCGCTACTTGGTCAGCACGGATAGTAGAGGCAGGAAAAAAAGAATGACGGCCCACGAAAAAGCATACTGGGAGTTTAAATCAATTATGGATAACGTAGCTAGAATAAGCATAAATGATAACGCAAACTGTGATATAAAAATTAATAAGAAAGTGCCAGGGGTAGATAAAAAAAAACAAGATGTAGATAAGCAAGTGACTCTACAGCCTTGTTTGGTCCTAGTGGAGAACAACAAGAACAAACCCGCCATTTACACGGATGGAAGTGTGACGACAGCTGGCTGTGGGGTAGGGATATACATAACTGATCCTACAAACAAAGAGGCACAGGAATACGCATTCAGATTAAGTAACGATACTAACATAAGTTCAGTAGAGCTTACCGCGATCAATAAGGCGCTAGAAATAGCTGCTCAAAAAAGACTGAAAAATCCTGTGATATTTACAGACAGTATGGTAGCCTGCGAGATTATAGAAAATGCTAGTCAAGAAGACTATACAGATGAAATAGTCAGTAGTATAATCGACAATATCTTATACCTGGAAGCGTCCTTGCAATGGATCCCTAGTCATGTGGGGATTCCGGGAAATGAGAAGGCGGACGTACTCGCCAAAGAAGGGACGTCCGCGAATAATATGATACATAATAAGCTTAGACTGCAGGATGTTATTGGGATATTACATAAGAAAATGTGGGACGAGACTAATTTATGGTATACGCAAATAAGCCAGACGAAAGGAAAAAAATTCTACGACTTTCAAAACAAAATGGAAAAAAGAATGTGGCACCATGGTCTCAACCTAACGACCAAAGAAATAAGAATGGTTAACAGATTAGCAGCGGGACACGAGTGTAGCAGGTACTGGCTGAATAAAATGGGAATCGTGGAGGACGGAAACTGCAGCAGCTGTGACATGCCTTGCACTGCAAGGCATATGGTGTTTGACTGCGAGAAGTACAGGATAGATAGAAAAAAGAACGGAATAACCATGCAAAAATTCGTAGAGAGCTTCAAAAACAAGGAAAGTCATTACATGAAGACCATATGCAACTTTATATTATCGAACAAAATAAGGTTTTAAAAAAAAATAATAATAATCAAAGAAAAACAGAGAAACACAGTGTAAGTTAACCAAGGATTATCCTTACCTTTCCATGCTACACAATCAACCACCGAGAAGGCCCGGTATATGGCTTGGGTTAATTCTCCGCTACCAGAAAGAAAATGCTGGTTAGCCCACCGACCATCCTGGAAAGGTTAGGAGTCTACAGTTAACCAGTATAAACGGAAGACACACAGCGTCTGGTATCAGGACAAACGTCAGTTGTAAAGTAGCAAACAGACAACAGGTATATGAAGTAGGGCTTTCAGTTCCAACAGATAGCTAGACAGGCTGAGGTCTAAACACAGAAAGTATTATTCTTACAGAAAAACGGACGTATAGCCGTAGTAGCTAGTCCTAATTTGGGATCAGAGGGTTATGTCTCCAGGTTAGCTTGCGAAGGCCCAGGAAGCTGGATTCAAAAGCCGTACTGGAGTAAATCCTCGCTGAAGAAGAAGAAGAAGAAGAAGAAAATAATAAACCAATCAAAATTATTTTCCTGCATGAAAATAATTATTTTGGGAAAGAAAAGATATCCTGAACCCAGCTCATATAATCTACTACGAATGGGTATACGTTTTTTGCGCGTATAGTCAGAAATAGGTGTTATAAACACGTTGCACAGTCACGTTGTCAAAACTGTTCTCTTTTGCGGTGTCCCGCAAGTATTAAGAGAATTGTTTTACCCTTCTTTTCAGAAGTCGTTTTACATCCAAGATTGCATAGGAAATCTGCTGCAAAAGAAGGGGTAAAAGAATTTTCAAAAGAAGAGCGATCAGTTCTCAAGAGAATTCTTTTACCCCAAAATAACGCCAAAATTTCTCGTTGGGTGGAAGGTCGGACACGAAAGATTTTTTTTTTTTTAATTAATTTTAGAGACTTTGACCTATTCGGTCATTCGTCTCTAAAGGACACGAAAGAGAGAAAAACACAATCCGAAGTCGAGTTTCCACAACGCGGTCGTTTAGCGCGGCCGCCAAATGTTCTTATTCGACCATGATAAAAATCGGAACTGTAGGTTCACTATATGGCTGCTTGGGCTAAAAACCGCTACATGCACGACATAAACCAATTTTTAAATATGACACTCGCGACATAATGTTTTGCGACACTCGCTGTAGCTAGTTTTATGGTCAGATCGTATAAACAGAGAATGACATTGATGTTTTTTTTTGTTTTTGAAGTAAAAACAACACTTTCAAGGGTTTGTGCTTCAGGATAGAAAAAGAAAAGCAGTTACCTCGAAGCGAGATAGGTAACCAACAAAGTTGACAGCAGTGATCGTGAGTGAGCATGAACGAGACAGGTGTTGCAGTACAATGAACTGCCTCACTCGCGCTACTTTTCTTCGAATCGCTACTGCTGGTCGACGACGTTTTGTTCTGCTCATCTGACAGTTCAATAATCGGTCTTGCCAGAGAAGTCGTCAGTTTCGTGATTTCTTGTGATCCCTGCCGTAAGTCGCCGCCGGTTTCGCTTTGCTTGCTTGTGCAGTGATAACCAACTCATGCCCTCAGTGTGTCAACAAACATTGCACCAAGTTATCGAGGGATCGGACACCTTGCAGTACGCCCCAAAAGGGCAGAAAACGGCGAGGGCACATCGTCCAAAAGAGGCTAGAAAGGTCATCCCAGAGTACCGAGCAACGACGTCCGCGTCGGTGGCGATAAAAAACACCTAGACTGCAGCACACAAGTGTAGCTCTTGGCACATCGAGAAGAAAACTTCTAGATAAACACCAAGACCAAGTGTTACGTTTGAAGGAAGAAAGGTTCTTGTGACTTTCACGGCCCCCTCCGAGAGATGAAATCCGGGAGGCCATGCTTCGTAGAGTAGTTCTAAGCTCATTCCGGAGCTGGTGGCAGTAGCTTCTAGTTTACAGTGGCTTTGGTCATACGAATAGAGGGCCATGCGATGCAAATAGAATTCTCTAGTCCGGAAGCCCAGACCAAATCGACTCAACTATACAGCATCCAATCTTTCATATCATTCACGGCCTTCTGCGTCTTCGCGTAGAATCGCACTTGAGGTGGAGGTGATGAAGTGAAGGAGTAGGCGTAGCGGTCAATGTGAAGAAAAGGGAACTATAATTCCAAAGAGGCGCTGCCAATATGCACAGGGTCGTTCCGCGTCTCGTGTGAGAAAAATGCACAGGCAATAAAAGTGCAACTGTTACTCGTCCGTTTCTTACTAGAATAATCCTTTGCTGCAGTGTGCGAACGTGCACACCACGGCCGGACATGCCAAGAAAATACGACGGCGATGCATCGGTTTACCTACCCTGAATGGCCGTGCGAGTGCAAAATGCGTTCACCAAAGCAGATGCAACAATATTGACCGTTTGAAAAAGAAACGAAACGATAATGTCAACGATGCAATGACGGCAGTGCACTGAAAAGAAGTGAAAGAATTTCACACAAAATTGTGGGTTTAGTTTTATGTGTCTAATTTTTAGCAACTACTTCCCAATCAACAGTGTTTCCGATTGTGCAATGCAAAAAGGCTATTAAAAAGTGCATATAAAGGATGAAAAGGTTATAATAAGCATATCATTCATACAACTAAATTACTTTACGTGTGATCTCGAAGTGCTTTACACTCAAATCGGGATGGAAAGTGTCTCGAAACTCTAAAAAATATAAAAACAGTGCAACTTTAAATACACAAGATATCGTAAACTTGTCATCACCGCCACATACGGCGGCTCTTCTTTTCCGAGCATCGTGAGACCTCTGCGCCGGAGGTACAGGCATCAATTGCAGCTGCATTTCGGTGCATTGCACACGCCATTATAGATTGTGGGGATCGCACATGGACCGCGCGTTCCTGCCCCAAAACCCTCGGACGCAAATGTTGGACGCGTGAGCTAAAAAATAAATTTCATTTCTTTCAAGTTTTTATTTTCCGTTTCCGTTAGTGCCACGGTTGCTGCGCTTGGGTTAAGTTTTACGTTTTAGATTACTTCGTTATTTCTCTTACTTTCGATCATCGTTGCTCTGATTTCGTTCTTCTGCATCGAATCCAGTTTCCCGTGCGTGTGTGCGAGTGAATTTATATTGTGGCCTTTGTTGTAGCAACATTTTCTATTTTGGGTTTTCCTACCATTTTTCCCGGCATTTACATTACGTTGCATTAGATCGTACGCGAAAACAACGCTCGCGTGCAGGCGCCCTTCGTTGCCTTAACACACGGAGTTTCTCAGGTCCTCTACAATTCGTCGCTCCAGTCGTCCAAAATAACGTGGCGACACGGGACGGCGAGTTAATCGTATGTTGGCGATGTCTTCCAAAAAGTAAGTAGACTCATTTCAATCTCAAGTAGGCTTTGCGAAGACAAAAGAATAAAATCAATGATGTGCGTAATTATTTAAAATTGAAAGTGAAATTTTAAACAAGAAGTCGCAAATTGAACAAAAGCTTTGGCTTCTGATAATTTTGTCTACCGTATCAAGCGCGGTTGTTGAAAGTTCTGAATACAGAAGCTAGGGTTGGGATCACCTAACCAAACGAGAGGCACTGATTTCCAGAGTTTTTCGTCATGACTGCATAGTACGTGCGTCCCATTACAACCTTGAAAAAGCACGCATAGCTGATGAGAATCACCTGCAGCCAAAGTGTAAAAAGGAAGTAGTCGGCCTGCTTTGCAAAAACACGCTGAACAGAATACGGTGGTTCCCGCCCAAATCGCCTCCCAAAAGGGTTGAGGGTTTGTCGCTTCGTCCCCGTGCAATGTGCTTTCAGTGGTGCGAGGGATCATAGCGACCGGCAGCCGTACTGAATGCTTGTTCAAGTCAAGAGTCTTCAACCTTCGGGGCATAATGATGTGTCGTTGTATGCCGACACGGCCTTCTTGGCTCGTTTTGGAAGCCTTTTCACCAAGAAGTTTGCTACCACAGGTTTGTGTTCCTTTTTTGTTTCTCGCAGAACTATGCGTATTACATCGCGTGAATCCACGCGGTTGCCCTGAGAAGCTCACTTAAAAATGTTCTTACGGGTGTGTTGGTCTTAGTGGATACGCTTAGCAGGCAGAACTATAACAAAAACACAGTAGAATGGACCATGCTCGTATGATATGTTTACATTTCAACCATCACGTTCGATGTCCGTGCTTGGAGCGACAGTCATGTCCTCATCTCCCACCATGCCATCTTTTATGTATTCCTTCAACATACTGCAGTACGAAAACTGCCCACACTCCATGCGTCTTCCGTGCGTGGTCTAATGGCTTTATGCTGATGTCTATGCGACTCAGAATTTTATGCTTTTTTGCTAAAATATACTTTCACACCCCAATTCAATGAAGTTATGAAAATCCGTAACTTAATTGTTATTGTACACATGCCTGTATGGTTCATTCACAAAGACAAAACCAAGCATTAACTGGCCATTGCACAAACAACCAACAGCTATGCTCAGATGTTGAGAGGAACAGGTTTTCATTCGCTTGACCCATCCATCATTGTGTGCTTCCTTGGACGCAAGAACGTTCGACATTTCCGGTGCAACATGGAAATTACTTTTATCTAACAACTTGCTAGCTACATGTTAGGTGTTACATTCCGTCACCTAACAATAGAATATATGAGTGAGTATCCCTTCAAAACTGTATTGATGATACGTTAATAGAATTTATAATCGATATATCAGGGCAAAGATCTCGTAACATAACGCCAGGTATGTTAGTTTCAGGGTCAGATAGCCTAGGAAAATCAATATTATAATTTGTTTATTCATTCGCATTTGGTTACTATTTGTTTTCAAACAAATATATTATTATTAAGCACAATTTAATGTGTATACAGTATTGAAAAAACTAGTCAAAACTCAAATGTATCCAATTAAAATTTGATACACACAAAGCGTTGTACGCTTCTACGTGGTGCTGCATATTTTGGGAAAGTTATGAAAATTTATGTTTTTTTTAATACTATTACTATTTTTTAATACTATATACTATATTTTCTTTAGTATGACCACACACTGGAACCTTTCAGACATTGTATCTTTGTTTTAAATTAATATGTTTTCAACACTTGATCAATTTTTAATATATTATTTTCCTGAAGGTAGGAGTGCTTGGCAATCAATTAACCTGTTATCCATAATTTTTCAGTTGAATGAAAAAACGCCTTGGGTTTATTGAAGTGTTGAGTTTTGATGCTTTTCATTCAAGGAGCAAACAAACAATGCCATCGCATACCACCATGTAGTTCTCTATACGAAGGTATCAAACACTCCAGTTTCGTAAGGAATCCTCCAAATGGTCTCATCATATGAAAAGAAAGCTAGCCTACTTCGGTGGTCCTTGACTTACAAAGGCTTCAGGAAACGCTTCATGACACCAATAGGCAGGGGTAGTATTGTGGGGCCATGTCCAAATGACACGACTAAATTACTCAGCACCACTATCACCTAAGCTGTGGTTAATGATGTGTTGTTTTTCTATTCATGTTACAAAAATAGCCACTAAATAATCGATAAAACCCTTCTCGAGTGGTGTACGACATGTAAAGCATGTCCTAGAATTTGGAAGGGAGGAAAGTATTGAAGAAAATTATGGGCCGTGTAGAACGTGCGTGAAAGCATGTCTTTTGTCGGCTCGAATCTTATCCTTTCGAGTGCTTATGTTTGATAACCGTTTGTTGAAAAGCTCGCCTTCCCAAACAAGTGGCCATCGAAATATGATAATAACCCGATATGTATTTGCTGTGGACCTTTTTTTTGCCGGAATGCCGTCACTAGTTTGACGATTAGTTCCAGTTCGGTAGTGCATCAGAGCGGATGTTAGCAGTGCACAAGTTTCCTGAAAGGGTTAGCGGAAAAGTAAGGTTACGGCACGACCGCGTGGTCACCCCGAGCTGGAGCTCAGGTCAGAAAAATCCTAGCTGCCGCACATCTCGTTCTGTTTGAGTCAATCAAGCGGACCACGAGTTCTTGTGTCCTGACAACGGAAGGAATTATCCCTCCCGTGGCCGGCGGGTGGACATATGGCTATTATTAGCCGGTCCTAAAGGACGAGCCCCTTCATAGGAGTTCGGACAGAGTCGGTACGCCTCTGATTACGAGTAAGGGAACAAACGTTCGACTTAGCGTAGGAGGATATACCCCGACTCGCATAGCGAAAGAAGAAGAAGAAGTTTGACGATTCTACGCATTTCCCGTAAATGACTAATTACACTATGATGGAATCTTTTTCCATTTAACTAACCGTTGAAACTCTATATCACCCACAGTGAACTGAAGAAACTCTCGGAGGAAAGCTTAACCCGCCAGCCGGATGAAGTGTTCGACATTATCTGCAAGCTCGGCGAGGGCAGCTATGGTTCGGTCTACAAGGCACTGCACAAGGAGAGCGAGCAAGTGCTGGCGATCAAGCAGGTCCCGGTCGATACGGACTTGCAGGAGATCATCAAGGAGATCTCGATCATGCAGCAGTGCGACTCACCGTACGTGGTCAAGTACTACGGCAGTTACTTTAAAAACACTGACCTCTGGATCGTGATGGAGTACTGCGGGGCCGGCAGCGTGTCCGACATCATGCGGCTGCGCAAGAAAACCCTATCTGAGGACGAGATCGCCACCATCCTGATCGACACGCTCAAGGGCTTAGAGTACCTGCATTTACGGCGCAAAATTCACCGTGACATCAAGGCGGGCAACATACTGCTCAACTCAGAGGGCCACGCGAAGTTGGCGGATTTTGGCGTTGCCGGACAACTGACTGATACGATGGCGAAGCGAAACACGGTCATTGGGACACCGTTCTGGATGGCACCGGAGGTGATCGAGGAGATCGGGTACGATTGTGTGGCGGACATTTGGTCGCTAGGCATAACGGCACTAGAGATGGCCGAGGGAAAACCACCATACGGTGATATACACCCAATGCGGGCCATCTTCATGATACCGACCAAACCACCGCCATCGTTCCGCGATCCAGACATTTGGTCACCGGAATTTATCGACTTCGTGAGTCTTTGCTTGGTGAAGAATCCTGAAGAGCGAGCCACCGCAACTGATCTCCTAACCCATGAGTTTATCCGTAAGTTATCTAGCATTTGCTTTGTATCGTATACTTCTATAGTATCTTTCTTTGCCGTAGGTAATGCCAAACCGTGTAGTATACTCAGCCAAATGATAGCGGAAGCGAAGGAAATACGGGAAAACCAAAGCTATCGGCATGCGGCCGCCATCAGCCAGGCGAACAAACAGCTACAAAACAGCAATAATAATGGCAACAACGGGCATGATGGTGACTCGGACGAAGATGATCAGGTGAACTCGCGGACGATGAAGGAGTTCCCGGCAGACTGTGGAACGCTAGTGCCGGGCCGCGGTGATGATGGTGATGGAACAATGATTGCCCACACCGACTGTGGAACGCTCGTACCGGACAATGGTACAATGGTTGAACTGCAGTCGAATCTCGGCACGATGGTGATCAACTCAGATTCCGAAGAATCAACTATGAAAAGTATGTTACTCGTCGTAAACGAGGAATGAGGGAAAATAAACGCTATTTTATTCTACACATTTATTTCACACTCTAGGACACGATACGAACCCGGACAAACCGAAATATCGCCCCCTGTTTCTGGACCACTTTGACAAAAAGGAAGCGGAAGCGAATAGCTTCGGTAATAGCAAGGTTGCGGCGGTAAATAATAATCATCTACATCATCACCACCTGCAGTCACCGTCGTCCGAGATGGGTTCGTTCGACGATGGTTCGCCATCTGGAGACGTGCTTGATGCGGACCAAACGCCCAGTGGCCCCCCTACACCGCTCGCTTCGCCTGAACAACCGATCGTATCCTCACCGCAGCAACCTCAGCCACAGGTTCAGAAGGTTCCGGTCACACAACCTGCCGGACCAGCAACGCACAGTCCCGTGACTCCCTCTGCGCCACCGCTCTCCCAAGGGTTTGACGAGCATCAACAGCTTCAGGCACAACAACAGCAACAGCAACAGCAACAGCAGCAGCAGCAGCAGCAGCAGCAGCAGCAACATCAACAACATCAACAACTACAACTACAACAACAACAACAACAACAACAATTCAACGAAGAACGACAACGATATCAATCGCACTTGCAGCTGCAGCTGAACCAAATATCTGCCGTCAGCCCTAACATGCACCAGATGCAGTTTCTTCAGCCAACCGCTGCCGAGTACGATGCGGTAAGTATCCCCAGTAGTGTTTGCAAAGCGGAAAACGATTACAATTTCATGCTCCTTTCTCTTAATGTAGCTAAAATTTCTTAACTACGAACAACTGGAGCAACGGTTGGCCAGCCTCGACAAAGAGATGGAAAAAGAGCTGGCGGAAACGAAAAAACGCTACACCACCAAACGCCAACCGATTCTGGACGCGATCGAAGCAAAGCAGCAGAAACGACAGCAAAAGCTGGAGGAGTTCTGAGGGACCATCTTCGGGGCACCCTCGTCGTTGTCGAATCGACGAGCTGTGGTTGGTATAGCATACGCAGTGCTGGCCCAACGTTCGGTGCAGTCGGCCTCGCTGCTGCACTCTGAAATGTGAAACGGAAACGCTAATCAGTTAGTGCATAGTCATATTTTAGCAACGATTTTTAATTGAAAGCCGCTTTGCCGGTGGTGCAAATGGTCCTATAATTTTTAAGAAAATGTCCCCTATCCTTCCCACTATTTCCCAACCACCTTACCGCCCCGATAGACCGCTGACGATCGATCGTCGATAAAAGTGTGTTGTTTTCTAAAGTATTTATCCGCTCTCCCTACCTATTTTTCTTTTACAATTTACGTTTAAATGCTTTTATGGAAACGGATTGGTCACAAAAAAATGAAACATTTTAACCAATCGAGATCTGAAAATTGAGTGTGTACGACGGCTATATGTTTTTAAATTAAATTAATATACACTTTTAATTACTGCCCTCTTCCGTTTCGCCCAATATTTAACAGTCTGTGAGATTAAGGAATCTTTTTATAATCGACAAGAAAACCACAAACATCAAATGTCTATGGCCGGATGTCGGGTGCCGGGTGCCGGTTGTTCGGGTTCGTCCTACGCACGTTGTCTGTTCGTCGTTGTATCACGTTTTTTGGTTCTCAGAGTATCAGAGTCCGTCCCTTGAACCCTATCTAATACCACCCGAAGAGCTTATTTCCTGCAGTAAACACTCCCTCATCCGAGTTAAAAATGGCTACGTTACGGCAAAGGTGGTTAATAATGTTTTTATCTATTCATTTTATCTTTGCAATTTTGAAGAAGCTTTTGAAGTAGACCGAGAATATCTCGGTTGGCTTGCAATCTTTCTCTCGTTTTTGTTGCAAGTAACTTCCAAATGAACCAGACAGGTGGTGTTTTGTTATCTTAACGGATTAATTGAGTAACATAGGACATGGGAGGCGAGAAACAGTGTCGAAAAAATTGCAATGAGATTACCTTTGAAAGCGAAACCTCAAACATACGAACCGACAAGATTGACAGTAGAATACAATAATCTAATGCAATAGCATTGTGAAGAAATTATATATACATATATATCAAGAGATTATAATTATTATATATAAAACAAAAAAACTAACGCATAGAGATGATAGACACACTGAACGTGGAACAGAAAATTTGGCGTGATGCTAGAAATTGAACCAGATAAATCAGGAAAAAAACGACGGGATAGCAATTCTCTTTGCCCAATGTAGTAGAACCTGTTACTTATTACATTCAAGTGCTAAACCTGAGATGCAGGCAATGTGAAAGCATAGCAATGAACACAAGTTCTAGATTTTATTCTTTAAAAAACTTTACACTTAGCGGCAAGAAACAAATGCATCGAGGCAGAATGATGACCAGAACCCAGGGCAAAAATCTGAGAATGGAACCATCTGCAAAAGGGTACAACACTTGGTTGTGCTGCTCTCGTACTAAGAGTTATGTAAAGTAGTAGGACGAACCAAATACTGGAACGGTATCTGCGTAATATTAATAATGAACAAAAAACCACACACATACACAGGATAAATAAAGTTGATCTTTAGGGTTGCCATGCATTTATATTAAACATTTTGTGAAACAATTCATTCAATCTAGTGGTTTTTCGATCACATCCGCTGCCGAGCCGCAGCTTATTTTTAAATTCAACGCTTTCTCTATATAAACCTCGCTGTACATTGCAACAACACATTTTTAAATTCTGCCGCAATTCCAAGAATAAGTGAAAGCTAGATTCTTTTTGAATTTGAACTATCTGCTTGTTCGTAGGAGTGCGAAAATTGAGTGCTGCAAAGTGGAGTTAGAGTGAAAAACACTGTTCCATGTTTTCGTAGCGTCAAAACAAATCGCTGGGAGTCGGCGACGCAAACTGGATGTGTTAGAGGTGGACTGGTGATAGGAAAATTCAATCTGTTCGGATTCGAATTCGAATCCCAATCCGTGATAAAATCCTAAAGCTATACGGGTCTTGTCGAACACTCGCGTCCGATTTGTCTTACAGTTAATTTTTTCACAGTTCAAAATGTAAATCAACAGTGAGTTAGATCGCATTTGCACCTGCGAGTTTATGTAGTTCACTTTCAGTTCGTACGGTTTTCGGCAATATAGAACAACAAATCTGAAAAATTATAAATTAACTATGCATGAAATTGATTGCTAGTGAAATCAAGCAACATGAATCGCTTTTAAAAGCAATGGCTTTTAAGTTAAACAAGCCATTAAGAAGAAGTTCCACACATTAACAACTCAGTGATGTGAGTGAAGCTCATATCAGCTTTCACTCCAGCGTAATTCTCATTTGGAAGTCCAGTGACTTCGTCATGTCGCCATGACAATTTACTATCATATATGTATTTTTTTTTATAGTTCCACGTAGTTGTCCCCAATCTGCAATGCCAAACAGTAACACAAAAAAAACAGGTCGTATAGGACTCAATCCGATAAAATCCTACAAAGGAGCGAGTTTTCCAATCTTCCGATTCCTGATTCTACCAACACTAGTTCCAGCAAAGCACCGCAAACCAGTTGCACATATAGCTGATAGAAAGAGAAAGCGCCCTTTCAGTTCCATCCATCCCACACTCGCGATGGTTGTGTTAAAAGGATTTACGTGGCAACATAGGGTTCCTTCTGGAACTCTAATACCCTACATTCTAGTTTTTTGTCAGTTATCCGTTCTCGTTGGAACACAGAACCAACCGCCGCCTCAACAGCAACATCCTCCACAACAACAGCATCCCCCACAGCAGCAGCAGCAGTTCCAACAACAGCAGCCTCCTCCACAACAACATCCATCTCAGCAGCAACAATTCCAGCAGCCGCCTCCCTCACAACAACATCCGCCTCCGCAACAGTTCCAACACCAGCAGCCGCCTCCTCAACAGTTCCAGCAGCAGCAACAGCAGCAGCATGTACCCCAACAGCAACATCCGCCACAGTTCCAGCAACAACAGCAACAGTTTCAGCAACCTCCCCCCCACAACTTAGGAGGACAACAAGCTCCTCCACCGGTGCATGCCATGCCAATCCTAGGCCAACCTCAGCTGCACGAAATTCCGGAAGCCGACAGACCATGGTACGAAACCATGCCGGCTGTTGCGATGGACTACAAGGTACACATTGAGGCTGGCAAGGAAGACTGCTACTACCAGTACGTCCAGCAGGGCAGCACGCTGTACGTAAGCTTCCACGTTATCCGGGGCGGAGACGGCATGGCCGGGTTTGCGGTGCGCAATCCGCGTGGTGAAATTGTCCATCCGTACCAGTGGCAGGCATCGAGCGACTATACGGATGGTGCAGCCATGGGAGGTTTCTACGCCGTGTGCATCGATAATCAGTTCTCGCGGTTCGCGAGCAAGCTGGTCAACCTGTACATTACCGTCATCCGGTATGAAGAGTGGGAAAAGTTCACCAAGGAAATCGAAGACCTGAACGTGAACATGAATAACTTCACGGTAAGCATTCAATGGGAGAGTGTGTTAACAACATCCCGAAACGAAAACAGGACGCACTGACGACAAGTGCCTTGATAAGAAAGTGCTCGTTGTCTGATGATAATGTTATCACGATATGTTCGTGTATCATATCTGCTTTTTCTTCCTCGCTACAGAACACCATTTCGACGGTGGAACGGAACCTCAACGCCATGTTCATGTACCAGGCACACTCTCGAAATAATGAAGCGCGCGACTACGCTCTCATTCTGGACAATAATGCATACGTGTGGAAATGGTCGATATTGCAGATTCTGGTTATCGTATTCACCACCTCGGTGCAAGTATTCTTCGTGCGAAAGCTGTTTGATATCAAAACGGGCAGTGGGAAAAGTCGAATTTAAGGAACCGGTGGAGCAATGTGATGGACCGCACAAAATTCATTCCGTCTTCGTAAGAGTTTGTTTTGCAATTGCATTCAGTTTTTTCGACGGTTGATGCTTTCTTTTTTCAAATCCTGGAACCACCCACGTTATTCCAACTGGTTCTACAACATGCGTTAATTTCTTAAATAACGAAGGTATTGCATTGCAACATATTTACGATTATTTTTCGTATTTCTCACCAGTATCAATAAAAAGAAACATAAACATAAGACTTCCATTCCCACCGTAAAAGATGGGGTACAGTCTCGACTAATTATGATGTGAAGGAAATGTATAAACAAAATAATTGAAAACGTGAAGGAAGAAAGAAATAAAATCAGAATGAAAAACGGTAACTTCAAAAAAAGCCCATCAGAAAAAAATCCTTGGATGAGGAAAAATATCCCTTGAACGAGTCGTCCAATGCGTTTACAGCACAAGGATTGAGATCATTTTACGTGCAATTCCAAAGCCCACATATAGCAATCGTGAGTCTTATAAATAAACGTCTCAGTAAAATTATACGGCAACTGCAAAACTGTATAGTATTGAAATTTCATCAAGTTATGTTTAGCATTTAAAAGGTTCGAAATGCTTCAAATTGTATTCTCTTTTTCTATTTACGTTCCTAACCAAAGGGATGTTTACATCGCCAGCTGTCATCGACAATGGAACCCACACTAGCGTAGGGGCTTAGAAAAAAAAACATTTCTTCTCCGTCATGTACTTAGTTCTTTGGAGAAAGGCACAACACCACTACCAAACTACGTAGAAATCAAAGAAAAGTTTCGTCGCAAACGGGGCGGTCATTACAGTTTCTCTGTTCCTGGTGTTCGATACTGTCCTGATGTTAGATTACCAATTTTAATATCATACGATAGCCAGAAAGGTTGGCTAGAGTGTTTTAAGACAATTTGGTCATTCGACAAGGTGGGTCGGTGCAAGTGTTACGAGCAAATAGTAGTTTGGTGATGCTTTTCCAATAAAGGGAAATGTAATGCCTCTTTGTTGGCGCAGTGGAGGAAGTGGAACTTTTCTGTATTTAGTGGACGCTGTAATGTATCGCTAGATGGCAATTGGTGATTAGTTCATTAATGGTGTTTCTATTTTCCTGCACTGGCGATTTTCATGGAAAAATACGAAGTACCTTTGGCTATTTCTCGCTGAATAAGGGTGAGTTTAGTGGAAAACCTTTGGACGTGTGTGTGTGTGTGTATGTGAGTTTGAATAATGGGAAAATCAATGCGCTGGTAACCCTACGGGCATAAATGTTATTACTAAAGCAAAATTCTACGCCACAACGGTGGCCAAACAACAATCCATTGGTTAGGGCGAAAGAAAATACTACAATAATCGGTGTTTTCAGTGTTGTGTAAAGTGTGACAAAGAGGAACTTTTCGATCGAGCGTTAAAAATCGGATAATTATTCGTATGGACTTTGCCAACCTCTTTTCTTACAGCAAGTGCTTATGAGTACGTAGGTGTATGCGTGGTGGAACAGCATTGTCCTACTTCCCATTTTCTTGTATATGTCAGTCTTATAACTTTTGACTTAAAAATTATTACTTGCCATATAAACTGAAAACAAATTTGTTTTAGTTCTGCAAATCACAGCAAATAGCTACGTCTTGTCATAAAACATTTGTTTGCAGTCTGAGTCATAAAATTTACGCAGGGAAAATGAGGAAAAAAAACTTGTTCCGACGAAAACTTCTGGTGAGTGTGTGTATGTTTGCGCAGTCCTTCTATTATGAAAAGCTATTAGCTAAACGTACAACCAACTATCATCGCATCTGCTAAAGGGTGTCGACAAAGTTTTGAACAAGCATATTGGTTGAGAATGGTTGTTTATTTTTGGTTTTAGTATCAATGTATCTAAAATAAAAAGCAAATGAAGAAAACCCAATAGTTATGAATAAGTAGGAAACAAAGAAACAGACTACGGAACGGAAGTGTGCGTATGAACGCATCTGTCTGCAGTTGTATGCGTGTGTTTGGAGTTGACAGAATATCCTTTTTTGTAGAAATTAATGGTTGTGTTGTCATTCGCTTTCTGCTCGGTGTCCTGAAAAACCTTTTCGTGGATCAATACGATGCGCACAGCCGTGTATGTGTGTGTGTTTCTTTGTGCGTGTGTGAGTGGTTGCACGGGTCATTGAGAAAAATATGTAAAACGTAAACAAAAACATCATACAAATCTAAGACGCACAACATAACATTTTTGGTTACGTGTAGAAGCAGATTATTTTGATCTGGGCCGAACGGTCGTATTTAGTGCATACCCAATACAGGGAAGGTTATCATTAATACAGCGAATAATGTGGAATATATTTTCTTTAAAAACCCGCCAAAAAAAATTTCCAAGTTATGTAGAATTCGCAGAAAATAATATAATCCCTTCACCACAAAGGAATGGTAACAACTGTGCAGCGACATCTATACGTGTCGCTTTTTGTATTTGAGTACAAGCATGTCAATGAGAATCTGACAGTTTCTTATGTCCCGTTATGTATTGACCGTCCATACGGCTATATAAGGTCATGGGGTGAGGATAATAACATAATTTACTGAGTACGGTTCAGAAAAGAAATTCAAAAACAAAACCAAATCAATTTGGCAGTAAGAGTCTAGAAATTGAAAAAAACACATTACTAAATACAAGATTTGGCAGCTCAACTCTACATAAATTACATCCCGTTGATACATTTTGGAAGTAATACAAATGAATGCTGGAAAGAAGAAAATATATTTTCGAATCCGATTGTGATCACTTCTACAGATGCATGTTGCAGTCGTGTTTGTCATTGCAAGGAATCAGCTGGTGGAATACCACTTTGTACAGAGCAGTAAAGTATGCTGACTTTGTCATATTTTTGCTTCTTTCTCCCTCTCTCGAAAATTATCGCTTTCTCGGCTATCTACTTGTAGAGGTCCCATCTCGCTCTCTTTCTGTTTTTCTTTGGCACAAAAAACATATGCAGCATATCTTATGATGTGAAATCACATTATATAGCTCTTGCCCAGCAGCATCACAAGCAGCATAGAATTTGGTTGGTCTCTTTCATTATGTTTGCTTGACTCTTACTTACTGACCTGTCCATCTAATGATTTCCTTATGTTTTCGAAGCTGTTCCTGTGAGTAAGTGAAGGTAGTGACGATAATCTTCTGCGTTTGGCCTATGTTTAGCAGGGAGTAATGTGCGTGCGTACAGTTACTGCAGGCAATCGCATGTGTTTGTTCGACTGTGATGAAGGGCGAGAAGAAAAAATAGTAAATGGCACCTACCACCGCACAGTGGTCAAAGTGATAGAGAAAGACGGCCAGTGTTAGAAATCTGTATCCTCGTACAGTCCTAGCTACCCAAGACACTTTTGGTTTAATTTTATGCACGTTTTGCACAGCATTCCTAAACCTGTAAATTTATGGAAAACAAAATGTTGGAGTTTGTAGCTAAAACCCTTATTAGAAAAAACACCGTAACGCGAATGAAATATTTCTGTATTGGATTTTACTTGCGGTTATGTGGTAGATAGCTCGCTATTTCACTTCAGAAGAACGTAAGATTCAAGTCCATTTCGAGGAGATTTGATGCGGTTAGAAACAAAATTCAACAATTAATAGTAGTGTGCATTAAACGGTTATCACTGCGACAGACACTGCCTTTGGAGCTGATGCGTCAATATACAATGTATGACATTTTTGTTTTCTGTTTAAATACTATTTTTTCGTACGACACCGTATA
Organism: Anopheles coustani; assembly: GCF_943734705.1. Taxonomy (NCBI): domain Eukaryota; kingdom Metazoa; phylum Arthropoda; class Insecta; order Diptera; family Culicidae; genus Anopheles; species Anopheles coustani. Next base: position 56,605,280 of record NC_071289.1, read on the forward strand.
ATTGCAAAAGCCATTCTACAATACTGAAACCCCTTTGACCGCCCTCCGGTCCCACTGTGCCTTCGAGACTGACAGTGCAGCGACCATACGAACGGCGAGAACGGGACAAGGCGTGCTGTGATTGCACTCCCACTGCCATCCAACGAGATTGCTTGGATACGTCAAAGTGGAAACGAAAAGAGCACTGTGGTCACGCAGTACAGGCGGGTGGTCGTCGTCTTCTACGTAGTGTGTGGAGGAGCTTCAGCCAAACGTACTAACATCAGCAGTGTAAGCAACTACTGCAGCATTCGAGTAGGTTGCAAAGTGGGCAAAATATTGCATATGGCTGCATCGGCATGGTGTAGAAGAAAATATTCGTTGTTTTGAAGTGCGCTACCAATCGGTGTGTACAGCATAGTGTTTGGTGTCGTTAGGTAGCAAAAACAGTAAATCGACCGATTAATAGGGGAGCGGACACATCTGGGTAGGGTATTTCGTTTTCCGTATTTCATATGTCCATACTTGGCTACTATGATCGTAATAGAGCTGCAATTCATCCACCTATCGCTATTGCACCGTGACCGTTGTGCGTGTGTGATAAACTTAACATTACCATTCTCTATGTCGTTGTTCATGTTAGTAACATCGTACCTTTCTTTCCCTTCATTCAAGTGTTTCCGATCAGCGCACCATCGATCGATTACTAAAACGTAGTGCTGGGCGATAAATTCTTCATCTTCGTCAATATGACCAATAACCATCCCGGAATCTGCATCGAGAAAAAGTAGACCTAAAGCGAGCGATTAGTTGCAAGCAAGGGAAGCAGTCATTTCATCGTAATCGCATTAAAAAGTGCAGCAGCAGCAGCAGGAGCAGCAGCTAAGCAACCCACGACGACGGTAGTCGTAACTAGGGGGAAAAGCGAATTCTAGAGAGTGAGAGACTGGTACACCTACATCTTCGGTATTCGAAAATTATTTTCCTTTTTTAGTAAGTATTTTTCAATTCGGGGGTTGTGGAGTGTTTTTTTTAATGGTCTCGTCATCGTCTTGTCAGTTACGAAGAAATTTCATCTATTTCAGAAATGGCTGCGTTTCTCTTGGGAAAACATTGTGCTATTTTGTTTTTCTTTTCTAAGGTTGTTCTCACCCATCAGTTAGTGTTTCATTCCGATCTCTTCATTCACTCACATCACTCGCACCGTTCAATATGCGATCTTTAGTGAAAGTGCAAAGTGGATGCGCTTTGTAAAAAGTAAAAGGAAAAAACCCTTACGATTTCTTTGCTTTCTCGTTCTCTGCTTTCCCGCTCTCTCTCTTTCCGTCTTCAGAGTTTGAATGGTGCCCCGTATAGATCCTCAAAATTGATTGCGTTCGGGAACCGATCGACGGCGGCTCTTCGGCAAGGTCCTGCTCGTCCTCTTCGTCGTCGTCGGACGAGGAGCTCAATGAACGGCCAGTACCGCCGGCACGGAAGCGCCCGCGTAAGTCAGCCACTGCCACTACTGATCCGCCGTGTCATCCGGTCCTCGCAACCGACGCAGGACTCGTCGTCATCCGCGTGGTAGAAGGAGGAGTGCCCGTAGTAGCCGAAGACGGAGCGGAAGAAGTCCAACACCGACTCTCGTTGGGTGGAGGTTTCGCGGTGGCCGAACTCGGGCAAGAAGAACAGCAGCAGCAGCAGCAGCAGCAGCAATTAGACGCACAAATTAGTGCACCGGATCCGTTGGAGGACGAGCAACCGAATACTGTGTACGAGGAACAGGACCAGCACGACGCAGCACGCCAGCGACTACACCGACGCTCGACTGTGGAAGCGCGGGAGCAAGCTAGGGAAGGGGAACGGTACGGCGGGGACGGAAGTCGTCCTGCTGCTGCTACCACCGCCGCTGGTCGTCGAAGGTCGCGTGCTGGAAACGCGGCAATAATCAGTGCTGCCGGCGATACTATTGGTGTTAGTGGTAGTGGTGGTGGTGGTAGTGGTGGCAGTCGCGGGAACGTAGCGGCGGAACAGCAGCAGCGAGTAGGTAGTAAACGTCGTAGCACACGGACACAGCAGCGAAGCTCAGTAGCTCCAACAACAACCAACGAACCAACAACCACCCCAGGGGTTGACCGGTGTAGCAATCGGTTGCGATCTGCTTCCTCGTCGACGTCGTCGGCTGCATCATCGGCTGCTGCCACGAGCGGACATTCACACCATCATCAACGTCATCATCATTCCGCACGCGCGTTAGACACCAGAACAACCGAGAGCAGCAACAAAGACAACTCGGTACCAGTGGTAGAGCGGTCGGAGGTAGATCCCACCGGTGGCGTAGTGGAGAAAGAGGTGCCTAGGGAAGAGGAGGAGCGCCGGAGTGACGAAGCCAGCCCACAGTCGAAACGTCGGCGAAGGATGCTGAACGATAATAGCACCAGTCGCAACGGTGCCGTCGCACCATCGACCGCTTCTCCGATGGACGCGTCGAACTGTGATCTAAATGGTCACAATGTGGCCAACAACAGCAGCGGAAGTAGTAGTGGAAGTAGCATCGCCACCGCCAACAACAACAGTAGTAGTAGTAGTAGTAACGCCACCGCTAGCAATAACTCGAACGCAGCGGAAAACGACAATGGTGTCGCAAACAATGGACTGACCACGAATGGCGATGGAGGAGGAGGAGGAGCAGGAGGTGGTGGTGGTAGCGTCACTCACAGACAGCCGCACCGGGTTGTGAAGCTGGACAAAACAAACCAGGACATTGTGCGGTTAATTGGCCAGCATCTGAAGGACATCGGGTTGGAGCGTAGCGCGGAGATGCTGATGCAGGAGTCGGGCTGCTGTCTGGAGCACCCGGCCGCCACCAAGTTCCGCATCCACGTGCTGTCCGGTGACTGGACGAAGGCGGACCATGACCTGCAGGAGCTGCAGTCGATGGTGGACAGCAAAACCGACCGTGCCAGCATGAGTGAAATGAAGTTTCTGCTGCTCGAGCAGAAGTACCTCGAGTTTCTGGAGGAAGGCCGTCCGATCGATGCACTGCACGTGCTGCGCAACGAGCTGACCCCACTGCAGCACAAGACACCGCGTGTCCACCAGCTGTCCTCGTACATGATGTGCACCAACAACCAGGAGCTGTACGCAAGGGCCGGCTGGGAGGGCAAGGGCGTCAAATCGCGAACTAGACTGATGGACCGGCTGCAGTCGTACCTGCCGGCGACGGTCATGCTGCCACCGCGGCGCCTTCGCTCGCTGCTGGCCCAAGCGGTCGAGATGCAGAACGAACGCTGCCAGTGCCACGATATGGCGTGGAGCACCAGCATCGAGAACGTGTCGCTCCTGGTCGACCACAACTGCAGCTCGGACGGGTTCCCGCTGCAGGCGCTGCAGGTACTAAATGACCACTCAGACGAGGTGTGGTTCTGCAAGTTCTCACCCGACGGGCTCCGGCTGGCGACCGGCTCGAAGGACAACAGCGTGATCGTGTGGGAGGTGGACCCGGTGAAGCTGCTCCTGCGCAACAAGCGTTCCTTCGAGGGCCACACGTACGGCGTATCGTACATCGCCTGGAGCCCGGACTCGAAGTACTTCATCGCGTGCGGCCCGGACGACTGCCCGGACCTGTGGATCTGGGACGTCGAGCAGGAGAAGTTGATGACCAAGTTCTCGCACTCCACCGACGACAGCCTGACGTGTGCGGCGTTTAACCGTGACGGTACGCGCTTCGTGACCGGCGGTACCCGCGGCCAGTTCTATATGGTCGACCTCGATGGTATCCTGCACGACAACTGGGAGGGTGTCCGCGTGAACGGGCTTGCCTTCCTGTCCGACAACAAGACGGTATTGGCGGCCGACACGCACTACCGAATACGGGGCTACAGCTTCGACAATCCGCGCACCGACTACGGCATCGTGCAGGAGCAGTGCCCCATCATGACGTTCTCGGTCAACTCGGCCGATCGACTCGCCCTGCTCAATATATCCTCCCAGGGGCTGCACCTGTGGGACCTGCAGGACAAGTGTCTCGTCCGGCGCTTCCAGGGCGTCACGCAAGGGAACTACACCATATACTCGTGCTTTGGCGGCGTAAACGAAAGCTTCGTCGCCAGCGGCAGCGAGGACAATAAGGTGTACATCTGGCACATCCGGCGCGAGGAACCGCTGGCCACGCTCATCGGTCACACGCGCACCGTCAACTGCGTCAGCTGGAACCCGGTCTACCCGTCGCTGCTGGCGTCCGCCTCGGATGATGGTACCGTGCGCATCTGGGGCCCCCAGCAGCCACACTCTCAGTGGAGTCCGAACCTTGCCGGGGGAAGCCTGCAGCAACAGCAGCAGCACCAACATCCCCAAGTGCATACCAACGGGAATGCCTCGGGCGGTGCCGCCGATAGTGCCTCGATCAGCTCGACCGGTTCCGCTACCTCGTCCACATCGTCGTCCGGCTCGTCGTCCGGCTCCACATCGGGAGGCAGTGGCGCTGCGGGTGGTTCCGGAGGAGGTGGTAACGTTGCCGCCGGCGGTGGTGGTGGAGCAGGTGCAGGAGGCGGCAGTATCGAAGTACTATCAACCTCTTCATGGAATATCACATAATATTAGGTGAGTGTGATTGGGTGAACTATAAACCAGGCTGCAGAATAGCTTTTCCGAACACCAATAATCCTACAAAGTCTGTAAAAACTTGATTGTAGATCAAGCGAATGTGAAATATTTGGTTTTCATTTGGTTATATCACAAAAGACCAATACCGTATTACAAAATGTTATAATTAAAATAATGATAATAAACCAATCACATTTAGATGCATTTCCGTTAGTTGAAACTACTCTTTTCGCGTGGGGTGTCTTTAATGTAATTTTGATCAGGGATAATGACGCACGCAAAGGTTCCCAAACAATTCACAAAAAATCTAACAAAAAACTCTATGGAACTATGGAGGATTTCTATATTTATTTCTCAATACCTTCATTTCGAAAATTGAAACTGAATTGTCTGGCATTTTTCTTTTTGCCCTAAGATGCCAGCTTTAATAAAGATTAAAGCGGTGATGAATGAGCGTATTGGCAGTGACAACATCGATAAATTAACCTATTTACTACATGCTAAAATACTTGAAATAAGAATAATTATAGCTAAATATTTAAATGTAGGCAATCAGGGTTCGAAATAATGGATGTGGAGGGTGTTTGTAATGCAAAATAGTCCCTTATATATTTCGTTGGAAGTTTTTTAAAATTATCATCGAAAACCAGCTGCCAAAGAGTGAAATGAGCATTTTTCCAACTACTGTAGCACGGTAAATTACTGCTTCAGTCAGTCGCACTCGCAAAGTTAAATCGGTTTAATAACACTTGACAAGGCTGTCGATGTTGCACTTTTTTTTTATTTAAACCCAAACAAACAGTGTGATTAAAAAAAGAACTGGAAGAAAAGACTATCAATGCCAACAGTGTATGCGCACTCGTTTTCTTTCTCTTTATCAGATCGCGCCCCACAATCAGGGTTTCCCAAACCCCGCCTGATGTAGGTAGGGTAAACCAACCTGAAGCTGGTAGTTGGTGTGGTGTAGTGTGGCGGGGTGTGTTGTGTTCTCGCATTCTGGAGTGCATCGCAACTGCAACCCCTATGCCATCTGCCAGCAGAGGCGTTAATCGGATGAGATGTTTATGGTATTTGTGTGTGTGCAATAATGCACACGGTAGCACGAAGGCGAAAGCAAACGATCGTAGAGCATCGAATGCAATGGTTGTTGCGTGCATCTAGTGCCCTTCGATAAACACTGCACGCAACGCAATGATGATATGAACAACACCGGCGACGAACATTGTGGAAAAGTGTTGCCGCGAGATATAATTTATTCATCATCATCATAGTACCGCTTCCCTGTTTGCGGGTGAAGAAGCAAAAACCGTGGCAAATGTTATTTGATAGTTTACGGTGGGTTTCCAGTTTCTACCAGCCATCGCTAGGAACATCGTTCATGGGGAATTTGTAGAATCAATGGACAAAGTAGGCCTTCGAAGAATGTCACTGTACGAATCAATAAAAATACGTCGGACTTTTTTTTAACATATTCTTTTCTTCACGATTTTCCAGATATTTAATCAACCCGGTCTCAAGGAGAGGAGGATTTAAGCGAAAGTTGAAAGCAAAGGCGGTATAAACACATCAGCACACACCATCGTCGGCCGGTAGTTACCGATGATTCTCGGAAGGGCAATAAACGAAGGATAATGATAAGGATAGACACACAAAAACACTTTCTATACTCACATCTGGCGTATTTCATTGATTGACGGAGCTCCCGATCCGTGCGTGCGTGCGTGCGACTGCTGGATTTAAACAATTGGTAGATTTAATATGTTATAAACACATATGAATAAACACTTACACATAACACGCTACCACACACAGACACATACACACAATCTCTAGGGATACGTTGTAGTTTTAATGATCGAACCACGATGATAAAAAAAACCCATGGGACGAGAAAATTAAACCTTAAAATCCGTTGCAGAACGCAGAACATTTTGAAGAGGATAATTACGGACGACGTGGAAAAAATATAACAGGATGGCTTCTGAATGCAAGACGAAAGATTCGAGTTGATTTGAGCCCTTGGCCTCGACACCGGATGCTGTTTTATCTCACGTGGTTGTAGGAGAACGTTGGCGCTAACAGTAGGCGAACGCAGCGGGAATAAAAGCAAATACTTTAGCACTATCCAAGTCCGTACTAATTGTAGAATAAATGATCAGTAATAAGGCTCGATTGGTTGAGATCGAACGAAACAGCAATGTAGCAGCAGCAGCACCAGCGAAAATAATCTATTATTAGATTTGATTAGTTCGGTAAGGAAATCAAGCGAAGCGAGCGAAAGCAGTGAAAGAAGAAGCAAGTGTTAGTTTAATAATTAATAAAAAAAAGGATGCAAAAAAATAAATTATTTGTCAATCTTTGTGGAGGCGAGACGCTTGTTTGTAGGGTGGTTCGAGGGACAATGCAACCCTATTTCTCATAAACTCTTTTGGCCACGCAAGAGGCCATTTTTTTTTGTTTATTTTTCCCTTCACCGCCTGCTGAGCAAAACTATCCATTCAGTTAAAAAACCGCAACAATTCACATCAGCGTGTGTGGAACATTTCACATCAGCGTATGTGGAACGAGCCCCATTTTGTGTGTAGCGATTCGACCAACAACGGTGGTTCATAAAAACCGACACCTGTTTGTTTGATATTTTACGTAGTTTTAAAAAAATTAATGATAAGTTCATCCCTTTTTTTGCGAATTGTTAAGAGAATAATATTAAGTCCATTGGCTCCATTTTTCCATTCGTGAGTTTATTGCCGTTCATAATTTGAACACGGTTTATTAATTAATTCTGATGAAAACTTTCATGCTCTCCGTTAGTCACTAGCGAGCGGTTAACTTTTTCGGCGAATCAAAATAGATACACATTCAAAGTAACACGTCCCCAAATTAGGCATAACGGAAATCAAACGATACAAACCCGAGGAAGAAAATGGGAAAGAAACGTTTCTTTGCATTACTATAAAATGTGCACTAACTGCGCAGATTTCTTTTTTTGCCCTCCCATAGTAGCATGCAATTTATTTTCATTTTATTTACATCATGTGTGAGTGATAAGATATCATCCCTATCTAAAAGTGTATGCTGGCTTCAAAGACGAAGAGGCAAAAGTTCCCCAGCAAAAGTCCTCCAACGCGAGATACAGAATTTTCGGTGGCTTAGAGTCAGCATAGAGCATAACAACTCCATTACCGATGGAAGAACAGCAGAAAAATAATGAAAAAACATACGACAAATGTATGAGACCGTATTTGAAGCGATGGCGAATATCCAACGAAAGTGAACTTTTCGGGGTCATGGGAATTTTGTTAATTGAATAAAATAAAAAAGAGCAACAGAAACCTCTAAAAGACTACGTTGGATGAAGATAAACGGGAAAATGCGAAAAACTAGAAACTTACGTCCGAAAAAGAATACATAAATGAATAAGTTAAGGAAGGCTTTCTTACGAGTTACCAGCGGAAAAATGCAATCTGCGAATAATATTGTTGCTCGTATTGTTTTCCTTTTATTTTCATTTAATTAACATTACCATACATAAACATTTTACACAGGTATTGAACGTCCCTCCCATTTTGATGCCCACCTCTGCAAGACCTTTTGTTTTGTTTCGTATTGAGTAAAACAAGAGGAAAAAGAAAAAAATAAGAATACCATAAAATGCCAGAAATATAATTACACAGTGCGTCCGAAACCGGAATTTGAATTACGTGACCTGATATACACATATTACAACATTCAATAAATTACATACACCTTTCGGTTCGATTCCACAAACCACCCCTCCTGGGACATATGAGGACATCCGGACAAGGTTTGACAGTTTCGGCTATCCAACCTGGTGCCACCCCGGGCGTGAAGGGAAACAATTGTTTCTGTTTTTTTGTTGTGTGTTTGTTACGCAGCAAAGACATTTCGTTTGCCTGCCAATTGTCTATAGCGATGCGTAAATGTGCATAAGAGTTTTGATTGCATCATGTTCCTTGCTTATGCTCTCATCCCTGCCGCGTATCGACTACCACACGCTACATCATTCTTCGACCGCCGTGTTTTGACTTATCTTTTATGAAACAAATCCAACATCGGATCGCGGTAAGCCATAAACAAACAATCTTCCTTGAATTATCACAAATAAATGTACCACCATGCGTATATATAAGATTTGCTAACGACGACAGATTTAACCAGCTTTGGGACGGCCAACCTATGTGGGGACTACATTTCGACGAGGAGTACAAAGTGATGGGTAGTTACGGACGTATGCCTTGTTGCCTAGGGACGCCACGTTGTTGGTTGATCGAAACATGATCTGCTTTAAAACCTTTTTTTGCTAAGCTTTCTTTGCCCTAAAGAGCAACCGTGCGGCGTCTATCTTGCGTCTATACTCGTCCCCTCCTAAGCCATGGCCAGCCAGGCCAGAAAGACGAGTGCCACATACAGGAACACCTGTGAGAGAAACTGGTCCTCGTCGGATTCGCGCGTATTGTCCCGGGGTGCGGCCCCGCCACCTGGCGCATAGTTCGCACCGAAGTTCAGCGTCGACGAGAAGAACCCGAACGGGAACGCGCCGATCCCGAACGACATGTGAAAGCTGTCCCCGGTGAAGCCCTGGAAGCCGGTCGGGTGCTCCGGTTCCGTCCGCTGGCCGGCCGGTCGCGGTGGTACCGTCTTCCGGGGGTCTTCCTTGCTGCCACCACGCCCGTACAGTGGAATCACCTTTTCCTTGCTGATGGACGATTTGCACACCGGGCAGGTGTTGCGGTACCCGTTCATCCACTGGTGGATGCAAGGCCAGCAGAACAGATGCCCGCACATGCTAACCACCGCGTCCTTGGCCGTGTCGAGGCAGATGTTGCACTCGAACATCGAGTCGTCCTTTTTCTCCTCATCTCCCGCTCCGTCGTCGCCGGTGGTGCTCGATGATGACCCCGGACCTTCGGTTCCATTTTCCTGCGTTGTAGCTGCCTTCGGTTTGCCGCTGTCCGGTTCACTGGGATCATTTGGGGCGGGTTGCTGCTGATTGCTGTGGGCGGTACTGTTATTGTCCGTGCTACTGCTCGGGGTCGCATTCGAGCCGACAAACGAGAACGCATACGAGGTCGAGGGTTTACCACTGTCTATCGTACTCGTCATCGCCGAGGACGAGGTTGACGCTGCCGGTGCATCTCTGTTCAAACTGTCCAGCACTGGGGCGCTGGGTGTTGTGTCGACGGTTGGTGGGATTTCTGTCGTTGATGCCATTCCGTTGGGTTCGTATGATTAGCGCACCTGAAAAGGAACAGTAAAAGCATTAAATTTGCTTTCAAGGTGAATTAGAGCACATAAAATAAGTGCACATAGTAGGCGTAAACGGTTATTTGAAGCCATTAATACATAGTAACCATAGAATTCTTCATTAACATTGTGGCTATAATGCGAACGGACGCTGGTGTTGTTGGGAGTTATATTATTATTATAATTGGAACTTGATTGAAATGAACCAATGCTGTGGTGCTGAAATCAAATTATATCCGATTAAAGATATCGTGCAGCAATCGCTAGAATCATGTGAACGAAGCAGATTGCCCAAGCAGCCAAGGCCACTAAAATGTTTTTGAGTGGTTAAAAATTAAATAGTGTGCAATCAACTTGGAGAATGTTGCATTAGGACGCGAATAGAAGTAAGGAGTTAGAACACTTGAAGATACTGATTATGAATGCTATCGTATCGGATGGAATTTAAAGCTGCATCAAACCCATCTGGACTTCATTAAGCGTTTATATTTAAATATTTAAATTAAGTTCAGATTGTTTGGATGCAGCTTTTAACTCTTCCCTGTACGAATCCGGCCAAAATCAGTGTCTTCAATAGTGCTTCAACTACATTTGCATATAGCGAACTTGCCAATCTGATCTTCAATGGCGTCCTTCACATCAGAAGATTCACAATCAAACAGAAAAATCTGCCTCGAAATGAATATAGATGCACCGGTGTAAGTCGGAACCGGTGCTGCATCAAGCTACCCATCATCTTCGTTGGGCAAACCAGTCCGTCCAGTCGCATGACGATTTTAGATTTGGATTTTAGCGAAGATGGCAAACAGCCCACCACCGGTTGCTTTGACCAAGGTCAACAGCGCTCACTGAAGGTCCTTATTTCGCCCCAAACTCATGGCATTAGAGGTTAGATATGTTTTCACCAAAGCAAAAGCGAGCAATATTACAGCTTAAAGCACTTTCGATACGTGACTTGTGGCGATTAAACGATAGTGCTTCTTTTTTTCTCAAACTGGTTTTTTTATTATAAATGTTTATTGTCCACCACTCTCACGTCTTAGGTTGAGATTGTTTTCTTGTCCAAACAAAATTATGTCCGCTAGAGTGCTACACGTTACGTCTTTTTAACCTATTGGTGTTCCTTGATACTGCATGGCGATATTCACTTCCCGTCAATGAGGAACCATTCAAGGTATTGGTTAACGATTCGGGGCACATCTTTTCCATACGGATTCGCCGTTGGTGGTCGGTTGTTGGACACCGTAGGTAATTTCTTCAACCTGTTCCATACAAATCGATCCATTGTGTGCGCAGTTTGAGGACATGCGATCGATAGGTGTGTGACGTGCTCTGTACCTTTGTTCAGGGGGAGATGACCGTATATTAATGGAACAAAGCTGGGCCCCGCACGTATGTCCACGTCATCGTTTGCCACGTCTACCGTGGAGGCGGAAAAAAGGTCGAAAGGGCAGGATGGCTTTAACAGTCAGGGTTCTAATTTTTCTGACCTCGCTTTGGTGGAACACTACGATGTATTGCTCGAGTTTGTCCAACTTCGCAGTGGTGTAAAACTACGCAGAGTATATTAGGTTTACCCATTGTGACGTATCATGTTTACTTCTAGTGAACGATGGCTTACAGTATTTGATAAGCAACACGTAAACAGCGGTGACCAGTGTAGAACGCATGCATAATTGCGTCACTCTATTTGAGCAGAGATTGCCGGTTCGTTAACACATGACTTTCTCACATGCAAATACAAACTATTTGGCATAAGAAACGACTGAGCAGATGACCCTGGCCTCTGGGTTGTGTTATGGTTTCATTTCTAGTTTTTGTCCGCCTGGAAACTGGACGAGATCGGTGGACTACAAGCGCTGCAAGCCTTTCTTGTTTTCTTAAGTGGCCGCACGATCCTGAAACGGTTCGCGACAGAACCGCCTATGCCATTCTTCATGGGTCAGAGACAAAAATTGCGCCGTTCCCAAGGTTGACGGCGTCCTTTTCCAACTAGCCACAACTGGTGAACCGTGGACGTAACGTGGACAAATTACTATCGCTTAGCGCTACCACGTCGAGTTGGGTACAAGACGCAAAATGAAAACAAACACGCGAGTTAAAACTACATAAATATGCATGCATAAATGTGGAGCGTACCACTGCACAAACTCGTTGCTACTTGCCCTGTCTAAAAGTGGCTCGCCCTTGAAATGGTCAACATCGGACGCAGGGGCTTACGTTGATGCACAATATTGACAATTCGAACGCTTTCGATTGCATCGGCTGTAGCGCCAGCCACTGGAAAGACCTTTCTATTTTGGGAACATTTTGAAAGGATTTTACTATCCGCCTCGCCAAACACCCGCTAAACCCAGCTCTCAGCTGTTGACGAAATTAATCGACACTTTCGGAAGCCACCCTGCCAGGCCCACGCGGTTTGTGTTTCGCGCTAGAAATCATTCAGGCGGCAAGAATATTTAAAGGTTGTTTTTTCTCGCTCGTCGTTCCTCTTGAGCGGTGAAACGCACCGAATCATGTTCCCATGCGTTCGTTAAACCAAGGCGGACAATAGTATGCAACCATTAGGGCGTCATTGACGCATTGCCCTGCCCCTCCAGTTCGTCCGCATTTTACTCTGATTGGCCACTTCAGCACGTTAGGCTCGTTATCGCATGCCGCATCCGATGGTACGCCGCATCATGTGACGTACTACACCCCGCGTGTCCCTGTTTCTTTTTTACTACCGCATGATATGCTAAAGACTCGTCCGTACCAGTGGTGTCCGGCAGCGGACCGGTCGATCCAGTAGTACAGGTTAGCGACGTTTCCGGATCTATCGCTCTTCACCATTCTCGACGGATGGAATTTATTAACGTGGTGTTTCTTTGATGATGGTGATCGATCTTTTCAAGCTTATTTTCCGGTACCTTCAGTGCCACAACGACAAGGGTCACTGAGACAAGATAGTATCAGTCAATCGCTCCGTTTTCAGTAGTTCTTCCGCATGATGGGCATATTTTTTTTTAATTTAAATTTAAATGCCTTTTCAGTGAATCACGGTCTTGTATAGTTGATATTCAGCAGACTGATTTTTTGTATCTAGTACGCATTGCGCACTGTTCTCCCCTTTTCCAGCAATCTGGAGCGATTTGGTTGTTTCTCGAAGCTTATTCCATCTCGGATGGTTAGTATCGCGGCGCTCGAAACAGGTTTTTGGATGTCACACAGTAAATAACTTTCCGTCAGGTGGGGGATTACAAAACTAAAATCAACAAAACTCTATCGCCACCGGAGACTACCGTGGCCTAGTAAGAGGTTGGTCTGATGTAGACGTACTAGAGCCAGACGATAAAGCCGTGATTACAGCAGACAATTTATAACTGTAGATTAAAACTAAATACAAATCTTCGGTAACCTCTGGAACTTTAAATGAAACCTCGGGATGTGTGGACAAACTAGCAGCTTTTGGTCCTCCGTCTCCCAAGAACGCACAGGCGCACTACGGCCAATAATAGCGGACATACCCTCTTTGCGAATAAATACAATCGCAATCGTTCAGGCGAGGGTACCATCGATCCGGCGGTTGATGATGATGCATTTTTCTTTTCCACTGTATTTTGGAACTATTGCAACACACACCGTTCCTTTTGCGTACGTAAAAACATTTCGAATGTAAAACTTCGCGATCTTTCGATCGCTTGCAACGACCCGTACTCGATAGGGTGGATAGGAAACCCCATTTTTATATTCACTGTAGCTAATAGCCGAATCAAAACATAGCCAGGTCACAGCATTATTTTCTATTCGATGCCGAGACTTTCGATCGTGTTTGATTACGAAAATTGCTAGTGAAAAGATACTTTGATATAGCACAGCAAAACACAACACGTACCCCAACAAACACACGTACTGCACACCTACTGGTATCACCTGAACAAAATAAAAACGAACGTAACGCCACGTATCTCCGCAGTTGACCTAATGTTTTCGTTTAGCCGATCGAGATTTTTCGTATTGAAGATTTTCCGACGACACCGACGAACAAACTTTACTCTATTTCATCACAATCACATCAAACAGATCGTTATTACTATCTTCTTTGACTCACTGCGCTAACACTGAAAATGGCCCAGATTTTAGTTGTTTTTTTTTAGTTATCGGCGCGTAGCGATGTGACCTACGAATTGGACTGATAAGTCCGATCTGATCTATCAATATAGGTGAGCTACGAATCGGACTCATGAGTCCGATCCGAGCTTGCATGAATCCGTGCGAATTGAGCGGTAAATTTTCATACATATTACGCCAAAGGTTCGGTTGCCTTGACGTGAACAGCTTGAAAATTCTTGATTCTTGATTTTCTTTGCAATCAATTACACGCATTGTTAATTTATTTTCTGTCAGTATTTCAGTTCTGAGCTATCGAAAACCATATATGTAAACAGAAAGTGTATGAAATAAACTTCTACTCACCAGTGGCCTGCCTTAACACACTACAAAAAGGCACTATAATGTATGTCAAACTGGGTACCAAAACCAATTTTGACAGTCCAGTGACTTCACAATGTTGCCATTGGTGATGAGTTTGATAAGGCCATCAATGATTGTGTGGTGTCAATTGCTCCAGCTCCGGAGTTGCATCTCTAGTTTGATATTCAAAACACCAACTCTCTAGAACGAAGTTCACTTCCCCAAAGTGCGACTGTTTGGAATAGGAATAATTGACTGTTCATATAGCCTTAATAATTTTAATTCAAAAGCATTCCTTACAGTACACCGTGTTTGTTAGAAATCTTGTGTTATTCTATAAGTGAAGCATAACTCCAGACTAGTGTGACCTCTTTTCCCTTTCTGGTAAGGACCTTTGGACTGACATAGTAAGTTCCATGGTGTGATGGTGCAGTTTTGTTTACAAACCTAATATCTCGAGACCCCATCGTTCTTATCAATATGCCTGAAATTGCGAACCCGAAGCTGTAGCCGAGGCTTACCAATTTCGTTGTCCTCAGCGCTCATTCCTAAACGAGAATTGCATAAAATTTAGCTTTGAGTGGGTTTCAGGGGACCGGGGAGGTGTTTGGGTACTACATCTCCTGTTATCACCTGATAATACGTCCAGTTTTATCATTCCGTAAGCTTCGCGGTGCGATAAGCAGAAAATCGTAGCCAGCAGCCGAATCGTATACTTTGCACTCTCATTTATTCTTCAAATCGTTTCGCGACCTGCTTGGGCCCCCCTTGTGGTACGGTCATTATCGCCTAGTTTTCTCTATCAATCGGTTTTCCAGCTAAACACAGATCTTTCAGGATGTCTCTTTCTAAGCCGATCTACAATTTACTCGGTTCCTACCTGGAACAACTCTTTGAGCATCCCCTTCGTACCAAGGCGATAACGAGGTAAGTGTACTTTAATCATACTCCTCAGACCTGTTATAATAACTTTCTCCTCCTTTTTAATTTAGCTGTGTCATCGCATCGTCGGCAAACGCTGTCTCCCAGAAGCTAGGTGGTGTGAAGCAGCTCAACACGGATTCGGTACTGGCGTACGGTTTGTTCGGCCTGATCTTCACCGGCCCACTGTCACACTTTTTCTACAGCTGGTTGGACCGTGTCACGAATGATTCGCGCTTCAAGAAGCTGCTGATGGTGCTGGGCGAACGAGCACTATTCGCGCCCATAATTACCGCACTCTCGCTCTATTTCATTTCTCGTTTCGAGTGCAAGAGTCATGAGGATGCGCTGTCCAACCTGTTCATGCTTTACCGTAGTGTCCTGCGGGGTAACTGGAAGTTCCTAACGCTGCCAGTGCTCATCAACTTCAACTACGTTCCACCAATGGTATGAGAACGGGCCCAATTTTATGATGATTCTGTTCAACGTGTTATCTGCGGTTTTGTATAAATATCCCCCATTTTTACCCTCAGCTGCGCGTGCTGTTTGCCAACATCATCGGATTTTGCTGGATCGTGTTTTTGTCAGCCAAGCGAAGGAAAGCCGAACAACGCCGTCAACAGCAGAGCGCGGATAAGAGCAAGTCTTCCTGATAACTTGTTTTTAATGACGAACTATTGAAATATGGAAAAAGCATTGGAATAGCGAGCACACTAAGCACGTTACGAACAAAAATGTCCTTTTCCATTGCATTTGAGTGCATTTCAACTGGACATCCAGTGCATGAGACAACATATATATCCTTTTTAATAAAAGTTAAGCGGGATTGGTAGAAAAGGGTCTAAGGCGTGTTTCAACGTTTAAAGCATGTTTGGTAAATTGTATTGCTTCATAAATAAGTCAAAAATAAAGACTGCAAACCGCTTCGATTTGTTGGGTATTTAAAAAAAGATGGTTTCGTAATACTGGAAAGAAAATCGGATTATTTTCATTTCTACACAAAAATCACGTTAGCACACTTGGATAATATCGTAAGTTAATGCTTTTATTGATGTGAAGTTTTCCTTGATCACGTATCTGCTTATTCGTCAAGAAAGTGCCATATTGATTTTCTCTTTGGAATGCTTCTTGTACACTACAAGTTCACGGCAAGTGTCCGATAGTATAAATAGGAATGAATAAATAAACCTAATGCAAAAAGAATATCATTTATGAAGTGCTAGATGTAGAAAATTTCAAATTGCACGCTTGCTTAAAAACAATAGATCTCATTAAATCTTTACAAGACTTAAGTTTTGGACTAGGAATGTGTGTTGGAAAAAAATCGTACATTTTAAATTATTATTGCAACTGTTTTTGCTTGCTTGTATGGCTAATAATTGCTTAACTGAGATGATTGAACTTTCTCTCCGACTATTTCTGCTTTTGTATTTTCATAATTAACATTGCAATAACTTCACACACACACGGGTAGTTATTCTACCAAAATTGGATGGTGTGCATTGAGTATTTTTGTGAGTCATTAAGCTTCCTAAATTCCATATCCAACGGGTTAAAAATTACTATCCATCCCTTCCAAAATAATAGCATTGCTTTGCAGTTTCCGTTCCGTGATGATAATATATTCACTAGAATACTCGCATGGCCCTCGGAATGTGAAACGTCGTTGCCTTTGTCGACTATATAGTTCTCCTTCTCTTTCCGGTGTAGGGGGTGAATGGAAGTAGCTAACCCACCACTGTCGTACCCCGCGTGACCTAGGGGTACATTTAACTTTTGCTTCGGCTACGGCTTCTAGAATGGCTCCCACGGCTGTGGTAGCTGCTTACGCTCGACGGTGACGATGGTGTCGGTCTGCGGTACGGTATCGGACGTTTCCGAGCACTGGTGATGGAGAGGGTCCCACAATCCACAGCGGCGGAGAGGCAGCGTTGTTAGAATAAATATACAATTCGCAAAAAAGTGGTTAACGATAGGGGACGGCAGTCGACGCTCAGGGAGAATCGCATGAATGAACTTACCGACTGATAATAATTAACACAAGTACCAAACTAATTAAAAAACAAAATCAAAAAGCGCATATCGGGAGGCGAACCTTGGAGAGAAATCACATCTTCAAGCCGAAATTAAACCGAACTGAAACAACTACTAACGACAGTAATAGCTTACTGAAAAAAAATATATTAAGGATTAAGGAAAAATCAAAACCAAAAATATTCTCTTTGCTTTTCTTTAGCAATGATTTTTTTTTGCTATGTATTGTAGTCAATTTGAGCATTATTGTTACTTTCTATTCACACAATATTTAATTGGCTTACGGAAGAAATTAAACTAACAAACTATACACCATCCAGTTAAAAAGCAGGTGCTCTGAGTGAACTCTAGTAAAACACATCGTCTCGCCTCGAGAATCAACCGGTAAACGAATAATGCTGGTGCTGTACGCCGGGCCATATAAGCAGAAATCATTGCAGATCGGAACGACGCTCGTCCCTGCCCCGGCCACGGTAAGACGAGGATGATGACGAGTGTGTGGCGGTGGATTTTTTCGTGTCGCGTCTGCCGTCGCGTGATCGTGATCGCGATCGCTTTCTATCGTCTCGTCGATGCCCACCACGTTTGGCACTTCGAGAGCGCGAGCGGGACGAGGCAGACGAGGACCGTGACGCCGAGGAAGCATCCCGCCGTCGCCGTCTGCCAGCGTGCCGTGTACGAGAGCTACGAGATTTTGAAGACCGGGACCGAGAAGACCGTTTACTTGGGAGGAAATTATAATTTCAGAAACATAAAAGAAAGAAACAAAAAAGGTACATCAAATGTTTAAATAAAAAAAAAAGATAATTCGCAAACTACGTGCAACTATGTTTGTGCAACTAGCAATCTCCTATTGAGGAAATTACAAATGCCACAAGCAGGTGTGTTTGTCTGTCGAAGCTTTGTCCCGGATGGACTAAAAAGGTTCATCCCGGATCCTACCTGGTGATACGACGACGATCCAGGAACGATGGAGACCCGGCGCGTCGCGGTATCGATGGCGATCTGGAACCTGTACGTGAGCGCACGGTAGTGTGCGACGAATGGCTGCTCGAGCGACTTCTGGAGCGACTGCTGGCTCGATCCGACGAGCTGCGACTATGCGACGACGACGAGCGACTGTGCGATCGAGAGCTTCTCGACTCGCTGCTAGAGCTGCTGTAGCTACGCGACCTAAGGCAGTAGAAAAAAAACGCATTGTGGAAATCAATATAAAAAATTATTTTTTGATCGTGTTGCTTGCATGATGAGAAGTGGAAAAATGTGGATCATACTTATGCGAACGTGAAGGGGATCGGGATCGCGAATGACTGCTTCTGGTGCTTGCTCGAGTTGTCTTACTGCTGGCCGTAGACGGTTTGTCTTTCGTGGCACCAGATATCTTTTCCTTCAGTATGCTATCCATCGCCTGAAGAATAGTGGTCTTTGCTAAGCTGGCCGCGGCTTCCGAACCTTCGGCAACGGCACACGCCCCGACGGTGCTCAGTATTTCATGGATGTCCTTTTTCATCTGGGTACTGCTGCTACCGCTGTTGCTATTCTTTCTCTCACGAGCAGCATCCGGTTTTCCGGATATTGCCTGCTTGTCAGTTGCATCATTCGAAAAAGGCGAAGCTTTTGCTGCTTCTGTTTGCTGTTGCTGGTGTGGCTTTGCTTGGAGCAGTTGAATCTCTCGTTCACGATTTTCCCCGACACGAGACTCGGCGATGGTGGGAGCATCGTGCGACTTTCCACCAACACCCAGCAAGCCACCAACTATGGCACCACTTTCGGAGACGGATTTTTTCTTTTCTAAACTTTGCTTAGCCTTTGCCGCAAGATCGTGTTTTAGTGCTTTGAGCAGTGAGAGATCTTTCTCCTGCTCGTGGGTTTCATCGTACGTCGGTAGGAACGCGTCCAAATCGTCCCGATCACGTTCTTGATCGTTGTGCTGATGTTCCGGATCTTCGCCATCTGACTCGGAAGCTGTGTGTGTCTCGGGGGAGTGTAACTTTACAACCGGCTGTTGCACGATTGCGGAGGACGACGAGGGCACCCCGGATGACGACGTAGCGGTGGTAGAGGATGAGGAGGCTTTCTTTGATTTTGTTTTCCTTGAATCATTTCGATGTTCCGGACTGCTGCGTGGTTCGTTTCTTCTTGTTTCTGGTACCTCACGCTCGGTTTGTCCCAATTTCGAAGCTTTAGACGGTGGCGAGTCCTTACGGGAATGGCTTTCTCGTTCCTGGCGACGCTTTTTTACCTCCGGCGAACGGGAACGGGACGTTTCCGTTTTAATTGGTTTCACCAAAGACACGTCAGACGTGGTATCCACTGGCGGCGCATTCGAGGATGGAGCACGGTCTCGGCGTTTCCTTGAGTCTGGAGATGAACGGCGATTGGATTCCTTTTTTCTAGGTGAAATGGACCTGCGATTGCCGGAGCGCGAACATGATCGTGAACGATCCCGAGCAGCAGAATGATGCTGTGTGCTGCTCGATCGACCACTATTTCCAGAGCGTGGACTCACAGACGTGCGTCGTTGTACTACCACCGATGGCTTAGATTTTTCGCTTCCTTTTTCAAACTCTTTTTTCACTCTTCTTTCCCCAGCATTCGGGCTGGTTGGTTTTTGCGATCGACGTGGTGAGCGTGAAGTCGTTTGCTTTTTCTCGTTGCTGGTATCATGGACCTCTTTCTCGCTGGAAGATGCTTTTTTACGTTGCAGTACATCACGATACCGTTCAGGATCGCGTACGGCCGGTGAATAGCTCAAATCGGACGAGCATTCGTCTGAAGAGTTTGCCGCTGCAGGAGCTCCGGAAGAAGATTGCCCATGAGAAGACGTTTTCTTCGCTTGTGTTGGCGATACGGAGGTGGAGGCGCGTGATGGATCCGGTGAATTCTTTTTCGTTGTGTCCGATTTCTTAGTTATCTTGCTTTCCGCGCTAGACAACTTTGATTCATTCCTAGATGGTGGTTGCGGCGAGCTCGATTTGCGATCATGTCCTGCTGCTACCGATGAATCATTCCCTTGCCTTCGCCGACGGGATGGTGATCCGTCTTCTTTTCTGCTCGAACTTTGCGACCGACGCCGATTACGGCCACGATCCTGGTCACCATCGCGATATCGTTCCCGATCTCGGCTACGGTCATCTTCAACCTTTCGTTTCCTTTCTCGTTCGCGATCAAGCTCCCGTTCACGATCACGTTCGCGTTCTCGCTCACGATCCTTATCGCGTCCCGCATCTCGTTCCTGACTGCGCTCTGAAACCTTCGCACTTCGGGGTGTGCGCTCTCGGCGGTTTTTGTACCTTGTAGTTTTTTCTACACTGCGTCCCCTTGCGTGACGATTGCAGCTTGCAGAGCGGGAGCGGGATTTCTCCTTTCTTTCCCGGTCGATAGAACGCTCTCGGCGACGGTTACGACTTCCGGAGCGAGAACGGGATTTATCCTTCCGTTCCCTATCGCCAGACCGCTCCCGACGACGATTTCTCGATCGGCTACGACGTTCCTGATCCTTCATCATACGACCACCTCCTTCCTGATCCCGATCGCGATTTCGGCTATAGTAATCACCTCCACCGCGATGATTGCCACTGAACCGTTTGTCATCGTAGCGATCAGAACGAGGCGGACCACCACCTCGATTTCCACGATCCCGGCTATCTTCCCGTGCCCGATGGCTGCTACGATCTCGACTGTCCGGACGAACCACCCGTCCATCACGATCGGAATGACGCTTATTTCGTTCCAAATTTTGAGATGCGCCGTGTTGATAATTGTCACGTCGTTTATCATGTTGCTTCTCGTCTTCCACCGGTGCCTTCTTATGCGACACTGCGGGAGACCTTTGAACAAAATAAAAACGCGTATCAATATTTGACTTCAATTGGTAAAGATACATAACAATGTTATTAAATAGAGTCGTAATACTCACTTATTGCGAGATGGTGAGCGAGATTTAGCTTTCTTCTTTTTCGAAGACTTCTTCTTCTGTGAAAAGAATGGAAAAGTTAAAAAAAGAAAACATTACTTAAAGTCGCTCAGGGTATTAGCATATGTTTTTTATGCTAAAAACATCTAAAACCAAAACACAAACAATAAGGGCATCCAACTGGTTTATACCAAAAACTAATTGGTTTTGGCTAAGGTAAAAAAGGTATGCACAGAAAAATATCGGACATGTTATGTTGCTGCAAATACATACAAATATATGACTAAAAGTGATGATAAAAACAGATAGTGAAAATAGAAAAACGCACTAGTTGCGAATAGTTTTTTATTTATGTTAAAAAAGTTAGGTGAAAAATTAATGTGAAATGTAAATGCAGCGAATATGGGGTAAATCGGTGGTGTTTGATTGGAAAATAAAAATCAAGTAACTCACGATACACACACGATATAAATTAAAATGCAGGTGCAAAATAGATGAAAATAAAACAATCAACCATAAAACATTTGAAAGAGGCTATATAAACGGTGTGTGTTGTTAAATGTTGTTTGTTTCATTTGAGGATGAGAAAACGATTGCAAAAATACCTTCAGATCTTAATTTTTCGATCAAGAGTTCCGCTTTTAATTATGCGATAAAAAGAAAGTATTACAACAGTTGAATATTAAAGTTTACACTGTGAATGGTAAGTAAAGGTAGCAGCGTTCGAATAAAAAAAAGGTAAGAATTAAGCACAATTAAAAGGATTAAAAATTTTCGCCTTTGATGGCGAACAACTTGCAAGTAATATAAAAAGGGTTTGGTCCGGTGGAAGTGAATAAAAAGCAGGCGGCGAAACATCACAAACAGGAGTTTCAAAGAGACTAATTAAAGTTGAAAAACTGCCAAAAATAATGGTAGATAATGTGCAATCATGTTGGAAAACACATATAATACGTTCCATTTGTCGCCGATACAAGCAGAAAGATATTCACATTAGATTTTAAGTGTGGATGTATGTTTGAAAGCGTTAAATGGGTTATATCAGATAGAATTTTATACAGATCGAACGTTCATTGTGCAATGCGAGCATACCTTCTCTTTCTTCGATGCCTTTTTCTTCCGCTTGCTGTTGCTTCCGTCACGCTCAGAATCGGACGATACGTCACTGTCTTCGGAGTCCGATTCCGTGTCGGATGAATCACTGTCGTCCTCGCGATGTGATTTCTTCGAGTGCTTTTTCTTCGATCTGCCGTCAGAGGCCATCGTACCGTAAGTAGTGCATTACCCAACGACACATTCGCACGCAGCATCCAAACAGAGAGACATAGAGAGGCATCCAATTCCGAGCGACCAAAACCAAAAAGTAAATGCAAAAAATATTCGAAATAATCCGTTAGCTCAATACAAAATCGGTTAACACAGGAGTTTGTTAACGACTCATATTCGTCCCTTTATGAATAAAATATGTTCTAAATTGAAGGGTCAAATTGATCAGAAATTGGAATTCACGTTGTTTTCTTATGCGTTGGCGATTCTTGAATTCCACAGTTGGACGGTTTCGATTTCCTATGAACACACGGTGGTTTGTTGCTGCCTATGATTGTACTGCAGGAATTGTAAGCAAAAACGAGATCGCGTAGTGTATTCAAATGGGTTTACTACAACTTAAAGTAATGAGCAGAACGAAAACGGTTAAAATTTTATTGGCACAGTCATAGCGGAACAGGAGGATCCGGTATCACTATGTTTCGATATTTTTGCCCAAAATGTTTATTTTGGTAGTTTGTAAGATATGTTTACAACACAAATTACAAACCATACGCATACAACGCGCCAAAATAAAAAAAACAACTACTGCGACATTATTTCAACATTTCATTATAAAGGCACGTACAACTAAATTTAAGATAAAAAAAATTTTCATTACAGTACCAAATTTGCAAACATTTTTATCATCGCGCAGTGAAGTAGAGTGACGTTCAGCGAAAGGCAAAGAAAGCGAAAATCTGATAATTTAAAACTGCTGGAAAATAAACGAGTGTACAATAACAACGAGCCTTAAAGGACAGGCTTAAAATGTGAACAAATATAATATTTTCTGAATAGGTTTGAGAAGGGACAGGTTCTATTCCTTTACTTTCTCATACTGTTTACTTAAAACAGCGTGAAAGTAATACAAAATAGAAATCGATTTTCTGTACCATAATGTCAATTACATAGAAATGATAACAGTTCGTGAGCAAAATGATTAAGAGGGACGGTGGTCACTCTTATCAAAAGCGACTGGAGGAAATAAGTTATAGTTGTTGGTATATTATGTAGTAAGAGAAAAACGCAGTTGTTTATAGGAATAAGTTAATTTTTACCTTTCCATCATGTTAAATATATTTTCATCATATTATTGGTCTGTCTTTTGGAAAAAAGGAGAGAAAAAAGAATAAAATAAGAGATTCTTCTTTTTCGTGGGTTTGATTGGCAATGCATTTGGGAGAGTTAGTTTTCACTTAGGATACTTGTTTATAAAGAAAAAAAATCTATAAGCGAAATTAGACGAAGAAAATTAACAGAATAGTTCAGACAGTTTGTGATTACTGATAGCGCATTAAAGTAATGAGAAAGTCAGTTAAATCACTTCTATAGAATTAATGTTATGATAAAACAAAACGTGGAACAAATTAGTGAAAATAAAACTTTATAAATGTAATCTATCAGATGAAATAACATTATTGATTCAAGCTAAAATATTAGTAAACACTATCTAGATTTCGCACGGCCAAAACTATGTGAGTTCTAGAAAAACAACTAGTTGCGGTTGGTTTGCTTTAAAAGAATTAATTAGAATAATTAGAGTCAAAGCACTGCAGTGAAAGTAGTTTGAGCAAACTCGCCAAGATGACGTTTCGTAATATAAAAGAGAACACACGAAAATAATGTTGTATAACGGAGCGGGCACAGTGACTGCGGGAAGGAAATGATTAAACAAAAGAGATAACAATAAAGAACAATACGAAAAAACTTATAGTTATAGGCAGGCACGGCACAAATACTTACCAACTAGAACGCGTGATAGTATTGGTAATATGGATTTGTGTTTAAAAGATTTTTAGAATTGATTTTACAAGTTTGATGCGTACCAAGTTTGTTGTTCATTGATAATTGTAATGATGTTTGCAAAACGTATTTTGCATACGACGAGTTACGGTGGTTTATGAGAAGTAGAAGTAGTAGTAGTAGTAGCAATGATTATTTTTTTGGTTACGCATTAAGGAAGACTCAACATATGTGGCGCGCGATCGGTAAGACAGAGAGTATTCGAGAGCAAAATAAAAATGAGAGAAGATGTAAGATAGAGATGATGAGAATTAGTACTTTTAGAATAACAATTGTAATACATACAAACATGAAACAATTCAATTATTTCCAGACGATCAGTAGATAACAAGTTATTTAGTTCAAATGCATTCCATTCTGCAAATGTTCGGTTGTCTCAACCATTAACTAGTCATTTGAAAATCACAATAAAAAAATTTGATATTGATTGTTTTCCAAAATTTGTAATGTGTTTTTTCAACACCTCTTATGGACATTTGTGCATGTGACCACTCTCTTGTTTCTTACAAATTGTGATCCGGACATTTGTTGATCAAAAGATTTTGAAAAATTCCATTCACTACATTTTTTAACCCCACAAAAAGTACTATTGCAATGCGTGTTTTCGTTCTAACACAGTTGCTATTAATTTAAAAGGCAGTCTTTACGGGATCAAGTGTAAAATCATGTCAATTAAAACTACCCCGGGTTGGTTTGGTATCAGATATCAATATCTGCTGTGTTTCGATGATAATTAAGGTATTGTATAGCTTGGCTATACACTGTAACAGATAAAAGCTCAAATATAAAACTGTTAATTTATTGTAAATACCTTTCTTTTTTGTTCTTCTTTGATTTCTTCTTTTTATCCTTCTTGCGCTCAGGACTCGAAGACCTGAAATAGTGACACATATTTGAGGCGATGTGTTTAAATTGCAATTTATGTTTCGTTGGTTCGTTTACTTACCCATCTCGTGCTTTTTTCTTTTTCTTTTTCTTCTCATCCTTTCCCCGGGCAGATGCCGAGATGGTACCGCTGGTCGCACCTTTGGAAGCAACCCGTCCTTCCCTACCATTCGCATCGATGTCCTCATCGCCATCGTCCTCGTGTTCGCCCTCTTCGCGTTCGTCTTCAGCAGTACGCTGCTGCTTGCTGCCGTTGCTGCGAGCGCTTTCCTTTTCCGGCGAGGGCGTTCGTACGAGCGCGTACCGCTTCCGGTTGGCCCGCTCCATCTCTTTGGCCTTCTCCTTTTCCGCCAGCTCACGCTGTACGGATTCCGATTTGGCGAGATCTTCCTTCGCCTTGCGGTCCTGATCGAAGCTCGTACCTTCAACGAAGTACTGGGATATGCCAAAAGCTTCACGCAACTTGGCGTTCTTTTCCTGCTGGGCCTGGGCGATGTGGTGCGTTTCCCGCACACTGTTGTGGTTATGTAAGAAAAAGATATGGAAGAAAGATAAGTATAAATAAATGAATCGCGGGTGCGCGTGGTTGGTTGGAACAGGAAATCATAAAACTGTCTAAATGGAAAAAGGACCTTTTCTCGCAACAGAGCGCACTCTCCGGCACTACACCTTGGAGGAAGGTTACGGGTTAGGTTTGCGTGTTTTAGTGCCATTTTCTTTCACAAAATTGATGCTTCTAAACACGATCTAAAATAACCATCTTTTACCATTACTTGCATCACCATTTGACCTTTTTTCCTGCAAAACGAACGAAAATGGTTCGGACACAAACCGACGATTAGCTAACAAGGACTATCGCCAATTACCAGATAGCAAAACATAGTTTGGTTGTGAAGTCACGTTAAGTGATTGAAATACTCGTTAGTAAGGTTATCAGGAATATTAATTTAAATTACCCAAAAAAAACTCCATTTCGATTTTCCCATTCATACACGAACGACATGAAATACATTAGCTTTTCAAAGTCACGATGAAGATTTTAGTGACTTGACCAGACTGCAGACTGGTGGAAGCGGTAACTATTGTGTTCATTACTAGACCATTTCTATGGTCATTTACCGTGGATAAACTGCAATATTTTGCAATATTATTACCTTACAACGCTATGCATAGCTCTCATGCAAATCGGAACATTGGCAGGAGTATGACTGGCCGCGCCACTAGTAGCGGCAGCAGTTGTGGTACTTATGCAGAAATGTTGACGATGCGGTGGTTGTGGTTGTGGCTGATGATGATTGTGGTGGGGATGATGACGATGATGCAGATAGTTATGATGCAGCTGAGGTTGAAAACGGGTGCTTTGTCGGTACTCTGTTCCGTGATCCACCGGGTATGTATGAAAGTAAGTACACGGCAGGCTAGCGGCACCTGATGCTCTCCTCCCCTGTCGATACTGTTTCGTAAGTTCCACCCGGTCAACGGAGGCCGCCGAGTCACAAGATGAAGAGCGCGATAAAGAAGACTGCCGTTGGATTCTATCCCCATCGGCAGAACACGGATGAATTTGCTGTTGCAACTGACGAGCGTGATGTCCTGACTGAGAGACAGTACCATCGAACCAAGCCGAATTTTGCCGACCACGTTGTTTTTGACGATTTCGCCTGTTCTTTAGCTGAGCATTATGGGGCCCAGCACCAGCAATAACATCACGGTAGGTGGCGTGTTCTTGTTCGGGAATTCCACCGGCCTCTTTCGTTACCGGAAGCGCACCGGAACATGCGCAATGGCAGCGACAGCCAACGCTGGTGGTGTCCTTCGTGATGTTACCGGAGGAGCCGAAAGCTTCTGCCATCCTACGGGGTTTTCCGTTGCATCCACCATCCGGATTTTCCATCGTTGCCAGAGTGGACAAACAGAGTCCCTGTAGACGCAGTTGACGTTGCAACTTCAGCAACATCTTCCTATTGTTCCAGTTCATCAGTTCCACTGACCCTTTCGCTAATGCGTGGTAGCTGTTTGGGGGGTCCCGATTCTTTCGGAAAAACATCGAACCGCTTTTCGTGCGCTGCCTGCCTCCCGGGGTGCTTACTTCTTGCACGGCTGATTTCATCCGCTGCTCACAATAGTTAGTGTGCTCCCGGTCACAATCTGAATGGGATGATTCTAGTGAAGATAAACGTGTTGCGGTCGCAGGTTTTACATTTTTTTCTGGTTTTTCTGGATAATTAACAGCGGCATTGGGCTCTTGTTCTGGGTTGGTAGAGGAATCAGGAGGATCAATGTCTTCAGTTCTTTCCTGTACGGAAGGCGACGCGTCTACGTTGCATCGTACGTCGTGCTCGAAAAATTGCTCCTTCGGTTTCTTACGACTGGTGAAAGGGTTGGGATTGGCTTTTTTCCTCATCGCTGCCAGTCGACGGCGGAATTTTGCCGCCGAGGACAATTTTTTCTTCATGTTTGCCTTTTTGATGACTTGTTTTTTATATACTTTCTTCGTAAATTTGCATATAAGAATATTTAAGGCGTATTTACTTATCTTTAATTATTCTAATTTGGAAGACGTTCGATTACTTTTTAAAATTTTTTCTATATTCTGATATATTGGCAATGTAACACTCTTGGAAGACTGTGGATTACATTCGAGGCGCTGGTTTGTCAGTGAGACATGCTAACTATCTAGCTCCGCACTAGCAACACACCAACTTAACACTAATTGAATGCACTGCTCACTCAAGGTTTAAGGAAGACTTTTCTAGTGATCTGTACGTATTTTGCTAATCGTAGTTCACATGCTGTTAGTTACACGATAATGTTTCTTTCCCGTTAGTCATTGCGGAGCCCTATCACGCGGGGCTGTGTTTTAGCTTCTAATTAAAACTTCCCGTCCTCATTGCTTTCATTATGAACGAAGGATATCACAACGGGGGAAATTCCTCCACCATTATGTTTCGTAATAGAACACACTCCCTCGCTCGGGTTTGGCCTTGATACCCGCCGAACAACGTTTTAATTTACTGCTCATCATCGATCCAGAGCTCCTAATTCCAGGGCAGAAAGGTGTCCACCGGAATCACTTTTTTCACCCCCGCTACTAGATGCTGGTGTACTTAATAAAAGTTCGACAATGTCTTTGAAATTTTCTTCTCGTGCGTTGTCGGTTTGTGGCTCTTTGGATTGTCCACTTTCAATGGAACACTTTTGGCGAACAAACTGACGCCTATGTCGGTGGCCATTTTGGTGTGCCAACGCAGTAGCAGCGTTGATCACACGTCTGGCACCGTGAGATTTTTCTTCCAACTAGAGGATAATAGAATGGTTAATATGGCGGCGCTAACGTAGGAAGACAGGAGTGCACTGTTTCGCACGCCGTGAGGAGTCGCTACTGCGCATGCTACAAACGGAACTGTACCCGAACGGGACACATGCTGCCGAATGTCCTTCGGGTGGGTCCTGGTATCCTGGCAAATGTTTGATGTGAAGGAGCAGCAAATCAGTCGTTAATTCTAAAAGTACAGCGTTTAAAGCATTTGAACTTTCACTTGATCAAGTCACTAATCACTCTAAATTTAATATGAAACAGTTGCATCCTTTGTTGTAAAAATGTTGTGGGACTGCTACAAAGAACATCACAAAGATTGTTATATTGCACCATTATAACATGCACTTTTAATTCGCAAGACAACTCATCAGTACATTTAAAGACCTTATTGTAGCTTGTGAACGTTATAATGTACCAGCTCTATTTAACAGGTTCGCAAATCAAGTCAGGGAATTGTGCAATAAAATCCTTCGATTAGAATATGAAAGGCAAAAACATTTTCCTCACCAGACTGAATGGTGACAAATAGCTGGCCAGTTTACAAAAAAAACCCCTCCCGGATTTAGTCGCCAAAAACTTGAACAAATAAACCGGTCTCCATACTTTGCTGTGCATGATGTTATGACTGCTTTATCTACATCTGCAACGATCGCATACCAAGACAGGATACAAAACGGGGTACATACCAAGGAGATACTTCTGGTACATATGCGAGACACTATAGTTTGCCAATTAGGGGGTTTCTAATCCAGCTTTTCCTCCTACTACGTCTCTGCAAGGGCATGAGACTTTAAATGATTTAGCTGGCAACGGACTGGATACGTCCAGTTCCCCGCCCTGGGCGCATCGGCAAGAGAATGCAGCAGAATCATTTTACAATCAAAATCTGCCAACATAACCGGAGAAAACGTTCCTTGTCCGCTCTAGAACGGTAAATAGACCGCAAGGTAGGTGGGATAGGGTAGATGGAAAAGGATTGGAATGGAAGGGGGGAGGGATAAATGGTGTGTGTTATTATTGAAGAAGATTCCCAGTGTTCATGTGCTCCCGAATGCACAATCACAATGAATCCATTTCAATGACCCGACCACATAAGAAGCGAGTTTCGGAGAGAATAGAAAACTCGTTGTTCGTCGTCGTCGTCGTCGTGTGTTGGATTGAAGTGGAGTTCCATTCGGAATGCTATTTGAAGTGCTTCTATCTTGCACTTACTGGTTTTGCTCTCTTTGAATCGTTCCCGATTTCCTCTTTCCGCCGCCAAGACGCATTATCGTCATGCTGCTGGCTTGAAGCGTAGAAAGAGGTCTTGCTCCCTACTTCAACGGTACTAACGACGGTGTAGAATATGTGTCGCACTCTGCTGGGTATTGTCAACCGTTAACCCTATCTTTGAGTTAGTTTACCTCACGCACACAAAACGCCTCTATGCAGAGCGTATCTTCGAGACTGCTATACGGCTGGTCAGCCTGGCTGGTGGTTATGCATGACCATTAAATCAAGGGCCGGCAAAATTGTTTCGTAAGATTGACACAAGCCGGGTTCGAGAACGTTTTGGGTTCTTGACGGTTGTTTTTTGTGTTCTTCCCTTCTGCCATATTTTGATAAGCTTATGCATAGTGTTTGAGAAGACGAAAGGAGCTGCCAATAAACTAGAAAAACCAGACTTCTACCGTGCGTGCGATATCACGCACAAAAAACAAACCCCCTTTGCAGCCGCCCAAAGGGGACACTTACGGGAAATAATAGAGGTACGTACTTAGCAGTGCAGACCAATTATTACGGTCAAGTTTACATCAACCCTTTAAAGTTATTTTTACCCTCAGTATTGGATAGCATACTGTGAAGACCGGATTCTCATAGACGATCACAAAGACGACGATGATTGCTAACAACTCACCAACAGACTCAGAAGCATATTCTCACATATTTTTCTGCTGAATATGGTGCGAACACAGACAAGAGCAGCAAATAGACGTGGAATCAATTTATCCCTCATCCTCCGCACAGTGGACACGTAGGGTTGTCTTAAATTTATCCATTGCATCGCAGCTAATTTTCATAAAGCCATGTCCTTATGGAAAAACACCTAATTTTTACTATTTTAACATTTACCGTATTTTTCGTGTATAACGACTCCCTAAAACAGTATTCAATGTTTATATATAAAATCTTTTCTTATTTTCCACAGTTTTAACAATTGTATTCCTGTTTTAACCCTTTCTATATGATCGTAGATCTGGTTGGAGGTGATAAGAAATTTCCATTCACTTTTGCATATTCTATCACTTTTAACATGTTCCGTACCGCGTCAACCAAATATGGGTGACAGCAGTAACTAGTTCTAAAAAGTTTTTGACCTCAGAGGTTGAATCTCTGGTCACAGCTTTACGCAAGGTCTTGCGTTTGCGTTTTTTCCCATGGGAGAGATAGGGACTGTCAATGATGACGCAAGACCTTGTGTTTTCTGTACTAAAAATCAAACGAGTTTGTTTCTTGCCGCAGATCGTGATGCTGCGTACAATGAGAATATTGTGAAAGTATCTGTTTCATCGATATTGCTAAACATATGATGAACAAACGTACTTATTTTGAAAATGTATAATTAACCTGTTCATCTGCTACGGATCATTTACGTTTCCTACGTGCACGCTTAACCCCTGGTCCCAGCTTTACGCAAGGTCTTGCGTTTGCGTTTTTGAACTGTCAAACGAGCACAGTTTTCTGCATCAAAAAATATTTTTGATTTTTGAATATACCTCTTACTTGAGTATTAAATCTCATTAAAATCTACTAGGAAAAATATTTACTATTGACACATAAAAACGCAAGAGTCTGCGGCAAGAATCAAACTCGTTTGATTTTTAGTATAGAAAACGCAAGGTTTTGCGTCATCGGTGACAGCCCCTATCTCTTCCATGGGAAAAAACGCAAGCGTTTTCGTAAAGCTGTGACGACAGGTTTACTCCTCTAGTTGGCCCACAGTGCACCAGAACGGCAGACAAGACCACACGTGTATGGAGTAAGTTCGACGAGCGGTCTGCAATGAAGAGCGCCTCAAGTTGCTTTTGCTCATAATTGTTCCTGTAGCCACTTTTTGTATTGCTTTGCCGATGTACGACGTTGCGCCTTCGATTGTATCAAAAGGGTTCTGCATATACGGTAGGTACATCTTCTCCTTTCCACTGGGTCCTCTCAATGGTGCTTTCTGCCATTGCCGTTCTCCACCAGATTCCTAGCAAAATTGTATCGAACCGGACACAGTACCATTCGGCGCAACCTATGCAAGCAATTCATTTTCCATCCATCCTCTCTCATGCCTTTGCGTGAATTATTGTCCTGTATGGTGCGCGCTGATGTTCGGTCCATTCCATCCGAGATCGTATATTCTTCTTACGATGCCCGTTTTCCCGTCTTTTCGCTCTTCTAAATTCTTTCGCTTCGCTTCGCACGACGGTTTGTTTGTTGTGCTACGGCAACTCCTAGTGCGCCGGGGGCCCGTGATTCCTTCGCATCTGTTTATCTCATGATTCAATTGTCTCTCCCGCTTTTGCGTCACCCTTTTCTCTTTCTTAAAACACACACATAAACCTACCGGTCCCTGGTGGCGAGTCTGGGCCGCCGCGGCCACACTTAAAAGAGCATACGTTGGTTTTAGTCGATGCTCGTTTTTCGATTTACCCCCCTGGTGTATGCCAGAGTCAGTTACCATCTTTTCAATCGTTCTTGTTTTGTACTCCTGTGTTTCCATAGCTCGCTAGAGCTAGCATTTCCGCCCGGATTGTGTTTTCTCTTTCCATCGAGCTGCGGCGCCGTTCTCCGGATCATTGTATGCTCTCTGTTCTGTATCTTGCTACCTCTCCTTCCCGACTCCTGCTGGTAATGGCTTCGTCCTGTTGATCATGCTGCTATAATA
This sequence comes from Anopheles coustani, assembly GCF_943734705.1. Lineage (NCBI taxonomy): Eukaryota > Metazoa > Arthropoda > Insecta > Diptera > Culicidae > Anopheles > Anopheles coustani. The sequence continues at coordinate 56,637,662 of NC_071289.1, forward strand.
GTATGTTGCTCCGTCCGTGCAGATCCAGTTCTACTTTATCCTATTCTACCTCATCATCCGTCAATTCTCAAGATGCCACACAGCAAATCGGCACGCACATACACACATGCATGTACGTGCTGATCCGTCCGCCGGTTCCCGAAGTTGTCTCCGTAAAAGGGGTTCCTCATGCTGCTTCTCGGCTGCTCGAGGAGGTTCCGATACATATCGCTTCCAAACAACATACATCGACGGGCTATAAGGTGGAGGGTAAAAACCACATTCTCTCGGGGTTTGGGTTGTACCTCGGAGTTATTTTTGAGCATCACTACGAACCAACCAACCATCTCGGTAGACTCGTTTTCTTCTCCTTTTACCATACACGGGATGCCGGGATACGGGTACGGGTTTTCCACCGTTCCTCTTTACCCTACCACTAACCAGCCAGTCAGCCAGCCAGTCAACCAGCCAAGCTCTGATCTTTCGTTCTCTTTCTCTTTCGATTGATAGGTCCGTTCAGGGTGGTAAGGTACGGTAACAAGGCGCATATTAAGCTGGAAAACCTTTACCATATACATTCGGAAACGACAAGTCCACATCGGAATCCCGATGATGGGCATTAGAAAGGGATGACAGAGCGCAACCGTCCATCCATCCCGTCTCCTCCGATACGTACGCGGGGTGTGTTAAGACCCCCGGTATGGTATGCTGGTAACGTCGCTGAACGTAAAGTATATTGTACCGTCGTGGTGTGCTTATAGAGTCTTCTGGCGAGCGGTGCTCAGGAAGAACTCAATTCAATCGTCGTACATGCACGTTCATGGTGTGTTGTTGAGCTGTTGTTTGTCACTTGGCGTTAGTTATGCCTCCATCGGCGTGTGTCAGTTTTGAAGTTCTACTCAACCAGTGAACATCGTCGGTGGCGGTGGCATTTACATTGCGAGGAAGTGTCCCACCAGCGCAACAGAGAGGGCGAGAGTGAAGAAAAACAGAGCGAAGCTGCAACTAGCGAGACGACGTCGGGGGCAAGACAATTGGTGTTAAGTGAAAGATAGAGGCTATAATACCCACCACACGGCGTGGCGACGATTGTGAATGTACCTGAAAAGCGTTCTAAGCTACGCAGATGTAAATTTAGCATACCAAGGGTTTTTTTTCTTCTTCCGTTGTTTCGGAACATCACGGCTCGCGCGTACCGCATGTGTGTTTGACGTTTCGCCGTGTTTTAGTTTAGGAGGTAGTACGAAATCACCACCGTATCTTTCCGTTCCCGGCGGTGGTGTGTGTTGTTGCAACCCGAAACAAAGCGACCTCTAAGCCGGCATCATCCACGGAAATGTCGGAGCAAAGCGATGAAACCAACAAGGATACGCTCAACGAGTACGATCGGCACGTCTTGGAGCAGCTGGTGGTGGACACATGGGGACTTAGTGTGGCCACGCTCAAGCGCATGATGTGTAAGTATTGTTTCAGACCCGAAATGGTAGAAAAGCGCAATCTCGCCTACTGTGCTGCTTGCGATAATTTCCAGCAGTAGGTTTAAGCGAATTTAACGACCAACACGCAAAGCAGCCGCCCAACATAACCAGCTCATTTTCGTTTCCATCGTCTGCTTCGTTGCTATGCAATCATACCAAGATGGCTTGGAATTGTGTGCAGAAGTGTGATCACATAAAAGCAGCACGCGTATTTGCACGCATGCGTAGCATATGTGTTAATTTCTGTTATTTAAATCCTCCTTGTGAGCTCTACGATCGAAGAACATTAATTTACAGTCCATAAGGTTGTTTTATATGCTTCCATAACTGCTTCATATCAATCAGCATTTTTTTAGAAGTTTCTAAACGATCATTCTCTGCTATTCCAGATTGTGGCATTGACGAGATATCATTAGTGTTGATAGAGGACCCGGAAATCAATGAACTGTTTAGCGATCCGCGTATGCTTGGACAGAAAATTCTATTTAAACATCGACTGCGGCAATGGCGCCTGGAGCAACAGAGTATTCTACAAAATGCACACGCTGATCAATTAAATGGCAGTGCGATACGTTCCATCGGTAGCAATGGTGGCGTCCTCGGGCGACATCACCATGCACCAGCAAATGGTAATCCGGCAAAAAGGAAGTACCCGTTCGAAGTCGATCCAATTCCAACGCTGCCACCGTCGGACGACGAAGCGGTCAGCGTAAAGATGGAACTCGGTACTAGCTCCCCATTGCCGGCCATCGTTCCTCCACCGTTTGGCACACTACCTGTTCTTCCTCCGTTGTTAAGGCGAAAAAATTCCGAACAACAATCGCTACAGGAGCGGACGTCCGGCGCCATCGGAGACATTCCGGTGCGGATCGATAAACTTAGTTTGTTACGATTGCTACAATCATCCCAGTCCGGGCGATGGATATTAAGTAGCTTCAAACCGTCGCAGCCGCTCGAGCGGCGGGGACAAACCATCATAACCCATCTGATCGTCGACCAGTTTCTGCACTTTAACATACTGTTCAAGCACCGACTGATGTGCCACTACGCCTCGGTGATAACGGAACTCTTTCCTGCCGAAATCAAAGAGCTTTACTACGCCCCGCGAAACACGGTGAAACGGAACACCTCGGGGAAACTGTTTGACCGCTACACGAATCAGCGGCTGCGCCACAAGAATCGTCTACCGCGCGCAAAACCATTCGTAGTGGACGAATGGACCGAGCAAAAAACGTTTGCCGAATTGGCGATCATGAACGAGGCTATGAACGGTAGGGGAGACTTTATGGGACGGCGTCTGTCGGCGAACGGCGATGCCACCGGTAGTGATGACGGGAACGTAAGCAGTGACTTTTTGCAACCTCTGACGTCGATGTACGTGGAGGGCGAAGACCAGGATCCAATGAGCAGTGGGTCTGCGGTGGATTATTCCACCAGAGAAACCGATATGCCAAATCGAGAGTAAGCATGACAAATGGAACGGAGTGTACCGATGCCATATAGTGTTAAGGATGAATAACTGGATAAGACTAATAGCTTTTTAACACAGAAGTGAATAACTATGTAAAATGCGTGAAATAAATAAAACTAAGTTGTACCCGCTCTAATGAAGTTGTATTATAATGAGAAACTTATGGGGGAAATTTGGACGAATTCTACGCAGCAGATGTATCGCAATTAGTTAGACCGCCAGATTCAACATAGATCCATTTGAAATTTAAATGAATGTCCATTCAAACAACGAAAGAACCATAAGGAATGAGGAGAGCCAATAGTCGAGTTGGATATTAAAATGATTGATAGGCTTATGCTTATGCGCCAACAAAAAAAAAGTTTGGATTCACAGGTCACATGATAGTAGAATGAATTGTCTATTCTGCCTTTATATTGAATTTTGCACTGAGCTCTCCCATCACGTAAAATTGCTAAAGGGTGATTGCTTTCCTACAGAGTGAAAACAAAGAAACAAGCTTCACTTCAATTGGCCGTATTTGTCCATTGACATTATCATGGAAAAAATGTCTTAATCGCTGGTCTAATTAACTCTGAAGTGTAAGAATGATAAAATCACGCTTGTATGACCGGTTAGTTTTAACGGGTTTTAATTTGTTTCTGCATATTGGGTTTCTACAAAATAATACCACACAAGAAAATATAAAAATAGAACGCGGTTAACTACCTATTTATTATAATATGTAATGTTGGTATTACATTAACGAATAAACAATAAAAAGTTCTTATCTAACACTTTATAATCTCTAGCAAAAAAATCACTAGTAATTCATTCATGTTAGCTCCTTTGCTACACATTATTAACATAATTGTGAAGCTACAATATCACTGTTCTAGTTACATTCCCCTTTGGTTGACCATAACTTGAAACTTGACAATACAACCGCACATACGTCACAAGGCACAGGAAAATTAGCCTGTAGCCCTTCTTTGAAAATCATAATTTTATGGTCATGGGCAGGAATAATTAACATCCGGTAGGGTGAGATGTGCGCAGGTGTAGACATGAAATACATGAGGGGTTATGGAAAGTGACCAAACGAAGGAACCATTTGAAGGGCTTCACGTCTTTTTTTGGGGTATGATGTCTTAAGCAATCCAAAAAGGCTACTTACAGCAATCTTCCGTATTCGTCTTTGGGCAAATCAATGGTTCCATGGTTCATAAGCTTCGATCGATAGAGCTCCACCTTGGCACGAACAACATCTTGACTAAGCCTAAAACGTTAAAGAGAATAGTGGTAATCAATAATATGCGAACATCGAAATCGTACCGCGAGTTATTATGTATTGATCTTTCAGGAAAGGATGTGTTTTGCTTACCCTTGGCTCTCGAGCACTTCTTCGAGTTCAGCACATTTAACTTCGATCTTACGCTTCCGTTCGTGATCCAGGATACCTTGGTTTGGTTGCCGGTTTGACTGGGCATCCAGTTTGGCCAGATCGTCCTCGGTGCGGTAGTTTACACTTTCCTTCTTACCCGGCCGCACGAAAGCCACGTTCCGCTGTACGTGTCCATTAGTGCCGGAACCGCGAGGCGTTGTGAGCCCGATTCCATTATACATTCTGAATCGCTTGATACACTTTGCAGCGCATAAAATAGCACTCTAAGCTAAACTAAACCACGGGATACTGCTGCAAGTCAGTTTAATTCATGCGGCAAATTATCTACGCTACTAACGCGACCGATTACGTTCAGAAAAATAACAGAAAAATCGATACTACGCGCCCTTCAACAGCGAACGCCTTTGGTTGCGGCTTTGATGCCGGTGAACTGCTTTCCCAAAATGTTTCGCGTGGCTTAATCCGAAAGAAAGGGAAACGCATTAAACTGTACCCACCTTCGGGTACTATAATCTAATTGGGCGAACTGTTTCACTGACTTAGCCAAAATCACAAACAGAGTGATTGCGAGCGTGCACTTTTGCGTTCCGAGAACCTTCGGCCATCACGGTTTGTGCATTTTCCTTTTGACAGCTGGAATGAAAGCTGTCAAATTTGACTTAAGTCCATTTGGCAGATAAGCAAATTTATGAAAGGGCGGTTGAAAGTTTTTCATATCCTTGTGTAAATCCTTAAAAATTGTCCTACATGCAATATACTACAGTATACAGTCATTTTACATAACTATTTTGAAATTATGTTATTAATGTTCAGTTATGACTTAGGTAGCGGTTCTCCCAGCTTTTGTCATTGAGATGGTTTTAAAAATTACTCAAGGATTTTGTAGTCCCGTACAACCAACAAACTTCATTTTTGTCCGTGAAATTATTATTAATTACCAATCTTCTTCTTCTTCAATGGCCCGCTCGTAGTTGAGCACGTAGTGCTGACATGGCCTGGTATACCAATCGTTCTCCAGGTAACTCGGTCCATGGCTGCAGCTCTCCATCCCCGGTCGCATCCGATGTCCCGCTGGTTCTACTCCACTTGGTCCATCCACCGAGCTCGCTGAGCTCCTCGTCGTCTCGTGCCGGTGAGCACCTTATGCCCCAACCAACGAATCCTGCCGGCTTTCGCCACCGTCAGGATGTCCGGCTCGCCATACAACTCAGCTAACTCGTGGTTCATCCTTCTCCTACACGCCCTGCTCACACACACCGCCAAAGATAGAACCCTCGAAAACTGCGAGGGCGTTAGCGTCCTCCGAGCGCAGATTCCAGGATTGATGCCCATAGAGAACGATCGGTCTAATCAGCGTGCGACCAATTACCAATCTTTCTTGCGAATGTTTGTTTTATTTCAATCAGTAGGAAAATTTGATGCCTTGAATCTACTCTAATCTTAATATGACGACGTTGATGTAACCTTTGCTGGAAAGTTAATAAACGGCATCATCGGAGGCGTTTGGATTAGAACTGTTTAGAGTAAAATGATAATACTTTTCAACGATGTATATTGGAAATGAAAACTACAGTTGGTACATTTTCTCCTCTCTTAAACAGCTGTTTATATTTTCCCAGGTTTTACAAAGGGTACTTTGTGTTTACTAGAAACAGTTCCAGCACAAACTTACAGATTGATGGATTACGGATCGGGGAGTGTTTTCCGAGTGGACGCAGCCGCACTACTTTCCTACGCGCATGTAAAAATTATTCGTAGGCAAATAGTTCCGTGGAGAGCAGGAATGCAAGAACACACTGCGGTGTGCTCCTTATGCTCTCTCCCTCTTCTCCTTCTCCTTCAAACCATCATCCTCACCGAGAGCGTGGCGGGATGACAGAGAAACCAACAACAAACTACTGTTTAGATGATGCCGATCTTGTTGGCAATGTCCAGCGCGTCGTAGTCGCGGGTAAGTCGCACGTACGCCTTCTTCTTGCCATCCGGTCGCACCAGCGTGTTGATCTTCAATACCTTAACGTCGTACAGCTTCCTGACGGCAGCCTTCACGTGGTTCTTGTTGGCGCGCAGGTGGATCTGGAAGACGAGGGTGTTGTTGTCCTCGATCTTCTTCATCGCTGCTTCAGTGGTCAGCGGGTACTTGATGATGTTGTACGGATCCATTCTAAAATAAAATAACAGATGAAAATATTTAGATGCGACGTTTGATAATTTTCTTCTAATTTTTCTTCTTTTCTTCCAACAATCAATTTTTGAATGCTTATCAAGTTTCGATTGTACAGTATTCCTATTGCATAAAATTGCGAAATATCTCTTTTATTAAGTATACTTTCTAGTAAAATTATGGTAGAAAGTAGTTGCAAAGTGAAAAGAATTCATTCTAGCATTCTGAACAAATCACAATGACCCCATTTATGCGAGGTAACCGTGTTTAATTTTTTATGAGAATGCATTTAAAAGCAGACAGAACTTGGTCATATTCATTGCTTTGATACTTCATCTTGTTTCGGTATAAAATTGAGAAATGTCTCTTTCATTAAGTATACTGTCTAGTAAAATTATGGTAGAAAGTAGTTGCAAAGTGAAAAGAATTCATTCTAGCATTCGTAAAATATCACAGTGACTTCATATATACGGTAACTGTGGGTTTTTTCCCTGGGAATGCCATACGAAAGCAAGCATAGCTTGATCATATCACATGTTCTGAACGTGCATCGCATTTACATTTGGACTATATATTGTTTGTTCTTCTTATGCTTGGCATAACGACTGTCTTCGGTTACTCCTGCGCGTAAAACGTTTACTTAGCCACATCGTCAGAGGAGCTTTTCTCGGCGGTTATGCGCCGATTTTCTTACTGGCGTAACTGCTCTACTGTCACATCCTCCGCAATGTTAGCGTTGAATTGAATTTGCGAAATGTATCTTTCATTAAGTATACTTTCTAGTAAAATTATGGTAGAAAGTAGTTGCAAAGTGAAAAGAATTCATTCTAGCATTCTGAAGAAATCACAATAGCCCCATTTAAGCGAGGTAACCGTGTTCAATTTTTTTCTGAGAATGCATTTAAAAGCAAACAGAACTTAGTCACATTCATTGCTTTAATACTTCATCTTGTTTCGGTATAAAATTGAGAAGTGTATCTTTCATTAAGTATACTTTCTAGTAAAATTATGGTAGAAAGTAGTTGCAAAGTGAAAAGAATTCATTCTAGCATTCTGAACAAATCACAATGACCCCATTTATGCGAGGTAACCGTGTTTAATTTTTTATGAGAATGCATTTAAAAGCAGACAGAACTTGGTCATATTCATTGCTTTGATAATTCATCCTGTGTTTCGGTATAAAATTGAGAAATGTCTCTTTCATTAAGTATACTGTCTAGTAAAATTATGGTAGAAAGTAGTTGCAAAGTGAAAAGAATTCTTTCTAGCATTCGTAAAATATCACAGTGACTTCATATATACGAGGTAACTGTGGGTTTTTTCCCTGGGAATGCCATACGAAAGTAAGCATAGCTTGATCATATCACATGCTCTGAACATGCATTACATTTAGAAGATTTAGATTGTTGGTTCTTCTTATGCTTGGCGTAACGAATGTCTTCGGTTATTCCTGTCCGTTAAATTGCTTAACCACGTCGTCAGGGGAGCTTCTCGGCGGTTATACGACACTTTACTAACGGACGTAACCGCTCTAATGTCACAAACCTCCGCAATGTTTGCGTGGTATTCAATTTGCGAAATGTCTCTTTCATTAAGTATACTTTCTAGTAAAATTATGGTAGAAAGTAGTTGCAAAGTCAAAAGAATTCATTTTAGCATTCTGAACAAATCACAATAGCCCCATTTATGCGAGGTAACCGTGTTCAATTTTTTTTTCTGGGAATGCATTTAAAAGCAAACAGAACTTGGTCATATTCATTGCTTTGATACTTCATCTTGTTTCGGTATAAAATTGAGAAGTGTATCTTTCATTAAGTATACTTTCTAGTAAAATTATGGTAGAAAGTAGTTGCAAAGTGAAAAGAATTCATTCTAGCATTCTGAACAAATCACAATGACCCCATTTATGCGAGGTAACCGTGTTTAATTTTTTATGAGAATGCATTTAAAAGCAGACAGAACTTGGTCATATGCATTGCTTTGATACTTCATCTTGTTTCGGTATAAAATTGAGAAATGTCTCTTTCATTAAGTATACTGTCTAGTAAAATTATGGTAGAAAGTAGTTGCAAAGTGAAAAGAATTCTTTCTAGTATTCGTAAAATATCACAGTGACTTCATATATACGAGGTAACTGTGGGTTTTTTCCCTGAGAATGCCATACGAAAGCAAGCATAGCTTGATCATATCACATGTTCTGAACGTGCATCGCATTTACATTTGGACAATATATTGTTTGTTCTTATGCTTGGCATAACGACTGTCTTCGGTTATTCCTGCGCGTAAAACATTTACTTAGCCACATCGTCAGAGGAGCTTTTCTCGGCGGTTATGCGCCGATTTTCTAACTGGCGTAACTGCTCTACTGTCAAATCCTTCGCAATGTTAGCGTTGAATTGAATTTGCGAAATGTATCTTTCATTAAGTATACTTTCTAGTAAAATTTTGGTAGAAAGTAGTTGCAAAGTGAAAAGAATTCATTCTAGCATTCTGAAGAAATCACAATAGCCCCATTTAAGCGAGGTTACCGTGTTTAATTTTTTTTAGAAATGCCATGCAAAACGAATGCAACCGTAGTTTTGTCGTATTAAACGCATTCGTTTGATAAATGAAAATTTGATACTCATTCCTTCCTTATACGATTACTTACCGGTTACGTTTGGCCACCGACTTCCTCGGGTACTTCGGACGGCGGGGCAGGCTCAGAGTTTTTGGCCGACGGAACGTAACGGAGGTACGGATCTTTCGGACAACGGTTCCGTACGGTCCCTTCACAAGCTGCAATGGAACGATGAAAAAATTAGTTTTGTGTATTTATCGCTCATAAAACATCATTGCACCATTGAAAATGATTCCTTAGGGATGGTTAGCGGTGGTTTCAGTTGGAAGTAATGAGATGATTTCATTTGCTTACATCAAGGAGATTCCCTCTTCAAAATTTCATCATTGGAACACGCGCCAACCATAAGAACACTTTAAGGCCATTGATGAATCCTGTTGCTTTTTAGCATTACTTACCTTGGTCTTCGCGCGCTTGGCACGCAGCAGAGCTGCTGCCTTGGCCTTGGCGTGTCCCTTCTCAACCTTAGCCTTGATTTCGTCACGCGTCAGCTTCGTGCTCTTCTTGACACCCTTCTTGGTGGTGGAGGTGGCGGCCTTACCCTTCACGACCTTAGCACCCTTGGCACCCTTTGCCCCCTTGGCGGCAACCTTCTTGGCTCCAGGTGCAGCCGCCTTCTTGCCAGCAGCGGGCTTCTTAGCTCCTGCGGCAGCAGCTTTGCCGGCCTTGGCACCAGCAGCAGCCTTAGTGGCTGGCTTAGCGCCCTTGGCAGCAGCACCCTTCGCGGCAGCCTTTCCAGCGGGAGCAGCAGCGGGGGCCTTCTTCTTCTCGGCGGGCTTCTTGCCGGCGGCGGAAGCGGTAGCGGTAGCCTTGGCTGCCTTCTTACCAGCAGCAGCGGCAGTGGTCGGGGCTGGCTTCTTGGCATCCTTCTTCTGGCTAGGACCGGCCTTGGTTGTTTCCGGAGCAGGTGCCGGTGCCTTCTTCTTCGAGGCAGCCGCTGCAGCTGGGGCAGCAGCCTTCTTCTCCGGAGCGGCCTTCTTCTCACCCGAACCGGACGCCGCGGCGGCTGCCGGTTTCTTTTCTTTCTTTTCGGCCGGTTGGCCGGCTACAAATCAGATAGAAAACAACAATTTGATTAGTAACTAAGCACGATTGTTGTCTGCGCTTGACTCAGCTGTCAGGAAGGAAGGGGGTTAGGTCCTTACGAGCTTGATCAGTTAACTAGTAATTAATACTCTCTTTCATAGTAAATTTTCAGAGAGATTCCCTCTAGTAAATATATCATCACAGAAAGCTTTTGTCCCTTCCAACACTTCAACGACGATCATCGTTTCCTCACGTTAGAGCTGTCTTGAGAAGGCAAATGCAGGTATCACATCCACCGCGAGGGGCGCATCCGACGGCACATAGCCCTCGTGGCGTACACAATGCGATGTCAGAGTGCAGTTTATCACGAAAAAATCACAGTTCCACATTGATCGACGCTGAATGATGAGCATTTATGGTTTGGAAACACATTTCAGCAAACTGCACGATGATTAAAAGATATTTTCACCGAAATTTTCACATTTTTAGCTTACCGGGCTTCTCAGACGGTTTCTTCGGAGCCATACTTGTGATGGAAAAGAATTGTCAAAAAGGAGAGATGTCGCTTGTCAGTTCGGCTTCCGGCGCAATTCAACTTTCGATATAGGTTTAATATTCAAGCAAATTATGACACATCGCTACTAGCGCCCTCTAATGGATTCTCATTCAACGTTTTTTAAATTATCTCATGGACTCAAAGTGACCGTTTTAATTGTCAGAGAAATGATTTATGAATGTCTGTACTAAGGGCACAGAAAACGAAGCGTAATCGCTGGTCTCTCGTGTGTTATCGGTATTCAGGTCAAGCGTCATCTGAACTTTGTTTATGTTTTGCAATTTAGTAAAAGTTGCAGCATTTTTTGAAGCTACAGCTGATATTGTGTTGTGTATTGTTGGAAATACAAAAACTACGCTACCCAACGAGAAATTTTGGCGTTATTTTGGGGTAAAAGAATTCTCTTCAGAACTGCCCGCTCTTCTTTTCAGAATTCTTTTACCCCTTCTTTTGCAGCAGATTTCCTATGCAATCTAGGCGTAAACCGACTTCTGAAAAGAAGGGTAAAACAATTCTCTTTATACTTGCTGGACGCCTCAAAAGAGAACGCTTTAGACGTGACAGTGCGTTTATAACATCTATTTCTGACTATACGTGGCAAAAAACGTATACCCATTCGTAGTAGATTATATGAGCTGGGTTCAGGATATCTTTTCTTTCCCAAAATAATTATTTGCATGCAGGAAAATATTTTTGTTTGTTTTATTATTTTGATACATCGATAATATCCCAACGAGAAATTTTGGCGTTATTTTGGGGTAAAAGAATTCCCTTGAGACCTGATCGCTCTTCTTTTCAGAAGTGTTTTACCCCTTCTTTTGCAGCAGATTTCCTATGCAATGTTGGATGTAAAACACTTCTGAAAAGAAGGGTAAAACAATTCTCTTGATACTTGCGGGACACCGCAAAAGAGAACTGTTTTGACAACGTGACTGTGCAACATGACGTTGAATTTCGATATATAATCGATTGATATGTGATCGAATAAACAATTGAGCTGCAATTAAGACGACACATACTGCACGCTGGCCTGCCCCCTACACAGTAAACAAAGGCTTGGCATAAAGACTGCAAAAAATACACCTTTGGTAGGTTACGCGGTGTACCTGCCTACCAAAAATACACCTTTGGCAGGTTATGAGGTGTACATGTCAAAAAAGCCTATCAAAAATAGACTTGGCAAGGTGTTTTTTTTTGTAGAGGCGTACACCTTTGGTAGGAAAGTGCATTACGGTTCTTCTTGGGTAATATGACGCATTGGAATTCGGGTTTTAAAATCCGGATCTCAGAATGAATTAGAATCGGAAGGCAGCGTCCACACGGCATCGTAGTGTAGCGATTTTGACACTCCGTCGTAGTGTAAATGATGGTCGAGAGGCCTTAGCCACGACCATAAAAAATAGTTGACACTACGATGGAGTGTCAAAATCGCTACGCTACGATGCCGTGTGGACGGCCAGGAAGATTAAATTCCATTTTTCCATCACTAAACTGGTGCAACTTTCGTATATCGGTTTGAATTTTCAAACAAACTATGACATATCGATACTAGCGTTCTCTGTTGGATTCATCGTTTTTAAATTAGATCTTGAACGGAAAGTGACCGTTTTCATTGTAAGAACTATGATTTATGTAATGAATGCCTGTACTTTAAATATTGTACATAATAGAACTTTCATGACCATAACTAATGATTCAAAAATCGATTAAATTAACATTGATTTTCAATTCGAATAGTAATTTGAGTTACACTCTTATCATTCTATTTATCTGTTAGACATACTTTTGCCTGCCACGATATGCATAGCTTTTGCAAAGCGATGCAAATACTAACACCGTTTGCGCCAAACAATGTCATAACACGTGGCTTCAGGATCATGCAATTCCTCTGATTTATACTTTTGAATCCCCGTCCCTAATGACCTACCGCCCCATAGAAAGTGTTAATAGCCCGAAGTGGTTTCGCACGCGTACCAAATTGTTTCGCAAATGATTGTATTTGACTTCACGCTCGTTGTGTTCCTCCTGCGTTGCAACGAAGCATTCACGGAATGTTTGTTCTCTGAGATGACAACGATATATCGTGTTTTAAAAATTAAGGATTGATTTCATTGTTACATTCCCTTTTCTCGGTGAACAAATTGCACGTAATGGTTCCGCTTGGCAGGAATTCTTAATTTGCTATGTTTTTTGTACTTGCTGTACCACTTTAATGCTTCTCCTTCCCCATCGGAAGGAACTTTCCTTTTGTCACGCGGTGTGAAGCTGACAAACTTTTACCAACATCTTGCGTTATTTCGTTACCCACCAACCCGACCCCAGTTGGCGGGTCATTAAAAAGTAATAAAACTTGCCCATCAGTCGTTTGGTTTCGTTTTAAGCGAGCATTCCGACTTCGAGGAGCTGGGTCCACTAAAACTTATCGTGCGATTCCTGACCCAGCATCCAACAACCCTTGCGGGCCTACCGGTGATCGCTCAGCTATCGTTATCGGTCGAAATAAAACCATTCAAACTTTAAACAGTTGTCATCGAAAGCAATAAAAGCACACATTTGATGATGCTCGCTCGATCACAGCCCGGGGAAGACCATCTAAGCACAAAATAATTTTTCTAATTTATTCATAAACAGTTTTCGTTCACCCATCGCTACGGTCCATACTGCGATCGTTTTGCAATGCCGAATGTGGTCTTTAGCATACCTCGTGCTTCGTTCCCTTCAGCGTTCATCGTAAGGATGGGAAGGGAAGGTGCCGACTATAAACGAAAATCCTACCAAATCCTACCAAAATGATGCACCACACAAGCCGGCGAGAGAAGGGAGACAGAAGATAAGAAGCGATAAACGATACACCGTCGAGGGCGCGGTAAGTGGCGGAGTAGAGATTATAAAATAATTTTATGACCAAATTTAAAAATCTTTTAAAACCCATCGTAAAACTCCCGTGATCGTTACGTTTGTGTTGCGGCTCTTGGCGTGTAGACGTAGAGGGAAAAAAGAAACCAAACAGACGCTGGTGACACGCTATGCAAATGCATAGGCTTCGTTGTTGTTGTTATTGTTGTGTTTTTATAGTTTAAAGTCTGATAAAAGCCTTAGGGCCCATGTAAATTCATGTTACCGATCGATTCTGTGAACTATCGTTAGCTAGACGCCGGGACCACACACGACGTTGGGGGCATCTGTTGGTGTTCTATGAGCTAGTACCGTTCTCTAGTATTGAATGACATTGGGATGTGGATCGCTTAGTAGCCCAAGTATCCCATCCGACGGACGCGCGTCAGAAGGTCTGGCTTGGTGACAAGTTTCCCGTAGATTGCCGACTGGAGATCTCTATACTGGAAGTGCGGTGGGAATGGCATGTCCTCAAGGGCGCAGATGTGAGCTTTTCCTTCTGCATCGCCGACCAGCAGAGAGCGGCCACAGTTGGTAAAGCGTGCCACCGTTAGGGGTGTCGTTAGACCGCCTAGGGCTGTCTCTGAAGCTGGCTTGGAGCTGCGTCGCTTTATGTCCCACAACTGTACACCGCTGCGTGTAACACTGGCAATGACGGTGCTGTTGGTCGGTGACCAGTAGGCTGCCTGGATCGGTGCAAATCCGGTGCTCAGCGTTACGATCGGTTCTGGGAGATCCTCGATCCAGATGCGTATACTCCAGTCACCGCTGCACGTGAGGAAAATCTTCGGGCTCCAGGGTGAGAACTCGATGCAGAAGATACCCCGGTTGTGCATCTGCCAGACGCCGAGATGCTGGAACGAGTCGTTGATGCTGCACCAGTGAACGGCGCCCTCGTCCGTGCCGATGTAGTACTTGTCCTTCTTCACCGGATGAATGGTGACGCACAGTGCTTGCGGGTGTAGGTCCGATTGAAGTTTGACCGGTTCACCGGAACCGTCGGCCCCATGAAGCTTCCCTTCGACGGTTCCTTCCACCCGGTCCAGTCGAAGCAGCGGATACGGTGCTAGGAATTCGCCAATAGTGAGCGTGTACTTCATGACCCACCCGTTCTGCGACACGGCTATCACCTCGTCCTTGTTCTCGTTGTCGAACTCGACCCACTTCAAGTCCCAGACGGGCTGGTAGATTGGGAACTTGTCGCGATTCGACACGGCCAATGGGCTTTGGGTGGCGTCAGTAATGTCGCGAATCTGAACTCGCCCATCGTACAGACCAACCGCCAACAGCTGTGGCGTACGGTGAGAAAAGGCCACGCAAGTCACTGGACAGTCGAACCGGTAGCGTCGTTCCGGATTCACCGGGTTCTTAATGTTCCACACGTAAACGTACCCATTGCCCCGATCCTCGCTGCCCGTGTGACCGTAGATACCGTACGCGATAGCTACGATGTCCCCATTCGCTGGACACCAGCTGGCGCCTGCGACAGCCTTCCCGAGCGTTTCCACGGTTCGGTACGTCCAGAGCACATCCAACCGATAGAGATATTGGATGTCGGGCCGGCACGGATCCGGGGGGTACATGTTGCGGAATCGGATCTGCTGCTCACGGTACACATTGCCCGCCAGAAGACGCTGTAGGATCATCGACGACAGGTGGAAGTTCTGGTTCCGGTTCAGCCGCTCGTCGATGTCCTCCATGCCTTCCCGCGAGTAGGTGGTGATTTCCATTTTTGATGCCGATTCGGCCACATTGATCTCCTTGGTGTGTCGCTCGAGATCGTTGTACGTGTCGTACATGTCGTAGTTGGACACGAATGATGCCACGTCCTGCCGGTGAATGCATTCTGTGTTGACCGAGCGTGACTTGCACGGCAGATCGCGCGTCTGAGCCTCGGCATCCGCCGTCCGCTGTGCTTTGGGTCGTGTTTCAAACAGCCGATTCTGTTCCTCCACCAGGGCCGCCTCTTCGGCGTCCTGCGAAACGATATGGCTCGGGTTTTCAAACAGCACAATGTCGTCGGTTTCTGTCAGCCGAATTTTAACGTGGTAAGTCTTCTGGCCTGCCTCCAACGACGGACTACGACGGTCAATAACTCCCTCATAGTTTGGCTGGTGATCGAGATTATCAAATGCATCTGGTTTATCGGCCGTCTGATAAAAGAAAGATAATGATAGTTTAATCCAGATACCCATGAGGTTAAGTAGTGCTTGTCTTACCGGTGCTGTTCCATCTTCCATCGTTACGTCGATTGGTTGCAAACAGTCTCGAAAACCACTCCACAAGAAAGTGTCCTCGCCGTGCAATGGTGGTGCTAGGTTGGGTGGCGTGCGATTGGACCCGGCAATGAGAATCTGTTTGAAACACAACATAGCAACAGTATTACCTGAGCAACCGCCATACAAACCCGGTTACTACCGACAACGGAGTGAAGTGAGTTTTTAACTATTAACACAACACAGTACGTCCGTGAGGGTGATGGTTTCACTATACTCACTTACTTACTTCAACTCTATTTCGCTGCTCCGCTAGGTTCACAATGTCCACCACAAACTTACTATCAATTGCTGCACCGGCATTTATCGAGGGTACATAAAACCGTACCGACTTTGATGATGACTCTTGTTTTCTATCCTTGCTAGCCATTTTTCCTCAAAACCTA
Source organism: Anopheles coustani (assembly GCF_943734705.1). Classification (NCBI taxonomy): domain Eukaryota; kingdom Metazoa; phylum Arthropoda; class Insecta; order Diptera; family Culicidae; genus Anopheles; species Anopheles coustani. Next base: position 56,653,897 of record NC_071289.1, read on the forward strand.
CAGAAACAAGCACATCAACACACGGGTTTTCCTATTTTCTTTCAATTTGGATCCTGAATGGAAGTCTTTGAATAAAGTTGCCTGTATTGAGTAATAGAAACATACTTTGCTTACTTGGATTGCTAGCAGGAAATAAATTAGTTTATTGTACAGGTGAAACATTTGAGAAACTTTTTCTCCTTCTTCTCTTTTCGCAAGAAATAGAGATCTGCAATGAACGAAGGAAAAGCACATCATAAAATAGTGGTGGAAAAAAGTTCTTGTATGCTCATAAATGATTTTCGAACTTACTTAGCAAACTATTGCCGGGTGGTTGTAGCAGTGAGTCATTCGTTTCCATCGCCCTCTGGACTCCATGGTCGAAGGCGAGGGCAGTCAGGCGGCGGAAGAATTTGGTCACATTTTCGCCGGTGCGTGCCGACACGGGCCAGTACTCAGCGTTAATGTCGTACGCCATTTTGATTGCCTCCAGCTCGATATCACAGAGTGCCTGATCGGACTGGGACGGAGGGATAAATAAAACCATATTGTTAATTAAGAAACAGAGTATGGGTTTGTCTGCATTAAAGTGTTACCGGTTTTTTACTCACCAACAGATCCTTCTTTGTACCGACTAGAAACTTTAATACGGGGCCCTGGTTGAGTCGTAGCGCCTCGTCTAGCCATCGTTTCCCGTTGAGTAGCGATTCCGGACGGGTCATATCGAACGCGATTACGATGACGTTCGCATTACGGTAGTAGGATTGGGCAATACACTTGAACCGCTCATGTCCCGCCGTATCCCAGCTGGTGAGGGAGAATGAACAACCAACCGAAATTCCATTAGTTATAGGTCACAATATACTCATCACTTCCGGAGGAACTGCGTGCTCACATTTGTAACGTATAAGCTTGGTTGAGGATCTGAAACCGTTCCACCTCAAAGTCCAGCCCGATCGTGGCCGTATAGTCACCGTCGAACGCCTCGTGGCAGAAACGATTCACCAGCGACGTCTTGCCGATCGCCACATCCCCGATGAAGATGGCCTTGCACGGGCCGAGAAAGAACGGCACCACGGCCTGAGCCGCCCGCTTCGTTCGCTCGCTAAAGTCCAGCTCCCGGTAGGGCGTTACCTGACAGCTGTACGGACGCGGAAGCTGCTCGATGCGGCGCGTTCCATAGTCGACGTTGTTGTTCAGCACCTCGTAGCTGGCGGTTGCCTTTGGTCGTTTATTTTTCCTATAGATCGGCATCACTTCGGGGGGTAACTGGGAACGAGTGCGGGCACTGGGAACTGCAGTGACGTTTCAGCGAACGAACTGGGGACGATCCGCACTGGATCAGAATTGGACGCCAACTGACAGGGCGCACGATGCGGGCCCAAGTAGGCCAACAGGATATTATTACAGGATTGGGAAGGATATCGCATCCTAGCGTTCCTTCACACAGGCGCGCCGATGCATGGTGCACTAATACAAATACTGCCTAGCAAAGGACACATTGCCAAGGGAACTGCCTCAACAACATCGTCGAATGAAAGCGAATAAAACTATCCAGTCAGAAGGAGACAGAGTACTAGCACATGGTCCTCACCTTCACAGTTTGCGCCTAGGTCGAAACGAACAGTTCCATTTCCGATCACCACTCTGTATTGGCATTGCCAGCGTACCAGCAGAAGGTGAAGAAACGGGTCGCATTAAATGCGCCACGCTCGAGCGATTGTTCGGTCGCAAGGTGTGCACCAATGTTCACCGTTTCTATCTGCACCCTCCACCGGGGTTAAAGAGAAAGCGAAAAACTGTGCGAAGTAGATGAAAGCAAGGCAGGCAGACCCGAAGGACGAAGAAAGGATAACAGGCCACATATGGTCGGGAAACTCGGGACCCGATGATCGTACAAACGGAAATAGATCGTAATAGAGTGAGAAGCGCGCTTGTTCTCTAGAGCCAGGTGTGTTGTATAGATTGGAAGAAAAATGGAAGATACAAACGAGGCTGGAAAACCAACTCGAAGCTTGAATAGGTTGCATAGAAACCGGCGGACGCAAGCAGGCGATGGAAGCGACAGCTTTGGACAAACAACTGATGGCGTAAGAAACGACCCAATAGTTAGTAAGAAACATGACCCTTGAAGAGTTTCAGCTGAGGCTCATTGCACAAGATATTCCTCAAAAGCAGCACATCAATCATTATTATGATTGTGTTCGATTTTCTTTCATTGTTCCATCTTCCAGCTGCTGCTTGAAGGGATCGCAACTAGTGATCTTGGGTGGAATCTTGATCCAAGAATGATACGGACCGGATAAAGAACGAGGTACTGAAATCGAGCGCCTATCCTCTTATTTTTACTATTTCGAACGAATGAATGAGTGCCGCAAAGAATTTGAAAAGAAAAAGAACATTTTACTTGATATCCATGGAAACCACGAAACGAGTAGGATTCTAGCACGACCTACGGAACTGGATTCGCACGACTGCATTTAAGTGAAAACAGGAAGTGGATGTACAACGCGAGCAAAATGGATAAAGATGTTACATTTTCCGCGGTCGATGTTGAGAAATATTTCTTAATCAGCTCCCGACTTGACAACATTATTTAACATCGGTTCGATCCCAAAGGCCTGGCTGATGGGTTGAGAACAGGATATTGGAATTCATTTACGTTCTAGTCGGAGTGATAAAAATCCACCAGGAGGCTAGGGCAGAAATTCTCAATCTATTCTTAATCACATATTTTTGAATTAAAAAACGGTTAAAACAAACATAACCAAATTAATGTATACCAATGTGCGCTTTTCAGCCTACGAATTAAAAGATCTAGTTTATATTAAATTAAATATTTATTATTAATTATTATTAAACATTAAATATGGATTCGTAAGCAAAATTTAACCATTCAACATAACAACAGTTGAAAAAACTAGATTTGTATTCATACATTTTCCTTAACATTTCCGGTTCGAGTATATGTTTCGATAAGATATAAAAATAGATAAATATAGATAATGAAGATGAAGGTAATTGTGATTGTTTTTTATAGCAATAACATTATGCAAGTATCATTTATCGAATATATATTTTTCAATTACCGTACAGAACTCGAACATGGTTGGTATTAATTTTCAAGAAAGTGTAGTTCACTTCTTAGCCTTTTGCAAACAATTGTTTAACAATATATTTGAATAGTGTTATTAAACATGGAACTAAGTTTGAATATTTTATTTTACATTAAAGTACTACGGGACTGTGTTTAAGAACCCCTGGAGTGCGGTTTATCGAATCGTGAGATAGAACAAACACTCAACACACGAACGTCGGTTTCGCGATATCCTGTATTCATTTACAGATGCATTATTTATAGCGTTTTATTTGTGGCCCTAAGAAAAGCTAATGAACGGGTCCTGCCTACCGGTATCTGTTGCATTGTTGCTAATAGCTACATTTCCGATCGCCCCATCAGTCACCGATTGCACCCGACCCCTACGTCACTGTGCGACATTTCCACCGGCGTTGCCTCACACAAACCTACGCGGAAAGTCCGCCAAGCCTCACGCTGTTTGAGAAAACTGGAATTGTTCCACCCTTTAGTAACGTCGGCGGCATTAGGCAAAACGATCGTGCCAAATCGAATAATCCCAAAACGGGTTAGCTCACCTCCCTGCGGGTTCGTTCTCATCGGGTTCTCATCGACGGCAACCTCATCGCCGGATCGGTTTGAGGAGAAGGGCTCCGTGTTGTCGTCGCGTGGTCTTAGTGGGCAGAAAGTCATCATATTTGTTCGATGATTTATTTGTGTTTATTTATAACGTCATCCAAGCGTCCCACGGTGTGCCGGGGACGCCTCGTTCGATGTGTGGCGATAGGATAGGAGCACGTTCGTCTGTTGCAATTTCCTTTTTCGCCCGCGAAACAGCCTCGCGTCGTTCCGGTTTTTCATTTCTGTCCGATCGTAGCTCGCGCTAGCTTCCATTCGTTCGCCCATCCATCCAGTCGTTCAACCATTACGTTTCGTTTCGTTTCCCGTGTGGCATCGGTCATCGATGATCTCGGTGCGTAATAGGATGCGACAGGCTTCGGGAGGCTTTGCCCTGCAGCGCCGTTCGTGCGCTAATGTGCGTCGCGGCTGCACAAAGTGCCACTCATGGCTTCTCTTTCTTTCTCCTTCTATCAAACCCCTCAACGGAAAGGGACCCTTTAGTGTCAGGGTTTACTCCTCGCGAGAATTCCACCACTTTCGATGGGAGTTTAGTTTTTTTTTTAGTCTTTTTTTAGTCTAGTTTAGTCTTTTTTTCCTTGGAGGCCGATCGGTACGGCAAGCCAGCTAAAGGGATTCCGTTTCGGTTTCGGAGTGTGCCATTATCAATTCCATACTTTGCATCCCATTCATGCAAGGTGTGTTTGTGTGTATGTATGTACATTTAGCACATGCAACCCTTCAAAGTTCTCTTTGCCAATGTAGTGCTCGTTTTTCCCAGTCGTCTCATTCCACTGACTGCGGTGGTTTTGACGTGTGGGACGTGCGTATGAAGAGATGAGCAGCAAGCCCGGTTCGTGTGCAACGTGTGGGAAACGTTTGTGGTAGGGATGGGAGAGCGGGCGCGAAACCGGGCGGGTGTGCCAGAGCCTGATGACTGCCAAGTAGCGGGAGAACCATTCGCTATTCCCTGCGGTAATATTAATCAGATCAGTACGGTGCCAGCACCGCGGTGACGACGACGGCGCGTGTCGAAGTTGAAAAACGTGTCAACCCCCAGCCAGCGGCCTACCAGGGGACATCAACAAAGTGACGGAAGTCCCCAGCGCCAGGCCTCAAGTGCATTAATCAACCCTTGCCAGTGTGCAGTTGGTGTAATAAGGTGGGAGTTGCAAATGTGTCGTGTTCAGGTTTTCTTTTTGTTGTGCAGCGTGAAGTGGTTTTTGTTGCAAATCCGTCCCTCATTGGCTTCGGTGGGTGGACAATGTTTTGATTGCAAAAAACTAGGAGAAGAAGAAGAAGCATAAGTGAACAGCATGCTGCGTATAAAAGGGGGGCACCCGAGAACGCAAGAGAAAATGTCAAAGACGCCCGGCTCGTGCTGACAGGTGAAGCAAAGGCAACAAAGAAACCTCGTAATTTTCATTTTCCACCATATTCAGGTATTACCCACCACCGGTGTGCAGTGAAAATGCTACAACGACACTGCGTTCGCAAACGGGTGGGAGTAACGCAGTCGCTACAAACGCGCGTCCGAACGAAAGCGATGTAAAACAAAAGACTTCAACGAGTGGATGGCCAAAAACAAGTGACGAACCTTTATTTTTCTTGAATTTATTATTTTTGAAACAAAAGAAAAAAGTTACAGCGATGGTGAAAGCACGGGCAAAATACTTTGACGGTGATTGGGAAGTTGTTTGGAAATTTGATGGAATCCGGTTCAAGCTGCCAAGAGCGGCTTGCAGCTGCTCGGGCGGCCAATGAAATTCGACCCGCCGTCTGTCCGCGGTTGATCAGGTTGATCAGAGCGGCCAGAGTAAATCACCCCTCGGGCTGGAAGCGAATCGGGCAGCGCTAAGGTGATTTTGCGATGGTTCGCCGACTCTGTCCACCGTTTGAAACTCAATCCCCAAATCATAACCGGCAAGCGCTACCGTCTCGGGACGGATGTTTGATGGTCGTCCGGTTTTGGACGGTATTTTGCACCGAAACCGTGTGCGGCGCCGTTGGTGGCATCTTTCTTTCGTTCTCGCCTTCCCGGGCAGGGTGTGCCCAAGTAAGTGTGATTGTGGTTTACCGTGCACGAAAAAATGAGAGACGAACGATAGGAACGACCAGCTGGCAACAGAAGCTACGCTCGGACCGAGAAACGACAAGGTTAAAAGGAAAAAAACGAAAAAGTAGCTAGCCTAAATTATGCTGGAATCGGGAAACAGAAAATGCAGAATTGATATGCATTCAGCCATTCACCTGCTGACCGATCTAATGTGCGTAGCATTGTTTTAATGTCAATTTAAATATGCAAACCCACTTCTTCGTGTATTCTGTTAGCTCTCTGCACTTGTTCCCTTTTGACGCTTTCGAATGAGGTAGCATGGCAAGCCTGAATGAATGAATGAATAAATAGAAAACTCTGCATATTCAAGCACTTTATTTTTTCCATCTCAAGATGCTAACAATGAAACGCATGCAATCATGTTACCTTTAGTTTAGTGAGTTTCCTTCGGCTTCGCTGCACGCAGAAAATATTAATTGAAATGCGAAAAAATAGATTGATTTAATCTTAACTGCTAGGTATGCTATTCAAATTTACTGCTCATATGTACACTGTTATTTTCAAACAACTGACATGTCAAGACTGAGGAAGGGTCTTTTTAGCCTGCGGAAGGGTAAATGAGGTATAACTTCCATAAGCCGGGCGAATTGCCGCACGCCCTTTGGATGGAAAAATGTTGTAATGTTAATGTGTGGCAACTTTCCGGCTCGGCAAACCACAGGACCACACGTAGCAGAGATCCAACTCATGCAACGGTATTGTTCTTGCATGCATACAACGATGCCGGTCACTTGCGGTTGCGAAGATGGACTGTGATGGCCGTGGTTCCGAGGAGGAAAATGGATTGCATTCGTAGAAATTTCGTGTCATTAAAATTAATCAGTGCCTTATAGATGCCTCGTTTGTTGCTGGACCGGAACAGTGAGACCTAGCGGTTCTTACATGCACTGCGCTGTACTTTAATATTCAAGCGAACGAAGTGTGTTGTTGAAAGGAAATCTCTAGGAAAAATACTCAAAATGACATAGCGCGGACTCCTCCCGGAACGCACGCCCTCCGGGATTCAATCATAATCTTGATGGTCCAATTTCTTCTCCGTTCCGCTCACCTGACGTTCGCTTTGGTCAGGTCGTTCCGGCAAGGGGATGGCTCTTAATGGGGACTGGTGGGTAAGGAATCATAATCTATAACGATCGCTAAGGAAACACGCTGATTGTTTTCTTTTACCGCCATTTTCGACGTTATTAAAAGAAGATTTGGCACAAAATTCTCTGACGCTCGCTAGAGGCACCGCAGGCTTTAGGTGCGTTCGTGATTATGGCGTTCCGGTTGCGTATTTTTAGGGTTCCAGAGAGCAGGTTTGAGATGGGAAGATATACGAAATAAGTAACACGCATAGCGCACCGTGGCGTTACGCCCTAGCGACTTCCACGTATGGGGTTTGATGCGGGAGATAACTTTGCTCACTTTGCTGGAGTAAGTTTTGCTTCGGTGCTCAAGCGTGAATGAAAATTTGTGATAAGAACGGATTCACACTCACCCTCTCCGGGCTTTGCGCAAGTGCAGCTAAAAGGGTGTTGTTTTTGAGTTTAATGTTCCTATGAAAGAATGCCACACGTTAACATACTGCAGATGTTCTACGAACCCTACAAACCCTTCTGTCGTCTCGTTGGCAGCGGAAAGTTCTGAGAAATAGAGGACCAAAATTAGAAGAACCCATCGACGACGGGTTTGACAGCTGTCAACGGGTGTGACATGGTGCTGAAGGTTTATAAAAAAAGGAAAGAAAAAGAAATGTTTTGGACCACATCAAGAGCCCGCTGATAAAATTGGGGATTTTATTACCCGTCAGCAGTTTAGACAAATCTCGATCCAACGATCCAGAAGCCCCTGCCGTAAACCGCACGAGAAAAGCTTTTCACCGGGCGTTCCGATGCGCGCAACCACACGCATTAATGGTTGTTTCGATTTTATTACCGTTTCGATTTAAATAGAAATTGTCTCTGTTGGGTGGTGTTCGGTTGGGCCACCCGACGGAACACCCTGGTCGGGACGCTCTGCTACCTACCGGGAAAGAGTGGCCAAGTGTGCGCGTGCCTGTGCGAGGAATTTCCAGCATTCGCCCACCCGGGGTTCCCTCTTTGTCCGGACCTTGATGCGTGATGCGCCGCCGAAACGTACTGGGGGAATATTTTGATCGAAGATCGGCTCGTATTCTATTAACTAATAGTCGAGTCGCCCTACCTGCCCGGGCCCACCTGCCTCGGCGATGCGTGAGTGGCGGATAGAACCTGCCCGTTTTCTTCCCGATCTCTTCCCTTCTGCTGAGGGAACAGAAATCGAAACTTCTCGCCGGGCATGAAAGCGTATCACACTTGAACCTTTTGTCGAGTGGGCCTCCAGGCGCTGAAGGGGAGGGTTAAAATTAATAAGTTTATTGATTTTTTATCGATCACAAGGGACGACAGACTGAGCGTGCGGTAAAGCGTCGAAGGGAAACAACTCCCCGGGCAAGGATTACGAAGATTTGTCCCGCGGCTATGAGAGCCTGTTTGATGTTTCAGGTGCGGTGATCGGTACCTTTGACGGTCAATTCTGATCAGGGATTGGTTTTTGATTGAAGTAACCGTTTATTGTAAGCGGGATGGACGTGATAACCTTGTTCCACAACATTGTAGATTTTCAAAGCATAGATAAAAGTAGATGGTTTGGATTAACATGGATGGATTCCAGCTTGGCCAGTGAACAGTCAAACCTTTTTTTTCTATGACTCAAATTTACCGTCATCCTGTACAACCATAAGCTCGTTGGCTTTGTGGAGGTTTATATTGCCAATTGTCGAATTTTGTTCTTATGAATATATGGTTTCAACAGTTTTTGAAGAGTTTTAGGACTGACCAGCGATTTGGCGTTTCTGCAGTGTTTTGCCCATCCTTCCATCTATCAGTTTCAAACGGAGCTCACCATAAATAAAAATAAAAATAAGCATAAAAAAATGCTGGGTTTGTTATTTTTTAGCCCATGTAATCTCGTTTTCTGATATCGTTCCGATAGCTATCAAATAGTTATCAGATTTTTGTTGTTTGTTTCGTTCTTTTCCTGTGCGTAAGTTGCTGTTTTTGTGTTTTTTGTATTTCGATTTTTAATAATCGATATATTTAATGTATAGTTTTATTACATAAAACATTAGTTACAATTAAAATTCAGTCACTATGCTAATACTTGATAGTCCATCCTTACGACGGCTGGGGAGCAAAAGGCCGCTTCCCGTCACTCGCGTGTGGCCTTCGCTGTCACACTTTAGTGACACACTCACTGGAAGGTCCCAACATATAAAGGGTGTCCCAGAAAGTATAAGCACAATTTCAAAATTATGTAAAAAATAAAACCTGTTCCAGAAACTGAATTTATGTTTCATAAATTGTGTTTGGGTTCTGTTCTGGACTATTTGCGAAAGATAAAATTTTTAAAAATTTAATCGTATTCTAATGACCGCACTTTTGATCTGTCGCCTCCGATATGGCTCAGCACATACTTGTCGTGAACGGTTTTCGACACTTTTGAACGGTTTTACACTTTTTTTGAAAACTGTTGATGTTTTCCGTAGCTTTAACATGTTTTCTCAAGTGTGCCTTCGTTAGCGCCCAAAATATCTCAATTGGTCTGGTCTTGGTCGACTTTTCGTCGAACTGATGCATGGGGGTTGACCACACAGCAGCTTGTCGTACAGCTTCCGGGCCCGATGTTTAATGCATGCAGCCTAATTTGCACTCCGTTTCGATTTCTTTTGGATTTTGTACGATTTTAAATTCAATCTTGCCTTGTCTCATTGGACGTTACTTTTTGACGTACCCATTTGTTGAGCCACATCGCGAATGGAACTTTCCTATTTTTGCTTGAATGCTTTTGCTCTTTCCCGGTTCAACTGTTGGTCGATAGGACCAGGTTTTTGACCACTTTTAAGCGTATCCTCAAAGCTGGACTCCTCCCGAAACTTTTGGATGGCGGTTCGTACGGCTCCGATACTCACACCTACCGATTTCGCCAATTTCCTTAGCGAAATGTAAGGAGTCGAACACCATTTGTGCAGAACGCTTTTGCGCTTTTTGACGGAAATGCCTCGCATTTTAACAGAAACGGTTAAAAAACATAGTTTCGATGCATTATCCAGTAGGTTTGAATGCAAACAATCAAACACCCGAAGAATCAACTGTTTGGCGTCATCCGTTTTCCAGAAACGTAATTTAGAAATCGTGCTTATACTTTCTGGGACACCCTTTAGCTATCGCAAACGCTGTCGCTGAATCTGAAAACTTCTAGAAAATGACTCTAACACGATTCGTTTGAATATTGTTTTTATTCAATCTAACACTTTAAATTTTACGCGCTTTTTGTTTCACAGTTTAGCGAGATATATCATTAAAAAACTACTATTACCTGTTTTTTCTCATTCTTAATTAATGTGAATCACACTTTTGAGTCTTACATCTGGCATATTTGACTACTGGCTGTCGATTTGCTAATGATCGGAGAGTTTGCCGTACGTTATATACATGTATTATCTTTGAGGACGATTGCACACTGGTCTGGTGGAGTGATCTTTTACAATCGTGGATATCGCTCGGCCTGACATACTGCGGAAATTTTTCATTTTTATTTCGTGCCGTGAAAATTGGTAGTACGGTTCTATGTATCTGTACTATGAATTAATATCTCTGTTCTTAAATTTTAGTTGAAATATATTACATACCAGCACTATGTCCTAGAAATTTATAACATTGACAAAATGTATTATGGTGACAGAATGGTTTAAAATGCTTGATTGATTGATGGTTTTATTTATCCGGTTGAGTTAGATCGCTAGCATCTGGTGATTTTATAGTCTCAACTACATACATTTAATTTACTTCATGTGTATGCAGATACATTATATAACCCGAAACAGTGACTCATCCATTACAAAGGAAATGATGGTGCAATTGCAAACCACAGAACAAAGCAATATTGCGGCAATAAGAATTAAGTATCCGACACTCCAACATCCGCTCGTGTTAAACGTGCAGAACTTGAATGAGGGAACAGAAAAGCCGAGAGAAAAGATAGTAGCCAGTTTAAGCCAGATTCGTCCAACCATTACCGCCGTTTATGAATTAAACATAAGCCACCCATCAACGCCAGTGAGGTCTGGTGCCACAACATGTACGTGTACACAATAGGTTCTTCTACATCTCCCAAATGATTTGGAAATCGCAAACCACTAACCAGGACGCCATGTTATAGAGGGAAGGGCATCGGTAGGGCTGTTTCTGTACCGTTACTAATTTGATGTACGAGAAGGAACGGGAAGGCGAGCTTTGCAAAAGCATGTAGGAGAAAAGTGATGTCACTGAGCAACACCAGAGGAACACTTTGCGCAACTTATCCCCACTCAGAACTCGCATACATAGCGATGGATCGTCTATTGTTAAGGCTCAATTTTCTCGTACGCATACAGTATGCACGTGAGGTTGGTGTACCATACGATTCCACGTGTGCACATAGGCATAACGCACCTTACCACCACCATGTGCAAGTGCGCAAAGAGTTGATGTGAATGGTTTCTCTTCCAAGGGGAGCCCGTAGTGTCCGGCCTGGTGAAGGTGTACTTTCCAAGCCGCTGGTCAGAGAGTTCGTTGGCCGTCTGTAATTTTTTTTCCTTTTTCTTCGTACGATAGGGGGTAAGTGGACAATGGTAGACATCTCTGTCTTTCGTCTTCGACCGTTTCGATGATAGGGCAGGCGAGGAGGAGAGCAAGGAGAAGGCACTGGGCTCGTCTTCTTCCGGTGCGCTACGGTGCGAGACTTCCGTTTCATTCCAGTTGCTCGCCTGAAGTGTCGTGCGCAATACGATCGCCACAATCTTCCCCCACGTCACGGAGTCCAAATCCTCCGCACGTGTCGTTAATTTACCCGCACAGCTCCTTCTTTCGAAGTGTTCGATGGAAGGAACCTCCCGAAAACAGAGAATCTTCCACCAATGGCACCATAAACGGAAGCAGCACTTCTACCGATTCACCGGAGCGTGCCTTCCGTTTCACCTCCAGAAAAGGGTCACGACGAATAATCATTCCGGCGACGACAACAACGACGAAGACATCTTCATGTTCCACCAGTGTGGAGCTCCAGATTGATTAATATTCCATACATCACCAGGATGTTGGACACAGACACACACCAACAAGAGCTCGTTTTTGTTTGTAGTTGCATAAATGTTTTACCTGGATAAATACTGCCCACTTATGCCTTGCCTTTTTCAATACTGTTTGCGTTGTTTACAGTGCTTTTCGATTCGCGTACATGATACACACACAGTATCGGGTTATTTTGGAAGGTTGTATGTTTATTCTTTTAAATCTTCTCTCATGCGAAACCCTTTTGAACACAACGCTCCTAGCTCCCATTGTTTTTAATTGCCCACATACACATCGGACCATCGGCGTACGTCGCCCCACGGCTTGGTAGTAAACATTCGATGTCGCATACTAACCTTCGGCTACTAAACATAGCTTGTGTGTTGGTGTGTGCGATCGAGACATGCACCACAGAGCACACGAAACGGGGAAAACCAACATGAGAGTGGGCAAAGGAAACCCCCACCGGCAGCATGGCTCGAGGGGAAACAATTTTGCGCCATACGAACGCGATCGTGCAATACGCAGAGAGAAAGAAACGTTAGGAGGGAAAGAGAGAGAAAAAAAAAACGCCGTAAAAAAGTACAGGTGGGATAGAAAAATCAATGCTTCACCGTACCCCTGCCGGGAAAGTGCGGTCCATCTCTGGAGCGAGCCCTTGAGGGACGAGAGACCCGGCTGTCCAGCTGAGTTGCGTGAAGATGGTCGTCGGCTGATGAGTGAAGTGATAGTCATTTGCTAATTTAATATTGCCCGGGTGACATCATTAGGGATCGTGTCGTGGATGTACAAATTCGGCGAGCGTAATCGTCGCGAGATCGTATCGAAGAAAAATCTCTGCTGTTCCGGAAGTGGATAAAATGAGCAGGTTAAAATATTTATTATTTCAATTAAATAGTGAAAAACATGAGATGGTGTATTTTTGTTTCGATTGAAGACATTAACAAGCCTGCATGGGCTTATTAATTTCATTAGAATGGATGTGATTTAGAGTGGGCATTTCCCAGTTAAGATTTGCTCCAGGTGCGTATTTCCCAGCGCTAAGTTAACGGTTGCAAACCAAGGTGGAAATTACTCCCAGATGGATGGTATGAGTTTCGATAGAAAGAAATTGGATTAATTAGTGGTTTGCGCTCGGTACGGCAAGTGTTTGGCGTGGCGTTTAAAGTGCGTAGATGAAAAGCCACCCTTCAGTACGCCAGCGAAATTGATGCCGTGAAAGTTTTGCGCGCCAAGCAGTGACTTTGTGTCGATTTTTTATTTTGCTTGACTACTATGCTGCATCGTCGTGAAAATGAGTGCGTGACCGGTTTATGCTGCAGCTGAAGCTTCCTTCCTCTTCATCACTACGCCAGCTGCATGCCGATGCGATAGAAGTGGTACGGGAGAAAGAAATTCCTCTCGAGCCGGGCGACGTACGGCGCGCAGGGCTTGTACTGGGCTCCTGTTTAACACTGCACAACGTAATAGATGTAGGCTAATCATCGGCAGAGTTGCATCGCAAAGCAATGGTTTCAGTTAACTGACGTCGAGTGAGAGCAGAGTAAGGTGGCGCACGGTGAAAGGTGGTAGGAGAAAGTGTGCGACGCATGAGTAGTGCTAGAATACTTTCCTCGTGTATAACGTGAACAGAAAACACCGCGGTGCTAAATATGTTTTCGAGGCTGTGCAAAAACACGATCTTCCCTACGGGTCTCAACCAATCGTCCACAACCTCAGCCACTGGAAACAACGCGGAAAGAAGTGGTAAGTTATTATTAGTTTGACAATGATTACATTTTCAAACATCTTCTTGACTATGCTAGTACAACTATGACGTTGAAGGGTCGCAAAGCAACACTTACAAATAGAGCAATGAATATTCCAATCCAGGCAACTTTGGCTTGTTTTGGGTTGAAAATATTTGGTTTGTAAATGAATCATAGTCGAGATCGAAGCACAAGTGATCAAAAAACAACATTTTCATTTGGAACACAACATATACAATTTTCACCCCTGGATTAATAATCTTAAAAAAGTAAGTGAGTAAATGGCTGTGTAAATTCATAGCATCAAAAGACAGGAACTTTTGAATCATTAAAATCGATACAAACAAACTATAAAAATCGATGAAACTCATATTTATGCCATATATGACTAGAAGAGAATTAAAACAACCTATGATTTAAAGATGATGATTAGCCCCACAGTGGGGCTCCCACTACTTACTCCTACATTGGTTTGACAAGGACGAAGGTATTTTAAGATGTTGTAAATCATCAAATGATAGAGGGTATTGGGGCATCAATAGCACAAAGAGGTACTAAAGCATGACCATAACTAAATTGAACCAAGGAAAGCGCGCTACTGTGGCTCTAGTAGCGTCAGCCAGAAACTAATATTTTTAGTAGTATTAGTAAATAGTAACAATGAAGTTGTGAAAGTTTCAGACCTGTACTATTGTTTTTCGCGAAATGCCGTATAATGGAAATTGAACGATCAAAAATGAAGCCGCACTTCTCCAGACGCCCGAAGTCTTGACAGGAAGAACAGCGACTTGTTAAAATTCTTCTCGCTGGTTTTCAGCTACGATAAGGTGTTCTATGGGAGTTAGGGGCCCTAACAGATTTAAAATATACTGTAAGCTTCAAAAGCAACATTAAGTACCAGGTTTTTTTTTACCTCTTGTCGCCGTCTAGCTTTAAATAATCTTTGGTCACGTGGATGTTTTAACACACAATCAAACGAAGACGGTTTAATGTTTTGGCCACGGTGGATTCAATTTAAATGATACTGTTGGAAACGGTTCCAACGTAGTGCAAAAGCAAATAAAGAAAAGAATTCCTTAGGGACCGCTGTGGTGCGGAACCAAAAAATTAGTCTTTTTATTAAACGCTTATGTTTGCACAATCCGCTCATTGCGCCCAAACGTGCCCTATTTATAGCCTCCTGCCGGCGAAGCCGACGCCAAGGGTCATCGCTCCTCTCGATCAGCCGATCCGTCAGCTGATCGATGAAGTTCCCTTTTGGCTTATCTCTATCATCAGGCTGTCTGTTCTAAGCCGAATTGACAGCTGGCGTTAGAAGCAAAGTGTTTCTAACAGATACAGTTGCCCAAACGTTACTGTACAGTTTGAACCCAAATACTTTTAAGAAGTACTAGCACTGTGAGGGAAAGTGAAAGAAAAATATTGAAATAAAGATCGGGTGCAAGATACAGTTTTGTGGTCGGCCATAAGATAGACAAGGCAATAACATCAAATTCAAATTGAAAGAAGGAAAAAGTTCTATTGAAGGATTGAAATTTACTATATACGTGTAGTAGCTCACAAAATAAATCGTATCTCCTATCTGGATGAGAATTTTGACTTGAAACTTGCCAAAGAAGTCAAAAACATAATTATCGACGATCAAACAAAACAATCCGTTAATTCAGTTGAATTTTTTATGAATACTAGTATTCGTGTTTTTGAAGATCACTAACTTTAAATTTGAGTATGTAAAAAAATCTTCTTTTTGATTGCTATTATCTTTTCTGCGTTTAAAAATTCTCCTATCAAACCAATACCTTAATTCCAAACTATTGGATCATCTAGGCATGAAAAGAAACACTCCAGTAATCACTTCGTGTATGTGTGATTGTAAAATTTTACGATAAATTCCACAGTTTTCGCCCGAGGATCGCTAGGCGGGTATGATTTAAGCAAACTGCCACGCGTTAAATTCGTAAAATGCTCCGTTGTTGCTGTCAGTGCACATTTCTATGCAAGCTAAAAGCTTTTCCTAAAACACTATAATGATCGTAATAGTAGTGATCGGTACTCCCTTTAAAGGTTGCCTTTCGTGCCTCCTTAACTTTGGCGTCCCCTCAAGCGATCTCTTTAGGAGGCATACATAGTTAGCAGGAGGCGCGCAGCGGTTGTTGACGTCATTCTTGTGCGGCTGGCTCGGACCCCGATTATCTTCCCGGTCTCGGCCACGGCCATGGCCATTTATCAGCGGCAAACGTAGACGGCGCAAGTAGAATCTAGCCTTTCCGCGGAACAACAGCCGGTCTTCGGGAGGGAGCGATCATCAAAGTTTTGGAGAGACCTATCATAACATCAGTCATCTGGTGCTCGTGGCCGGGCGGTGGTGCAGTCGTTCACCCGCAACCGGTCCGGGGCCGTTGTTCTTGGCTGCATGTCTCGACCGTAGACGAGCGCGCCCAGAAGAAAGGCCAGGGTGCACGCGCGTCCGCGCTTAACGATGAAATCGTGATTGATTTTCGTCGGAATGAAGTTAAAGAAGCTGCTGATGCGACCTCATCTTTCTGCACCTTCCTCGGCATGCTGGCTGTTTCCGCGGTGACTGCTTCACGCGTCTCATACCCCCTTGAGGCCCCCAGGGTGAGGCTTAACCAGGATCAACAAGTTGCTGCCGGGGAGTCCTGGGAGCCGCTCGGTGAAGGAAATGGCTATGCTCCGGAATGAGACCAGTCCCAATGGGAACGGAAAGGTACTGTTGCGAGCATAAATCTCGTTGCCTACGTTCGAAAGCTGCGTGTATGTGCGAGGGAGAGTGAGATAGAGAGAGACGGATCGGGAGAGTGAGAACATAATGACGATGACGATGTTGTAGCCCTTTTACCCTTCTGGTTTGATGACGACGTTCATGATCAGTCGTGAGCTAGAGGATTCGCAGTGATTGGGTCCGGGAAATGGATGGAAAATGGTGAACCACAGAAAAGTGCACCACCGTATGGGGACTCTTTTGCTCTCTATTAAATTACGTTCATCGGCTTCCCATAAAACGTTTGCCAAGCACCGGACGAGAACGGGCGGAAACGTTTGGTCCGAAAGGAAAGAACGAAACGCTGCAGAACGTTTCGTCCAGGTTTGAAGTGCAGTTTGATGCGGATGGGAATCAAACCGGAGCGGACTCGGTTTACTTGAAATTATAACATAATCGCACACTCGCGATCATAACGCGAACGCAAACGCGCCGGCGCGGAATTTCGTCTCGATCGCCGGGGGAAGCATAAATTTTTATGCGAATGTGCATTCCATGCCGCCTTCCGGTCCTTCGTTGGTTTATGGCGTTAGCGTCGGGATGCATAGTGCGGGATATGTTCGGATGGGATTTACGAGTCTGTGCTTAGGACCCCTTGAACGGAGCCGCCGGAGGATTAAGTTGCTGAGTAAAACAAAAAAAATCATACAGACACATGAACGTGCAATTCGGGATGGGAAATAGGGTATGGAATGGGCAACTAATGCTGGAATGAGTAATATCTCTACACTTGTTGATAGCATTTTGAAGAAGATCATGGTGGAAGCATACAAACGCCCAAATATTTTACATTAAAATAGTTTCACATGAAAAAAAACACCACCGTGGAACAGGTTGTAGAACATCGGTAATGATCGTCATCGTCGGTTGCAGCGTGCCTCTACTAAAATGGAATCTTGTAGATTCCCGTTTTCGACATGCATCCGCACCAGCTCGTTGTGGACGAAAAATTGCTGCTACTGATGGCGACGACCAAAGCCATTTACAGTGCAGCATTTTTTTCCAAACCATGCGCTAACTACCAGGGCAACTAGAGCAAGATTAATTGTACACTGTACCTTCACTCTTCCAAACGAGCATCTAGCATCACCGTCCCTCCGTGGCCCTTTGGAGAAGCTAAATTGAGGGCCAAGGTGGACAAATTTATCTTCCACCCGCCAACCGTACCAGCCGGCCGTTGTATTTGTAGGCGCGTTTATCAAACCGCTGGTTGACCCAGATTTTTACAAACCATACAAAGTAAAGGCGGCAGTGTAGCATATTTCATTACAGGATTTGAAATAATAGTTTCACAAAATCTCGTAGTAAATGTTAAGAAATTAATTTTTCAACAATAATTTTCTAAAGAAACCATTCATTTTTATTTGAATGCGTTATTCTTCTCTGAGATAATCTACCAACAAGAAAATTAACTCCTTCCAACTTCGATGTTCGCCGATGATAGATCCCTCGAAACTATCGCCATTATGAAAACGTTGAGTGAAATATTTTCATTAACGAAACCCTTCTTCTCCCTGCCTCCGTGTACGCCAAAGTTGAAAATTTGACATTCAACTAACAACATCATCATAATCTTGTAATTGCTACTGCAATTATCCGCCACGTTCTTGCTTCTCCTTCTGCTCCACGTCAAGAAGAAAATTGTGCCGTTCCATAATTGCATTCAGCAGGTGAACGGAAAATGTAAGGGGAAAAATGAAATTAAACTACCCAGATCAATCTATTGCGTGTGTGCCGTACCACTACCGATCTCCGCGGGTTTCCTCGGGTAGATCAAGAAAACACGGGTTCGTTTGCGTGCTCAAGTGTTTAGCTCTTACTCTTTACCATCGTAACTCGAGTCCTTAAGTCTTACCGTTCCGCAAATCGTTCTGGTAGATCGAAGATGCGGCGCCGGGAGTCTCAACAGGTTGAGAAGTCAATTCTAGCCCGACTTTAAACCAACCAAGTCCAGGAAGAAATGGACTCCGGGTTAGTTGGTTGAGCAAAGTGAAGATTATTGGCACCTGATAAAGCTTTAAATTAAATGCTCCGTTCGTCTATCTTTGTAATTCGCTGTGGTTGTTTTTTTTCGATGGAAATTGAAAACATAACCATATTTGCCAATAAAACATAAGCATATTCCAATATAGCGGATCAAAGCAAAACGTAGCGGAACGAAAATAACATATTAAATTTATGTTCTAATCTAACATTCAATTTCATCTGCAAAGAAACGATCTTCTCATGTTTCTTTACTATAAAATTTGGTTTCTCCGCTTCTTAAATATGTTTTATGAAAGAAAAACAAAGGGTTTGCATAAAAAATTAAATGAATACACTTTCAACTTAAAATAAAAATCATTTGACTACATATGAAATTGTTCTAAATTTGTTTTATATTTATTCAAACCGTCTCTCTACAAACACAAAAATTCGAAGCTTAGTATAAAAAAGTTGAAAGACTTTCAAATTAACCGAGTATCAACCCATTCCAGAAAGGTTAAATAAATTAACCAAAAATGTGAAAAAAAAACAAAAAGACGAAACACCGTGGGTTACGCCTCAACCATGTGCAGTATGGTATTTTGGCGCAATCACAACGCAGTAGGATTGTGTGTAGCGATTTGCTGCATTCACCCTTTGGCCGACAGTTGCCGAATGGCCAACCATATAATCATAATTCACCACATTCGCTCATCAACGGCGGTTGGGCATATCGGTGCTTGCCGAAAGCTGGATACGAGTGGGTTCCGCTGCCGGGGGAAGGTAGAGCGAGCGAGTAGAGCCAAACCTCCCCGGGAAACACACTCGACGGCGATCGGCGGGCCACGGATGGGCTGCACTTTTTAATTTTCGCAATGCATCATCGGAATTGGCGGCTGGTGGCTAGAATGTAGCCCCGTCGGTCATGGTCAGGGGTTGTGCTTTATCTTTCCGGTCACTTTTCGGCGCGAAGGGTTTGCCAGAACCAATAAAGTAAAGTCAAATGGCTCAACGCTGTAGTCCGCACACAGCGGACACAGGAACGCCGACGCTGGAAAAGTTCGACAATCCGAAGGGGTAATAATAATTACATGATGTTCGAAATGGTAAAGACATGGATCATAAGAGCGGAAGGTGGCATGGTTTGGCGAGTTCTGGAGTATGTGCAGCGTGTATCGTTTTGTTTTTTTTTTTGCCGAAACTTGCATCCGTCTTTCCATATCGTACAAGGCTGTGGCTCGAAAAACTGATGGCTCGCCAGCCAAATCGGTCAAAACCTGCTGGAAGGGAGTAAAAATAAAACTAGAACAAAAATGAACCCAGATGCTGCGGGTGTTTAAGACGGTCGAGTCTTCGGGAAGGGCAGTTTCTTCAGATTTTTTCGGGCTTTTTTTTCCTTTTGCGCGGCGTTTCTTCGGATCGCGCCAATTTCGCGGCAGACGGTGGACAGTTGGTCAAAAACTGCAACGCGAAAACCGATTCGTTTCGTTTCGCTTCAGTGTTTTTTTTTTCATCATAGTGGAAAGTATTAGCGTTGCTAAGGGACGATCCTGGCGCATTACCCGTTCAATATGGAACAGGAGAAAAAGGATAAACACCATGGGGTTTGTTTTTGTATTCTTTACTTCTTTGTTTCTCCGATCCGCACGGAAGAAGGGGGGGTTTCTACTGACCTGTACGAAGCGAAAGCCATAAATAATCTCTTTTCGGGATGTTTTGGTTTTTGGGATACTGCTCGAGGATGTTGTCGAGGCAAGGGTGGGTGCCTGCGTTGGGGTAATTGCAAGTATGGTCGTTTAATTTTATTTCGCTTCATTTTAATTTTCACCTTTACCCCGTCCGCGAAGCGTTCTGGGTTGCTTGAAGATGGATGAGAAAGAAAAATAAAAAAAAAGTACTGTGCTGTAGAACGCGCCATCGGGGGAGGAAAGTCAAATGGATCAGCTCAAGCGGTGATCACCTCACGATCATCGATCAGATTGTCCAACAATTTCGTTGGATCAATCGAGGGCTGCGATGCGAAAAGGTTGCGCAGTTTTTTTGTAGTTTGGCCCCGTTCTTATCTTTTCCCCACCCCCGCAACGGCCTATCTTAACCATTCACGGCGGTGACGAAAGGTCCAAAATGGGTCGAAGTGGAGGGGATCCAATCGGCACAAACTGTTCGACGGCGAGCGGCAGGAGGTTATTAAAGGATCGATCGTTTCGTCGCCCCGTTCGAACGCCGGTTTTTGCCCCAATCCGGACGCCAGCTCGCGGCCAGTTCGAAGGTCAGCCCGTTTTAAATTCCAAACTAATACGTATGCCGATCGCAAATCGGTCTTCGTTGCGGTCGTGAGTGGAAAAAGGGGAAGAACTTTTCTCTTCCGCCATTCCGTTCTGGAGCGCCAAACGAAGGGAGGGGGGTGGTAATGATCCGGTAATTTACGTACCAACCATCCCCGCGCCAGCGTGTCCAACGTTGACAAGCCGGGCCCGGGAATGTGAAGGAGAAGCCAAAAATGTAACCCATTCCTTATCGTCCTTCTCAGATGCTTCAGCCGGGTGACGGGTGTGCGTTTCCGTGACGTGATGTGATACGATGTCGGTTGAACCGAACGCATCGTAAAATGGCTCGTGACGGAACGCGCACCGAACTTTTATGGCACTTTCCATCGCGAAAGAAAAATAATTTTAAAAAATAACCAGCCAAGGAGCGGGATCTGGGTGGGAAATAAAAAGGAAATAAAATGCCCGGATGCCGGTCGGGGAAACGGTGATGGGAACGGGGTGGTCAGTGATTAACAGAGGGAGCTAACTACCACATGCCACCCCCGACTCGATTCGTCCCAAAAGGGATAGCTTTTTTTATTCTTCTGTTTGTTGCGCGGGTAATGAGATTAAAATAAAACCATAATCGCGATTTCGTGGCTGCAGTTTGCCGATCGGCCTTTCTCCGCAGCGAAAGGCGTTGGACGGGAAAACAATGGCCCCATCGTAAAGGTGGGATCGGTAGAACCGATCGGGGTACAGTTGGCGGTAACTTCTGAATTTAATTTAAATTTACTTTTATTATTCATTTACCACTTTATCGCTTCCCGCGCGCTGGCTCGACGGTCCCAAGCTGTACGAGGGTGGCGTGTCCTGCGACCAGATAAGGCATCGGTGCGACGGTAGGCACGTGAAGGATATTAATACATTCGTGCGAAACTGTCCCCGCCATCTTAGCAGGAATGGGTGTGATGGTGGAGCGGGCCGTTAAAAACCCGCGCAACAACAGGAAAGCAAGATCTTTTGGGCGGCATTTACATTTCTCCCTCGTCACACAAACGCTCGTGTGCGATCGCGGTGCTATTTTGAAGCGTAACTCATCGTTTTAGTGGGTGATCAACTGGGCGATATCTGGTTTTCCAATGGCCCGTCTTTATGTCCGTCTTGATGGTCGCGTCTTCGAGTGCTTTTATGTGACACTTAAAATTTGATTCGAAAACCGCCCGGCGAGATTGATACTTGATTTTGGCGAATGGGATAATTTTCTCGTATAAAAGAGGAAAATTCACAATCAGCTTCATGGGTGTGAGATATGTTGTAGTTTTTTTTTGCAATTCATACTGGAATGTTAGGTGGATAGTTATGAGTTTTATTGAAATTTCGTTGTCTGGATGTAATTTTTAAAGGTTTTAAATTTTAGTAAATTTTTGTATCGAAAATCGAGAATTACAATCCTTTCAAATTACTTATTCATAATCGTTACTCGTGAGTTCGAAACCCTTCCCTGAACGAGAGGACTGAGTTTGGATCAATATATTGGTTGGTTTATTTGATTGTTGATTATTGTTTTAAACTGTACTTGAAATTAATGCTGTACACAAATTGTTTTAAAATATGTTATATTATAGTTTTAAAGGCGTTGTCTCTGAGTAGCTAGCTTCGATAAGCTTTCTATATTGGGAGCCTTATTTTATGGTATGGTCGTTATGAAAAAGGTATTCCTTGAATGTAGCTATTTTGGATGCAAAGTAAACCAGTTATTGTCGTCGCTTTTTGGCGACACTCACGACGACAGGAAATGTTATAACGATCAATAATGCAAATACGATAGAAAAAGTCTAACAAAAAGTGTACGAGAAAGTCACTTGGTATTGAACAACTCGTTCAACAATTTTATTCTTCATTTTGGGGAAAAACCCTGACATCGTGAACAAATCCGATAAGAATCGAGATGTACTTTTTTGTATGAAGCACTACAATTTTATAACAGGCCGGATAAAATCAGTTGGCGGACCGGACTTTGCGGACCCCCTACCCTTGGGAGTAGGCATGATCGAACACGATCGTTACGCAAAAAAAAAAAGAGAAGAACAACATCTAAATTATTGGCTTGGTTTTCTATATTCTACGGACCTTTTGTTGATACTGGTAACGTTGATTTCAATTGTTAAATTTGGTAATAATTAGCTTACAACTATGCAAGTATCATTCCGTTCATCGTTGCATAGAAGTGCACATGGTTAAATAACAAGAGTAGTAAATTAAAATTGAAAAAATAGTTATAATGAGACTATTGTTTTAAGAACTGATTGTGGTTTTATATTTTCCTTCACAATTGCTGTTGCAAATGCAGCAATTTGCAATGACTTCTGTGAAGGGATCGTTTTAAACCCGTTGCTGTTTTATTCGGATTTAATACGGTATGAAGAAACGATGCTATTTCAGCCGGTGGATTTTTTGAACTGATACGGGACGGTGCGTTACAAATGTTGCTAGAATGATATTCAAATTTATGTTCTTAAGAAATCAGGACCTCAAAAATCAGTAAAAAGCATTATATGAAATAATCTCGGAGTAATGTCAAGTAGGCGCATTTTAAGATTTATTATGCTTGAGCTATTAGCACTTTAAAAAACCATCAATCAGTCTTCTTATCTCAATTTTTTGTTTTATCAACGTTTGCGATCCGATGTAGAATCTGGTTTTCTTCAAATTGATTTCATTGCGGTGGTCGTGCTCCAGAACACTTTCTACCCGAAAATGGGTGATGTCTTTCACCTCCGGCCGACGCCGGAATGGAGATTCCGTGCGATCAACCCTGCACAACAGCGCATTATAATGTCGGTTGATAATATGTTGCGCTCCTTCGGATGCTACCAGTATTACTGCCTCCAAATCCTGACGATCTAGCGAACCAGGTGATTATATATGTGTCTGTGTGTCGGAAATCGGTGTCGTTTTTTCTCGTTTGTTTTGTTGTTGTTGGTCGATTCGAGCCATTGAAAGGGGTTTGTTGTCTCACCGGCGTCCAAATCCATTGCCACCGTTGGCGCGTATCAGCCGGTCGGGAATCATTATCATCCCCGGGATGCCTCGTCCGCCTCCTCTTCAGCCCGCCGTGTATCACCTCCCGTTGGAAGGTTCTTTTTCGACATTTCCTCCGCCGGAATTCCATTTTTGGCGTCTTGGAAATTATGCAAAGTGAAGCTACCGACGTTGTGTTGCTTTTCTTGTGCTCGGATTCGAGCTCGGGTTCGTCTTCGGACGGGATGCAATGTCTGTCACGAATCGCCACGCCGGAATAAGGCAGCACCGTCGCCGACTGACGCGTTACGACGTTCGGCCGCGACTAGGCCGTCTCTGCCTGGTGGGAGATACATTGTCGGTGGCGGATTTCCTCCATTTGTGTTGCGGTTTCCGCGTCGGGCAGGGGTTGCGGAGCGTCCGGTGCACGACGCTATGCGGGTGAACCTGGGACGTTGAACGGTTCCGCCGTGGGAGGAAGGGAGAGCCCAGGGATCGGGAGGCGTAAGTAATGCAAGAAAGGGCCTGTGGCCTTTCTCGGCCGCGACTTGGGTATCATTGCGCGGCCATTCGTAAAGTGCCACTCGGGATATGTGATGCGGATTCAGATCATCATTACCACCGCGGACCAAGGAAGGGTGGAATAAAAAAAAAGGCCACTAGAAGGTCGTGCGGTCAATTCGTGTTATCTTCCGGGCGGCGGGAATTGCTTGTCTCGGTTGAGTCTAATTTCCCTCCTTTCCCGTGCAGCTTCCGACCTTCTTTCTCGCCTGACTCCATGGGAAGCAAGCGAGGGTTCTTTTTTCATCCGCTGCCGTTGTCTTGGTTTGCAGTTGCAGAAATTGTTGCTGGCGTCTCACCGCTGGTGCAGGTCGGGCTAGTTTGGTTGTTGTTTTGCGGCACCACCATTGTGGCAGATCGTTGACGTTCGTCCGGGTTGATCGGCCTGGTCGGGAACAGGGAAAGGCCGCAACTGTCGGCCGGGGTCCTGCCCGCACAAGAATGGACCGATCGCTGCCGTCGCTTCTTCGGTGTTGCTTTTTTGTGTGTGTGTGTTATGTATTCTGCCGCCTTTGCTGCCGGTCGTGGCCGCTACTTCTGACCGATGATGATGATGATGACCGGCTGCCACAGCCAAAGTCACGCATATCACGATCGAGCTATTAAATTCGATAGAGTGTATAATATTTTCCCGTTTTCGCCGGGGATGTTCCGTTTCGCGCTGACGATGGGCCGGCCAGCCCCAGTCTCGCATGGAGAGGGCCGCGACCAGCGCCTGTCAGCTGTGCCTGTGTGCGCGATGCTCTCCGACCTCCTGGGCAACCCAGGTCTCTAGGCAACGCGCGGAATTCGTGTGCAGTTTGCATGCAGATGCATCGCCGAAGCGATGGGATCTCGCGCCCATTTCGCGTCCTCGTTGGCTTTCTGCACGAATGGATAGATGGATGGATGGATGGGAGATGATCACAGTTGGCAAACATGCATCGAAATCATAAAGATCGCCGGCAAACACTGGAAGGAGGGGGGCATCGAACGGGCAGAGGTTGCAGGGTGTTTTCTCGGTAAGGAATCGTGGAAGAAGAACGGAACAGAAAAACGTGAATACACACATTTGGAGGCTGTACGTGAACACACGCAAAAGGTGGGAAAGGGCTGTTTTACATTCTACTGCTGGAATGCATGATGTTTTTTTGTTCAACAGAACACATCCCAGTCCCTTAAATTGAGCTTCTTGTTGGGTTGGAGATAACAAATGTTTAAGATAACAACACGAATGGTTTGTAAAATGCATTTAATGGCTCTATTTTAAGAAATAAACATTCTTTCAAACAGCTCCCTTTCATAGGGTATTTGATAAATTCGTCAAACGTCTCTGATTATTCACGAACACCGGAATGTCTTAGTTATTAACGACCATCCTGTGAGGTTCCCACACTCTGTTTATTTCCAGTGGTTCCCGAGGGAAAATCGTATCTTACCTGAAGCGTTTTATAGCCTCGAGGTCCTTAAAATGGAAGCGACTGGGAAAAAATCTCCACGCACATATTGGCAATCATCTTTGCGGTGCTTTATTGTTTCAACTTCTGTTTCAATGGCGATATAAACGGTGCACTCCGGCCTGCCTCCAATTCGGGAATCATTAGCACGAGATTCGGGAGTCCTTTTACTCCCAGGGTTTGCCCGAGTAATTTTAATGTCATGTTTGGTCTTTTTATAACATCCATCAATTATGTTTGCTCGTGAGAAAAAAAGAGATTGATAGGTACACAACGCACGAAAAAGATAATAAATAGGATTGGAGAAAAATTCTCGCTCTAATAAAAGTATCCACGCATGAAGCTTGGCAAATGAACTCGTCGAGAACGAGGTGAATGTACGTAAAAGAGGAAACAATTATCGCGTTGAATCGTTATCTACAGTTGTAAAGCGCGGTTGAAAAAAACCCGAAAAGGATCTAAACTTGCTAGATGGCAGTTTTTGGTGGAAAAGTTGTCTTGCCCGTTGCCAAATGATGACGATACCATTATGTAAAAAAAATTATTGAACGGGTTATTTGGTCATAAATTAATAAAGACAGTCGCTACCGAACGCACGGTGGAATCGCACGGTAGCAGAACAAAAGTTGAAAACATGTTACTGGAACAGGGAAAAAATAAATAAAATGCTTTTAGAATCGACAAGTCATCGTACCGGATATCATAATCGTGGAATTTAGACTCTGTTCTTTCTAGTCTTACGGGAGTGACTTGAAATGGATGTGATTTTTTGTTGTTGTCTAGATGCAGCCCGTAGTATCGATAGCATGGTCCTAATGGCTGATTAAATCATAATGATTATTGTGATAATCCGTTTTCTACGCCGATTCTGGAAGCGTTTAACGAAAGCATTAGCCCTTGGCACGAGCTCGAGAGGCTTCCGTTTCTAGCGTTGCTACTAAAAATAAACCCTTCTAACACATCCCGACAAACTGAAGCTGGTTTTACTTTCATGTGCCTAGAATTCGTCCAGCAGGGAACGCGAAACGAATGTAGCAAAACGAAACAAAATCAAATCTCATCAAAGATAAAACCGAAACTTGCCCTGTCATTGCGTTTTCGATTCGATAGAATCAAATACAAGGAACATTGGCAACGGGTTAAAGCTAAAATCGAAAATCAAGAAACGATCGAAGCAAAGGGTCACCGGTCACTTGAGAGCCACCCAAAGTGGACAAGCTGAGTAGATTAGTTGATCGCCGATGGGGTTTACACCAAAGTCTACAAACCCCTAGGTTGAGCGAGAAAGGGAGGCACAAATAATGGCGCGAAATGAAACGCTTCTTTTTCTTTGCCATAGCTGTATGATGCAATCAACAAACGCAATCTTCTGCTCGGTAGGGTTTCTGGCTTTCAAGTATCGCTGAAGGAATTGAAGCATAAAATCGAATGCCCGGTTTGGTTGAGGGATGAAAGTTAAAGTCACACGCATGTTGGTGTCAAAAGCATTCCGACATTCCGTTGCCAGCATGAAAGTGACAGTGGAAATGCTGAAATGCTTTGATTGAGTTAGAGGAGAAAATAAAGGCAACCGGTGAGCGCGAGTAGTGAACTGTAAATTCAACCTTCCGAAGATGTTTGTTTTCATTATATTCGATCGAGGAAGGAAAACTCAGATTGTCATGAAATACCCTCAACATCCAAACATAACGACACGGCGGCTATTTCCCAGATAAGATCGTAAAATTTCTTCAATGGATTCCCTTTTTGAGGGCTGTGAGATTTTCGCTTGCACCAACCTTGGCATGCGCAAACGTACAGTGATGTAACGCGTCGCACGTGACTCTTCTCCTGTTCATTTTCTTTCGGCAACGATTGCCGTGTGCGAGCTAATACCACGATTTTCTCGATCGAGCACGGCCAAACAGGCATCGCCGAGATCTCCTCGAGCCTAACTCCGAAACGGGGAATGCCTGGTGGCATCGATGCTCCGGTAGCCGACGTCTCACGCTACAATTAATTACGTTTAAATTAAGCAACGAATAAATTAATTGACCGCTCACTCCGGCTGACACGGGGCACACGCGCGGTAGGAAGCGAACGGAATGGAAAAGAAAGCGGCCACAGCAGTATTGGGGCGCGTTATGGTAACGGCAGGCGTGATGAAATCCAACCAACAAGGCCCACAAATGGAGCGGCCCCGGGCCGGTATCCCGTTTTCACTACCTTCGCGCCGTTTGCCGGGTGCTCCGGGATGAACCATCGCGATGAAAGGCGGAAAACATGTGTCAAACGACAATGGTCAACGTACCGGTAGCAGCGTAGGCCGAGGCAAAAGCAAAAAGTGCGAGAATGGCAGGCAAGAAAAACACCCTCTCCCTCCCCCGCGCGTCCCGCGGCTGGCTAACATGATTTAGTTTATCGTCACAGGAATCTCGACACTTGCAGCTCACCTGCGGTGCGACGCTTCCACTACGACGGTCCGTTTTATTTCCGTGGTGCATCCAACCGCCATGTGGACGATTTTATGTCCCAGCCGCCTCCTCCTCCAGGAGTGAACGATTTTCTTGACTGAGATTTGTATCGTGCTTGGTGTGTTTCACATTCTCCACTACCATTTTACTGAAAACATCTTGCCGGCCCTAGCGGAACGTACGCCGCAGCGCCGATGTGATTGATATTATATATGGAGTTTATTTGAACACGGCAGAGAAATGTCAGAAATGTTGTTGATCTGCTGCCATTTGCGGCAACCGGGCGATCGATCAAACGATCGCTGCACCGCGACGTTTATCCGAACACCCGTACGCATACATTCGCACCAAACACCATCGCGGCTGCATCTCCACCTTCGGGTGTAACAAGTGTGTCCGAAACAAACGAAAAGAAAAAAAAACCTGGAACACTTTTCTACATCAAAACCAGCGTAAATCGTTCGAAATATTATTCGAAAGACTTGCGCGCCCACCGAAGCGACGAACCTGATCGATGGCGTGGAATTAGAAGCGTTCGGTTGACCAGCGTTCGTGCACGTTCCTCTACTGTCCGCGTAGCGTGTTAGCGAAGAAGATATTGCTCCCCATTTACCGGAGTAGCCCGAGCTGCTCGGGACCCGTAACGGGTTGAAACGGGTGGACAGTGGTTCCCTGATGGCTACGCAAGGGGATTGTTGTTGTTGTTCTCGCCGTTAGTGGGAAGAAGTGGAAGGCACAAGAGTGTGGTAACAATAAATCAACACTCGTCACTTGAAAACGAGATGCCCATTTCATTGGCAATCGGTGGCCCGGGCCATCGGGTTCTGATTTCATCTTGAAATTGTGAAGAAATTAAGACCCACTTCAGGCAACAATGGACACGTGTTATCGGTGCCCCGCATCCTCCTGCAGCCAAACGGTTTGTACTTGGGCACCGATACGTGCTTGCTTTTTCCTTCATTTTTTTTTTCTACCGTTCCGCATCGTTCTTGGCGATTATGGGTTTGTTTCTTTGCTTTTTTTCCCCCTCTGTATGGAAATGGAAGCTAATCTAAATAAATTTACCCCCATCAGCAGCGTGTAATTTTGCGACCCTTCGGTGAACAGGTTAGAAGGACACAGGATTGTTGTTCGTACGCCAGTGGAAAACAGAAATTACTTTGCCGCCATCCATCGTGACGGAGAAAGAGGGGAAGAGCGGGGAGCGTACTTGAGATTTCTCTGCGTTTTTTTTTTGTCAAAAGGAAGGGGTGCGCAAGTTTGTTGTGGTGGCGAGATTATTTTCGTTTGGTAAGCCGTTTTCATTTTCCTTCCTTCATCCGCTGATCGGCGAGGCTGCAGCTGGTGAAGTGGTGAAAACGAAACCTTCCACAAGCGACCCTCGACGAGGACGGAATCTTCGATCGGGCGAACAGGGCCGGGAAGCAAATCCCGGCGAAACGACGAAGACGAAGCCAAACATAAAAAAAAAATTAAAGAAAATCTAATCTCATCAGAATTGGATGAGCAAGCATAAAACGAAGCGAACCTCGCTCCAGCAAGACCGCGGAACGGGTCAAACGGGTGTCCGGAGCCCGGAGTTCGATGGAAGGGTAGAAGAACCTTCCTTTTTTTCCAGTCAGTCATTGTCTCGCCAAGGAGTGGGGCGGTTGGGTGGCTTTTGTTTTACCTCAGTTCCTCTAACCGAACAGACGGTTGATCGTGCGGGTCGAGTGCCGCTGCTTTTCTTCCTCTGCCGTATTATGGTTGGAATTTCTTCCGTCGCGAGTTCCGTACGGCGATGACATGAACTGCGACAGATCATCTGACGAAGATTTGATTTCCAGCACGAGATGAGTGGTTTTGTACGTGCCATTGAGCTATTGTTGTTGGGGGTTTTTACACAACTACAAATGCTTTTTTTGTTTTATTTTTTGTTTGTTTGTACATGATACTCAAGATACCGTTACGGTTTTCCGTTGCTTAAACGAGTAAACAATCGGGTATACTATGTTTATCTTTATCATATTAATTTACTAGATGCGCTCGAAAGTATTACGGTAAGTAATTACCAAAACATTAAATAATGCCAATAAAATGTTGTCAAACATTCAAACACGCATACATTGTAGAGCATAAAACAGTAGAGAACCGTTTGATGCCAGCGTCCTCGTCGACGTTCGGTACGTGCTTTTCCCAAACAGATTGAGCCAGCAGGTCCTTCGTCCGCATACCTGCTAATGCCTGCTGTTATGTTGACAACATTACTCTATGTTCGGAGATTTCGTAGCCTTTCTCTCGTTCTCTTCTCTCGGTGGTCGATTATGGCACTATTTTCTCTTCGTCTTAATCGTGCGAGAAAATAAGAGAACGAAACCGACCGCTCTCGGCTGCTCGGCAACATCTGCAGCATCTTTTCGGCGCGTGAGATAGTACGAAGCGTCATTCGCGAGATGCGAGCACGAGTCCATAAGTTGATGCCGAGCCGAAGGAGCCGATGGTTGATGAAATGGAGTGAAACAACGCGCGGCAGAGAGGCAGGAGCGGGAATAAAAACTCATGTAATCGGATACATCCAAAGGCACCGGTCGAGACCCGCGGTGCCCGGGTGACGGGCAGATCAGTGAAAAGCAGTTCGACGCGAAGTCAGTTCATATCAAAGCGCTGTAGCGGGTGGATTGGCGTGCGAACGACCAGCTGCTGGTGCTGTCCCGGTCGCTGCTACTCGACATAATCTTCGCATTCGGTTGTCGGTGTTCGATCGCGAGTAATAACAGTGAACTGATAAGCCGATGATAATCCTATAGTGTCACCGCGGAAAGACGGTATCGACACAGAGATTCGTATTTAAATCGGGTTCGTCGCCTCGTGGTTGAAGTTTTTCGTTTTCAAACAAATTTTAGTTGATGGGTAAAAAAAAAGTATCGAGAGGAGAAATAAATCGAACCACCCAAAACAGTGCTACTACAAACTACTACATTTTGTTCGTGAAAGCAAGCAACAATCTGAGAATTCCCTCGCGCTTGTAAACTCTATGCCCATGTGCAAACTCGCGTGCTGCTGGACCCGCTTCCTGTGCAAAACAAGCACCGTCCAAACGACGGTTTTCTTAGAAGACCTTGGACGAGCCAAAAAGGCTCGAGGCTAGGAAGCCTTACGTCGCCGGACCAGAGCCTGTGTGTTAGACACGGCGGTTTAGGAAGGAATTTCCGTGCTGCCAAAGGGGGTTCTGCGTCGTCGTCGTCGTCGTCGTCGCCATCGTTTTCGTTCGGGAAGGCAATGATTTTCGGGTGCTAGTCTTCACCGTTGTCGTCGTCGTCGTCATCATCATCATCATCGTCGTCGCCGTCGAGTTTGCCATAGAATATCTGGCTAGTCTGTCGATCTTTCAAGACGTCCGAGCACCGTCGACCCTAGCCAGCATTAACAGGAATAGAACGACCGATCCCGGAACGATTTTACCCTAGGAAAAGGTGGCCCCAACGGAGCATGATGATGGATCTGCGTACTACCAACGGACGACTAGCGTTCGGCGAGCAGCACATTCTTCCAGTTTAAGGGTTCTGTGTTGTTGATTGGAAACCGCTTGGACGAGACAATCGGTTTTACGGGTCCCGCGGAGGGAGAATTTTTTCGGGCTTATCCGGGCACACCTTCACCCCCTGCGAACCCAACCGAATCAATCGGATTGATTCGAAGACTTTTGAAGCGGGAGAGTGAAAGACACACCAACAAAACAAGGAAAAAGCAACAAAAAAACAGTGAAAAGTAAAAGTCTGAGCCGGCATTTACCAAAACATGAGGTAAAACAAAACGTTCGCTCCACGCAGCGAAAATGAAAATGATGAAACGCTGCGAAAAGAAGCGTAAAATCCGTGAAATTGAAAATTAAACCCAAACGCGATCGCACGATAGTTCCGACGAGACGGCGCGAACGGCTGAGCAAACAAGGATGTGGAATTGAAAATGCGCCAGCAAAAAGGTTAAAACAAAATACAATTCTGAAGACTAGCGGTGGCAACGAGGAACAAAAAAAAAAACATAAGAGAATTCTCCCAACGGAACTTCCTTGCCATCGGAATGCATCGAATGCATGTGGAACGTCGATTGGGACGAAAATGATAAAGTGTCGCCACGATAATACGGGGTGATAAGAACACGTTTCGAGGCCGGGCCTTTGGCCGGGGATGAATGAAGTAGGTGAAAAGTGAATCCTGTCTGTCCTGGCGGCAGCAGCCGCGTCTGAGGTTCAGAATGGAATGGAATGTTTTTTGGGTGACCGGACCGAACGGAATGCAGACGTGCTGCGAGCGTTTAGGTTAATTGTTTCGGACAGTTGAGGAAGATATTTCGATGTGTCGCGTTGACGGGTTGTCAGTTTGGAATTGATAGTGGAAGTGAAGTGTTCATTTTTTTTGTTATTGCTGTAAAATATTCTGGCCGTCTGTATGTGTGTGTATATGTGAGTGTGCATCTCAAGCCATAAATTTGTGGGATTTTTTAACTGCGTGCCTGTGCTACCAATCAGTGCCATCATTCGACTCAACGACGCAAACCATTTCCCGGTAAGATTGGATTACGTTTAACAAATCTTTTTTGCATCAAACTTTTCATTGTCTTTAGATAATGAATTGATTGGATTTAACGACAAATATTTCATAGATTCACTTTAAAGACATAATAATGTGAATACATTACGTTTAACATAAATTACTGTCACGCTTCAAAGCCATTCATCGAGTCCATAAAGCAAACCCACGCGCAATCCGGAACAATTGTATCAAACGATTTGAGATTCTTTGCCTTGATCCGATTATCAACGGCAGAAGATAAATTAACCATGTCTAGCACGGTTCCTTGTTTTGAAAGACTTTCTTTTACTTTTTCTGTTTTCCGATTGTGTTTCTTTTATGGTTAATCAGGCCGACCATTGGGTTTGATTGTTTAAATTAGCTTATTAAACCTAACCATGTGATTCACAAATAAGCAGCGTTTTTGCGAAGCCGTTCGAACTATTCCGCATCAAAATTGCTTATTCTGGTTGCATAATCGTTGTCATTTTTGTTTAGAGGTGATAACAACTTTTAACAGATACGGATAAGTTGGTCCGAAAATGTGGCGAGTCGGATGAGCATAAACTTGAGCCAACAGGCCCGTTCAAACACCTGACGCAAGATTGTCCGTTTTCAAAACGATGATGAAACGCTGTTTGCGGAATAAAAGTGAATCGGCTTAACCTTTTCGCCTTCGTCTTTAAGCGTCGAGTCTTTCGAACAACGGGGCAGGCCATTTTGCTTTGACTTCGTTGAGCCGTTTGGTGAAGGTCTTTCTCGGTTGCGACCAGGTTAGGTATGTCCGCATCGAAGTCTCGAAACCAACAAACGGCTCGTACGAAGCGATGGAAAAGAAAGAGGTTCCCTCTTAGGCGTCGTCCCCTTTTTCCTTGGTTTTGTTTTGTTCTCCGACGACGTAAGGTCCGCGAGGTCGAAAAAGGTCGGCTTAGGGATGGCTGCACCGGAGGGCGGAGGACACGGGTTTGGGAGGGACATTCGGCTAAAAGGTGCGGTGCTAGAATCGGGAGGAGAATTAACAGGTGTAGCGACCGGTAAATGGACCTGCCGCCCTAATAGGGCCGTGTTCGGAGCCATGAAGGTGAAGTTGAGTTGGGGTCGGAGCGAAGAAAATAAGAGATCACTATCGGCAGGGTAATTCAATAATTTATACGAAATCTTTCGACACGGTTAGCAACGGTGTTCATGGGATTTGAGATGTACAAGAGTAAAGAAATATAAATTCACAGATCATAGATTTGATCAACGAAAAGTAAGAAATGCTCAGCACAAAAGATTTCTCTTGATAAGCTCTCAACGTTAAAGCACCTCATTTCACTAATCAAGAGAAACCATGGATAGTTACTTTTTGAAATTGTTACACGAGTAAGATTAATTTTATGGCTAACCGTTCGTATACCCAGCCTTATAAATTATTATTCGTCAGTCGTCTATTGAAATTGTGCGAATTCTGTTCATGACTCCATTGTTAAAATTGTACACCATTAAGCTTACAATGCCTTCAGTTTTGTTACAGTCTGTGAGATAAATTATATTTTTCCCAATTAATACAGCAGTCGACGGGCCCATTCATGGAATGCAGAAATAAAATTGTCACCGCGAGAAAGGAAAAGTGTACGAGCACCAAACTCACCCCGAGTTGTCCAAATTAGCGGTTAGGGCCAGTTTTTCCCAGCAGTGTCGCTTCTGCTGCTTTCGCTTTTATTTCGCCAACCTCGGTCACGTTCGGGCGGAGTCGAAGATGAGAAAAGGCGCAAAACAAACCACAAATAAAGCAAAACAAAACTGCCTCAAACCAAACCTGCCGCGGTAATAAGATGGAAATGTTTTCCATTAGCGACCACGGTTCCAAGTGATGAGAATCTCGGGTCGGGATTCCGTGGCAATAGAACGTAGGCATCGAAAGGTGCACACATCATCCACGCGGTACGCCTGGCGAACGTGGCCACGGGAAGGGCGGCGGACACTGGGCAGGGCAGCACCCAGGGCCTAACCGATCGTTCGTAGATAAACGCAAACGAAATGAAACGTTCCGCCTTTTGGGGTGTGGAAGAAATATTCCAAAGCGGCACGCGAATTTCACATATTTCTTCCCTGGCCAGCCTCGCGGCCTTCGTTCGTGCATTGGGCGTAACCGGGTGGAAAAAAGGAACGAGAACTCGGCAGAAGTACTGGTTCCCTTGTTGTGGTTCCTTCTTGCTTTGTTGTCTTAGTTGCTGGTGATTTTACCGTCGAAGCAGGAAGGTGGCTAATATTTAGCTTACGAGCCCCTTCATGTTTGTGTTGGCAGAAGGCAGAACGCGTTGGGGCTCGGTGTGGTGAAAGATGTTGTCCTAATCGCAGCATCTCTCTTTCTCCCTCTTGGTTGCCTCGCCCGGGGAAGGAATACCGTTTATGTGTGTTCGAGTTCCTCCGTTGTCCTCACTGTTTGAGATTATCTAATCCACGTCCTGCGCTCCATCGCCGCGCTGTGAACCGGCGGGCGCCTTTATTCGTCGTACTTGGCTGCTGTAGATGATTTTTGGCGCGAATATCCGTGGAACCGTAACGTGTAAACTCGCGACAAGAGTTATGTGTTTTTGCGCCACAATCACGCCTCTGCCGACACAGAGCTGTTTAGGCTGCGGTATATACTTTTGTATGAGCCCTGCGTGGCAGATGAGCGAAAACAAGATGCGGCTGGGATTGCGTGTGTGCCGTTTAACCTCGGACCGCTTCACTTCATACCTCGCAAGCGCAAGGTGATGTAACGGTGCAGTGGCGGAGGTCACCGGCGAATGTGCAATGGTTTTCATAAATAAATAAGAGATAAAAATTATGAAAGAAAAGCCTATCAACTATCGTCAAAATAAATAAAAATTAGGATAAATTGGTATGTCAGATACATTATTCAATTACTTAATTGTTATTTTAATTTTATAAGTTTTATTTATTTCGTTTCGTTTATTTCGTATTGTCAAATATAATGTGCAAAAAATGCGTCAATTGACCTAAAGATACATACTATCAGGGATCAGCTTATGTTTAGCCTTGCTATGTGTTCGTTCTAAGCATGTTAAATCTTTAAAAATTTCATATCCGGGAATGTTGAGCCAAAAAAGTGGGCATTTAGTAATGAATAAATAAACAAACAAATAAACGAAAAAGTTTTAAAAAAACGAAACAAATATTTCAAAATTAATATTTTCAAATAATTTAACCGCTTCAACAATTCACATCCTTTAATTAACTCATGAAACTCCAGTCACTTAACACATGCGAGATTTCTTAAGTAATACAAATGCGTTCCAGGTCCAATGGAACATGACATTTCAGGCAATGGATTTGAACAACATGAGTTTTAAAGGATTAATTTTGTGTGACATAGTCATCAGAACGATTTAAAAGTTCGCAAATTAGGTACCATACAAATTGCGCGTTCCACTCCACTAAACTCCACTGAATGTAAAAATGTGAAAAAATTGTCGGCTTACAATAGAATTACTCCCTTGTATTTGCAAGTAACCCTGATGTGCGAAACATGTTTGTAAAATCAAAGTGCTGGGGTGTAAAAAACATTTTTAAGTTACAAAAAAAAAGCATTACAAAAACTTGTTCACATTGATAAAGAAAAGTAAAATAATTTATCAGAATCGCGCGTTTTTATACGTCCATAGAATCTTTTTTCCAGCTTATTAAGTAATTGAACCTTATCGTTCGAATCGTTATGTTATTTTATAAATCGTTTAGTGTTGATGAATTGTTAATGCGACATCGATCTTCTTTGCTATCGTATTGCTGGTGGGAAACACACAGTTTTGCGATGCTTTTATTACTCGTATAAAACATGCCTAATCGGATCTATCACAACGATGCATACTTTGTAGCATAATGCGGGAGTGTATAAAAGCAACACCAACGACATTCGCTCCATTAGAGCCAGTAAAAACATAGTCATGTAGCAATTTCTCTTCCTCCAACGGGCGCACGGTCGGGCTGGTAGCAAGGGGTGTAATTATGCGTGAAAATCTCGCCAATAAGCCGGTACCATAAGCACCGATTTGCAAACCATTACAACGTCACATCAGCGACAGGAGCGACGCATCTCGCCGCGGGGAATTGCAGCAAACCCAAAGGGCCTTCTTTCCATTTGCGGTCGAGCGCGCCCGGTTCGGGTCGGGGATAAAAGAAAACCGCGGGCAAAAACCAGCACCTAAGCCACACGCAGGCCCGTAGGCAGAACGTATGGCCAAGTCGCGGATGGAAACGGGGAATCTTAGGGGACGAGCGAACGTCGTTGGACGTACATGTTCATGTAAAACACGGGAGACAGCACGGCAACAGCAGCAGTACGAACGGTGGCATGAAGATTGTCCGGCAAGAACAGAAGCCACCCCCCTCTTCTGACTCGATCGTTGTAGCCAAACCCCAACGCAGCCTGTCGGTAGGCTCGTGGATGCGACAAAAAAGATATCAAACCGATACCCACAACCGGTTCTGCGTTAGGGACCTCAGGCGGGATATTGGCTTCGTTTCCGTACGAGCCACGGTTCGCTGCCTTGGACGTTTGTGTTTGCTCGCACATTTTTTAAATGTTGGTTTTTGTTGTTGTGCAGACAGCGGCAGGATTGCGTGCGAGATAAAATTCCACCGACGGCTCGCGGTTTTGGTGCGCTATCGGTGCGTATCGGTGTTAATGAGGGAATTAATTCCGAGCTCCCCATGACGCTCACGCGCTGCCATGATGCGCAAACACGGGAGCAACAGGTCGCTAGCGGTTGGACGCGATTTTGGGAGTAGAACTAGAGCTGATGCTTTGTGGGAGCATTGCTTACCAGGGAAACATTTTAGTGGTCCCACTTCGGGCGTTACCTTGGGTCAACAAGAGAAAACCCCTCCGTTGGACTCGGTTCAGATTGGTTCGAATCCCTTGCCTTGATTCTCCGAGCCAAATGTTCGTCGACCGCGCGGAATGGCGAATGGGTGTCGTGCGGTGGTGCCGCGTGAGCTCAGGTTTCATAATGTCGATTTTCCATAAATTAACATGCACATTAGATACGGCTTTTTATGATTGGCCGGCTCTTGTTGTCGGGTCGATTTATTGGGCTGGCCGTTCGCCCGGATTATCTCTTGCTCTTTCGCACTCCCCATCTTCGTTCCTGTATGGCCTATACTTGGGCTCACTAGTTCCTTGGCATCACCTGCATCTGGAAGAGGATGAAAGTAGATGCTTAACTGCATACCGAATAAAGTAAAGGCATTGGTTACAGTGCTGCCGTTCCGAAAACCCGGCCACAGCCGGACACCTCTGAACTTTATAGAATGCTCAACCTGGCCCACTCGCCGCTTTCCTACCCCAGAAGGGCGGAAACATGCACCCATAGCGTTCCTCACAGTCACGGCAGGAAAACTGCCTGTCTGGAATGCGGGGAAAACCCATTTCGGGCGAACAGCCATAGTTGCGAACCTTCTTAAGTACACGTAGTAAAACAGCAACGAGCGTACATGCAAGAAGCATAAACCTTCCTCCCGCTTGCCTTAAGATCCCATGGTACCAAGGTTTTCAGGGGTGCGCGGACTCACGAGGATGATATGATTAAAAGTATTCACTACGACACGGGTTGCAGATTATGTGCGATCGCGGAAAAGGCAGGCGTTACGAAATGACACCTTCCGCGTTTTAATGGGTCGTAGATAAACGACGAAGTTAAAGGATGGCATGGTGCCAATCTTCGTACCGTTCGAAGTTATAAACACTTTGTATTTTATATGATCATACTGATCACTTTGGGGTTATAGCAACTTGAGAAAGTTCTTTTGTAGAAATATAGCTCAATGTTACGATACTTTTATTTACAATCTGCTGATAAATAGCGTGAGACGTTCCAATAAAGAAAGATCTAATTGTGTCTACATATTTGTTGATGAACCAGAATAAATAATTAAAAGATAAAAGAGATAATAATAAAAAACATTTCGCGATAGAGAATGTATTAATGGGGCAACAGATAAGTCAAAAAATTTGTCTTAACGTTTGAAAAAAAGGTTTTTTAAACGAAAACAATTATTTGCAAGATTTACAGTTTTTAGCAAAATACATTTGGTTAGCCAGGTGTTAGTTTCGATAGTTGAATGTGATATGAAGATAATGTTTGTTATAAAACATTCAGTGACGTAAAGAAATTTTGTAACTTCCTAGTAAAACGGCGAGAATAAAAGTTTTGTAAGATTTTTTAATTGTTTTCCGCTCTTATAAAATTGTACGGAAGGAATAGCTATGATACGATTTGTGTAGAAATGGAAATTATCGAACACTCGAATATAAAAGGTTCTATAATAAACTATATTTCATATTTCATAATATTAAAGATAAATTAAATTACCTTCTCCAACTGTATTTTCACAAACAAACAGTATTCTCGCCAGAAGGTCTGCAGCTCGGTGTGTATTTTGGGAAAAGCCGAAGCACAATCCGGCGACGCAACGTTAAAGCCTGTTAAAGCGTGGAAATGTCGTGATAGAAAAATTATTGCCCGTAAACAAACCAGGGAGGGCTCAGGGCTCGAACAGGTTGGATTGTATCGCGCGGGGACGATAAAACACACCGACATTGTAGATACAAACTAATTTCTTTATCAAACCAAGCTGGGGGTAAGATTAACGGAGGTACGGCAATGTCGATGTTGAATTGCAGAGAAATATTTTTAGAGACACCTTAAAACACCTAGGTTATCAAACGGCTGGTAAGAGATGGTGCCAGCGAGGGTGTATTATTTTGAAATAAATTTAGACGTTTGCATCTAATTGAAGAATTTTGACCCAAGATTTAATGATAATTAGATGCACGTGCATTGCACTTCAAGCCATACAACGGTAGAGCTAAACGGCTCAGGAATGATAAATTGCTCGGCACAACTTGCAACCGACAAAACGAGATTCAAATTGAAAGATAATGGGACACGTAGGGACAATTAATGCAGCGGAACACCAACCGGCTTGTTGGCGAAATGTGTTCCACTTATCCTCGGCATAAACCAACAGTGCGGGACTGTTAATCGAGGGAGTCTTGAGTGAGCAAGTTGTACACCCAGGACCGATGGCCTGAAGGAGACCGACGTCTAGTCCTAAACTAGTCTACCGAACGGTGCGATACTGCTGTTTTTGATGAACCTACCAGACCGGGTTCGGTTCGACCGGGTTGTTCTTTCTGCTGATGGCGAGAAAGAACCGGGCCTGGGTGTGATGGACACATTAATGAGCGTGTTCCAAAAGCTCGGCCAGCCCACCCGTTGGGGCAAGGTATTCGATGGTGTCTCCGGTTCTACCTGGGGCTGCCAACGACAGGTGAAAATCACGTCCCAACCGGTGCATCAATTTGCATCCATTGGCCACACTGGGTTCGTAGCCGGTCGAAGAGCGAGCGTCGATGGTCCGTCCTCCGATACCGATAGCTTCATCTCGTCTCCTCGCCATATTTTCGGCATGTGGCGCACCGGAGCGAGGAGAAGTGTGTGATGCAAAAACGTGATTGCACAAACGCCGAGACTGCTTATGCTGTGGAATGACGCTTTCCGGCCGCCCGGTGATATTAAATTCAAATTTACCGAGCTCATTGAATTGTAGGCCGAAGCCCTGTGAGTATTTCCTCTTCCGTCCGCAGCACCGTACGGTTGGTCCTCGTCCAATAATGGGAAATCTTTGCCTGTACGGAGCATAGGTTGAGCTTATCTTTCTCATTCCGGGTCGTAGCACCGATTCACCGAGAGTCTGCCGGGTCGAGCCTTCGATAATGGAATTCAATTAAACGCCATCCGTAAACGCTCCCCCCGCTCTCCGTCACTCCACCAAAGACATATCCACCGTGACCACCGTGGAAAGGTGTGCGACCTTTGACCCCGATCGCGCTCCAATACGGACCGGAGAAGTTGATAGGTCCTAATCGGCAGACGAACTTGCTTTTTTACCCAACAAATCTTCCCATTAGCGTTTGCCAATGGGAGGATAAAGATGCGATCTAAGGCTGGCTCGCCCCGGGATGTCGGAACCACGTCTAGACGGAGCTGTGGTTCCAGGTCGTTCGTGGTGGTGGATTGATGAAATTATCGTCTCGGGCGCAGGCAGGACCGCCAACAGATGCAAACAGTGCCATCCCGATGGGGACGGATGCTGTTTTAGGGTTAATTAGTGATTGTGCGATCTATGAATAATTGAACGCCGACACGCACCGGATTGAAGATTATGACGACGATAATGAGGATGTTAGCATGATGTTTGTAATTTCCCTGCGAACATTTCTGCGCAAAGGGAAAAGCATAGCTCGAGTAAAGGAAAACAGAATCTACCATTGTGTGGGGAAGTGGCGAAGCTTGCCACATCTATCTTGCGACTCGCGGTGGGAAAGTGGGGGCCCCGTATGGTTTTTCACATTGTTATCTTTTCGCCGAGGTGCCTTTGGTCAGCCGGGGAAAAAACGAAAGTCTCACGAGAGTGTAATTGTTAGACGTGTTTTCTGGCACGACCTCCAGGTATCGCCACTGTGGGTTTTCCAATTGCTGCCTGCGGTTCCATCGGTTTGTCGTCAGGGTTACGAAGTCGTCACGCTGACATCGTTCGTCAAAGTTGGGTTCGCATTGGGACATCATGAGAAGCAGGCAAATGGGGCGGTTAGGAGAAAAGCATGTCAGTTACTAACAAAAAACCTGGGTAGTAAGATTGTATCATTTATTCCAGTTTAATGAGATTTTTTTAATATTGTAAGTACGAATCGCGTTCATTGCGCGTTGTTGGAGAAGTCATTAGACAAAATTGTTTATATGGTTGATTATTTTAATTGGATGGAATTTTAACGCAATTCGTTACTACTCATTATGAAACCCGTTTAATACTATGTTTGTCTATCACATACGTTTATTTAGGAAATTTAAGGTAGAGTTATTTAGAAAGTTTAAAACTTGCATCCAAAATATGTATATGTTGGATGCTAATTCGGTAACATTGTGCTTTGCTGCATAAGTTAAAGAAGTAGCGAATTCCGTAGTGACTACATTTTGTAATTAAAGTTCAACTAAAATTCAAGGAATTTAAAAGGGAAAGTGTAGCAAGATGTCTCGGTGACATTCATCAAGTACCTTGAATACTGAACAGATTTGGTTTCATAGTCTTTGTATTCTAGAGATTATAGATTATGGTTGTGGAGACAAAACATCCTCATCCAGAAAAAATATAACTGCTGTAAATGTTAGACAAAACACATAAGATTTACAATCTTACTCAGAATGGCACTTTCCCAACAAAATATACAAAAGTTTAAACCTATTCTATTATAAATTAATTCTATTTTAAATATTTTTGTTATAAGTTAGAAGCAGATTTTATTACATTTATTGGCATAATCTACCTTGCTGTTACCGTTGCAGACACTCAAAAAATATCGAGTGTCGATTAAATAATTATTCCCCCCAATTTTAAATGACGCGGGGCAAAAGTGCTCTTCGTTTAATTAACAATTTGGGAGTAATAAGTTCGTTTTTCGTGTCATTTATTTCGCATTTTTTTTAGTAGAAGACGGGATAGTACATTGATCTGTAAAATTTTCGAATATTTCGTTTAATGGATTGCGAGAAATTAAAGTTTTTCGCTTAAGAGGTGCAACTTTTATTGTACTACCTTAGTTCATCGAGGATATTTTAAATCTGATTTTTTGTTTCTTGAATGGTAATTTGAGTATGGTACAATGGAATAAAATTAGTTTCTCATAGTAAGTAACTAATGCACCTTGTAAATTTATAGAACCTTATTATCGAACCTCCTTATTGTATAGGTTGATGCTGAAACTGTTTTTATTGCTCACCATGCTCGATTTATGTCTTGCCCTTCGTATAAACTCATCGATCAACTACCCGGCATGATATATTCTGATGAGCGTTTTTAGACCTGGGTTAATGTCCGCACGCTCATAAACAGGCACATGAAATCTTTGCTAGTTAACCAAGCACCGCCACCAAGCGGTAATTTCGATCGTGATTCCAGAGTGTACCGACATCGATTGGAAAATATCGTCGATCCCAGCCGACCAACCGCTGCTGAACCATTTCGATGACAACTTTCTAAAAGTGGAAATAGTTTATGAAGGTTATTATGGTATAAACGTGCGCGTAATTATCACCAGGCAAGGGCGAAACACCGGGTTGGAGGGGCTCTGTTCGGAGTGGAAGATTATCGTTTCGCTTCATCGATTCCCGCTGCTTCAACATCAATTAGCTACAGAGCGGGTGCCACGGAGTGCGTCGCTCTCAAATGACGCATCGCCAACATTATCCGCACGATCGGCGTGAATCAGACACTTTACAGCCAGCATCGGCTGGGTTTTAGGTGCTTATCGAAGGTCGTCAATCGCGGCAGGAATGGAGCCTTTGAGTGTAAACAGGGATCGTGAGCAATGTCGAAAAAGGTCTGGCCAAAAAAAACTGTAATATGGCACAGGGAAGGAAAATAAATGAATAAACTATGGTCAGATCAGATTGCCGATTGGTATCTTCGTAATCGTAGCTATTTTCTTGTACTCGATCTCAATTCAACAAAATTGTACCTGTGCGGGTGGTTTCAGGTTTGCAACCTGCGTTGGCGAAAGGTCGACAACGAGGTTTATCAGAGGCATCAGCTATCGATATTCGTATCTGAAAGTTACGCTTTGCTTTCAAGGAATAACTTGCGACATGTTTTATCGAGCCATCAGTGTATGCCATACCCTTGGAGATACTCTGAAGGTGTAGCGATTTGTAAAATCCATCGATTATCATCGTAATGGAAAGGGCACCTGCGATGGAGTAAATGTCTTGCAATGGTTTGTCGATGATGGTTTCTAACGCTTATGTTTTGTGTTTTTTTTTCAGTTGCTACAGCTGACGGAACCTCAGGTGCATCCCGAACGACAGGTACACCGGAGACCGGTCCGGACGCATCGGTGCCAACAGCGTCGAACAACGTTGGTGGTTCCGTAG
Organism: Anopheles coustani; assembly: GCF_943734705.1. NCBI lineage: Eukaryota > Metazoa > Arthropoda > Insecta > Diptera > Culicidae > Anopheles > Anopheles coustani. Next base: position 56,697,543 of record NC_071289.1, read on the forward strand.
CGGTTGTTGCGGCGGCCATCGCTGCCGACCGACGTCGCCGTCGACAGCAGCTTGGTGGACGTAATCTACCATCGCTGCCGGTTTTGCCACCGAGATCTCGTGGTCCGATAAGGGCACCGGAACCACCGCCACCGTACTGGGCGCACTACGCACACAGACCGGTTCCAGCGGCTCCGGCGGCACCAACAATCGCTAGGATTGGTAGCGCTGTTTCAGCTGGTGGTGGTGGTGGTGGTGGAGTTGATTGTTCTGCTGCTGCTGCTCCTAGGCACAACTCTGCCTCGGCCACCGATGATAGTGACACCAGCAATGACATACCCCGCATCCATCGTGGTAGATCAACGTCCGACGAGAGCTCTTCGATTGGAGGAGCTGCAGGGCGCAGCGGCGCTACAGGATTCCACGCTGCTCAACAACACGAGCCTAATGCGACTGATGCACAGCACCGCTACAACCTTCGGAATCAACAGCGCCAACGAATTAAGGAGCATCTGTTAAGTAAGTCCTTATCCAAACTCTTCGAGGAAAAGATCCCTCATGCCCATAGATATCCAATGTTTATGTTCTTCTTGCCTTTTCCCAGGTCAAGATGCGTTTTGTCCAGATTTGGTGCGAAACTGTAAAAATATTGTCAACGGCTCACCAGCACGTCAATCATCGCCCGTACCGGGTGGAGAGTACGCTGAAGTTGGCGAACTAAGCCGTAGCCTAGCGGCGGTTGCCATTAACGTTGGTGCGTCGACGTCGGCAGGACGATCTGCTACCACGATTGGCGCGGGAAACGGTGGCGACAAGGGGAAAACTTCCATCCTTCAACCACTAACATCTGACGACTCTGGTCCCAGTGCTAGCGACGTACCGGTGACTATGGGGCAAAACTTGAGTATTCGTAGACCAAAGATTTCACTGACATGGGTACTTCGGGAGCAATCGCGCGAAGGTTCAACGACAGCAGGGTCCGTCTCGAGCCAACAACAATCGCAACAAGCGTTACAACATCCCACAGTTGTATCGAGTACGACAGGAAAGGCCACTCCGATCAAGGGCCCTACAGCTGACAAAACGAACCAAAGCACACCGCGTGTAAGCCCCACAGAGCAGCAGGTGCTTGGACCTACAGCAGCCGTAGTTGGACCGTCGAGTGGTAGCGTCCAACCGGTTGCAGTCTCAAATGGCGTTCACAACCACCATCATCATCATGTGATCGTGCGGAAGAAATCGAGAACACGTAGCAAGGAGCGATTGTTTAGCGAAAAGTACGTTAGCGATAACAACCTCTCGGAGTACCACAGTGACAAGTTGCGTGGCCTTGCTAACGATGACACGACGGTACCCTCCATTGTGGGGTCCTCGGCACCGGTGCCAACGACGGCGGGTGCGAGTGTCGGATCCAATCTGTATCGTAAAAGCAACCGCAAAAATAGCGAACGGCTGAAGAAGAAGGAACGACTGTTGCTGTACCCTACCGGGTTGACGGTGGACGCAAACGGGCACCATAATAACAACAACAGTCAACACGCGATCAACCTCAACAAGGAACCAGCCTACGGCGAAGGTTTGAAGGAGAAGCTAGCGGTTGCGCTTAAGAACACCTGCTCGGAGCCGTCGCTCTACACGACGGTCTCGGAACCATCCGCATCCACCAAGCATCGGCATCATCGGCATCACCATCGGCGACGGCGAGAACGGTACCGTTCCCAGCGTTTCGGGTACGAGATTAACAACGTCGACGAGTTCCTGTCGAAGTGTTCCCTGTCGTCGCCCGGTAACATTCCTGTGGTGCTATCTTCCGCGGCCACGCTCTATCAGACGCGCCCCGGTAGTTACCAGATCGAGATACCGCTGCCCCTCGGGATGGTGGTGAACGCGGTGTTCAAGAACCAAAACTGGCTGTACGTACAGACACCCCATGCGGAGGAGGGCTACGTAGCGTACGACACGTGTCTCCCACTCGGTATACTGCCTTCAAACCAAAGGTAGGCGAGCCATTAGGTTTTGTCTTTTGATTTTCAATTTAACATCGTTTCGGATTGCGTTACAGATCAACATCCAGCTCGAAACCTACGCCGTGCTGGGAGTCGAACAAGGATGTCTTCCCGAAACCGTGCGGCAATCTGACCGACAGTGAGAAGGAGATCCAGCAGCTGCGAGGTGGCACCCGATCCGAAGGACGGCGCACACCTCGTCTAAAACGGAGTAGTGCAAATAGCCGCAGTGCGGCGTCCATTACTGCTTGTAACAGTGAGCGCGATTTGGACTCGCTGTACCTCCGCACGGTTGCATCAAATCAGCCGAAATCCACCGACGGTCAGACACAGTATGCCCAGTTGAAGCTCACCACCAAGGTGCTTGGATCGGTCGCCCCATCGGTAAAGTCCGAGAAGGCACTAGCGATCGAGCAGCTGGAGAAACTGATCTGTTCCGGCAGCGGAGACTATGTGCATCTGCTGAAGCAGCGGCAACAGCATCTTCTCGCGAAACAACAACACTATCTGGTTCAGCTTCGCCAACAACAGCAACTACAGCAGCAGCAGCAACAGGCATGCAAGATCGAACATGGTTCCCACGGCAACCAGATTATCAGTGGCAGCAACCATTTACGAATCTCTCTCGGTGGCACTGTAGGCATGACGAGTGTGCCAAACGGCCCGGTTACCGTTTGCACGTCAGCTGCGGCCGTCCGACAAACGCTGCTGGCCATCACGGACAACTACTGCTCGGAAGCGGTGTCGGTGCACAAGGGGGATGTGGTTACGCTGCTTGCCTGCAAGGAGTATCAAGAGAAGGGACTGAAAAACTACAAACAGTGGTTCTTTGTGCGCACACGTGACGGCCACGAGGGCTACATTCCAGCTGAAGCGGCTGGCCATGGGTTTCTCTAAAGGGAATCCGCGCCCGTGGCTTAATAGTACATGCATCGGTGTAGTCGCCTATAGGTAGCTTAAGCGTTACTGTTTAACCAAATGATATTTAAAATAAATAAAAACCAAGTATTCGGCAAGTAAATTAAATATTTAAGATTCTTCTTCTTCTTCTTCTTCTTGGCGTAAACGACCTCTTGGTCATGCCTGCCCGTTAAGGGCTTACGAGACTTGTTTCCCTGTTGTACGTACGTGGATAGTCAGTCCTCTCGTACAGGGGAGGGTCCGGTCTCGTTTGGGATTCGAACCCACGCCGTCGAGGTGGTGAGCCCCGGCGCTCATGGGCCGATTTTCTAACCGGCGCTACCGCTCGGCTGTCGCGGACCCCCCCGACCGGATTTAAGATTAATAAAGGAAAAAATATGGGTTTAGACCAGTGATATAGTGTAAATTCGACAAAAAACCGGATGTCTTCCGAATTACTCCACCAATATCGGAAGCGGCTCCGTAAGGTAGGTGCAATACTCCGAGCTCGGAACCGTCCGGAGCCATCCGGAAACGTCCGGAGCCGCTAGTCGGCAGCCGGAGCCGTCGGAGCCCTTGGAGCGGTCGGAGCCGACCAGAGCCGTCCGGAGCCGTCCGGAGCCGCCCGGAGCCGGAGCCGTCCGGAGCCGTCGGAGCCGTCCAAAACCGTCCACCGTTACGTGCTACACGTCGCGTAGCAAAAGACACTTTTTCCTTTCGAATCCAGGAGATCTATGCAATCCATTGCATATATTTCCATGTCGTAATTAAATATACTGAGCTTTTCTGTAGCTTTTGCTATATTGATAACGCAATAATAGAAAGCATTCCAGTTATTTTCTTTTTTGTTGATTTCCTCTACGTCGAAACCACAATGTTCAATTAATCGTTTTGTTAATATGAACCAACCCTCCAGGGTAACGATTTGCAAAAGATTTCGACCTGTGGCATGATCTTTGTAGTTGAGATCTCCACTATTTTTCATACAATCGCAAATGGTCTTTGCAGACTTTACATCAATCAAACTATTTTCCTCAATATATTGTAATTTTTCATGTGCATTTAAAGTTGAATTTTGTAACATGCCCATTAAAACAGAGATACGCCCGTCGATGGGAAGATTTGCCGTCAAGAGACATTCTCGTTTGAACATTTCTTTAGCAATTTCTACATTGTTTCTATTTGCATAGTAGAAGACGGACTTACCGTTCGTATCTAGCTGATTGAAACAATTCTGTGCATCATTTCGAACAAAATACTCGAAAATATTATACTTTTCAGCACTTTTTTTTTCTATTGCTTACGCAATAGAAGAAAGCATTCCAGTTGTTCTCTTTATGGTTGATTTTCTCTACATCGAAACCAAAACGATCAATCAAACATTTCGTCAATGTTATCCAACCTTCCATAATGGCAATATGTAAAATATTTCGACCTGTTGTTGTTCTTTGTAGTTCAGATGTCCAGTTGTTTTCATATAATCACAAATGATCTTAACCGATTTTTCGTCAATCAAATCAAATTCCCCAAAATATTGTAACTTTTCAAGTGCGTTTAATGTTGAATATTGTAACGTACCTTTAAAAACAGAAGATCGCTTTTCGATAGGTAGTGTTTCCGCTAGTGTACATTCTAGTTTCAAAATCTCATCAGCAATTTCTCTGTTATACATAGTCGCGTAGATAAAGACACTCTTACCCTTCGAATCTAGTTGATCGAAACAACTGGTGGAATTCATTTCCAATAGGTATGCGAAGATTTTTTTCTTCTCATTCGATTCTGATGTTTTCTCTGACACGCAATAGAACAATGCGTTCCAGCCGGTTTCGTCTTTATTACATTCTGTAACATCAAAATCAAAATTACCCAATAGACACTTTACCAATACATACCAGTTATTTCGTATTGCAATATGCAAAAGATTTCTATTCATTTCATCTGTGTAGTAAAGCATCCCATTTATTTCTAAAGCATTGCATATCTTTCTACAAAAAGCTGCATCTTCTAAATATATACATGCGATATATTCTAACAATTCTTTTGCATTAAATCCTGAGGTTTTGAGAAGTTTCACCAAACAATTTACCTGCTCTACATTTAAAAAATTAAGTTGTTTAGGAAATGCTCTTTGAATAATGCAGCCAGAAATCGTCTGTTTGTGTTTAACCGCGTAATAAAACACACTCTTTTTGTTTGAATCGAGTTCACTAAAACAGTCATACATAGGTTTCTTTTCCAATATGTAAGTGAAAATATTCATTCTCACGTCTTCAACATTGAAACTCTTAGAAACACAATAAAAAAATACGTTCCAGTTATTTTCCTCTTCATTTGGTTTCGAAACTGAAAATTTACAATTTTCTACTAGACACTGTACCAGCAAAAACCAGTTATTTCTTATTGCAATATGCAAAAGATTTCGATTCATTTAATCGGTATAGTTCAGCAGCCCATTCACGTGCAAAGCGTCAATTATTGTTTTACTAAGTTTTGAATTTTCTAAACATTTATTGGAAAGGTATTGCAAGGTATCTTCTGCATTAAATCCTGAAATATTAAAAAGTTTCACCAAGCGATTCATCTCCTGTGCATTGAAATCGTTAAGTTGTTTCGATATTTCTCTTTGAATTATGAAATCGGAAATTGTTTGATAGTGCTTAAGCGCATAATAAAAAACATTCTTCTCGTTTGAATCTCGTTTGCTGAAACAGTCATACATAGGATTCTTTTGTATCATGTAAGTAAAAATACTCTTTCTTGTATCAGATATGTCTGCAAATTTTGAAACGCAATAGAAAAATGCGTTCCAATTCTTGTCCTCGACATTGCATTCTATAGCATTAAAATCAAAATTATCCAATACACACTTTACCAATACGTGCCAGTTATTTCTTATTGCAATATGCAAAAGATTTCGATTCATTTCATCAGTGTAGTAAAGCATCTTATTTATATGCAAAGCATTGCATATCTTTCTACATTACGCTGCATCTTCCAAATATATGCTGGCGATGTATTCTAACATTTCTCTTGCATTAAATCCTGAGGTTTTCATAAGTTTCACCAAACGATTTATCTGCTATACGTTGAAATATTTCAGTTCTGCTGAAAATTCTCTCTGAATTATGTAGTCAGAGATCGTTTGATTATGTTTAACCGCGTAATAAAAAACAGTTTTTTCATTTGAATCTCGTACACCGAAACAGTCATTCTTAGGATTTTTCTCAATCAGGTAAGTAAAAATATTTTTTCTTACATCTGGTTTATGTGAACCTTTAGAAACGCAATAAAAAAAAGAGTTCCAGTTCTTTTCGTTGATATTGCTCTCTGTTCCATTAAAATTATTATCGTCAATCAAACATCTGACTAAATTAAAATGAGCCAGTTCGACAGCAAAATGTAGAAGTGTTTGACCGCTTTTATCTGCACATCTGATATCCGAGCTACTTTTAATGAAAAAATGGAACGAAGTCTGACTACACCACTTAATTTTACATTTTAAGTTACAGTTATTTTAGTTTTAAGCATTATGTTTTCGACTATTAACTTATTATCAGTTTGATCTCGATAATAGAAATTCTGTACCTGAATCTATATTGAGATTGTTTCTTATTCTGAACTTTACCGGAAAATAACGCCAGAGCTCGTTTTGTAGCGAAAGACGTTTCTCATCCACATGTGAATGCCCCGCCTTGTCGACTGGTGGTAGTTCAGTTTCTTCGAGACATGCAATGTTATGCTCAATACAGTATCTTTGAAAACTATTTTTAAACAAGTGTTTGCCTTCCTGCATGTGTATAAGCAAGAACAATAATTCTTCTCCAAATTTAGGTTCCTCCGGCAATTCAACATGACCATTGTTGATCAAATATTCAAGAACATTGATTGAGCGAAATTTGTAAGCTAATTGCATAAGTTGTGGGTTTTTTGAACAAATATTTTCATCAGAACTCATATGTTTTAAAAGGAATTGAAAAATGATTGAATCTGAAATTGTACACAATTCTAGAAGATTCATAGTGGTATGATAATGTTTTCTATCTTCGTATCTCTGAGCTAGAACGGCATTTTTTGGCTTTATCATCTCATACATTGCTTTTATTGGTATCCTCACGTACAAGTCAACTTTGTTTTGAGAAATTACCTTCGTAAACAAATTCTCAATTATACATGTCGTACGAGTTTTCCCTATGCTAGGGACGAGTTCATGCGACAAATGAAAGAAAAATGGTAATGCTTTTGCAAGGATATCAACAGGATCTTCTGTATCAAATTGGGTGAATGAATTATCACAAATAATAGAAGCTCCTTTTTTTAATAATTTCAACATAGAAAAAAATTCGAAATTAAATCCCTTGTCGCTTAATTTGTCCCGAATGTACGCATAGTATGCAGCAGACCACTCAAAATATGTATCTTTCAAATTCAGGAAAGTTTCATCAGTCCATTCTAACAATAAAGAAACTATATCATCATTTTCTTTTGTTGCATAAACAAATGCCAAATGTAATGCAGTTCTTCCCCAGGCGTCTTTTGCATTTATCTAGCTTGGATTATTCTTTAGAAGAATCTCTACTTTTGCTTTTGAATCATCAAGAATTGCCATGTGTAAAGGTTTTCCCTTACAAATCATGCTATCTAGAAAGAGTTTGATTTCTTTTCGATTGTTGGTATTATAAACATGATGTTTCAAAATATTTTTCGCGTTAACCCTTTTCTGATTAAAAAAGAACCATAGCGCGGCAACATATTCAGCGAATAGGCGGTGTATGAACAACGGAACATTATTCGCAACTCCTTCGACAATTCCGTATCTCTCTGAACCTTTTTTTACTTCTTCCATGTAACAAAGGGCAGTGGTTTGCTCAACTTCTGATAATAATTGCATTACTTCATTCTTACTCATCACTGTAAATAAAGCTAACTGTGACAGAGTTAGTCTTGTCCATTCAAGTGATTTGTTCGCTTCTTCTATTGCTGCAGCAGTTTGAGCAATGGCGATGTTTGCACCTGTTTTGTCAATTTTGGCGATGATTAGTTTTTTTTTCGATAAAAGTTTCTATCATATTTAATGGAGCAAATTGCTCTTCGTAATCTTTCATTATGGATGCTGAAATTATGTTTTTTTCTAAGTCAATATGTTTATCAATCAAAGGCAATAACAGTTCAAGCCCCATACATAAAAATAAAGGAACTTCCATAAAGTTCCCAAGAAAAGTAGTTAGTAAAGTGGTTGCCACATGAAAAGTTTGTTGTTGGTTTTGTCTATTGCATGACGCATATCTGCAAAAGTTCGCCAACAGAAATCGGTGTATACAATTACATTGATCTTCACTGTTGAATTCAACCAGGCGATAAAATGAACAATCCCCAAATGTTTCCTGCAGTTCACTTCTAAAATCGTAAGGACGACTGGATAAATGCATTTTCCGCACTTCTTCGAATTTAACAATAACTGATAATAGCTTAAGTACGACCGCCTTGTAAAAGGGCGAGATCTCGTCGAATCCGTCTATTAAGATAACAAGTTTTTTGTTATTAAATTTGTTTGCAAATATTTTAAGCAAAACAAATTGTTTTGCATTCAAGTGTTGTATTTTCTCTTCATCCAGCGTGACAAATCCGTTTGACAGTGAAAGTAATTTTGCAGTTTCTTTTGCTTCTTGTCGTTTTGCATCAGTTTCTGTGCTAAATTTGTTAGATGTAACAAAAGTCAAACAAATAAGTTGGAAAAGCTTTCGGATGGTGTCAAGTCTTTCATCCTCAATATGTTTATCTTTATCGAATTGGTCTAAATCCGTAGAGTGTTCGTTTAAGTTGAATTTTATAATCCACCAGGAAGGATTGAAACGCGATTGAAGTTCTCTAGCCAACCAAGCCATGTAAAAGGTTTTGCCAGACCCAGCTTCGTTCAAAATTATATAAACTTTAGTGCAACTGTTCTCGATCAGATTCAAACGATTTATCACGTCTCGATACAAATAATTTTCACCCTTTTCAGAACAGAGGTCTTTATCCATACTTGTTTCAACACCGGGAGGATCAATGCACTCTTGGTAATTACCCTCAATTATAGTATTAAACTCGAGAGCGTGCGAACCACTATGCTTAAGAAATTCTTCAATGGTGATTTCATTGTGATTATCCCTTGGGAGCATATTTGTAAGATCACAGCATCTTTGGCTCCAAAATCCATCACTCGGTATTGCCTGCAAAACTTCTTTGCTGTATAGCTTCCATCTTCGTGGAATATACATTCTTTGAATTTTTTCGAAGTTTTCTTCATATATCCCAAGTAACATTTCTAAGACCTATTAGACTTCAACAAGTTTTATCAATGTTTTAACATGGGTGTACCAAGTCATAACATTGGGCTTTGCTCGAAAAAATATTTTTTATTTCTTCTGTCAAATCTCCGACATAAATGTCTTCATCTGAATCCAGCGACGTATTGGATTGATCCAATATCAGTATCATCTTACGGTTAGTCGATGATTTTTTAAATATCCAGCCTTCTAAAAACTCCATTATATTGTACTCGTGCTGACAATCAATGACCATAATCAGGGGCAATTTCATAAAACCGAATACGTCCAAAATGTTCAGAAGAATGTCTCTGTTTTTCAACCATTCGCTTTTCAAAAATATGTAATCCAAATCGCGATGAAAATTCAGATGTTGTAATGTTACAACAGTTAACGGCACATTGCTGTATTTCAATTTTTGCACTATGAACTCATCTGCATTATGTTTCTTTTCCGATAACCACAATTTAAGCGCTTTAAACAATGTCTTTGGCTCCACTAACTCATGCTTGCATTGGAGCCGCGTGATTTGCATTTCGTCGCAGAATAAGTTGGATATGCCTTTCAACTGCACAACAGAAGCGCAACGATGAAGCAATGTCATTGAACAAATCAACTGTATCTCCTTTTCCTTCCAACTGTATCTTCCTTTTGCTATGTTTCTCTTTCATCCAATCCAAAATCCACTTTCCAAGTTTGTCGTAAGTAATCTTGGAAGAGGTAAATCCTTGTATCTCGATGGGCAACACACCGGTTTTACATATATTGGCAATTACTTCATCTATCTCGTGATTTGTATTGCAAACTATTATAAATGATTTGAAAAATTTCTCTATTTGTACATCTTCCACTTGTTTTGGTAAAACGCATTCGTCCGTTTGTATATTTGTTTTGGTACGCATGCCTTTTCTTCTAATATCTTCCCATGTGCTCTGAATATTTCCTCCAAGCTTGAGTTTGATATGCTGTTTCAAACGCTTTTTTTTAAATATATAGAGCCAGGTTCATTGAAAAAAATTTCATCTACTTCGTAACATTCGTTTTCTTTGCGTGTTTTTACAGCAATTTTGTTTTCTATAACATGACGATATTTTTTTAACAAAGGATTGCGGATATCAATTGTCGTATTGGAGTAAATGTGCCGGGCTAACTGTTTTGTAAGAATAACTAAATCCGAGTTTTCTCTCAAATGACCAAACAATCTACGTTTGAGTTCTTCTTTTAAATTTGTTGGATCGATTTTATAATAATCATTAGTGACAGATTTTAGAATAGATTCAACAATACTTTTGCCGAATGAATATGTTTCAACCGATTTTTTAACTTCTTCTGATAAACTAATGTTAGTACGAGGGTTGCCTTTTAAGTTTCGGGATTTGAAAAAACTGGTGAAGCAATCTACCAACTAACAATTTTATCGTAAATTTTGACGTTTTTGAGGTTATCCGTTCTCAGAACGTTTTGACATACGAACGCTATTTGTGTTGTTAAAAAAATGTTAAAAATGTCATTCGACACGAGTCTTTTTTGAGAGATCTTCGCTTCTTCAGGTGTTGAAAAACGTAGAATTCTCAGTTTATTTTTTACGAACGGGAATTAAAAGAAGTCATTTGGTGCTAGATCCAGTACTATATGGCGGATGACTCATCAAATCGATGTTTTGAGTACTCAAAAATGCAGTTGTTTGAGCTGATGTGTGAGAGCTCGCATTGTCGTGGTGACGGGTGATCCGTCGACAGCGGTTAAATTTCCTGATTTCTTGGAACACAACTGGCAAACAAATGGTTGTGTACCACTCAGAATAGACTGTTCTGCGTTTTTCTAGAGGTTTGGTTACGATATATCCAGTTTTTCCGAAAAAAACATGCGACCATTTGCTTGAAAGTGCTTCGTGCGTGAACAACTTTGGTTGGATTCGGCTCGTCTTGAAACACCCATACAGTCGATTGCAGTTTAGTTTCGGGCTCATTCGCGTAAATCCACGACTCATCACCTGTCACAATATTAAAGACGAGTTTTGAAGCACCGCAATCGTATTTTTCGAGCATTTTTTCCGACCAACCGACACGAGTATTTTTTTGAGAGATTGACAAATATTGTGGAATCCAATACCAGCAAATTTTTTTGACAGTTAAATGTTCATGCAATATTAAGTATATGCTGGTCCCAGTAATACCTAAGGTTGTCTCTATCTCACAAAAAGTCACATGACGATCTTGCAATATCCGTTCACGCACAGCATCAATTGTTTTCGGAACGACAACTGATTTTGGACGACCTTCATGAAATTCATCTTGGAATGAACTCCGACCACGATTTAATTTTCCAAACCATCGATAAATACTGATAATTGATGGAGCTTCATCACCAAAAGTTGAATTAAGTTCATTCATGCACTACTGCTGTATCAATTCACGTCGAAAACTGCAAAAAATAATCGCACGAAAATGTCCACGACCCAATTTCACAATTTGGCGGACATTGACACTTTAAACATTTTTTTAACAACACAAATAGCGCTCATATGTCAAAACGTTCTGAGTAAGTATAACCTCAAAAACGTCAAACTTTACGATAAAATTGTTAGTTGGTAGATTGCATCACCAGTTTTTTCAAATCCCGAAACTTAAAAGGCAACCTACGTACAAAGTACTAATTCGGGCGGCTCATCCATGATATCCCATTGCTGATTTAGAAAAGAGTTAAAGTACTTACAAATTGCAAAATACGCTCTTTTATCCGTGGATGTGAAATCGTCCCATGTGATGTTTATGGTCTTATCTTCCTTGTGCTTAGCTTGAATAAAGAGCTCTCTCCATAGATCACCATCTTTGAAACTAAAACCGATGTCGTCGAAGATTCCGCCGTTTTCGTCCTCGCTGGTGATTTTTAAATCGAGCCCCTCAAAATCTTTGATCAGCTTTGCTGCATGACATAGCATCACTATTAGTAGCTGTTGTTGATATGTTGCTCCAACAAGACAGTCTATCATTCCTTGCCCTCTTTGATTTGCAGGAGTACCAGCGTTGACGTCTTCTGGATCTTTCGTGTTTTCTTTATTTAATTTGTTACGGTTACTTTTCACAACCATTGTTGAGCTGTTGTCAATATCGTTTTTTCGTAACGCTATTGCTTGCAGTGACTGATGATCCCGATGCATGACTGTTTTCGATGTTACACCTTGTTGCCGTTCGGTTTTATTATTCAAGCCAAATTAGGCAAGTTAGGCGAGAAAGAAAGTTAGGGTACACGAAAGTCTAACTCGCTTAACTTGGGTATAAATACAGCGTCTCTTTACGTTCCGGACGCCGATGTCCCGGACGCCGACGTTCCGGACGCCGACGTTCCGGACGCCGACGTTCCGGACGCCGACGTTCCGGACGACGACGTTACAGATGTGGGCGTCTGCTACCCGAGGGTAAAAAAAGATGTATTGGTAAGTAAGAGAAAAAATAAAATCTTACATGTATTAAAAGATGTTTTAACGCATTTTCAGGGCTGGCAACCTTCGCTAGGGGACATCGAAGAAGAAGAGGCGGAAATGTTTTACCAAGATGACGATTACCTGGAGGAAGAAAAGGATACCGAAATCGACGCTCCAAAGGAAAAAAATCAAAGAAGGATGACGCCGCCTGCCTCTTCTTTACTGTGGTTGGTTTTCTTTTCTTTTACCCAATGGAGAAATATTGATGCTTTTTTCATCAATTCTGCCAAATTCATGAAATGCCGTCCAACGTGTTTGGCTACACTCAGCACAAATTCATTCAAATGTTTTCACTGCTGCTTCTGGGCTCGATTTATATTGTATTGTTGTTGACATTTTTTAGTATTTTCTCAACGAAGTCTTCGTAAATTCATTTCTTGATTGATATTTACTTACCGGCAACAGTTCACTAACAAGCTGAGTCAAAGGCAACCCAAAATCAATAGCCACAGGGCAAGAAAAAAAGACCGAGTTTTAGTAAGCACGATAAAACATAAAACCTTACACGTAGTAAATATACACATCCGATGTTTTACCATGTTGAACGCTAAGTGTGCACTAAGATCAAAAATTTTAAATCTCAGTCAACTGAGATCTAAAAAGAAATTGCTAAAATTTTAAATAAAACCGATTGCATCTAGTAGACTATGAAATGAAATTTACTACCTTCGAAACAGCCTATAAATCAATCGCAGCAGACACATTTCATCATTTGAGCATTTGTAACGTTTGAGTACGGATGCTCAAAATTAACGCGATGGGTTTAATCGATTTTTTTTGTTGTTTTAGGGTCAAACAGGAGCCGGAAGAGGAAGAGTTAGGTTTTTGGAGCTCAGATGACGAAATGCGGGACGACGACGTTCCGGACGCCGATGTCCCGGACGCCGATTTCCCGGACGCCGATGTCCCGGACGCCGATGTCCCGGACGCCGATGTCCTGGACGCCGATGTCCCGGACGCCGATGTCCCGGACGCCGATGTCCCGGACGCCGATGTCCCGGACGCCGATGTCCCGGACGCCGACGTTCCGGACGCCGATGTCCCGGACGCCGATGTCCCGGACGCCGATGTCCCGGACGCCGACGTTCCGGACGCCGATGTCCCGGACGACGACGTTCCGGACGACGACGTTCCGGACGACGACGTTCCGGACGACGACGTTACAGATGTGGGCTTCTGCTACCCGAGGGTAAAAAAAGATGTATTGGTAAGTAAGAGAAAAAATAAAATCTTACATGTATTAAAAGATGTTTTAACTCATTTCCAGGGCTGGCAACCTTCGCTAAGGGGACATCGAAGAAGAAGAGGCGGAAATGTTTTACGAAGATGACGATTACCAGGAGGAAGAAAAGGAAACCGAAATCGACGCTCCAAAGGAAAAAAAATCAAAGAAGGATGACGCCGCCTGCAACGGATCGGTGTTTGACAGGATTACTTATTTTATGTTTTTGTAGTTAGATGTAGTTAGATTTATTATTGTATTGACCAATTGTTTGATAAAATGTAATCATTTTGTAATGCAACCATGTAAATGTAAACAATGTAAATGTAAATGTAAATGAGCTGATGTGTTTATAAATATTCAAATTAAATAAACATTTAAACCGCTGCACAGAAGATGTTTTTGTTACCCGTAAACAATTTCATTGTAATAAAGGAACTGCAAAATAATTTTGAGTTGGGTTTAGTTTATAACTTTTATTTCTTTTCCTCGAGGTTGTTTGACCGCAGGTCTACAAAGCGCTGCAACAATCCTTCGACTGGGAGTTTCATGTTCGATTTTTTCCGATTTCTTTTAGAATATTATATATTCAACTGATCGCAACATTAAGTACACCTCGCTAGAGTAGCGTCTTGTTCAAAATCCGAATAGATTCTTGAGTGATAATTTTTGTGGTTTTCTTTACTCTCATTTACTCTTTTACCCAATGGAGAAACATTGATGCTTTTTTCATCAATTCTGCCAAATTCATGAAATGCCGTCCAACGTGTTTGGCTACATTCAGCACAAATTCATTCAAATGTTTTCACTGCTGCTTCTGGGCTCGATTTATATTGTATTGTTGTTGACATTTTTTAGTATTTTCTCAACGAAGTCTTCGTAAATTCATGTCTTGATTGATATTTACTTACAGGCAACAGTTCACTAACAAGCTGAGTCAAAGGCAACCCAAATTCAATAGCCACAGGGCAAGAAAAAAAGACCGAGTTTTAGTAAGCACGATAAAACATAAAACCCTAAACGTAGTAAATATACACATCCGATGTTTTACCATGTTGAACGCTAAGTGTGCACTAAGATCAAAAATTTTAAATCTCAGTCAACTGAGGTCTAAAAAGAAATTGCTAAAATTTTAAATAAAACCGATTGCATCTAGTAGACTATGAAATGAAATTTACTACCTTCGAAACAGCCTATAAATCAATCGCAGCAGACACATTTCGTCATTTGAGCATTTGTAACGTTTGAGTACGGATGCTCAAAATTAACGCGATGGGTTTAATCGATTTTTTTTGTTGTTTTAGGGTCAAACAGGAGCCGGAAGAGGAAGAGTTAGTTTTTTGGAGCTCAGATGACGAAATGCGGGACGAAGACGTTCCGGACTCCGATATCCCGGACGCCGATGTCCCGGACGCCGATGTCCCGGACGCCGATGTCCCGGACGCCGATGTCCCGGACGCCGATGTCCCGGACGCCGATGTCCCGGACGCCGATGTCCCGGACGCCGATGTCCCGGACGCCGATGTCCCGGACGCCGATGTCCCGGACGCCGATGTCCCGGACGCCGATGTCCCGGACGCCGATGTCCCGGACGCCGATGTCCCGGACGCCGATGTCCCGGACGCCGATGTCCCAGACGCCGATGTCCCGGACGCCGATGTCCCGGATGCCGACGTTCCGGACGCCGATGTCCCGGATGCCGACGTTCCGGACGCCGATGTCCCGGACGCCGACGTTCCGGACGCCGATGTCCCGGACGACGACGTTCCGGACGCCGATGTCCCGGACGCCGATGTCCCGGACGACGACGTTCCGGACGACGACGTTCCGGACGACGACGTTACAGATGTGGGCTTCTGCTACCCGAGGGTAAAAAAAGATGTATTGGTAAGTAAGAGAAAAAATAAAATCTTACATGTATTAAAAGATGTTTTAACTCATTTCCAGGGCTGGCAACCTTCGCTAGGGGACATCGAAGAAGAAGAGGCGGAAATGTTTTACGAAGATGACGATTACCTGGAGGAAGAAAAGGATACCGAAATCGACGCTCCAAAGGAAAAAAAATCAAAGAAGGATGACGCCGCCTGCAACGGATCGGTGTTTGGCAGGATTACTTATTTTATTTTTTTGTAGTTAGATGTAGTTAGATTTATTATTGTATTGACCAATTGTTTGATAAAATGTAATCATTTTGTAATGTAACCATGTAAATGTAAACAATGTAAATGTAAATGTAAATGAGCTGATGTGTTTATAAATATTCAAATTAAATAAACATTTAAACCGCTGCACAGAAGATGTTTTTGTTACCCGTAAACAATTTCATTGTAATAAAGGAACTGCAAAATAATTTTGAGTTGGGTTTAGTTTATAACTTTTATTTCTTTTCCTCGAGGTTGTTTGACCGCAGGTCTATAAAGCGCTGCAACAATCCTTCGACTGGGAGTTGCATGTTCGATTCTTTTCGATTTCTTTTAGAATATTAGGTGGAATCGCATACGGATTTGTTTATTTAACCATGGTTTAATCTGCCGTCTAGCGTTCATTTTGGATGAACCGCGTTCATTTGTCATTCATTTGTGTCAAATTAAACCATGGTTTAAAACTAAACAAACGATTGTCACGCACCCTAGGGTTCTGCGGGTAAAAGTTTCGAGCAGTATAATAAACCATGGTTTCTGGCATCGCATACGCTCTGACTTCAGCGTTGACGATGGTTTATTATATGATGTGTCTGGGGTAGTTGTTTAATAAACAAATCTTCCGCGCAAGATATTTTATTGTAAAATATCAATAGGGAAGTCAATATTTTTGTGAAACTAGGCACAACAATATACATTTTTAACATTAGAATGGATGAAAAAGGTTTAATAAAAAAGTAAAAACACAAATAAATACCGGTTATGTAGCCGATGGGCAAACGAGTGTTTAAAGAACATTCGGCAATTAAACACCTAAGTTACTATGGATAGGACTAGTCAACGTGCATCTTTTTCATATTTATTAGCTAATCGAAAGCACGTGAGTTTGTTTTTTAAACAGAGTTGGTTGGATTATGGGGCTAAACCAAATAGGGTATTCCCAGTCTTCAGCGAACCGAACCATATCCGGTTGTATGAACGAAGGCAAAAAATGGCGTATTTCATTTAATTTTTCTAAAAAAAAGAGGAAACGGAAAATTGAGAGAAATGTACGTTATATATTTTAGCATTTTCTTATAATTTGAATGCAGTTTCCAGTTGAGCCAAATGCCTTGCTTCGATACGAATCAGTCGATATAATTTTCTACGATATGGAAATCCACTAGAATATTTTCTGTGGCATGAATTAGTGGCAGAAGATTTATTTTGCATTAATTCCCGTTGTAAAATTTCCCACTACTTGTACACAAACCGAAGCAAATGGCAGAATGGCCAATGTTTATTCGAATTACACAAGGTAAAAGATTTCACAGGTTTGTGTTTTCCATATCGTGTTGTTATTTTTTCATTTGTAGTTAATGAAAATGTACCAATGCCAAGAAAACAACTAGTGAAATTTTAAACAATAAAGAAAAACAAAGAAGTTGTTTTTTTTATTAAAAATTGATTTG
Organism: Anopheles coustani; assembly: GCF_943734705.1. NCBI lineage: Eukaryota > Metazoa > Arthropoda > Insecta > Diptera > Culicidae > Anopheles > Anopheles coustani. The sequence continues at coordinate 56,715,031 of NC_071289.1, forward strand.
AAAACGTTCAGAATAACATTTTAAATTGTTGGTAATCAAAGCGCAAAGTAGGCTTTGTATCAAAATTGCATCCAATGGTTTAACATTTAACCATGGTCAATTGACACAGTACGCGATACCAAATTCGAGCGGCTAAAATAGACCATCGCTTAATTTAAGCCATGGTTAAAAATTAAACAAATTCGTATGCGATTCCACCTATTGTTTCAAAATGTTCATAGCCGAAATCTACATCTCATTTCGTTATTTCAAAGAGTGACGCCTAGCAACCTTACGGGCGTGCGTAAATTCCCTAAAGGGTAAACACGCGTTTCTATGGAAAAGCAGCATGTAGCAAATAAATAGTTCCGTTTGCTTCATACCGGATAGTCAACAACGAATGTCACGTAGTTTGATCATCGTATCTAATAAGTTCGCACGCAAAGAGCAAACAAAAAATGACTGAACCAGTGCGTAGGGAGCTACGCATTTTACATCCACCACTGGAACCGATCGTGCGGGATGGAAAAATGTAAGATACTGCCCCCACAGCAATTCATTTTCCCTGATCATCTTTCTAATCGGGTTGATATTTCTGTTCCGTATGCCACAGCCGCGAACAAATAGAACTGGAAAGCAAGGGCCGCCGGGAGTATCGGAAAAAGTGGGGCTACATAACGCAACCGGAAACGACCGAGTTCTACGACCTGAAGCGCAACAATCAGAAGCTGCGGGAGCTCCAAAAGGACCGCCACCAAAACATCAACCTGCGAGAGTACGATGGCCACGGGGATTCGTTCTTCGTGTCGCGCCAGATGTTCAAAACGCTGCTCGAAACGTGCCGCTGTGGTCGGAAGCGTACCAACACGCATGCCCTGAAGTGTTTGCAGAAGCCGAAAAATACCTACGAAAAGACGGACGACGAGGAGGAAGAGGAGGAGGAGCTTGAGCGGCAGCGGAAGGTAGTGGAAGGGTACAAGCGCGAAGCGAGTGGCACAAGTGGAAGCACACATTCCGGGGCCGACGGAAAGGAGAAAACCGTTAGTAGCTACATACCGAAGGTGCCACCGCTCAGTTCAGGTATTTTTTCGATGAGGAGGGAGGAAGCAATTTTCCTTTAAATGTGGAAGATGTTCGGGATGGAATTTTTCCTAGCCCGTTTAAACTAAGTTGAAAATTAATCCGTTGAAGCGTATTTTCTTCAACACGTCCTCTTCATTAAATAACCGAACTCATCCACCATCCATGTTTGCAAATGCCATCCAAACCTGCTTTCAATTTCCATTGTTTCCAGGAATGTACGGTTGGCCACAGAATCGTTTCGTATCGATGGAAAGGACGACGTACTATATTTCTCCCCGATATACAATGCCAGGACACCGGATTGTCGACTGTCAGCCATACAACAATATTATTCTCGGATAGATTTATGCGAAAAACGCTTGATTTTTGTGTGTGCCGCCCAACTCCACAGAATAAAATTTAAAAAATAAAATATGTTTTTTTAAGGTTTGTCAGTTATCCGATAAATTTATAAATTTATTATGAAATAAAGGATGAGCAGTGCAAGATATGCTGGAGCAAAAACAACTGTTTCCAAACCGGCCGGATTAACCCTGCACCAGCTGCGTCATACCTTCGCTGATGATCTTTAGGTTCTTCATGTCTTTGTTGATGGTATCGATTAGAAAAGCGACCGCTTTCTGCTGCATGGTAAGGAACGATTGCATCTCTTGCGTCGCGTCCTTGTCGAGTGTGTACTCGTTCAAGAAGTTCCCGTGGGCCCACTGGTTGCGCTGCATGCGCATTTGCGATAGTAGCTCGCTCAGCCGGCCCCGGAACTGCGTCGGGGTTGACACGAGGGCGTGCATATTCTCCAGCTTTGAACGAATCATTTCCTCCTCGGGAGACAACACGAGCCCCATCGTGCGCGTGCTTTCCTGCTTTACGATGACCCGAAGTATCCGATGGCTCAGTTCGGCCAGGTTCCGGCGGTGCTCGGCAATTTTGGCCGTCGTGTTCATATGCCGCTGCTTTAGCTCAGCAATCTCTTTCTCCACCTTTGCCAGATATGACGCGTGAATTTCAGTCTCATTTTCCTGACACTTGATTCGCCATTTTAACTGCAATGTTCCGTAAAATAAAATAAATCAATTCATTAAACTCCTCCACGCCGAAATGTATAGCTCGCAGAACCTACATCCTGAAACCCTATCATCGGTACCGGAATGAAACGCTTCGGATCGGGATTGTCCATCTTCGCCTGCTCCCACATGCGGGGATCGATGCCTTTTGGTGGATTATCGAGATACTCCTTCAGCTGATCATCTTCCGGGAGTACTAGCGCCAGCACCGACTCGATGCCCAGCGAAGCAAGCTGTTGTTTGGGCATCGGTTGATTTAGGTAGCTTGCCAATTCAGTTGCTAGTACGCGCTTCGTTTCGTTAGAAATGGTCGATTTTTCTTCGACGTACATCACTACCTGCACCTTCGAGTCGCTGATGGATTTGACGTTGTCCACCACGATCGTGATGTTCGGTTTATTGCCCAGGACTTGATTCATGCTAACGATGAACTGCTGCTGTTGTTCTCTAGAATATAAAAGAGTCATAGAATGTCTCACTTTATAGTTTGTTCCATTTTTAAATGTCTTATTTTATTTCGAAAAACAGGTACTTGGGAATACGTTTAATAGTGAATTTTTGAAATTAATTCCTTCCTTCTTATTCATTCAAGTTTATCTTTCCGTACAGGGTTTTTAAATCAAATTAGTTTGATATATTAGGCAATCGACAATACAATAATATTAACATATCTTTGAGACACGCGCGCGTAAAAGTGGAAATTTGAAGTTGATCTTTCTGTAGGAACTGCATCAGTCGCTCTTGGGCAATCAGGCGCCTCTAATTCATCCATTGATGTTTTTTTCGACGCGTTCAATTGTCTCACGGATAAGGTTTGCTTAATTTGCCAATCCTGGAAAGTGGTAACTCCCCTCCATATGTTGGACAAGGGAGATACCGGCTACACGAATAGGAGAGAGCATTTTTTGGTCGCGCACTCCGGAGAGTGGTTCCACGATTTCTTTCTTTTGGAAGTTGTGCTAACCGCTGTACGCAAGGAAAAGAGAGCTGACTGGTCTTTTTCGTGAAGGGTCACTTTGATCCCACCACTTCGTGATTGGCTTTAAAGTTTGAAACAAATATCTTATGATAACTCCGCCATTCTCAAACCTGTGTTGGGGTAAGAGGTGGGACTCATCATCATTCATTCATTCATTCATAATTGATTTACAACATTCTCAATAATATGCAACAACGCTAGATTTTACTGTAATTTTTGTACATGTGAAAATGTATTACACGAAAAAAAAAATTGATGATCTTGAAAGTTAAAATTTTATAAAATTAAGGAATTTCGATTTGATAAAATAAAAACACGAATTGAAATTATCAATGACATACAGAGAAATAAGAAACTAATTCTCTTGGATTATTGTAAAAAATGATAAAAAAGTATACTACTTTTGACAACTACGTTAACATGTTAATATTTAAAATGCTGTTAAAGGTTCATTTATCCACGGAAACACCATCTAAATCCTCCCAAAAGAAACTTACTTAATTTGATCCACCGTTTTATTGATGGTCAGTCCGACTAGTCCGGCCTTGTTTTCTTTGCCGGGAAGCTTACTGTAGCCCATCGTCTTGAAGCGGCACAGGAAGTTCGTAGGTGTTATATCCACCGGGGGTGCGTTCTGCGAGTAGAAAGATTTGCCCGTTCCAAGCATCGCCTGAAGGTAGTTCCATTTCGCGATCACCGTGTCCCGTTCGTCACCGAAGATGGACACATTGAATACCGATTGAACGAAAGTTTCCTCGGGTGAAAGGGCCGGAGTAAGTTGTTGCTGCTGTTGGAGCTGTTGCTGCTGTTGCTGTGGTTGGCCAAAGGCTGATTGGCCAAATGCTAAACCGCCCGTCTGGCCCTGTTGGCCGAATGCATTAGTACCGGTCCCAAAGGTGCTACCAGTACCGAAACCTCCGAATGCGGGTGCCGTACTCGTTTGTGTTGCACCGAGCCCACCAAAAAATGATGGCGCAGAAGTGGTTGGTGCGGATGTACCGAAGGTAGAACCGAACCCACCGAATGGCTGAGCACTGGAAATGGTGGCCGTGTTGACACCGAACGCACCAAAACCAGTGCCAGCGGTGGAGGTGGTGGCCGTGGCACCGAAACCACCGAACGCAGGAGTGGCCGTGTTTGTACCAAATCCGAACGTTGGCGCCGTACTGGCTGGGGTAGCACCGAACCCGGTGGTCGTTCCGCCGACAGTGCCAGCGCCGAAACCTAACGAACCGAATGCCCCAGTACTGGTGGGCTGTGTTCCTGCAGCTGCGCCAAAAGCGGGAGCAGTCGTTGCACCAAAGGCGGATGTTCCCGTGCCCGTGCCAAACGCTGGTGCGGTGCCGGTTGCTGCTGTTGCTCCGAAGGCCGGTGTCGACGTTTGGCCTCCGAAAGAGAAATTACCAAAACCGGTGGCTGGAAATAAAAAGGCAGACATAAATGAAGACACGTGAATAGGATTAAAATCAATGTTTCTACGTTCAATTAAGCACACATTTACTTTGCTGGACACGTGAGCCGCTGGTGGACTATCGGAAAAAAAAAACTATTGGATGGCTCCCATGAGGCTCCCATGATTGAAGTCATGCGGTTTCAACATGTGCAACCCTTCTCTTTCCGTAAGTGGAAAACTCGTGTTTGATACAAAATAAAAATCATAGCTTTATTTGTATTAGAAACAGGACCTCTCCATTGTTTTTGTTTTTGTCTGCTGGTTCAGTTTCGTACAAATTATCCGCATTCGAAGAATTCTTCCACGCTGTTTCTACATGAACTTAAAATTGGTGGGAAATGCATTACACGTAATACTCAAGCAATTATATAGTAAAACGCAACAAATTAAGCACCCATGGAGTAGATAGACCGGATGGGATTCGTCTCGGCACCTTTGTTGAGGGTGGATAAGCGTCCCAGAAAGTGTTTTATTACATGCGATCTACGCCTCTTTTGCTCTCAAGGAGAGAGACAGAGCCAAGGAGCACCCCTCGGGTTAGAAAAATCGGTCAAACTCCCCCTTCATATTTACATACGCTGTATCCTAATTGGATTGCAAGTCGTTTGCCGCAAACACGGCATAAGCATGCTTGTGAAACAGCACATGTCCTCAGAATGTCTTTCCCGAGTACTCCGGGACCGCACCCGTACCCGTTTGGACTGCGTCTTGATTGTTCGTACTTGAACGAATGTCCCGTCTGACGAGCCTGGCCTGGAGGTGCATCAGTCGGTGATAGTGTTTGGAAGCGGAAACATTCAGTTTCTCTAGTGCTTTCTAATAAGTGTCACTCTCTCTTCCACCCGCGTTCGCGAGCTTCAGATTCCCGCCTGTTGTGTAGCGAGCTTCTCTTCCACGAAGGGACTATTCGTTGCAATACATGGTATTATAGTTTAAATCTTGTTTCGTAATTCTGTTCAGTTCCCCTGTGCTCAGTTGAAAGTGTAACTTAAACATTTCACATAAATCCTATGTGATGCAATGCTACTGTTGGTGCTGAGGTGAAAAGAGAGACGAACGGAAAAGTATGTACATCAAATCCGGACACCGGTTTCTAAGTGACAAAGGACAGATAATATTCCCTGGGCCGCCGACACGATCCCCTGCGTTGTACTATCAGCAAAGCACAACGACAACCATCACTACAAGCACCACAACAACTATGGCATCGAATCCGGAATTAGGCGTTACGGATGAGAATGGCAACTATATCGGTGCGCAAGTGTTCAGTGCGCTCAGTACCGTTGCAGCGATCTGAATCGTTTCTCTTCTCTTCCAGTGCCCGATATGTGGCAGAGCAAATCCAGTTCCGGTATGGATATGCTGTCGGACAAAATACAGATGTTCTACATCTACATTACGGTGACAATTACGTCGGTTTTCATATTAGTCATCCTCGCGATCTTCGGTTATATGTGCTACAAGAGGTAAGGAGAATGGATTAATGCTCGCTATTAGTTGAACATCGTCAACTATGAAACGGCTCTTTTCTTTTGGCCCTAGGAAAGGGTTCCAGAACATCGAAGGTCCACAGGAAGCGATTGAAACCACGCGTCGGAGAAGCAGCAGCACACAACGATCTACTCGTCGGTACTCGCGTAACATATCGAAGGAACGGGAGGCGGCAGCGGCCACGGAAGACAATCCTGGACAAACGTTGCTGCGGTAAACCGACGGATTTGTGGCTCGAAGGTGGAACGATTTTCTGATGCCACTCTTTACAAATCATCGCTTTTGGAAACGGTTTCTGAATATTTTTTCGATCTAAGACTTGTTATTGTAAATTCGAAAAGAACATTTGTATACTAATGTGTAAAATGATAAATAAAGACTATACTCGATTATCCCAAGCACCGTCGAATGTTTGTAAACATAACCTGTGAAGGAAATGCTTTGATCACTTACGCTTGGCCGGTGTGCTCGTTGAGCCCAGGGCGGACGTATTTCCGAAATTAAACGACGACATGCTCTGTGGCCGATTAGTACAGCAAGGCCGATATTAATTGATTTACTTAACACACAGAAATACCATTCAATCGATCACTATAATTTGATTAGCACACAGAACAAGCGCGCAACAGAATACGTCTGCCGAATAGTGCTAGCAGAATCGGAATTCGGAAGATTCGAAGATTCGATCACTAGACGGATTCTAAAGATTCGAATCCCATTTGACGGATTTTAAAGATTTGATTCAGATTTGATTTGTCTGGGATTTGTTGGTCCCCGCAGTACGCGAATCTTTCACACCGAACGCAATAGCGTATATCGAATTTTCGCGTATTGCGGATTTCCTCTGCCATATCGTTTATACCTCATATTGAAGAGTTGACACTGAGAGGGAACCGCTTATTTAACATATCTTCTATCCAAATCACTAATAAGTATTGCATTTCTTCTACTGTATCATTATTTCTCTGTTAAAAAGTGCATGTTAAAAACTTCTTCTTCTTCTTCTTTCGCTATGCGAGTCGGGGTATATCCTCCTACGCTAAGTCGAACGTTTGTTCCCTTACTCGTAATCAGAGGCGTACCGACGCTACCCGAACTTCTATAAAGGGGCTCGTCCCTTAGGACCGGCTATAAAAGCCATATGTCCACCCGCCGTCCACGGGAGGGATAATTCCTTCCGTTGTCAGGACACAAAAACCTCGTGGTCCGCTTGATTGACTCAAACAGCTCGAGATGTGCGGCAGCTAGGATTTGTCTGACCTGAGCTCCAGCTCGGCGTGACCACGCGGTCGTGCCCTAAGCTAACCCTACTTTTCAGCTAACCCTAACTTCAGGAAAACTTGTGCACTGCTAACATCCGCTCTGATGCACTACCGAACTGGAACCGAATTAAAAACTTCATTCTACCAAAACAAAGTAAAATTGACTAATCAGAACTCAAGCAAGGCTATAAACTGTCAGTTGTAAAAAATCGCGTATTGGGAATTCGCGTATATCGAGTATAGCGTACTGCGGGGACCAACTGTACTTACATCAAACGGTGGATAGAATGAATTGGACATAGATTGAGTCCAAGTCAGATAAATCCTAGCTGCCGCACATCTCGTGCTGTTTTAGTAATCAAGCGGACTACGAGTTCGCGTGATCTGAAAAACGGAAGGAAATATTCCTTCCGTGACGGCGGGTGTCCCGCTAGGCGATTTTAAGCAAATCGTCTTAAAAAACGTCCTACGTGACACAAACATCGAGCAGTTTTGTATGGTAAGTAGGATGAAGCAGAACGATTGCTCGAAAAACGTTCTATATTTGTTTCATGTCCATACAAAAAAGTAGGACGTTTTTAGGACGATATTTCGAGCTGCCTAGCGGGGAGTAGCCACAATTTGACTGTGCACTAGCTTGGTGGTTGGTTAGTAGTTCTCCTGGCCGCATGGTCGCAGTCAAAATGTGACGCACACAGAAAATCAGAATAAGCACAGAAAATCTGGACTTAGTAGCCAGGAATCCAGGAAGCTGGATTCGATAGCCGTATTGGAGTAAAACCTTGCCGAAGAAGAAGAAGAAGAAGAAGAAGAAGAAGAAGAAGAAGAAGGATCCGGATCTCACAATCTTTAATCGTTCGATTCAAATCCTTGTGTTGATTGATTGTCCCACCACTAGTTGCCTTTCTCTTTTAACGTTTGATACAACCCTACTTTCCGGTGAAAATAGTACACCTTATTTGGAGCACCTTTACGTAAGAAAATTTAGTGATAACAAATTTAAGATCATAGAAAGGTTTCAAATAAATCAAAAACTGCTTTTTTATTTCAAATGTTGCATCTCAAATTCCATCAATCGAATAAAATGTATGATGTTCCTAATTCGCACGGAGCATCAAACCTCTCAGCGCACTAGTATAAACGAAGTGGCGCGCAATTATTTGACGTTTGTCAGTTGAACCCGCTCTTCATCCTCAACCAAGATGATTAAATACTGAATATATCTTGTCCTCAACAAAGTTCCTCGTGACATTCGAGCATTTTGCCTTTGGTAAAGTAAAGAGGCAAGAGGGAGGAAAAATACTGTCGTTGTATTACGTGATAACACACGTTTGGTAAAGGAAAAAGATCACCAGGCAGTAATCAGTGGCGGATCTAGCGGATTGCGTTCGAGTATCCAGCAACCGTGCCAGGGCTACCTTCTCCCGAAACAGCGGGCAAGCAGTTTGTAGCCGGATTGGACGACTGCGTGTAGCTCGTAGTTTCGGCTAATCGCCAGGTACCTTTACCCTGTCATAAAGTTTTCCCGAAATTCTCCCCTCATACGCAAACGTAGCGGAGATGGAGCTGTTTTTTCTTTTCTTGTAGGATCCACGCATCATCATCGCCGATCCGGTGGGTTTACGTTCGAGGCAAATGGAAAGCGCAATAAAAACATAGGCCTAAGTTGCGGCTGCAAACGTATCTGTACATACGGAAACTTGCACAACGAAGAACGGAGTTGCCAAAACAGTGAAACTTTGATGCTTGTTCCTTGCACTTGATAGATTGTGTGTTTACTCGAACGAATGTGCTCCGGAAGTGTAGCCTGACCCGTTGCGCAATCGGGGCCAGTGTTTTGCTCGATAGATCTGCGGTGAATTGCTCCTCCGGTACAGTTGGCGTTTGTGTTCGTGAATGTTAGTGCTCGTGCGTGTTGTGCAGAGTAGTACTGGTTGGACGTGGCGAGCGAAGTTGTAAAAAGATGGACGAAAGATATTGCTACTTCGGTGGTGAACCGTGCGATTTGCCAAACGCAAGAAAGTGAACGGCGTTGCAAAGGGGCAACGTACCAAGTCCGCTGCTTAGTGGATCGCTGCGGTTCAGTGTGTCGCAAGAATGTCTCGGTAGCCCTCTTCGCCGAACCACATCACGATGGACCAACTTGTGTGCAGCTGCCTTCTACTGCACAGGACAGATTATGCAAAACCCGGCACGAGATAGGTGACCCGAGTTGGCTTGCTCTCGTCTCGCACTACTTTCTCTAGGGCTGCTATTGCTACAAGTGGTGGAAACGTTTATTTTTAATGATCACTGCTGTACGACCTGCCTATCTAGATCGCGCCAGTATATTCAGTGAGCGCTGGATTGGTTTGCGACGTTTGTGTTGATCCCGGCAAGCCAATTGGGGGGGGGGGCTTTTACCACCCCATCACAAACTGTCAAAAATTGCGCAACATTCGGAAAAACGTAGTGATTACTCTGACCTGTGGGAAATGAAATTTTCCTGCGAACAGCTGTTATGTTCTAGTAATTTTTGTACGTTTGTAGTGCAGGGTATCTCTTTTAAATGCTCGTACGTGTCTTCGAGTATGTTGCAGTTCTGATGTGGCTGAAATGTTATTGTTGTGCCTGTGTCTTCTTCGCCTGTCACTTAGAATGGTTGCAGAAATGTTTTCAATAATATCCCCACACCTCCGGCAACAATGGCTCGGGAATGGTCCCGAAATTGTTGATTTATTTTCGCACACAGTTTTCTAAAGCAAGCCGAACAATTGAAACTGGCAAATATTCCCTTTTTCCCATCATCACACAGCACGATGAGCGATAAATTCAGCTAATTCTGAATGCATCACGCGCCAGCGACAGTCCCGTTTATTTTATGCCTGTTTTTTTCGATCCTATTCTCCCCCGTGACACTGACCCCGGCCTGGCCCCTGTGATAGCGTGACGGGGCGGTTCTTTTCAACGATTGGGTTGATTGCAGTAACGACCATACGGCCGGGCGTGCGAAGGGAGGATGAAGCGACACAGTCATTACAATCTCGGGCATTCCGGTCGCCGGTAAAATCGAAGTCATTTGATTACATAGACTAAATAAAAAATAACAAAGAAACGAATCAACCTTGATTTTAACTATCGCAAGGATGCGCTGGCAGTTCTTATGTCTCGCCATCCGGTGGAACTTGTTTCATGAGCATGCCAAGCTGTAAGCAATTTCTTTCAATTGCATGTCGTAGTATGCCGAGAAATTTCTTTTAGTGCGGTGTTGAAAAATATCGTTTATCTTCGGTGTTTAAATTGTGCGTGTATTTGATTTAAGACAACGTACGTACTACTCCAGGTAAAGATTTCCTGAGATGGTGTTTTGCTTTATCACCTCGGGATTTCATAGTTGAATAAGAGATAAGACGGCTCAACCATTATTCCAACGATAGTAGCGACAGAAATGTTTCCCCGGTAACTTTTCTAAATCTTTTGGCCTCTAGGTTTCACCCTTCGAAATACCTGAACATACGAGAAAAGCATAAAATCGATTGCTGAATATTTCCAACGGCCAGCGAAAGTCAGTTAACCACTTGGGTAGAAACATAGCCCATGGCAGCGATACTGATATACCCGATGCCGGTTTCCCATGGGGCTGAAGGCTACCGAAATGTAGATCATTCTGAATGATTTGTTGATGCCGCAGTTCGATTGCTCTACAGATTTCTTTTTATTGGGGTCATTTCTTTTTCCTTGAAAGATATCCTGTATGGCCTATGATGATTTCTTGTTGTACACCTTTCATTCATGTTACGGGAATATTGTTTAGATTGTTAGGTTTATCAAATTATAGAAAACAGGGAATTCTCCAGTAGGCAGGTTATATAGAACTTTAGAAAACAGGGAATTCCCCAGTAGGCAGGTTTTCGGTTTGCTTTTATGATCATTCCGCAAGTGCTTTTTGATTTCTCCAAAACATAACGAAACCAATAAAAAAACCGGTTTTTAACAAAAAAAGCAAGAACAAACATAAAAATGGATTGTGTGGGAAAAATAATTGCGTCTCGATAGCTTTGAATCGTCTTTTGCTGGTCGGTTTCAAATTTGAACCGAATATGAATTAGCACAAAGTCGTTTTGTTTACACCTCTGCATCGTACCATTCTATCCGTGAATCAACTAGAGCAGTGATGGTTTTATTTTATTTTTGCTCGCTTTGATGATATTGATGAGGGCAGCACGCGAAAAAATCCCCTGCTTAAAGAGTAATGAATCTTCCGCGAATTGTGTGTTTCATGAAGCTGTGCAATGTGGAATCCTTATCAGATGGAATTAAACAGTCCGCTGTGTAACCACATGTCTAGTATCATAGTGCCTGGTACTTACACATTACGTTTGCGCTGCCAGTGAAAAGGATATCGTATTTTATTCCAAATGAACCACACGGTATATCTTTCGCGCACAAACAACAGGCAAACAAAACTAACCCAATTTGATTTGTAGCCTTATCAGCTCGAGTGGTTTCCGCTTGGAAGGTTTTTATAATGCACACCGTATTGTGCATTTGTTTTGTAAAGAAATTAACAAACTTGAAATGTCAAGAGCTGCATGGCGTCGGTTTGTTCCGGTGCTTCTTTTTAAAATGATTCACTTCATCGTGAGTAAGCACTATTAGCACTTGCTTAAACCTGAGCTCGCTAAGTGAGTGATCGTACAATTATTTATTTTTGATCTGGTCCGGTTTGGCAAAAAAATGTATGTTCCAACGTTCACAGAAAAGCTTAACATTACATTATGTATGTGAGTCAATGTGTGTACTGTTTAGATACTATTACAATTTTTTTGGAAATTTAAAACTTTTCCTAACTCAACACTGCCTCCATTTCGGTCATTGGATCGCTGCCTAACTGTGACGTCCTTCGACCTTCAACATGTGTTAATTCATTCTTTAATTTCTACTTTCAGTATTTACTCTTACAGTCTCGATACGAACCGTTGGTAGAAGTTCTCTCTTCTGTGGCACGATCGACAACCTGCTAGCAACGTATCCAAGACGTTCATAACACATCACAATCAGCATTATTTAAATTTTACCTTAACAAAACCGCAAAGGATCAGGACTGGATTGTAAACGAAACATTGCCCTGAGTCTTGGCGTGTGTTGACCCAAAAATTTGTATCCTGTTTCAATTCGGACACGGCCTTAATAGCGGTAAGTAGTTATTTTATGCCAAAATGATTATGATGATTAAAAACTCATAAACGCTATCAATGTGAGAAGAAATTACTCGTTAGTCATTCCATCTTATATTCTAGAACTATCTAACATGTAATTTGTTCATAACAGTTGTTTTCGATGACAACACATTTTATTTGCGTTTGAACAACATTTCTCTATTACGCAGATACTAGATTTTCTGGGAATACTCGTTTATCTTTGCTTTTATTACATTACATTCGATTATGATATTGTACTACAATTCGCGTGGGTTACTGATGCGATTGGCATCATGTTCACTCTGGCTGACTGTGCCCTTTAGTTGACAAAATGGCGTTAGGACCTAGTTGGGTGGTCCCCGTCGTCTGTACGTCAGGATTATTGATTTTTGTTGCCTCCGCAAAATGCCTTTCTCGGTGCGTGGCTGTGTGTGTCCTTTGCGGGACGGTTAACGTTGGTAAGCTTAGAGCTGGCATATGGAATGTGGCTCGGTGTCGAGTAATAGAAATGTTAATATTTGTGTATGCATATCAGGGGATTGCTCAGCTGTACAGCATTCCGGTGGACAAACAGTATGGTGAAGAGAAAAAATAAAAGTCTTTGAACGGCTAGACACTGACATAAATATATATATATATACGTAAATAAAACTACGTACAATAAAAGGCAGTGAATGATTTAGTATTCTTACCATTAGGTAATGTTGTCTTCGATTGCCTGATTTGCGGTCGTTAGGTCGACTACTATATCTACGAGGCTTTCCACCGACCTTCAGAAACCTTTGGTGGCGTTAAACTTGGCGATGTTAGTTTCCTACCCCATCAAGTTTTAATTTTTTTTTTGCTTTTCGTGCTGCAATTTCAATAGCTAGCAAACTTTCTCTGGCCTGCGAGTTTCAGCCAGTCGGCAGCTCGGTTGGTTTGTTGGTTTGTAGGCGGCCTAGACGAAACTTTACTTGAATGGGGAAACTCGAGCCATGAACTTGTCGCGGCGTATGGCCTTGGCTTTCGTGGGTGCAGCGCGTTAGTGAACGGACGCCTCCCACCGCTCTGTTCTGAGTCGAAAGGTGCGTACGATAAAACAATCGATAAGGTTTCGGGCCTTATTCATCATCGCGATTTGCATGCTGAGTTATGGTTTTTTCTTGGCTTCCCAAAAACAAACAGGTGCAAACGGCTTTTATTTTGATTATTAATTTATCATAAAATAAAAGTCAAGGCGGCAATTGTTACTGGCTAGATTATACATAATTTTTTTTTGGAAAGAACTTTCACCAAACAAACAAAAAGTATGGTAAATTGGTTGATTGAAATGTTTGTTTTTGTCATCCGGTTTTTTCGTGTTATGCCACTGGCCCATTTGACATGCAAAGCTAATTTTTTAAAGTTTCTGTGAATCCCCCGATGCAGATCTTAACCGTTGAATGTCTTCTTCGCGATGTGATTTAGTCATTAAAGGTGCCGCGACGTCGTGTTCATATGCCAAGCACCATTCATGATGACGCGGCGATTTTCAAGGCCAACGATGCGCGACCTGACTGAGACACTGTTTTCCGAGCCGGTTTATGTCACTTCATTTGATTTTATTTTATAAATTTAACACCCTGTTGTTCGTTTGGGTGGGTGCCCGAACTACAGAACTAGGATTTTTGAAGAGATATTACTATCTCACTGATCCAGCTTAGGTACTATTTATCGTCCGTTGTGAATTGTGTTTAAATTTGCTGCATATTATTATCAGTGATACCGAGCGGTCTGTGAGCATTCATAACATCCTTGGTATATCCATGGCTAGTGTGAATGGTGTAAAACGCTTATGAACGTTTAGTATTCTGATCAGTCTCGTTGATGAGTGATGTAAAGTCGCTTAGATTGACATTGGCTATGCCCATCATACGGCACCGACCTGTCGATTGCCTTTAAGACTTGTTCTGTAATGTTACAAAGCTTTTGCTCCGTAATTTTATTTGCTTTGTAATTTTTAATGTCTTATTTATATTATTGACTAAGATGGTTGATTTACGAGACCAGTCCAGCGATTAGAATGCAACTGGCGTGCGCCAACCTAGCTAGAATGGTGTTTGATTCAGGTTTAGCATTGGTGGGGCTACGTGCGCCGGCTCACGAAGTTAAGCCAGAATTGTGCACGTGCCAAAACGAATGCATCATCCGGTTTAAAGTTGTTCATTTCTTTCTTTTCTTCAAAATGCCAACTGAATAGGAACCGGAAATGTTTCATAACTGAACTTAAGAATTTTGTTGTAGAAACGCGCAAATTATATGCGAGTAGGCTTTAAACATTTGAGGCCCTTTAAAGCTGCGACGGCAATGTTAGACAACAACCATTAATGTACATTTGAATGCTGTTTTGCAATGGCACCAATCTAAAGATGATGTCTGATACTTCCACATTCCCTTAAAATTGCATGCAGTTCTTCAAAACGAAAGCAGATGAGTTGATATTGCGGGGGTTTCCCGATGATGGTGCGACCGGGCGCATGTTTACGAGTGCAGTCGGTTAAAAATAAATTGCGCAACACAATTGCAGTTGCATGCAGCCGGTGCTCGGGGTAGCGTTCGCTAGTTTGTCAGGCGCGTCGCAGATGATGACTTCGGCACTGATCATGTGCACAAACTTTACATCTTCATGTTGCTCTTATTGTTGCGAATGCTACTGCCCGAAGGCAAGTCCTGGTCTTTTCATTTAATCTTGTACGATCGCATCGTATTACATAAAGTAGAATAAGCGTACAGTAATTGAACTAAAAAGAGTGTAAAAAAGATCATATCTTTGAGTGAAATGCGAATAGTGTTTCTCAGTTGGTATTGAGAGGAAATTGTTCAATTGTAAACGTGTTAAACCACGTTTGTATGTTTATTTTGTTATTTTCTTTTTGACCATACCCAGCAACTCGAACGTGCGCACGATATCTGATGACGATCGGGGATCGGTAAAGACGGCACGCTGCTTGGTATCGCTCGCTCGGTCTTGTTGTCTCCGGCATTAGTTGATGCGATCGGGGGATTATTATACGATTCAATGTGTTAAACACGACAGTCCGTTCTCAATAAGCTGGGCTCATTAATCTGGGTGACAAAACACGTGTCACGCTTCATTGTGTTTAAATAAAAATGAAAGAATTAAAAAACGTGCTCGGGCAGATCCAATGAGTTGATAGAAATTAAAACATCGGGTATCAGGTTGATAATGGCGTACTTACGTCACTGACCAGTGTCAGAAAAGAAGGTATTAGCTCGTAGACGTCGCAGGGTCTCCTTCATCAATCAGGTCTGATAACACATCACTCATGGTTTCGCGTCGTCATCGTGGTTTCGCATGTGGTTTGT
Organism: Anopheles coustani; assembly: GCF_943734705.1. NCBI lineage: Eukaryota > Metazoa > Arthropoda > Insecta > Diptera > Culicidae > Anopheles > Anopheles coustani. The sequence goes on from NC_071289.1 coordinate 56,730,867, forward strand.
TTTGAGAACCACCACCATGCCGACCACACCGGCCACTTCACACGACCGACTTCCCTTTGCCCGCAAGGCCAGACGCAAGGCCAATTTATGCCACGAAGGGGGTTTGGCGAAACCATCAAATCTCTTTGCGTCTGCCGGTGGAGAACCGGTAATCTGCGGTAATGGCGGCGGCGTCTCTCTTATCAGTGGGCGGCCGGAGGAAGTGGATGAAGCGAGCGCTACTTCTTCATTACGTCACCATGATTGGATGGTTTTATTTACCCTGCTAAGAATGGGCAGTTTGTACCGGCTGAGCTTGTGTCAGTGACAGTAACAGATATCTCCATACGAGCTTATCAGTGTTGTGCAAAGTACGTACAGTGAAGATGGAAGCGGGTGCACTCCACCGTGCTCTCAAACATGTCCGTGCACACAGGCTAAGATAAGCGTCCGCGAGAGCAGCTTTTAATAAATGATACCATGCTTGCCCGGCGTTCCGGCATTTGCTTTGCGACAGGGAAGTAGTGAGCAGTTCGTTTGTTCTGTCAGTTTTTATTTGTTTAAACTTCGTACGGTAAGCCGAATCAACTTGTTCGCTTTATACACCTATTTTAACGGAAGTGATCGTGCAGCGGTAAATAACGTGACATTCGGCGATGTCGTCGGATTGTTTTATGGAGTTCAACACGTGACAGTATGGTCATTTAGGTGGAAATAGAAAAAAACAACCCTGATGCTTGGTTTTTGGAGGGCCAATAAGTTGCAAACAACATGTGGCCAGGGAAATTATATTTTTCTTCACTTAATCTATCAGCTGCGGTTACGTTTGGTGTGTGGTAAAGTGGATACGAACTCCACCTTACTGCCCAATAACAGTAGCAGCACCGTGTGCGATAACGTCCGCTTGATAAACTCCGTTTGCCAGTTGTGGTCGGGTGGTGAAAAGGTTCGATAAGAACCACTCGGTTAGGTGTCATTCGTCCCACATCATTAATGGGCGCTATTGTGTATTCAATTCCAGGCAATGAACTGAGGTTGCCAATTTGTGCGCTTCATACGGTGATACGATTCCTTGTAGCCCTGAAGATGCCAGAATTCAATTCAGAAAGCGAAAAAAATAATACTTTTAAAACGTTTTGCTTGAAGTAAGATTGACTTTAGTTATTCCCTTCCGCCGCTCGATTTAATTCTTTGACCCAGACGAGCTATTTGCATCTTAAATAGCTAGCTTTAAAACAGGTGAGAACTTGATTTCAGTTGCGAAACGTTATACCGCATGATAGGGGCCCTTGGGGCATAATCGCCTACGAAATACCTGCACTTTGAACTAATGGAAATCTTTCGCTCGGTTCTTATCGGTTCCGTTTGTGCACCGGGATGAGGTTGTTGGGAAATCTTCGGTCAGCGTCAATGATAATTCGATGAATGCTTTTGACCTGACCTGCCGTTGGGAAACATTTCGTAGGCCAGGCAGGGGATACAATTGAGTGTGAAAATATTTTCGGTTGTCACTGGAGAGATTTCGATTGTAGTAATTATCTCGTCATTCAAGTATCAAGCTAATTTAAATTGATTTCACTATGTTGGTACAAGTTTAATATGGAAATAAATTTCAATGCTTAGTTTCATACATTTTTCGTGAACGTATCTCACGTATTTATCGTAGATCATTATTTTATTATTTTCCTTAATGTCGGGCATGGTGATAATTAATGCATTTAAAGCAACAAAATTGAATTATGTTATTCTTAGTACCATGAATATTTATTCTAAAACAGCTTTAGAGAAAGGCAATTGTTAATAGATAATTAAAGTGAATCTATTCGATTGAAATTTTGTATTATATTCTTCGTTGTATGGTCTCTCTTAGTCAGCAATATGAACATAAACCTATGCCCTACCGGGTCTCTATTGTGTTTGCTAAACCACTCAATGCTAGTTTGAAAACGAAAACAATCTTGTATCTTATCCTGTTGTGATGTGTGATTAATATTTGCCCTTCCTTCTTTTTAGATAAACGCTACTGAAACAGTTTTGCTGAAATAATGTTTGCCATCTAACGATAAGCGAAATAAATCATCGCAATCGAAAAGCAATTTCCTGGCCTGAACCTGAACCGACGGCGTTTGAGCTAGACGAGTAAAAACACGGCTGAGCGGAAGGAAAAGGTTCGGTAGGAAGGTTCGGGATCGCGATCACCGCCGAACATCAGTATATGTCATGAATTCGGACGAATATGAGCAGTTACCGACGTCCAGTGTAGCGGCAATCATGACGGCCGGTGCGATAGCCGGCATCATGGAACACTGCGTGATGTACCCGCTGGACTCGGTCAAGACCCGCATGCAATCGCTCACACACATGAAGGCGCACGACACGATTATGTCGACGCTGCGCGACATGGTGCGCACCGAAGGGCTGATGCGGCCGTTCCGGGGTGTGATGGCCGTAGTGGCCGGTGCTGGACCAGCCCACGCACTCTACTTCGGTGCGTACGAGTGCTCGAAGGAGATGATCGCGACGGTTTCCGATCGTGACCACGTGAACTACATGCTGTCGGCAGCGGCGGCCACGCTTGTGCACGACGCCGTCTCAAACCCGGCCGACGTGGTGAAGCAGCGGCTACAGATGTACAACTCACCGTACAGGTCGATCATGCACTGCGCCACGCAGGTGTACCGAACGGAGGGCTTCCGAGCGTTCTATCGTTCGTACTCGACGCAGCTCGTCATGAACATACCCTACTCGGCGATTCAGTTCCCGACGTACGAGTTCTTCCAGAAGCTGCTCAACAAAGACAATAAATACAACCCGCCAGTGCACATGGTGGCGGGAGGGGCTGCCGGTGCGGCCGCGTCCGCCCTCACCACGCCGCTGGACGTGTGCAAGACGCTGCTGAACACGCAGGAAGATGGAGCAGGTAAAACGCGAGGCCTCATCGAGGCAGCCAAGAAGATCTACCACACGGCCGGCCCGATGGGCTTCTTCAAGGGGCTGCAGGCGCGCGTTCTCTACCAGATGCCGGCCACCGCCATCTGCTGGTCGACGTACGAGTTCTTCAAATATATCCTGTCGCGTGTAAAGAAGCCTATTGGAGCGACCGGCGCGCCCGGTGGCAGCCGCCCACTGTCCACGGTGGAGCCGGATGATAAGGGTAGCCCCAATATCACTGACCTGCGCTACATGATGATCCCTGCCGCGGCCGAGGCGTCCCCGTCCGGATGCAGTGGTGTTAGCAGCGCCAGCTTGCTGATTCGAGACGGAACGACGGCCACAGGCGCAAACACTAGCGATAAGGGAGGTAGCAGCGGCAGCAGTGCGGGAGGTTTAATTCCCCGCGGTGGTCCGGAACTACCGGCCCTCTCCGGAGCCGGAATTTACGGGGCGATGAGCTATAACACTATGCACTCGAATGAAACGAACCACCTAACCGACGTCCGAAGGACGAATTAGAATCGCTGCCCCGGGTCCGAAATGTTAGTCGGCGGCAGCTGCGGAAATGCACGGTGTTCCCCTGCCCTTCCCACTTGACTTGGTTCTGGAGCAGTGGAGCGGCTGAGCGGCTGTGTTGATAAGTTAATAATCTCGTTGGTTTCGCTAGTTTTTAGAAAAAACTGCTAACCAACGGCTAGAAGCAGCAGCAGTCCGTGAGTGAGCGAAAAATAGAGGGAGAGAGGGAGAGATTAAGAGAGGACGAACGATGTGGAGGGCGATGCGTGAAATGTGTATGGGCGAGAGATCGGATTCGTGAAACCACCTTTCCCCCTGGGTGGCGAAGTCAGTATGCATGAACGCACCTTACAAAGTACAGCGTTTTGTTAAGTTTACATTATCCCTGGAGGAGTAGGCGATGCGGGCAGGCAGAATAACGCGAGCAAAAAACAAGTAGGAGTGAGTGAGACCGAAAGTGATGAACACAGGAAGGGCTACTTTAGTAGGATGAGTGAACAGTGAATGTAACTGTTGGCCGTCTGTGAATTTTGTAAAAAAAAGACAGGACTCCGTCGGTTATAGTATGGATCGGATATGAGATCTCGTTTAAAAAGATTCATGAAGATGCTCTATTATCATGGACCAATGTCCATCGAAGGCATCGTTTTAGTGTACTTTGGTTTTGTAAATTCCGCTTGGCTCTTCTATTACTTCATTTGATAAAAAATCCCTTCCCGTTATAGTGAAACACTGGCCAGAACGACGCGTGAAGAGAAAAATACGCATATAAATGAATGTAGCCAATCGTTAGCACACATTATATCCGTGAGGTGTTGTACATAATATTGGGAACGAAGCAGCCTATCATTTGCGAAACATCGATTGGTGCGCTTCTACGAAGGATGCCTTGATGAGGCGAGCAAATTATTGAACAACAAAAAAACGCATCTCTGGAGTACTCAACGAGGAATGGTGGCCGTATTAAATTTTAAGCTGTATTTTGTTTTAGATATTTTGTATTTTTACTTATACCATTATATTTATGTACATTGGAAACAGCAGATGCAGTTAAGGATTTCGAGTAACTGAGAACTTTCCTTTTAATTATTTTGATATTATTTTGCTTCACTCCGTGTCCTCTTTTCTTTCTCTAATTGGTCTTTCATTTCAAATTTGCTCCGCTCCTTACAGGGTTCGTTGCACATTAGCAGCTGCAAGGGTTACGAGATTTTGTATCGTTCGGCTGTTAGATAAAAATAACAATTAAATCAAATTAAACCGGTAGGTGGAATCCACCTACCCGTACCAAGCTACCAGCGCCTAGGACTTGGTCGGTAAAGTTTACTAGGGCTAGTCCAGGAAGCACTTTCTAAAAGTCAAGTCAATTAAACATTGATTCAAAATCCGCTAGTTAGTAACAGCAGTAGCATCCGGAAGCAAATGCGTCATGCATCGGGTGAACCGGGGGCTGATTTGTTGTCTGGGCACGGGGCGCACAATTGATTCGCAAATTAAAGCAAAGGTATAAGGAAGTACAGATATTTAAATATCATTTTCAGCCGCCTCTATTATTTCTTTCTGAATCGCGTGATATCCTGTGTGCGTGCGTTGTATGTGTTGATAGTGTAGGTGCCACTTTTTCGTTTAGTTTTCAAAAACGTCGCATGACACAGCATTCACGAGCGGGAGATACATTTTGCATTGGTAGTTCAACTCAAGGAGTCGATGGCCATAAGGAATATCGTTGATAAAGTTCGCGTGTCGCGCAAGTTCGTGCAGATGCAAAGCAATCGGTACAAAATGAAATACAGCATACACGAAACAAATGACATACGGACAACAGTCACAGTCACCATTACACTCAGCCACAGAAATTCGAAAGGAATAAAAAAACCTATTTCAACTCTTGTATATGCATTGAAACAGTTGAACATTAGTACCTTTTGTTTCCTTCTTTTCACAGTGCCATCCGAAAGATCCGATTTTTCTCTCATCTATGAAGTTACAACCAGTAGCACTTTGTGGTTCCGTAAGTTGGTTTTAATTGCCGAGAACCAAGCACTAGTTGAGGTTACAATTGTGCACTTTGACGTCCTTCCACCAGTTGTCTCTATAGTGGTACTTTTGCAGCTCGATGCCCCCCATCGGAACGGTGTAAAGAAGGCGACCCAGGGGTCGCTTCGGCAGAGTGCCCTGGAGGAGATTAACCGGAAAGCAATCCAACGACGGTGTCCAATCGCAGTGCGGTGGTAACAGTCGCCTCTTCCAGCCGACCCGCTTGTACATGCCTTGCTGTGGAAGGAAACCAATGAGTGACACAAAGCAATGCAACTAATTATGCGCTTTCCGCATGCACTTACCGCAACATCGAGCTGAAAAACAATCAACTCTATGTAGGGCGGTGCAATCATTGTCACCGAATCGGTTGCAAATATCCTATAGATGCCTTCCGAGTGCAGGTAGCTTATGTGCAGCTCGTTTGCGTAGAAATTTCTTATGAAACGAGCCTCTTCGTGGTGCATCAGCTCGTCGTTAAGCACACAAAATTCGGCCTTTTCCCGCCAGGGCAGCATCTTCCCCATGCGTATCTGTCCCCAGAGTGTACCGTAACATAGGAAGTGAGTTAGTTTATGCTGTACCAGTAGCCGGTGAACCCTGGAAGAATGTGTTAAGACATGGCATTGAAGGTATGGAATCGTGAGGTTCGACTGAATCAACAGCTCTTAAAACCCACCTTTCGAACAACCGCTCTAGCTCGTGCCGATACTTTTCGGTCATGTTGCAGGTGTGCTGAAATTGTTGCACAGTTGATTCTTGACCGAATATGATCTGCCACCATCGTACGGTAGTGTAGAGGATAATTCCAACACACATTAACACTACCAAGCGGTACAGTGAAAAGCGGAGCATGGTAACGACGATTTCACTTGCCAATAGCCTGCTGATGTAGTTAATATATTACAATTGTGTATATCGTTAACGTCTTCATAAATGCTGAGCAGATTTATCACAGACAGTTTGCCATTGTTTCTACTATGAAACACATTTTCCTTGCGTTTGCCTGCCAGGGGCAATTTCTTACTGGTGATGGGAAATTAACAGCTGACCAGATGCCAAACAAAGTGCAAGCAACAAAAATCGCGGACATGCGCAATGATTTTGTTATTCATACCAAAAGGGGCGTCTGCCTTTCCAAAATGCCGAAAACGGTTTCTTTAGAAAAAACTAATTTCAACGAATAAATAAATAAATAAATAAATAAATAAATAAATAAATAAATAAATAAATAAATAAATAAATAAATAAATAAATAAAGAAATAAATAAATAAATAAATAAATAAATAAATAAATAAATAAATAAATAAATAAATAAATAAATAAATAAATAAATAAATAAATAAATAAATAGCTACCATGTGATATTTTGACTTTAATTGGTCGCACCATATGCTTGAAATCAGTCTTCAATTATTAAATAGTTTGCTTAATTTGGACATCGAATAGGATAAAAATTTGCACGAGTAACAATATACGCTTTTGCCTGTGAAACACAGGCACTTCAAACGGAGCGATTAGACTGAAACAAGGCAAATCGAACTAGAAAAAATATGTTTGATCTCGTTTAAGTCTCATCTATATACTTAACACTGCTCACCCTTTCGATATCTCAAAATTGCTACCATTTGAAAAGGAAATTGACAAGCCTTAACACTACAATACATTGCTTTGGAAACTTGCCCGAATGCTTTTTAGGGGTCATTTTGACCCCTATTTTGAAAACGCTATAACTTCACTATTTTTGAAGATTTTTCAAATCCGTAAACTGTTACGGTTTAGTATTTTTATTGACTAGCTTTTGACTTTTTAAATTTTTTGATGTACCACTTCACCATTCCGCTAGCTCGGTGTATAGCAAAAAAGATCGATATGAGTAGAAATTTAATCCTTTTCAACTTTTATTCTTTCAAAGTGTATCATGTACATGTAATATGTATAATGTAAAAAGAATGCGCTATGATGTTGATATATTAGGCCACATTTGAAAAATAATTTCATATTTTTAAATTATCAAATAACGCCACAAATTGATCTTAAAGATGTGGATTTTAACATTTTCCATAGGTAGTTTCCGTTCTGCGCTTTGTTCCGTTTTTCCGTACACGAGCGTTTCGAAGCGTTATGCGCGATGCGTTACTATGGGAATTGGCGTTATTTTTAATCTTTGAGGCCAATTTATGGAGTCATTTGTAATGGCAAAAATATGATTTTATTTTTTAAATGTTGCTCAACATACTAACTTTCTAGCGCACACTTTTTTTTTCTAGATTTACATCAAAGATTTTGAATGAATAAAAGGTGAAAAAAACGCAATTTCGACCGTTTTTGCTATACACCGAGCTAGCGGAATTATGAAGAAATGCATCGGAAAACCAAAAACGTCAAATGATAGTCAACAAATGTACTAAAAAATAACAGTTTACGGGTTTGAAAAATTTTCAAAAATAGTGAAGTTATAGCGTTTTACAAGTAGGGGTCAAAATGACCCCTAAAAAGCATTCTAGGTATAGTCAAGTTGGTTCTCGGAACTAGTCGAACAGAAAAATCTGAAATTTTTGTTTTAGATATAGCTTTGGATTTTAAGAAAAGCCTAAATTTTTTTTGTAAAAATATTCAGCCGTTTTCGAGATATTAAAATCGAAAACTGCGTTGGGGTCAAAATGACCCCAATTTGGATTCTAGTGTTAAAAGTATGATGTATTCCAATAATTTGGATGCTCAAACTCAGCAGTTAGAGATCGTGAAGGTCACAGAATAACTAAAAAACATGCCAACCGTTTGCCGGTCCTGACTAAAACTTAGGCCAACTGCCGCAAGGTCGTCTCACAGGAGACCTGTGAAATGTTTTTTTTTTAAAGTACTAAAGTGATGTAACATGTTATTTACTACAACAAACAATATGTAACAACAAATTTACTTCGTTAAATTATGTTGCATTTTTTATTTTCTATCGCTTATTAAAATTAGTCCATTTTATAAATGCAAACGTTGTTGGGACTACTGATCAGCGAAACTTTTGAAAATATTTTTTCTTATTAGCATTCCTATGAAAGAATAATTCTAACAACAAAAATAAGAGAAAGCTATCTTAGAAATGAATGCATAGCGCATTTCGAGTAACAATTCAAAACGAATCGATAAAAAATAAGACCGTAATATCCGTAACATCCTTTCACTGCATGTCCAACTATTATAACTCCAACAGTTGTTTCGTTTGTATTCCTTACTATTTCTTCTTCTTCTTCTTGGCGTAACGACCCGTCTCGGTCAAGCATGCTCCATGAAGAGCTTACAATACTTTTTCCCTTTGAGCCCCGACGCTCATGGACCGATTTTTAACCGGCGCTACAACTCGGCTGTCGCGGATCCCCCTTACTATTCATTTGGTTTATTTTTGCTAATGGAATGCGATTTTTTATTTAATTTAGTTTAATAACTGCCTTTGTTCCTCGTTAAATGTTGGACCGACATGTTTGATATTTTTGGTGTCTATTTTTGTTTTTTCTTGAACCCGTGTTTGAAAAAATCATTTGGATATACTTACTTGCTGACAATCTTACCAGTTCCATTTGCCATCGAATTTTGTTATCGTTATCAAAGCGTTATCGAATCAATAAAGTTTGCTACAATGCAGTCCAAAATTTGCGTTTTTTAAATATTTTCTTCTTCGTTTTAACCTTCAGATCTACAACCGCCTACCTGGGTAAGTTTTCCCCTTTTATTTTGCAATTACTTCGAATTGAACAGTTATATCGACTCGAAATTCCTGGAATGCCTCAACCAACATGTTCTCTATCATTCTGCCGAAAACCGACTGTTTATTTTTATTCTAAGTATTTTTTTACACCATTTTTCAATTTATACCCCTTAAATCTACAACCGCCTACCCGGGTAAGTCATACGTTTTGTACGAGAGTTTATATTTTTCTGTACCAAGACAAACCACCAGTAGGTGAAAGGAGGTGCCCCTCGGGTTTTTCTTTTTATATTTATATTGAAAACAATCCAAATTTATCTAAAACACACTATGACAGACTGTTTTACTCCTCGAACTCCTCGAACAATTAGTAATGAGATAAACTCAAAGACGTTCTATAAATATGCAAATTATGCTACATTTTGAACCACACAGCGGCATCGAAAGCATTCTAGGTGAACTTTCATCATTTGCTACACAAAATAATAATTTTTAATTGCAAGAAAATTATGATGCAACGGGATGAATTAAATACAAAAGAAACTGTTATCGTTTGAAACAAAACGATCGAATTTATGTATATGAGCTAAGTTTTAAAATGTTTAGGCTTAAATATCAGATGTAACAATGTATAATAAAGAATTTCCTCCAGATATGCCACTGAATTTACTGAGGAACATGAACATTTCCAAAACGTAAAATTTAATAGAAAAATATTGCTACATCTTTGAAGCTTCAATTTATAAGCAAAAATGTTGAAGGCACCAAGAAGTTACTTCACCAGAAACTTAAGAAGTATAAACAAACACAATAACTTATTGAAAATGTATGGTTTACAGAGTTGGCGATTGTAGATCTATGGGATAAAATATATTTGAATGAAAACATTACTTACTTATCGAATTTTTAATATTATTATTTGAATGAGATTTGTTAGAAAACATTCCTAAGTATCATTACTGAAAATTTCAACTCACTACGGCATCTAGAACAAAAGATATTAGCTTTGAAGCAAAGCAAAATGCAAACCCCCATACAAAACGTATGGCCTACCCGGGTAGGCGGTCGTACGTTAACGTAGGTATTTTTGGTCGTAGACCTGAAGGTTAGGTTGTGAAAATTGGATTCAAAATTGTAACATTAATTTTTCTTTGTTTTTTTGGTAAAAGAGTAAATGAGGCCCCGGCCGCCATGTTTTCGATCGTGGGTACACCTCTTGTGGACGTTTAAACTGAATGTATGCAATTGGTGATACATTAATTCGTTAAATTCAACCTACGAGTATTTGAATCGTAGTGTGTACCGTTAATTTCGGCTACGCAATCAACCTAGGGGTGCGGTATGAGGGGGGCCCACGGGCCCCCCTTATTTCTCAAAACTATAACAAACTCTCTTTTTCAGTAGACCTAGCGCAGTCCGCTCGCTGCGCTCGCTGCGGGCGCGCCGCCGTTTCCAACTCATTTCTTCGACTAAACTCATTGTTTCATGCTGTCCATCATGTGTGGTATAGTTTAGTTACTAGTAACTTACAGTAACTTAACATGTAAAAGTATATTAACCCGCATTCAACCTCCACTGCGTGATTAGTTTAAACCGTTATGTTCTTTTAAGCGAACCGTTAGCGATCAAATATTTGAAAAGTATGCATGCGTCGCGCTTTGCATAGCTTCAGGCGCTTAATGTAAACCAGTAGGAAGAGGAGAATCTAGCCCGGGGCCTCATTTACTCTTTTACCGTTTTTTTTTTATGTATCACATGCATTTCTTATATCTCATGCTATACGATATACTTGCCTGTTTTAATCCTTCATTTAAGAGTAAATTTATATTTTTCTCTTTTATATGTCGGATGTACTGAAAAGAATCATCTTTTTTTATTTAAATTTGTTTATTTTCTGTCTTTTCTTCCTCATTTAAAGTTATGACGAAACGATACATATGTCATTTGTGTTACTTTCTCTTCGTTTTCTATTTTCGTACCCTCCCTCTTTCCTTTGCTTTGTAGTTAGGTGAAATATTTGTGTACCAGTTGAAGTGTTTTTTTTTGTTATGTATTTTGTGTGTTTGCTTAAGTTTTGTTAGTTTTGCTGTCTCTTTTTTTCCTACCATAGTATTTTTCCGTTTGTTAAAATGTCCAAACACAACAGAAAAAGAACACTTGAGAAACGAATTGGCTTACGTGAAACAAACGGAAAGCTTTTTTTCAACATTAAATATGTTTTTCTGTTCTTTTGTTTGTTTGTTTCTTTGTTTGTTTGTTGCACTGTCCTACCCCATCGGCATGGTGCTGCTGTTGGGTTTTTGTTTCATTTCATACGAACGTCTTACGTTAGCTTTTCTAACCTTTTCATGCTATGACTCGATCACTTTCTAAATAGTTCTTCTCCTAATGAGTGGTAAACTGACCCAACCCAATATCAACGTGTTGTGTGGTTGTATAACATTGTTTCGGTATAATGCAACATTTTCGTTTCACGTAATTTTGCTATTTGCTCATCGTTTCTGCTAGTTATCTGTTTGCTTCCCTACATATGCCGGTAGTTCGGTGCACGCTGCACGCAATTCACAGTCGTTCCGTAGCTAGCTTATTTTATCATATTTCCACGAGTCGTTTTCTTGCTGGTTGAGAGTGGCGCTTGGTATGGTTTGATATAACATCCTATCTTGCTATTTTTGGTATGGCTTTCCTTTACGGAAGGTGTTCGCGTAGTAACGTATCCTTCGTTCGACCTGACTGTATTAAAGGTTTCCGATATCTATGTTTTACTGCTGTTGCTGCTGCTGCTCGATCTTGGTTGTTTTGTTTAAATATTGAACTAGTGGCATTTTGATGGCTATGGCCCGGTTATGGATAAAAGTTTATAACCATTTAACGGTGGCGGACCGATGGAAAATACCAGCTAAAGGCTTAAGTTGTTGTGGTTGGTTTTGCATTACGTTTTTTTTTTGTTTGTTTGGTTGTTGCTACGTACGGGGCTGTAGTAAGAGCTTGTAATAAAAAACGGGAATATGTGTGTCTGCGTGTATGCATATATTTATCTCATATCGCATCGTATATGCTGGGTTACATTCGTTTCGGAAACTGTCTACTGTGTTACTGACTGCAACATGATAACATTATAGCAGGTTGTTTTAGTTGTATTTTCCATCAATTCATTTCCGTTTTACGCCACGGTTCCTGGCTTTTACCCCCTTCTCTTACTGGTGTGGAGATTGAGCGTGCGAGTGTTGGTTGTGCTAGCTTCAGACGCCATTTGATGTTTGCATTCAGCTTAGTGCAAATTTTTGCTTCGAAGATTTACCTAATTTACAGTTGAAAATGTGTTTTGTATTGTTAGTTTATTTCGCTTAACAGATTTACTTGGTTACTGGTTCCCAATGTCAACGTCTGTTCCTTTACTCTCCTCTGTCTGCCTCAGAACACAGGGTTTTGTTTTGTCAGTATATATAAACTTAGTGTAGCTGTATACTTGTGTGTTTTGTGTGAACTAGTTGGTGTATCTAGTACTTGGTTTTTTGTTTCAAAAACTGAAATATTTACAAATATAATTCGAATGGTAGCTGTGTATTTGTTTGTGTGTTATTTTTCTGACAGTTTTTGCTATGTTGGTTTCATCTCAAATCATTTTCTTGTGTCTTTCTGTTTTTTGTTTGCTTGCAGTTTATTGCAACAGAACCATTGCTGACTTTCGAGTCATTGTGTATTTTATTTTAGTTATTACATTCCTATATAAAAAATTTATATTTATTTAGAATTTTTCTTGTGTTTTTTTTCTGTTTGCGATATATATATACTATTTTCTCATACATTGTTTCATATATTTTATGTATATAATTATTTCTCTTTTTGAATTTTTCGTGTAACTCATACTTCTCTATTTCGCAATGCATTTGAGATGTGCTTCTTCTTTGCGTTTCTCAATTTCTTCTCAGCAGAAATTGTCGCTCTCTACATGCATTTTCGTATTGATGCGTTTATGTTGAAGTGGTTCACTAGTTAAAGTACAGTGAGTATTTAACACATACTTACACATTTTCGAGTTTTTTTGTTTGTTCAATATTTGCTACGTTTTTGTTGGTTTTCTTAGTGCTGTTTTAATTTTGCTTGCTGCATTTTACATTAATTCCATTCTCTTTGCTTTCACTTTTACCTTGCTTAGATTCTTCGGCCACGTTCCTTCGATTTATTTTGAGTTTCCGAGTTATGTGAGAGCGGGGCTTTGTTGTTTTACATGTATGCTTCAATCACATTGTGTTTTTTGTTTCTTTTGCTTTTGATTTTAGCTACTTTATCTATGCTGTGTTGTGGATTGGTGGTTGAGTGGCGGAAGGGAAAGAAGGTTTTCCTTTTGGTGCGGGTTTAGATACGGGACAGAGTACGAAGAAGGAGTGGAAAATAATTGATTAAATGAAAAGCGATAAAACCATTCACTTCCATAACTTACTATGTACAATTAATCTTTATTATGATAGTAAGATATAAAAAAAAATCATAGAGTTTTCGGTAAACCAAATTCCAAAACATTCAGTCTGGCCTTTGTGTCCGGACTGGCGGACGGGTTACACCAAATCGAATGTATCTGAACTCTTCGCTTCTGATAAGCTTCCTATGATAAACGTTTCGCTACAAACAATGTACGCTACTAAAATATTTCTAACAATCGGTATGTTTTTTTCCTTTGCTTCGTTTATTTTATAGTTATAAAGGTTATCCTCCTATTCGCTCCTGTTTGAAGATATAGAAATGTGTTGGAAGAACGAAACTATTCTAAGCAAGAGCTTTAAACGTCCTGGCATATGGCATGACAGAAATTATTCCTGGTGCCAGTAAAATGGCAAACACTTTGATGCCATTATCACCGTCTCTTTGCTTCCCTTAATGCGCTTAATGTTGCACTTATCTTATCGTTACTTTGGGTGTGCTTTGCAGTACCGCTAGTGCTCTGCCACCAATGCTGCTTAACTGGAAGGAAAATTACACTATAGACCCTCACCCTGCCATTCCTGCCAAAAGAATCCCGCACTCTTCGGATTCGTTGGCGGCCCGGGGGAGGGGTTTGGGAGGAGAGGGAAACTTTGCTTTGCTCACAGGCTACAGTTTGTTGGTTTATTTTCTCGAAAAGACCGAACGGTCGACTACTACTAGTATCCGAAGTTTTATTTTTCATAAGTGCGCTCACGTTTGGTGATTAATAATTTTTTAGGTTTTATGTTTACTTTTACATATTTTTTTGTTTTTTCTTACTTTTCTTTATTTTGTTGCAGCTTTGCTTGGTTTTTTTTGGTACGCACATATTCCAGCTAAGTACAGCTGTACGTGTAAAGTACGAGTGAGTCCGTAAGTATTTCTGTTCAAATTAACTTTAATAATGGATTAGAGATCACGTATTCTCCGGGTTACTAAATTTTCTTGGATACTCACACATAATTGAGGGTATTTTAATTGGGAGGACTAAAACGACAGAAACTGTCAGATTTCTCGACGCGGTCCCATACAAAAGGTAAACAACACCTTTGAAAAAAGCGAAAAAATGGCTAGCCGCGTGAAGTGAAAGTGTGTCGTTTCCGTCCTCCTATTGTAATACCCTCAAAGGTTACTATTAAAATTTTTTAACATGAAGCATGAAGAATGAAAAAAATGGCTCAAAAATTAACTTTGAATTTTAAAAACTAAAAAATTATTTAAAAATCAACTCATCAATTTTCTTACCAGACAAACATACTTTGAAGGCTTCGAATAACACTAACAATCGTAATAAACAGGTGTATTTTCTCGTTTCATTTTTTACAACAGATGCACCCAGTTCTCACTCGTGCTATTACGCTTGGCCTACGTTGTACGTTGAGGGAAACGGTTTATTTCCACCTTATTTTGTTTTTGCTTTCCTTATGTCGTGCAGTTGGTTCTAACTGTAATAACTCCTACCTTTAACTTTCCTACATACCGTCCCTAGTTGTGCGGCTCACAGTTGCTCTGTTACTTTGCGGGTCGAGTGCACACGATAATAACCTTATCGTTAATCGAAAGTACAAAGTTTTGCTCCGTCTGCGGTCTGCATTGATCCTGCGATTAAAATTTCTTAACATGGGCCTACGTATGTATGGGTGCATGCGCTTGAGACTGTGTATGGGACGTGGGGTATGTGTACGTGAGTGTGTATTGCACGGGTGTGTAGTATTAGGAGTAGTGTGTCGGTTACGTAAGGAAACTTACTAAATATTCATCTAACCACAGGCTGCGCATAACATTGTTTTTTCCCTGGAACTTCTCTACACTTGACCCTCGCAGTCATACTTTTTTTTTCATATTTTTTATAAGTTTTATTTCGTGCTTACATTTTTATCATCTTCTTCTGCATACTCACGCCTCACCAGCGTACTGGTTTTGTCGATTCGTTTTATTCGAAAAATAATTGAGCAGTTCTTTCTAGGTTCAATTGAAAACAAAATTTCAATTGCAACCCTTGTATTGAAAAGACACATAATCTACAGATATTTGACGAGTAAATATCCTGATTTCGTTTTGTTTTCTTACTTCGTTACAATAATATTCAGCATACTTCTGTTAGTTATACGATAATCAAGATCCTCTTCGCGGTTTCACGATCTTTGCTACTGGGTTTTTTTTTGCTAAGCCTTTTTGTGAGTTTTAAATATTTCTTATTCATTGCTGGTTTGCGTTTGATGGGGTTTTCACCGTTCATGCTGTCGATTGCAGGGACACAGCGCGTCTGAATTTTGCGTGTATAAAATGTTGATAATAACAGATCAGAAAGATCGTTTCCAATTTATCTTCAATACGCCTTTTTGCTTCCGTTGTTTAATTACGTATGGATGGAACGAACTTATTGCAGGATGTTTATCAAAATCGCTCATACTATATCAACCAAAAGGATAACTGGGGAAACGCAACGAAACAAGCAAAGTTTGATCAGTAACATCAGATCTGCGCAATGTGCTTGAACAACAATGCTGGCCTTACACTACGGATGCACTGCGTGTTTCTGAATCTTTTGATCAACTCTCGTAGAGTCGTGAACATGTTCAACATTTTGCCTACTAGTAGAAATAGTAATTTCCTTTTAATTTTGGTTTTCCGTTCACTACATTTTAATTTGTATGCTTTCGTGAATGTGTTTCAGCCTGTTACCTTTCGCTTTGATCAAAATGTTTCTATTTTTTTGTCTTCTTAATCATCACCATCCGCTCCGTCTTGTTGCGTCTAATTTATAAATTTAGAATTTAAATCCCTTTGTAGTATATTCCCTTTTTCCTGACATCGCTTTCTTTTAGAGTTTGCAGAGATTGTGCGCTTGTGGAGAGTTTTTGTTTTGTTTGTCAGGACTTGGATTTTTGCTCTGTGTTGGGCTCGGGGATCACTACAAAGCATTGAAAGTGATTTTTAAACGGAAATATTTTTGAACCTCGAATGGGTGGACGAATTTTTGTGTTGTGACTGTGTGGCTGAAATCGAAGAACCGCCAATCGGATGAAAAGCAGAACGCACATCGTTCAAACAGATTAAAATTAAAATCAATCACGTAGACATTTCAGATGATTTGTGAAAGAGAACAACAAAATAACAAGCATTAGTTATGAAAATCCAATCTATTTTCGTTCCAATCCAATTAGACAGTTTGCACGTTACGGTTTGCAATACTTTGGTAACATCATCTTACTAGTGTGTGTATGTGTTTGTTTATTCGTGTGTAAGTGTGTTGCATTGTTTGTTTTGTGAATTTCTATGACCTACGCCGCAAGAGCAATAATTTAATATGGCGGTATACGATATTGAATCAGGCGAACGGAAGCATTACAGAGTACTGTGTGTGCGGTAGAAGATTACGACGCACCGATCTTCCAAAAATATCCTTCCAGCCCGCGGAAACGGTATGTGTGTTGGTATCTGTGGTGCCGAATAGTCAATGCCTACGTTTGTTATTATTTATAAAATTAGATCTTTTGCTCGTTTCGAGGGTAATTTTTTGTTTTGTTTCGTTCGCTCTAACAAACCCCTATAGGAGATAGAATAACTATTAAAATTTCGGAAACAACAACTTTTTTTTGTAATCACGTTTGTTTTTTTTTTAAATCTTCGCTCTTCCTTTCATGCTTAGCCATTTGCATTTGAACTACTTGTATAGGTTTGTGCTGTATGTTGCATGGGAGTGGCGATGTGCCTTGCTAATGAATGAGTCGTTTCACCGTTTGTGTACGTGTGGTTGTTGTGTTTTCTGGTTCAGTATGCTTTGTAGAATAAACTTATCCTAAATCGATCAGCAAATCCACGAAATGATCACCGAAACGATCGTGAAAGTTAGAGGGCGATTCAAATAAGCTTACAACGCAATCTATCACAATAATCGTAACGCGTAACGTTGGAGGCAACGAAACAGAACTGAGAGTACCTGCCTTTCCTAGTCAAAGCAGGTGGATTCTTAAGTACAATCGTAAGTCGTAACGCTAGCTTGTCAGATAATTTGGCAATAAGGTTTTCGTCTTCGGTATTGATTTTCGATCCCCATTTTTAATTATTGGAAGCATTGCACAGTCCCGACGCATTCCGGGATTGTGGGAACTCGGCCACATCCCTCCGGTTCCGAAAGAGTCTGTGAAAGTGTGCGTTTGAGGTGTCATGGACAGCTTCCCTTCCGTTTCGAGCCGGTTCGAGTAGTGATTCCGGAAGTAAGGACTACCTACCCGAGAAACACGTGATGCCACCTTGGAGCGTTTGAAATTTTGGCAGTTATACATACTCTCACACTCTTTTGCTCGGACTAGTGGTGCCGGTCGCTTTGTCTGGTCCTTAATCGTGAGGGTGCCTTGTGTTTACCTTATTTGTAATCGCAACTAAATCATACCCAAACGAAACTGGCGCGAACGACTTCTGTTTCCCGATAGGTGCCAATAGGTAATAGGTGTAGTGGATAGTTTAAGATAAGTAGTAGTGATAAGAGTGCCTTTCGGAGGAACACACTGCGACGAGCATGAGCAAATTGTAGGCTGTCTGTTGATTCGTCCTAAGTAATTCACGTCTAGGGGTTGCTTTGCGGATACATTCCTTTTCTTTTCTTCTTTCTCGCTGGCTTAGTTTTGTCGTGAGTTTCCTCGAGTGTGGTGTGTTGTGTGAGCTACGCGAAGAGCGCGAAGGGTTTGTCTACTAATTAGAAAATGCCCGATAACCAGCCGCACATGTCCTTAGGACAATTTCGCACTTTCGCACGTCTTCTATAGGAATTGATGTATTTTCCACTCACTGGGCTTAAAATATGCGTGGAACTTAACGGTCTCTTTGATGCAGAGAGCTTTCACTTGCTACGAGGGACAAATCGTTAACTTTACCAGTATATGCTACTCCTGCTTCCTGATCGTCTTGCGTTTCCACTCGCCGCCCCGTGCTAGGAAAAGTGTTTGCTGTTTTTCATATATATCCTCCTTGAACCCACCGATAAGGTAAAATACCTTTGGCTGGTTCACTTGCGTGCTGCTGTCACTTGTGTATCTTCATTACCTCCGGTTGTGTCCCGGTCAGTGTGTTTATTCCTTAATTCTGCATTTTGCGTTTGCTAGTTACGGTGTGGTACTCGTTAGTCATGTATGTGGACTTGTATCTCTAGTTGAACGATAAAATCTATGCTTTGCCTGTTCTGCTTTTGATAAATAGTTTTCGCTACCCCCCCCCTTTCCCCGAACGGGTTTCCGGTAACGTCCAGGTGTGCACTTTCTTCGCTCTGGCGCTTCGCATCCGTTTGAAACATTGTTTGCAGTTTTTTTTCTGTATATTATCTATATATATATATTTGCCTCATATATACTTCAAATCCTTTTCGACTATATCTCATTTTTGCTACGACTTCGGTGCCGCTCAATTCTCAGCCGTCCCTGCTGGTGCTGCGTTTGTCTACGTTTTCTTCTCATGATGCGTTCTGTTTCTTTTTTTTTAGTTTAATTCGTTTTGTTTGGTGTATAAGTATAAAAATTGAACTGAAACAGTAAATAGGTACAAATGGGGGATGCGGGATTGGGGGAAGGATGGCCTGGTAGTGTTGGGAGTGAGCTGTCTGTTTACGTGGTATCTCTAACTTGTCTACTTCCTTCGCTCTTCTACTACTAAACAGAGGGATTCGTCCCGTGCGATTGGTTGAGATCCGAATCCGCATCCTTCGGGGGAGTTTCTGGAAGTTCTTGAAGACGCTTGAAGGTGGCCGATATCGGGCGGGTAGTCCTCTCGTTGTCGACGCGCGGAACAGACTTACTTATCCTCACCGAGCAGCACCAGATCGTCGGCAACGACGTCACTGACGTGCAGATAGATGATCCAGTACATGAGGTTGAAGCAGACGAAGCACACCGGGAAAACGATACGGGAGTACTTATCGATGTCCGAGGGTGTAATTCCTAGCAGCTTGTTGATATCCTGCGTGGGAGATGGAGATTCCGTATGGTAAGTATTTTTGGTAAACTTTATGGGCCATATTTTCATGCGTAGTATAATTGTTTTTTGAAATAAAATATAAATATCTTGCTTTCACAGAAAGAACTATCGAACCGTATGGATTTTTTTGCTTTAAGTTACTGTCATTTTAGTTTTTAATACATTGTTTTTGTCCTCCAGCGGAGTTGTAGTCACAATTCTGTTTCTTTTATGTTTTGACTTTCGTTTTTTTTAACTTCAATTTTTCAATTTGAATCTTATTGATTTCATCCGCGCAATTTGAAATTTTTTTCTGCTAACAAATCGTAAATTTTTTAAATTATACAATCTTTCTTATCACCATTCGAAACCTATCTTGGCAATTATTTAGTCTTTGTTTTCTTTCTTAAGTAAAGATATGTTCTTCTCTTCTGCCCATCTTGATCGTCATCCTTATGGTTAGCATATCGTACAGGATCGTTCTCTATATGTTGGAATAAGTATTCAGCAAAAAGCTCACAGTACTAAGTGGTTGGTTTATTCCATCTTCCATAATTTTAGTTACTTGATCAATCTAACTTATTAATAAAAGTTACAAACAGCTTGTCTATTGTAGTGTTTTTTTGTGAAAGTAATTGCATGATTCGCAGTATGTTATTCGGAATGTTCTACTTCATCGTCTTCCCAAGACCACTTATCATTCATTCATTCCTCAATTCTTTCGAGATTCTCTGGGCACTTTCCACAACACATTAGTGTTAAATTATTAAAAATATATTAAATTAGGTGGTTCGAGCAGCGAATAGTATGCCTACCTTGCCGGGATGTATCAGATGCTGTGGTGCCGCCGATTCCTCATCCGGACCGCCGCCGCCACCGCCGCCGGGAGGTCCACCCGGAGGCCCACCGCCGCCGCCGCCCGGCTGGCCGCCACCACGCCCACCGTTGATCGTGTTCTCGAGCGTGCCGCCCTTCGAGTGTGCCTTCGGGTCGTGCACCTTGAAGCGCACCTCTTGGAACAGTGGACCTACAATAGAACAACCGCGTGATCCCATGTTCGGTGGCACATTCGACATCGTACCGCTCCGGCTGCCCATCTGCTGCTTCGGCGTGTGCTGGTGCGTGTGGCTGTGCCCGTGGCCGTGGCCGTGGCTGTGATCGCTGGCCACCGGGGGCGGTGGTGGTGGATGGTTGGCGTCGGCCGCCTGCTGCTTCTTCTGTTCCGCTATTTTCTGTATTGCCATGAAGCGCTGCTTGCGCATCTGTATCCGCTTAGCCATGTAACCGACCGTGGCGTACTCTGCAAGGCGAGGGTTTCACGAAGGAGTTTGCGATCCATTGAGACAGCGTTGGTGTGTGTTTGTGTGTGTTTTGGAGATAAAGGAAACGATATCAGTGCCACGCAGTAAAAAGGGTTTTAGTGGAAGACTACATTTAGCTCACGGAACATTGTCACGACAACAAGAAAACAAAAATGAAAAAGCATCACACGTTGCAGAATAACAGAAAGAAGAACGAAGAAAACGAAACATTGAACAACTGAAGGGCACAGCATGAGTGTAGAGAAATCGAAAGACCATTAACCTAGCACGACACAACAAACATAACAAGTACGCCTTGCTATTATTGTTACTATATGGAGGGCGAGTTTGTTGGCAAACTCGCTCACACGGATACACGTGAGGCTGTGATTGTCACACACAATAGAGAGGAAAAATAACACAATTCGGTGGGATGGTAAGATGGACTGCGTTCAGCATAAACGCACACACACGCGCGTACTCACACACACATACACACACATACACACAA